>NC_062548.1:34192923-34856815 GCF_016906955.1 Phacochoerus africanus
GGGACCCCCTCAGTCCTGGGCAAACCAGGATAGGTCACCCTGGTGCAGCCCTCCTCTACCCCCACCTCCGTGTATACCCCTTCCTCAAAATCATACCCCCCCCACTCCCCATCAGGGGGAACTGCTAATTTATTAAAATTGAGGGTTACCATTTGTGTGTCTTTATTACTTTAACCAAGCCCAAAAGATATTGGAGTGTTGTTTTGCGCCTGCGCGCACACACACAAACTGCACACACACACTGGGCTGGGTCTGGCATATTGGACGGCCCTTTCCTGAGCCGGGGTGGCGGTATGAGTATGGGAAGGAGTGGATGAAACTTCCTGCAAGTTTGAAGGCACAAACCAGAAGAGCAATACCCCGCAAGGCACAAAACCAGACAGGGGAGAGGGGCGCGAGGATGTGGGCGTCAGGGCGTGAGAGCAGGAGCCGGAGGAGGGAGGCAGGCGGTCGGAAGAGGATCCGAGAGAGAGGGCCGGGCGGAGGCAGAAGGTCTCCGGGAGAAGAGCGTGCAAGGGATGTCGGGAGAGGCTGCTGCCAGTTCCCTCTTTGGCTGCTCCAGTGACAGCCTCGGGAAAACCCTACAGCCCTGACCAACGTGTGGAGGCAAAGAGATGCTTTCAGGGGGCCCACCGCTGATGGATGCCTGAAGCTGCCCACGGGGTCGCTTGATAGACTCCAAGTGTTTCCCGCTGGTTCCAGCTGCCGGTGTCTTTGTCCCCCGCCAAGCTCCTTGTGGGACCATGACACATGGTGTTGGAAAGAGGAAGGGAGTGAGGAAGGGCAGGAGGGAAAAGAGAAAAAGAAGGGATGGAAGGGAGAAAGGAAGGCAGGCGTGAGGGAGGGAGGGACAAGGAGGGGGGGGGCGGGAAAGGGGAGGGGCCATCGTGGTCTTTCTGGCCCGGCTTTAACAGCACAACCTGCAGAGGAGGTCGGACGCAGGCTGCGCGCCGTCCGCGGCCGTGGCCCTCGGAGCCAGGGGACGCTCAGGGGCTGTGGTCTCATTTCCGAGCGGGGCAGGGAGGCGGAGAACAGCCTGCTACCGCGCCGCTTTGGGGGTGGAGGGTGGGGCGAGACAAAGGCGCAGAGTCGGCGGAGGTGGAGAGGGGCGGAGGCGGGCTGCTTAGCAACCGCGGAAGATTTAGGGAAGTGGCAGGAGCTTTTCTCCCGCTGCCTCTAAGGGAGGATTTTTTTTTTTTTTTTTTTAAAACCTCCCCCACACGCCCACACTGGCTGGTCTGTTGTGGCGGCTCTGAGAGTCGGGATCTGAAAGTCAGGGCCACGGGGAGAGCTGGCGGCCACGTGCGCAGTGGGAAAAGCCACGGAGACTGGGGAACATTCTCCAGCTCTCTGGAAGGTGTGGAGACACCGCCTCCTTCTCCTCCCAGCTGCTCCTCCTCCTTGGCTGCCAACAGCGGGACAGGAAGGTGTCTGGGGACCGCCCCCGCCTTTCTTTTCCCCAGGGCCCTATGGACAGCCCCAATCCTGCTCTTACCCACCCCCCCAGAGAATTCTTTGTTGCTTTTTTCTCTTAATTTGATTTTCTCTGGCTCAGAGTCAAGATCAAAAGAAGAAATTCTTTCCAGACTTTTAGGAATAATTCCCAGAATCTCCCACTGGAAATGCATACATAATGACCACCATTATATTTTTTTTACAATTGTTCTCCCTCTCATCCATTTCTTTCCATCTCTGCTGCAGGGGTGGGGGTGGGGGGTGGGAGAGAGGGGACTCTTCTGTGCCTTTGGGATGCAGACTGACCCATATTCACCCTACCTTCCAAAGTGAGAGTTTGAGGTGCAAGGCAAGGAAGATGAAGAGCGCCCTGAAATCACCTGGTGGAAAGTGATTTCCTTTCTGATTTAATTGTCTTAATTTCGTTAAGTCTCAAATTGGTGCTGCCCGGGTCCTTAGTGCCTCCTGACACTTGCTAACCTTCCTTTCAACAGCAGGCCTAAAGCTTCCGCTCAGGAGAGCAACCTGGCTGCAGTTTAATAACAGTGTCACTTTTCATTGTGTTTATTTGGGGGGTACCATCAAGGGGGCTTTGCATTTATGACTGGTTCCTGTTTAGAGGAAAAACAAATAAACAGTACATCACAATCAAGGTGGAACAAGGATCCAGTGCCTTAATGATGGAGGCCTTTGGAAAGGCCCCAGGGCTGTCAGCCTTCCTTCTAGGATGCTGCTGGCTTTGCGCCTGGCAGGCAGGTTGCGGGTTGGGCTCAGGGAAGGATCCTGTTTGAGGTCAGGCTGGTCCAGTTGGGCAGGCAGCTGGCACTGAGAGAGCCTCCGATGAGAGCTTTTAATTTTGGTTGGAGCCAGTCAGCCTGGCTTTGCAGCCCCGCTGTGGTCTGTTTTGCTCCCTGGGATTACAGACGTCCACTCATCAGTGTCCACTTTGGGCTGTAAAGTGTGGGCGGTTGCCAGGCACCTGATTCCCCTTTGGAGGCCACTTCCCTGTCCTCTCAGAGCTGGGGTTTGAGAGGAGTAGACTCACTCCTGGCTCTGGGCTGGCATGCTAACAGGGCCTGAGTCTGGGCAATTCACTTCTCTGGGCACAATGATGGATGAGTTCAGAGATGAGCAGTGAGATACATAGAGATTTTTACTATGAATGCTGGGGCTAGTTCCTTCCTGCTGGCCTTCATCCTGAGATGAGAGGGGAGCGCTTACAGCCATTTCTGCCACCACGAGGAGGGAGCAAACAGCGAGGGAGCAGAGAAGAGCAACTGGAAAAGAAGAAGAAACCTGATCCTGATGATATCGTTTCCATCCCTGGATCCAGCTGTGCCTGAAGCTAGCCTCTACCCTTGGCCGCCTTTGGAGCTCCCCGCTGAGCCAATAAATTCCCCTTTCATGTAATTGGGTTAGGATCAGAGTTTCGGTCACTTGCAACCACAAGAGTCTTAACTGATGAAATGGCTCGTGCAATCCTTGGCCACTGAGAGAATAAGAACTCAAATGACCTGTTCTACTGACGTGGGTGAGTGGCATTGTCACTATACACAAACACCGGCATGGGAAAAGCTGTCATTGTACCAAGAAGCTCCAAATTTCAGATCATTGTGTAGATGACCCAGGCTGAGGATATTGCATGCAGTGGCTGATTTAACAGTCCGAGTGCAAACAAATGCTTTTATCACCATTTTATAGATAATAAGCTTGAGGCTTGGGGAGCTTCTGTGACCCTTAGCGGCAAGTCGAGGCTTAGTCCTCAAAACTGTGGTCCCAGCCACCCCTCCACAGTAAACAGGAGACCGCTCACTGGAAGGTACAAAACTTTGAGAACATGTGACTGGGAGGGGACCGAGGGGGTGGTGCCATCGGGCAGCACTTGATGATGCTGATGTCACAGGGATGTGAATGCTCTTGCTCATGTGGTACCCAGCTGATGTGGCCGTACTGGTCGCTGACAGGCAGAAGAGTCCCTGGCTTTTGATCAGAACCCCTTTACTCATAAGCTGGGTGACTTTGGGCATTTCGTCTTTCCCAGCCTCACTGTTTTTCTCACCCGGAAAATGGAGATCGGGGGTCCCCAGCCTCCCTCATCCCCCCTCCCCGACCCCCCCCCCCCCAGCAGGCATTTCACATGTGGGCAAAGATGTGAAAGATTATTTGCCAAATAAAAAGCGAGGCTGCAGGAAGAAGGGAATGGCTAGACTGACCAGAGGTGGATGGGCAGGCGTGGACAGATGCAAGCCAACCACCTACACTTCCTCCTCCCCACGCAGGGCTGGAGGGAGGTGAGCCCTGTGGTGACCTGAAAGGAACCTTTCTGTCCCCAAAGCAGGGAGAGATAAGAACTGTGAAGCAGAGAAGCGAGCGCTGCTACAGGCGCTTGGGGGTTTATTTTTACCCTGTTATCTCTATCCGAAAATGTCAAGCGTGGAGCCACCCCTCTCCCCAGCCCCCCACCCTCCCCAGCCATTAAACGTGGCAGCACAGCCTAGAAACAGGCCCCTTCTCCCCCTCTGTTCCTCTGCCTCTCCAAGAGAGTCACAGTGCTATGGCGACGGGAGGCATGGAAACCCTGAAATAGAGAAGTGGGAGGTGAGGCCTTTTATTTGGGTTCTGGAACAGGCCCACTTCCTCCTAGAGGCCCGGGGTGCAGAGGAGGCCCTTGGCACTGTTGGGTATCTATTCTAAGGTTTGCATCATATGAGCTCTTTATGTTGCAAGAAGCAGAAATCCTTATTTAAAATGGGTTATATAATAAAGAACATCTATTTGGCTTAGGCCACTAAAAAGTCCAGCAATAGTTCAGGCTTCAGGTGAGGCTTGATCCAGGGGCTCAATGCCATCACAAAGGCTCAGTTCTCTCCTCTTGCCTCTACCTTCCGTGGTGTTGGCTTCCTCCTTAGTCACCATTCTGTGCACCTCCACAACCTCTGTAGCAATTCCAGAGTCTTCTTCTGGGGTCAGAGTGGTCTAGACCTCACATCCACAAACTGGTGCTCCCAAGGAAGAGAGAGGAAATGTCTTTTTGCCAGAAGATCCCAAAAAATGTCTTCTTGTGTTTTGTAGGCTCTGTCTGGGTTCTGTGCTCATCCAGAGCCAATCACTTGGGTGTGGGAGCAGGATGTGAAAAATGCACTGATTAGATTGAGTGAAACCAGATCGCCAGGAACGGGAAAGCAATAATGTCCCAAAGGAGATTTCAGGCATTTTGCCCCGCAGAGTGATGGTATGGATGCTGAACAACAAGAGGGACAGTTTCGTGGTTTATTCACTTTATATTTTCATTCTCTCCTATATCCCGGAAAGCCTTGAAGATTAGGGGTGATTGTTCTTTCTTATCCAGAAATAATAGGCCAAAATTAATTTCTTCTCTTTCCATCTATAGATTTATCTGGGGTTCCGAGCTCTAAGATTTCCACGTCTGTCACTTTAACAATTTCACTGAGGCAACAGAATCTCCCCCGGGTGGACAGGTGAGTACAGGCTGAAATGCATGGGTTTACCTGCTGAATGCTCCCTCTGCATTCAAAGTAAAACTCACCCTCTACACCCTGGCTTACCCATCCCTCACCCCCCTGACACACCTTCAGCCATATCCTTAAACAAAGCCATCACCCTTGAGTGGCAGAGCCTTCCTGTTGGTTCTTTCCCTCCATCTGGAAGATCTTTTCACAGTTGACTCTGTCCCACCATTCTGGGCTCTAATCAAATGCCACACCTCCTGAGAGGTCTTCTCTGACCAGCCTTGCATGTAAAACCATTGGAAACTCTCCTGTTCCTTGGTGTTTTAAGTATCTCTCTCCCTTCACTGGACTGTAAGCACCACAAAGCCAGAGCTGGCCAGTCCTGTTGATGTGTATACCTTCTTTCTTCTTTCTTTTTTCTTGTTTAGGGCTGTACCCTGTGGAATAGGGAAGTTCCCAGGCTAGCGGTTGAATTGGAGCTGCAACTGCCAGCCTACACCACAGCCACAGCAATGCCAGATCTGAGCCACGTCTGCGACCTACACTGCAGCTCACAGCAACACTGAATACTTAAACCACTGAGCAGGGTCAGGGATGGAACCTGCATCCTCATGAATACTAGTCAGGTTCATTACCCCTGAGCCATAGCGGGAACTCCAGATGTATGTACCTTTTGGGTCTGGCACATTGGAAGGTACTCAAGAAATATTTTTGGCTCAATGAATGAAAATTCTTTTCTGAATGGCTTTGGAAACTTCCACAGGGCAGGAAGTGTTTGTTTTGTTTTTTTTCTTGGTTTTAACTTGGTACCTACCAAAGCACTGGGCATAAAAGTGATGACATACAACAATATTTTTTTTCAAATAAAGAACTCTCTGATGAAAGGATTTGCTCAAAATTGCACCCAAACTAGTCCAGAAAGATACCTGGGAGCATTGACTGCTTCTTTGAGGAATTCCCTTTCCAAAGCCAGTGTACGTGAGCATTTGAAGGCATGAAACTGCAGAGGGGGACCTGGGGTCACCTTTCTATTCAGATCTCTGAATACGGTGGCGAGACTACCATTCGCAAGTAAAAGCATGAAAACAACATGTCACGATGGTATTGTTTACTCCTTGACCCAACAAGGCAGACTGAGAAGAGTGTCCTATGAGAAAAATATTGCACCACGTCCATTGCAGACCCATAAGTCAATGTCAACACTCAGTGAGCTGATGACTCAGAAGGAACGCCCATGCTCTCCCTGGACACAAACTCTCCCCAAGGCTACTGAGACCTACTGCCCTATGATGGTCCTCAAGACAGCCAAGCGACCCAACGCCACTCACGGAAACCCAAAAACACACCTCCTGCAGGGAGACATCAGTCCTTTTGTTACTGAGTGGGCAGCTCAGGGATTCTTAGCCATTGCTGATTCTCTGTTCAGCCAGCCAGGTTGGTCTCACTCTTAGGCTCGCACATGGCACTCTGAATGTGGCTCTATAGAACTCACCAACATTGGTAACAATATCTACATTTAGGTGATTATTTGATAAAGATCTATTTTCCCCCCAGAGCCCAGACTTCTTAAGCGCAAGGATAGATCTCTTTGGCTCACTACCGTGTCTAGGCATTCTAACATGGAGCGCATGCCTCACACATACTTTTTGAATGGAAGAAGGGATAAATGAATGGCGCTCAGTTGTCTGCTGGGAAGACACCTCCCAGCCAGCCTGACTCAGCTGCAAGAGAGCAAAGAGGTTGCATTTTTTTTTTTTCCCAATGTAAATCCGACCTTATCATCACCTGACTGCCTTGTCATCTTCATCAAGGCGTCTCCTGTGCCTAGAATAGTATCTGGCACAGAGAGGAGGCTCCACAGATATTGGGAGAATACACACATGAATGGACACTTCCCGGAGAAGCTTGGTTACTGTCTTAGGATAAATTCCTGGAAAGGGGATATGGGGGGATGGTACAATATGCAAACATCCTGATCCAGAACCCAGGGTCCCCCTTTGGACCCAGTGGGTCTGTTTCCAGGAGTCGCTAAACCAACAGGTCAGCATGGGGTCAGCTTGGATTGCAAACGAAATGAGTTTTCTTGAGGACTGTGCTCCTTGGGACTGTTGGGCACTACGCTTCGCGGTTATATACTTGAAGTTATGGCTCCTGGTTGTCATCACACACTCTGAAAAAAATAACCCCAACCCAGGAATGGTACTGTACCTTAGAGAGAGCCGGGCCTCAGTCTCCGCTATTGGGTTAGGAGGATACAGAGAGGGATTTTTCCTCAGCATCATCACATCTTCCTTCCTGAGGGCTATCTGAATCCAAATGCGTCTCTTTGTATCTGAAGTTTAACTCACCAACGGCTCGACTATTTGGTTTTGGTCCCCGCTTTGAGGGCAAGAGAGAGGTCCAAGACCTGTTCTCCAGTCGCCAATCCAAAATCAAACATCAAAAAAAACACCTCTGAACCCTTATGAACAACCGCCGTAAATCCAAACTTCCAGGCACGCCTGGGTCTCCAGCCCACCCCAACCCAGCAAGCAAAAATGGCTCACCTTTGAACTACAGAATCCCTTCCAGAACCAGGAGGAAAGGGAAAGGGATTTACGGTTGTCTCAGAGTTGTAGGCTCTGGCTTGCCCCCAGGATGAGTTCATTATTTATTCTTAGAGACTGGACTCAAATTAAACAAACAGTGCCTATAAATAGAGCGGGATACGCTCAGCTCAGTGTCACTGAAAGGTCCTTTTCACAGGGACAGACGCGCTTAAATGGGTGTTCTCGAGTTACCCTGCTGGTACTACGCAGGGAAGGGTTGCCCTCTTTCTTTGTCAGTGTGGTCCGGGGCTGCGGGGGAAGCAGATGAGTCAGATATTGGGATTCGGCCTGATTCTGTCTTCTTCATCGCTTTTTCTCAACGCTCCTTCACATCATAACCCAGGAGAAGTTGCAGAGGAAGGATGGGGCTCTATAAGCACCCTGGCTGGGAGCTTGGCAGTTCCCTCGGGGAATGGGTCCTGGTTCAGGCTGTATTTGACAGAGTGTTCTGCTCTTTGAGACTGCACACTCCCTGAGGAAAGGGACTGAGTGCCGGGATCTCTTCTTGGTTTCCCCCATTTTGCCAAGCACAGGGATGCCCAGGGTCTCAGACCCCGAGCCATGACTTCAGAGGACCCTCTCTCTGCATGGATGGCTTTATGATGGGGATCATGTGTTCCAGGGTTGGTGGGGCTTTGCACTGAAGTGCACTCGTGGTGGTGGTGGTGGTGGTGGGGATGATGCTTGAAAGGTGGACCAGTGGGGATGGGAAGATCTGGAATAACTGTGAATAAACATCAAGCAATGAGACAAAGTCAAATCACCATAGTAACAATAAGCACCACCATGGATTCGGCACTTGGCCAGATCATTCCAGACACTATTCTAAGTGCTTTGTAAAAACTCATTTAATCTCTCTACAATCCCTACAAGGTAGGGACCATTAGTATCTCTGTTCTATGGATGAAGAGATTACAGATCTTTGCTCCAGGTCACACAGCTGGTAAGACGGGATTGGAAGTCAGGCACTTGAGCTCCAGAGCCTGGTCTCCTGCGGTAGAAACTGAGTACTTGGAGTATGTGTAGCTATTGGTAATACTGCCTGGTGCCAAGCCCATAACTCCCCGCCAACATGAGACCTAGGTCAGGTCAAATCACAATGAATCTCAGGACTTCCGCTGGGAAGGCTAGGATGAAGATGCCTTGCATTTTCCTCTGGAGACGGGCAGCCTCGAGAAGGGCCACAGCCATCCTACTCTTCCAGGGAAGCCTGGCTGAGAATGAAGACAGCACTGAACAAAAGCAGAGCTGAAGAACAGATCCTGCTGACGTCATCTGAACCTGAATCCAGCCAGACCTGATGCCGGAACCTACTCCTCAACTTTGCACTTTCAGGAGCCAGTATTTTCCCTCTGCTGCTTAAGCCCATCAGAGCTGATTTTCTTTCACTCGTCATTGAAAGATCCCTTGCTGAGAGGGGCTGGCCCATAAGAAAACATCATGTAGGCAAACTAGCCACCCAGCCCATCCATAAGTAAGAGCTCATCCTGACTCCTCTTTGTTGCCCTGTTGGGCTCTTCCAGAAAAATACGCCATCCTGTATCCATGCACTTCTCAATGGCTCCATTCTCTATTTACTGAAACTCCAAATACCACCTCCCCGCTGAGGCTTCCTCTGTCGCATCTGTCTGAATTATCTACCGCCTCCTTGGTTGCCATGATACAGAGCTTAGACACTTATTTAGCACTTAACTTTATTCTGCCTTAAAATACAGGTAGCTATTTACAAGCCATTCATTAACATTTATGCGTGGATGTGCCTATGTGTCAGAGCCTCAGCTAAGTGCTGGGGATTCAGAGGGAATAAGATCAGCCGGTATCTGAGGTCCTTCTAAGTGCCGGCACTGCGTTTCACACTTCACATGCATCAATTAAGTCACTACATCACCTAAAATCCCCCACAAGGTAAGTACAAATAGTATCTTCACTTGGCAGGTAACAGGATGGTAAATTGGGAAGGTGCAGTGAGACATGGAGATCGCATTGAGAGGAAATGGTGAAGGGAGCTGCCAGAGGAAGATGTAGATTTTCAGAGCAAATACTTTAGAATTAGGTTCACAATGCTAATCTCTCCAATTTCACAAATCCCTAATCCACAAAGAGGATGAAAAAGAATTGATAGGTATTAAGAGGATTTTAGGAGGATTTTTTTTTTTTTTTTGAGAAGACCCTGTTGTCATTCACCTCCCAAAAGACACACACGCAGAAGGTGGGGTGTTTCACTCGTTCTTCCACCTCAAGTCTCATGAGAACAGCTCCTTTGAGATACTATGGAGCGTTTTAGGCTCTGTCTTTGTATCAGGGGAGATAGAGAATGACCCCCGAGCAGTCACAGGGGGAGGGACGTGGCTAGGAAGCCAACAAGAGCATGAGTATTTCCTAGGCACCATCTGTAGACCTCACATGAGCGAACTGGCCAGTGGACCATCTTAGATGCTGTCTCACAGGGTGGCAGCAAAGGGCCACCAGGGAACTCTGAATTAAGTATCCACCCCAAAGAAATAAAAACATATCTCCACACAAAGATTTGTATGTGAATGCTCACAGCAGCATTATTTGATATCACAATAGCTAAGAAGTTGGAACTATCCAAATGTCCATTATATACAAAATGCGGTATATCTGGGTGGTGGAATACTGTTCAGCAATAAGAAAGGAAGAAAATACAGCCAGTTCCCAACGTGATGTTCGACTCGTGATCTTTTGATTTTACAATGGTGCAAAAGTGATATGTGTTCTTTAGAAACCATACTTCCAATTGTGATCTTTTCCCAGGCTAGTGATACACAGTAAGACACTCTGTCATGATGCTGGGCAGTGAGTGCCACTCCTGGTCAAACACCTGATCCTGGGGGTTAACAATGAGTACACTTTCAACTGCTCTGTACCTGGGCAACCATTCATTCTGTTTTTCACTTTCAGCGCAGTGTTCACTAAATTACATGAGATATTCGACACTTTTTTTTTTTGCTTTTTTGGGGGGCCATACCTGTGGCATGAAGAAGTTCCCAGGCTAGGGGTTGAATTGGAGCTATAGCTGCCAGCCTACACAGCAACCCCAGATCTGAGCCTTGTCTGTGACCTATACCACAGCTCATGGCAACAGTGGATCCTTAACCCACTGAGTGAAGCTGCGGATCCAACCCATATCCTCATGGATACTAATTGGATTTGTTTCTGCTGTACCACCATGAGGACTCCCAACACTTTACTATTAAATAGGCTTGGTGTCAGATTATTTTTTCCAGCGGTTGGCGAATATTCTGAGCATGTGTACGGTGGGCTAGGCATAGTTAGGTAAGGTGTGTTAAATGAACTTTCTGTTTATGATATTTTCAATTTACAATGGGTTTATTGCAACCCCACTGTAAAGCCAAGGATAGGTGCTACCACATAGACCAACCTCAAAAATATTGTACTAAGTGAAAGAGGCCAGATCCCCCAAACATATATTAAATGATTTGATTTCTATAAAATGTGGAGAAAAGAGAAATTTGTAGAGGCAGAAAGCAGTTCTGGGGCTGAGAGTGGGAGTGGGGATTGATGGCCAACAGGTTTGAGAGGGTCGGGAAGGGATTGGATAGTCTAAAACTGCACTTTCATAATGACTGCACCAGTCTCTATATTTTCTGAAACATCATTGCTTTGTACACTTACAATGGGTCAGTCTTACGGTATGTAGAGTCTATCTCAATAAAGCTGTTTAAAAAAACCCAAAGTGGAGTATGCGGCACATGGGGAAAGCTTAGTAAATGTTATTATTTGACATTTGGGGTATGAAATGCTAGGACTGAGACTCTGCAATGGATTGATTAGGAGTGAAGAGGTGCAATTCAGTGGAGAAAGGAGGTCTGGCAGTTGGGGCTTGGCAGGGGCCCCCGTTCTTACATCCGCCAGTTTTGTGTGTCCTCTATGCTGACCATCACCTGTAACTGTCCTACATCAAGTTCTACCTGGAGGCCAGGGTCAAGGTCAGGTATCCTAGCCTCAGTCCATTGTTGTCCTCTGTGGACATTCCAGGATGCCCTGAAACTGAGCCTTTTCAAGACTTTATGGGCAGACTTAACCCAGTCTGGCTGCAAAGTGTGTTTTACTCCCCATTGCACCCCATACTCCAACCTTTACTGTCCATAATTCATTGGCAATCAACTCTCATCACAAGCTCCCCTTTTATTTTAGCTTCATGCTCTTCTGTGAGTCCCTGCATGAGTCCTGCAGAGCCAGGAATTGAGGAGAGAATGTTAGGATGTTAAGATTTGAATGGGGGAAGGATAGGCAACCTGCCCAGGACATGCAGTTGTCCGTCAAGCCCAGTCATAGCATTTGCAGACTGGCTGACATAACTCCAGATGATTACTTCTTAGACCCTGGGGCCCCCCAAATAAGATAAAACTGATTCAGAGATGCCTTGAATCCTTAGTGGGTGACAGTTTGAAGGGTCACAGTTACAGTATCACTGACAGAGAGACGGAGTCCAGCTCTTCACTCACATATTCAGGCTGCTATAACAGAATACCGTAGGCTGGGGGGCTGTAAGTAACAAAAATTTGTAGCTCACCATTCTGGAGGCTGGGGAGTCCAAGGTCAAGGTGCTAACAGACTGAGTATCTATGAGGATGAGCTTCCCAGTGCATAGATGGTCATCTTCCCACTGCAACCTCACACAGCAGAAAGGGCGAGGGAGCTCTCTAGAGTCTCTCTCTGCGTTTTTTTTGTTTGTTTGTTTGTTGGGTTTTTTTTTTTTTGGCAAGAGAATGTAATTTTAAGGATATCAATCTAAGTTATATATAAAGAACAATTGAGTGATTATCACTAAGAGACAACAGTATAAAAACACCGTAGAGACATCTACATAGAGGAAGATGAATGAGTTTGTGCTTAGCCAACAAAGATTCTTCCACCTCAAGGATATATATTTCATATAAGTCAGTGAAATATTATTAAAAAACACAGTTGTTTGTTTTCCTAATCAGTAATACATAACAATCTTAAGATTCACAAAGATTGGGAGTTGATTGGGTTTGATTGGGGAGATACCCTCCGAGAAAAACATTCAACGTTTTATTTATTTGTTTGTTTGTTTATTTATTTATTTATTGCTTTTTAGGGCCACACCTGTGGCATATGGAGGTTCCCAGGCTAGGGGTCTAATCGGAGCTGCAGCTGCCAGCCTATGCCACAGCCACAGCCATGCAATATCCGAGCCATGTCTATAACCTACACCACAGCTCACACCAATGCTGGATCCTAACCCACTGAGCAAGTCAGGGATTGAACCTGCATCCTCATGGATGCTAGTCAGATTTGTTAACCTCTGAGCCATGATGGGAACTCCCAGTGCATTATTATTTATTTATTTTTTCTGAATTTGGGGTCTCTTTATAATGGCACTAATCCCATTCATGGTGCCCCCACCCTCATGACTAATCACCTCCCTAAGACCCCACCTCCAAACACCATCACGGTGGGGGTTAGGTTTCAAACTAAGACTTTTAAGGGGATGCAAACAGTCAAGCTCTAGCTGTCTAGAGACCACCAGAGCCCTCTAATTAGCATTTGGCAGGAAGCAACAATAAAAAGAGATTATGTGTGTAGTAACATTACCTGAACAAATAGTCTTTTGGACTGATAGCCAGGTCCCTAACAGAGAAATGTGGTTTTTGTTTTGCTTTTTAGGGCTGCACCCACAGCATAAGAAAGTTCCCAAGCTAGGGGGTCAAACTGGAGCCGAAGCTGCCAGCCACAGCCACAGCAATGCGAGGATCCAAGTCGCATCTGTGACCGACACCACAGCTCAAGGCAATGCCAGATCCTGAACCCACCGAGCGAGGCCAGGGATTGAACCTGCATCCCCATGGATCCTAGTTGAGCCACAAAGGGAACTCCCGAGAAACATGTTTTTGATCTTTTATATTCCCAGGCCCTGACTCCTGGCTATGATGGTCTCACAGTGTGCCCATCTCTCTGGCTACTCACTGGAGAAAAGATAAAGCTAAGTAGTTTTGTTATAAGATAAGAATGAATAAAAAAGCAATTAACTAATAACTGAGATTAAAAACTAATAAAATAAATCTAAGGGTGGCAGAAGGAAAGAAGGAAAGAGAAAAGCAGACAAAAGCAAATTAGAAAACAGAAAACATAGAATTGATAAGACAAATCAAAGAGCTAACTCTTTTAAAAGATCAATAAGGAGTTCCCATCGTGGCACAGCGGAAACGAATCTGACTAGGAACCATGCACAAAAAAAAAAAAAAAGACCAATAAATGAGACAAACCTCTGGCAAGTTTGCACAAGGAAAAAAAAGAAAAAAAAATGCAAATAAACAGCTCTAGAAATATAAAAGGGATGAGAGACAAAGACATGAAAGAGGATTCAAGCTAAAAGCACACTGTGTTTAAATTTATGCTAATAAAATATTAACCAAAATAAGACAATATAATCCACTCAAGAATAGGCAGAAAAATTCAACAAGATGAAAAGTCACAGAAGCAGCTGATAAAGAACTCTGGCAAGACTTTGATGAAACGTGAACTTAGGCGATTTGGGGGAGGAGTTGGGCAAATTCTGTCAACCTTAAGGAAGAGAGAATTTCTATATGATCGAATTGTTTTCAGGGTATAAAAAATTTAAAAGTGTCCCAATTAATTTTTACAAAGCTAACTCATTCTGCAAAGAAGAGAGAATGACAGAGACAAAGAAACAGAGACAGAGACAAAAAACAAGAGTCTTTGTACAGGGTTGAATAATGTCTCCCCAAACTCCACATCCACCAGGAACCTCAGGATGTGACCTTAACTGGAAATGGGGTGTTTGCAGATGTAACTATTGAGAGGATATCATACAGGGGTATGGCGTGCCCTAAATCCAGTGACTGCTGTCCTTCTAAGATGAGGAGAGACCACACCGAGATACACTCAGAAGGAGGAAGCCCATATGAAGATGAAGGCAGAGACTGGAAGGGGGAAGCTGCATAGGAGTTGAGCAATGCAAGCCTTGCCCGCAGCCTTCAGGAGCTGGAAGTGGTGAAGAAGGATTCTCCCCTGCAGCCTCTGGGGGAGCCTGGCCCGACTGATACCTTGACTTCCAACTTCTGGAACTGGGAGAGAATAAATTTCTGTTGCTTTAATCACCCAATGTGCGGTGCTTTGTTATGGCAGCTCTAGGACACTATGGCAGGTGGGTATGCAAGGATTTTTTTCCAGTTCTTTGGTCATTTCAGTCATCTGAAAGGCAAGGAGGATGTATGGGCTCAATTTAGCATTTGGGAAACAAGGGCATGCACAGGTCCCAATGGTGCCTCCTCTCGCAGGTCTACTCATATGGTCTTTTGCCCACGTGGAGGATGGACCCTGCAACAGGCTTTCCCCAAGCAATGGTGGGGCCTGGAGCAAGGGCATAAAGGGAGGCCCATCTACTATATGGCTAAAGAATTTAAGAGCTGTAAGTTAGGCTGTGTTTAAAAATTGTTATACTTCTGGAGTTCCCGTCGTGGTGCAGTGGTTAACAAATCCGACTAGGAACCATGAGGTTGTGGGTTCGGTCCCTGCCCTTGCTCAGTGGGTTAAGGATCCTGCATTGCCGTGAGCTGTGGTGTAGGTTGCAGACGCGGCTCGGATCCAACGTTGCTGTGGCTCTGGCGCAGGCCGGTGGCTACAGCTCAGATTGGACCCCTAGCCCGGGAACCTCCATATGCTGTGGGAGTGGCCCAAGAAATAGCAAAAAGGCAAAAAAAAATTTGTTATACTTCTATCCTGATGGATATGCTTTTTTTTAAAAAAAATTATTCATTCCATATGCTACCCATAGCATATGGAAGTTCCCAGGCTAGGGGTTGAACCAGAGCTACAGCTGCTGGCCTTTGCCACAGTCATGGTAATGCAGGATCCAAGCTGCATATGTGACCTACAACCACAGCTCATGGCAACGATGGATCCTTAACCCACGGAGCAAGGCTAGGATTGAACCTGCATCCTCATGGATACAAGTCGGGTTCATTACTGCTGAGCCACGATGGGAACTCCCTGATGGATATACCTTTATAACCACCTGGGAAGCCAAGTTTGAATTAAGGATTCTCCCAATCTCCTTGGCATTCTAGTTTCTTATCACATGGCATAAGAACAGTTGGACGCACCCTTCCCTCACGGCCCCCAGCTCCTGGGGAAGATTGCTGGCATTTCAGCCCCCGTGTCCGAGCTTGTCCACACTCCATGCAGTCAGTTGTCTTTGGACTTGGAGTACAAGCGTCTGTCGTGCTGTCCTCCCCTAGGGGAAGGGACCTAGGAAAGAGGCCCACCGAGGCCCTGGGTGCAGGCTAGGGCCATTCAGGAAGAAGATGGGGGCCCAGGGCCCAGGCACCCAGGACCCCAGAATTCTCAACGCAAACAGGCCTGCAGCCATCTGCAGGGCCTGCGTCCTTGGCCTTGTGGTCTGCTCACCTGTGGGCCAGGACTGTGACTTCAAGAAGGACAGATTAGGGCCCTGCAAAGCAAGGGCAGAGACTACCCTTGCCTGGGTCTAAGGATGGTGTTGCTTAATAGTTTGTCACACTGCAAAAAACAATAAAACAAATAAAACAAACAACAAGCAAACAGCAGCAACAGCAACAACAACAACAACAAAACCCCCTACTTCTACGGCATGCTGAAGGCAAATGGATACCCTGTGACAGCTTTATGGGACATCAGAGAGAGGAAGGAAGCACATTACAAACCATGGCAGACACCATCAGACATCTCCCTCTCTTCCCCAGTGTTCTTTCCTCGTCTTCCTCAAAGAGCCACTACAAACCCAATATTTCTTGGGAGTTCCCATCGTGGCACAGGGGAAACGAATCCGACTAGGAACCATGAGGTTATGGGTTCGATCCTTGGCCTTGCTCAGTGGGTTAAGGATCTGGTGTTGCCATGAGCTGTGGTGTAGGTTGCAGATGCAGCTCAGATCTGGCGTTGCTGTGGCTGTGATGTAGGCTGGCAGCTGCACCTCCGATGAGACCCCCAGCCTGGGAACCTCCATATGCTGCGGTGGCAGCCCTAAGAAAACAAAACAAAATAAAACCAAGATTTCTTTACTGAGAAAACTCTAGCTTGATCTTTCCTCCTTGCAAAAAACAAAAACCATATAATCATCTACCAATCCTCAAGGATGTCTGGGTGGAAGTGGTGGTCTTTTTACCTATCTTTTTGCTCTAAGCAGTGCCACACTATTTTCACCAGAAAACAGTAGGTGACAGTGGTGGAGGTGGATAAAGACGATAGCTGAGTTTTGCTGAAAAAACAAAAAAAAAAACATTTCCCCTCCTATTCTGTAACCCTTAAATAAAACGGAAAATGAAATACAACTGTATAATAAAAGAATGATGTATCATGACTAAGTAGAGCTTAGTACCATAAATCACAAAGGCAAGAATGGTTCCATATTAGAAAATTTATGGATTCATCATATTCATCCATCAAAGAAGAAAGCCATGTCAGCTAATAGAATTCAAATTTCTCCCTTCTTACAATATTCCTGTTAAATTGGAGAGAGAAAGGCTTCACATGAATGACAATAAATCAAGAGTCTACACAACAGCAAATTGGTCAAATAACTGAGGCATTTTGACTCAACCAGAATGAGGCAAGAATGCCTGGTATTCCAACTCAATGCATCCTTAAATTCTGCAAGTTCTAGGAGTTCCCATCATGGCTCTGACTAGGAACCATGAGGTTGTAGGTTCAATCCCTGGCCTCGTTCAGTGGGTTAAGGATCTGGCATTGCCGTGAGCTGTGTTGTAGGTTGCAGATATGGCTTGGATCTGGCATTGCTGTGGCTATGGTGTAGGCCGGCGGCTACAGCTCTGATTAGACCCCTAGCCTGGGAACCTCCGTATGCTGTGGGTGTGGCCCTAAAAAGAAAAAAAAAAAATCTGGAAGTTCTAGCCAAAGTCTGAGCCTGGGAGTTCCTGTCATGGTGCAGCGGAAATGAATCCAACTAGGAACCACGAGGTTGTGGGTTTGATCCCTGGCTTCGCTCAGTGGGTTAAGGATCCGGTGTTGCCAGGAGCTGTGGTGTAGGCTGGCAACTAGAGCTCCAATTCGACCCCTAGCCTGTAAACCTCCATATGCTGTGGGTGTGGCCCTAAGAAGCAAAAAAACAAAAACGCAAAAACAAAAAGCCAAAGTCTGAGCCTGGGTTGAACCTGGTCACCAGATGTCTTGTCTATTGTTTAAAACATTTGAATTCATTTTCAACATGTAAAGACTTATAGACTTCACGGAGTTCCCATCGTGGCGCAGTGGTTAACGAATCCGACTAGGAACCATGAGGTTGTGGGTTCGGTCCCTGCCCTTGCTCAGTGGGTTAATGATCTGGCGTTGCCGTGAGCTGTGGTGTAGGTTGCAGACGAGGCTCGGATCCAACGTTGCTGTGGCTCTGGCGTAGGCCGGTGGCTACAGCTCCGATTCGACCCCTAGCCTGGGAACCTCCATATGCCGCGGGAACGGCCCAAGAAATAGCAACAACAACAACAACAACAACAACAAAGACAAAAGACAAAAAAAAAAGACTTACAGACTTCGCTTTTTTTTTTTCTTTTTACAGTCTCATCCATGGCATATGGAAGTTGCTAGACTTGGAAGTTCCTGGGCTAGGAGTTGAATTGGAGTTGCAGCTGCCCAACTACACTTCAACTTGTAGCAATGCTGGGTCCTCAACCCACTGAGCGAGGCCAGGGATCGAACCCACGTCTTCATAGGCACTATGTCAGGGTCCTAACCTGCTAAGCCACAATGGGAACTCCAAATTTCAAATTTTTAAAAACACTCCTAATCTTTGGTAGATCTTTTAAAAAATCAGACCATCTGTCAACACGAGGCCTAGTTCTCAAATGGCAGAAAAGAGCTGGAGCTAAATAAGAACACCTTCAGACAAGACCTGTGCTCTCCCATTGGCCAAAGGTCTCGCCTGGCCCAGTTTCACTCATTTAGGTGACTTGCCTGGACCCTACAAGCATCGGAACTTCTGAACCCTTGCTGAGGACAAGAAATAGAAAAAGAAGTGGAATTACTGGGAAGGAGATGGAGTGATCATTTTTGGGAAATGAAGTGATGAGCTACCTCACTCAATGAATCAATGCAAAACCATTAAAAAGAATAAGTGATCCACAAGGCAGCCAGTTACAAAAGCCATAAAAATGAATATAGCAGAATGACTAGGGGCTAGGGGCAGGGAAGAGAGTTTAGTTACCATCTGCAATAACAACAAATGACTTTGAATTAACTTGGCCGGAAACATACAGGATGCATACGAATCCAACAAGCAGATACAGCAGAACAGGAAAAATGACTTCAACACAAGTAAAACACACCGTCTTCCCAATATTGTTGTAAGGATGTCCATTATTACCAAAATAACACAAATGTAAGACAACTCCAATATGAATCTAAACATATACTTTTTGGGGGGGAAACTGGACAGAAAGAGTCTTAAATGTTCATCTGGGGGCTTGAGGAGAGCCAGCTGGCCAATAAAGTGTCCAAGAGCATAGGAAGCATCTGCCTAACAAATAATGATAATTTAATTATAAACCAATAATGAGGAGTTCCCGTCATGGCTCAGTGGTTAACACACCCAACTAGTATTCATGAGGATGCAGGTTCAATCCCTGGCCTCACTCAGTGGGTCAGGGATCTGGCGTTGCCATGTAGATTGAAGATGCGGCTCAGATCCTGTGTTGCTGTGGCTGTGGTGTAGGCTGGCAGCTACAGCTCTGATTTGACCCCTAGCCTGTGAACCTCTGTATGCCATGGGTGCGGCCCTAAAAAAGACCCCAAAAGAGTGATCATTAAACTTAGAAGATGATGATAGGAACCATCAACCTAACAGGAACAGAATCGAAAGCATAGAATCCTATCCAAATGTACACAGAAATACAGCAGAAGCCTTAGTTCAGATCAGCAGGTGAAGAAAATATTTTTCAACAAATAGTTTCAGGCAGCCAGCAGGCCACTGTGAAAATGCCAGCTCCATACCTTCCATTAGAAACTGACATAAGTTTTTGATGGAACAGAGATTTAAATGTAAAAAAATGAAACAAGAATACCCCAGAAAAATTTCAGTGAATTCTACATATTCTCAAAAGAAAAGGGAATTTTTGTTTTATTTTATTTTTGTCTTTATGCTACTTTTCCACTCTTTATTTATTTTTTAAAAATAAATTTTATCAGAGTATAGGTGACTAACAATGTTCAGATGCGCAACAAAGTGAATCAGCGTACCTATACGTATATATCCATTCTTTTTTCATTTTTTTCCCCACTCTTTTTTCAGATTCTTTTCCCTTAAAGCCTATTATAGAGTATTGGGGGGAATTTTAAAAGGACTAAACACATAAAATTTTAAAAATCTGAAAGGCAAAAGCATGGGAAAAAAAAAGACAAATTTATAAAAATGTGTGCAATGTTTGAGAAACTGGTTAAAACCTTCAAGCTGTAATTCTTATTAATATATAAGAGAAAGAATAGTAGGTCAATAACAGGGGAGATACCAATAGGCAATTCACACACACACACACACACACACACACACACATACACACACACACACACGGGTGATGGAGTGGGGAGAGGGCTGGAGGAGAGAGAGAAACAAATGTCCAGGAAACATGAAAAATTTTAACGTCAATGGTAACTGAAGAAAAACAAATTAAAATAGTGAAAGTGCCCTGTTGACAGAAGTCACAACGACACTCCTCAGTGAGAACCCCGAGGAGCACGGGTTCTCACCTCTTGCTGATGTGACTCTCAATGGACAAAACCGTTTTGGAGAGCAAGTCAGCTGAGTATAGCAAACAGTGAAAAAACAGTCAGTCTTCCCCTTGATTAGGAATTGCTGGAATTTATCCTAAGAACATTATCGTGGACGTGCACCAAGGCTGAGCCAAAAGGAGACTCGTGTCGCCATTTCTTCTAAAAGGGAACGACTGGAAATGCAGGGTCGACAGTGCGGAGCTGGTCTTACAAAGCCCAGGGCTGATCCACGTGTGTGAGAGCAGCTTGGACTGGCCGATGGCTGTGATGCACTTTTGGTGAATACGTTAGATTCCACCCACACCAGGAAATACGCTGTGCCACTTGGAAAATGACACAGAAGAAACACTGACCACATTGAAAAAACGGTATACAATGGCGCCTATGGGAAAATTCCATTTTAAATGAAATATGTAGGGACATAAAGACAGAAAAAAGCCTAGGATACATGTAAAAATGCTAGAAATGATCTCTCTGGCTAGTAAAAATCAGATACAGGTTTTGGCTTACTCTTATTTTCCAATAATTGCACAGCATTCTCTATATAATTTCTTTTCTTTTCTTTTTTTTTTTTTTTTAATTTTTGGCCACACACACAGCATGTGGAAGTTCCTGGGCCTGGGATCAAACTGGAAACACAGAGTGACAATGCTGGATCCTTAACCACTAGGCCACCAGGGAACTCCTATATACAACTTCTTTAACAGAAGTTAATTTTTTTTTTTTTAAGGTAATGGTTGACCCTGTTAGAGGTTACTTCTGGGTCAAGGGTGGTCATATTTGGAAAGTATCCATGGTTGGAATCAGGGTACTGGTGGCAAGATAAAGGGTTATAGTCTTTCAGGATAACAAGATGTGTCTGTTTGATAACTAGCACACGCATATATATAGAAAAAAGCCTGGTGAAGGGATTAGGGTTGTTATTTTCTTTTCTACATTCTTTTCTTTAGTCCAAATATGATGAGATTATGTGATGTTTATAATGTGGGCTCTGTGAACTGAATACAACTGGTAAATACTACAAAAACCTATGACAACTTATACAACTCCACAGCAAAAAAAACCAACAACTCAAGTGAAAAATGGGCAAAAGGCCTGAATAGACATTTCCCTAAATAAGATGCACAGATGGCCAACAGGCACATGAAAAAATGCTCAACATCATTAATTATTAGAGAAATGCAAATTGAAACTACTATGAGGTACCACCTCACACTAGTCAGAATGGCCATCACTAACAAGTCAACAAATAACAAATGCTGGAGAGGGTGTGGAGAACAGGGAACCCTCCTGCACTGTTGGTGGGAATGTAAATTGGTACAATCACTATGGAAAACAGTATGGAGGTACCTCAGAAAAATATAAAACTACCACATGACCCAGCAATCCCACCCTTGGGCATATATCTGGACAAAACCTTTCATTCAAAAAGATACATGCACCCGTATGTTCAATGCAGCACTATTCACAATAGCCAAGACATGGAAATACTCTAAATGTCCATCAACAGATGAATGGATTAAGAAGATGTTGCATATATACACAATGGAATACTACTCACCCATAAAAAGAAGAAAATAATGCCATTTGCGGCAACATGAATGGAACTAGAGACTCTCATACTAAGTGAAGCAAGTCAGAAAGAGAAAGACAAATACATATGATATCACTTATATCTGGAATATAGGGCACAAATGAGTCTTTCCACGGAAAGAAACTCATGAACTTGGAGAACAGACTTGTGGTTGCCACGAGGGAGAGGGAGGGAGTGGGATGGACTTGGAGTCTGGGGTTAGTAGATACAAACTATTGCATTTGGAGTGGATAAGCAATGAGATTCTGCTCTATATCTAGTCACTTGTGATGGAACATGATGGAGAATAATATGAGAAAAAGAATGTATATGCATATATGTGTGGCTGGGTCACTTTGCTGTACAGTAGAAAACTGATAGAACACTGTAAACCAACCATAACGGAAAAAATAAAAATCATTAAAAAAAAAAGAAGAAGAAAACCTACTGGGGAGAGGAGTGGGGGTCTGCGGGCAAGATGGCGGCTACTGTGGTTGGTGTGGGTGGGTTAGAGGCAGAGGCATTGCGGTGAGAGGAACAGCTGAAGGCCCTATGGTAGAAAACTGAGCGCAAGGACAAGGAAGCTGGGGAGCCAAAGACTAAGCAGCTCAGAGGAGGGGAGCAGGAAGGCGAGAAGCACAGAACTCCACTACTGCGTTTTCTATGTTACAGAGAAAGCCAACTTTCTCTTCCCCTGAGCGGCATGTACTCATAGTTCTCAGACTGCAGAACTATGTCCCAGAGGATGAGGGCGCCCCAGGCCAAACCAGTCAAGAGAAGGTCAAGGAGCAGCTGGGGGCCGCCAAGCCAGAGCCCGTCAATGGCCACGTGGACCTGGCCAACCCTGCGCCCAGGAAGCCTGACTGGGCCCTTGAGAGCAATGCAGCCAAGAAGCTGGAGAAGCTGGAAGAACAGACCCAGAGGATCATCGCCAGGCTGATCAATGAGAGGCCGAAAGGCCAGGAGGACAGTCTGGCCTCTGCAGTGGCCACCATCAAATAAGAGGCCTGTGGCTCTGACGGAGGGGTGCCTTGTCCCCTCACCCTCCCGTCAGGCCTTTCCTGAAGGAGGATGGTCTCAGCAAGGGTAGGAGTTGGGCTTGCTATCACCTCCAGTTTGGCTTCAGAACAGTGACTCCCTGCCTATTAGTCTGAACCCCATCTCTCCCCACAGGGTGAGGTCAACTCCTTGTCCCCCGAGTGGTCCCCACCACTCTTGAGTGGGGGCAGAGCCAGCAGCAACTCAGTGGGCTTATTGTACCGAGACATATTTATGTATTCTGAACTTTTTTTTGGAATCTGGAAATAGAAACAAGCAGACCAACCAACCAACCAACCAACCAACCCTCCTAGGGTTATCAATCCCACCAAGGCCTGGCCTTGCCACTCACGGGTCCCCCCTCATCCTCAGGCTGCTGAGCATCAGCGCTGAGCGTTCTGCTCCATCCTCCTTCCTACCTCTGCTTTCCTGGTTTCTTCTGTCAGGACAGACTTTTCATTTTTCATATCGAATACAGATAAATATCTTTTAGATATTACAATAGAAATAGATGTATTAGGAGATTTTTATATTTTTTATTTTTTGTCTTTTTAGGGCTGCACCCACGCCATATGGAGGTTCCCAGGCTAGGGGTCAAATTGGAGCTGTAGCCGCCAGCCCACGCCACAGCCAGGACAACACCAGATCTGAGCCACATCTGCGACCTACACCCCAGCTCAAGGCAACACCAGATCCTTAACCCATGGAGCAGTGAAGCCAGGGATCGAACCCTCAACCTCATGGTTTCTAGTCAGATTGGTTTCTGCTGTGCCATGAGTGGAACTCCATAATAGATGATTTTTAAAGGATTTCTTAAATAAAAAGCATTAGGTACAAAATAAAAGATGGACCCATTTTACTCTATTAAGAACTTTTATTTCTTAAGAGATTCCTTAAAAAAAGTGCAAAGTACAGCAAACAAAAAAAGGATCAGCATAGAGAATACATTAAGTGCCATATACATAAGAAAAACACTAACGAAGATAGAGAACTGTCCAACAGGAGTTCCCGTCGTGGCGCAGTGGTTAACGAATCTGACTAGGAACCATGAGGTGGCGGGTTCGATCCCTACCCTTGCTCAGTGGGTTAACGATCCGGCGTTGCCGTGAGCTGTGGTATAGGTTGCAGACACAGCTCGGATCCCGCGTTGCTGTGGCTCTGGTGTAGGCTGGTGGCTACAGCTCCGATTGGACCCCTAGCCTGGCAACCTCCACATGCCGCGAGAGCGGCCCAAGAAATAGCAAAAATAAGACAAAAAAAAAAAAAAGAAAACCGTCCAACAGACACTTCTCAGAAGAAAGGAGCTCTATTTGACCAATCCTATTCAAAGAGATGCTCGGCATCAAATGTAAAAACGCAATCAGAACCATGAAGAGGTGCTTGTTACACAATCAGCAAAAATTTAAAAGCCTGACCAGACTGAGTGCTGGAGCGTGTGTGGACCTACTGCTTCTCATACACTTTGCTGAGGGGAGTGTAAATTGGTGCAACCCCCTCAGGAACCAGTCTGGCTCTGTACCCTGACCTCAAGCACACGTACGCTACCCAGCTCAACACCTGCACTCCTAGGTAGGGGCCGAGAGAAATGTCTGTACATATATAAGACCAGGCACAAGGAAGTTCATAAAAGCCCTGTTTACAATATCAAGAATCTATCAACAACCCAGAAGACCAGTAATGAGAGGCTTGCTGGATAACTGTGTAATGTTCACATACTAAAATATTATAGAGGAGCTGGAGTTCCTGTCGTGGCTCAATGGAAATGCATCTGACTAGTATCCATGAGGATGCAGGTTCGATCCCTGGCCTCGCTCAGTGGGTTAAGGATGTGGCGTTGCCCGTGAGCTGTGGTGTAGGTCGCAGACATGGCTCGGATCCTGTGTTGCTGTGGCTGTGGCGTAGGCCAGCAACTACAGCTCCAATTTGACCCCTAGCCTGGGAACCTCCATATGCCGCGGGAGTGGCCCTAAAGAAAAAAAAAAAGGCAAAAAGAATATAGAGGAACCCAAACAAATGAACGATAGCAACATGCAACAATAGATAAATCTTAATAGTATAAATCCTAAAAAGTTACACACAACATGGCACCTTATCTATAAAATTAAGGACAACGCATATATACACCCCGACACAGACACAGGTGCCTTTCTGAATACATACATGTGTGTATATATGCATATATATGTATATAATATATGTACATATGTGTATGCGTATATAACATATGTATATTTTATATATTATATATTTTAAATGATATTATTTATCTATTTTAAATAATTTAAAAAGAAAGCAAGAGCACACTGACCATATAAATCAGCACGAGGGTTCCGGGACTGGTTTGGGAGAAGCAGGGAAACGGGGTGGGGGGGGAGCTCCATACAGTTAGATATAGGTTGTAACCTTATTGTCAAGGTTCTAGCTTTGATTGGTGGGGGTGGTGGCTTCATGAGTACTTTCTGCCTTATTAAAAATAACAAACTAAATAAGGCAGGTCATGCCTGGATCAAGGGTGAACGTGTTTCGTGAACCAGATTATTGATGAACTGTGCAATTCTGTGCCCTGAGGTTCAATAAGAAACACCTATGTTAAATGAAAGTTAGAATATGAGAAAGGGAACAGAAATATGAATTAGCGGAAACATAGGGAACTTGAATCTGGATGATAGAGGGAAGATTCCGTCTGAAGGCACACATCAAAGTTTGGAGCACAAACGCCATGCGAAGGTACATCTTAAAGCGCTCTGAGGAGGGTGTTACACAGACCTACCCAAAGACCATCTCTCCTCCTACAAAAATCCTCTTCCATTTCCGAAGCACCCTCTCATATCACTCAGTGGCACCAGGGAATAGCCAGAAGCCTTTCAGCAGCTGAGGACACAGGTTCCTCGGCTTTTCGAGATAACTAAGCTCTCTCATGGGCTGCAAAGACTCGTCTTATGCTATCTTATTCCGACAAGGCATTAAATGTGAAATAAGGCCCTGCTGGGCAGTTTGCCACCAAGTCTACTTTTACAGTCTCTGTAACCCAGGCTCACAGCATCCCAGGACTCTGAAATGCACATCACAAGGCTTGGGAGGGTTGGTCATTTCCAGGCAGTGTGTTGTGTGTGTGTGTGTGTGTGTGTGTCTATGTTTCTGTGTGTGTTTAATATGAGGAATACGACCCTGTATTCCATTATTACAAATACAAAAGCTGGCTCTGCTTTTCAGGCTCTTTTAAGATCTGAAAAACACAACCGCTTGTAACTCCAGCCACTGGGCTGTATTTTACTTACTGTCTGGCACACAGTAGGAGCTTCAGGAGTGGTTGTTGAGTAAACGGGCATTGTTTTCCAAATAATGATTTTGAAGACCCTGGGTTTCAAGAGAAAATATTTGTTAAGTGAGTCATTCTTTCTACAGATTGTATTTATGCGGGCACACCTCATTTTATTGTGCTCTGCAGATGCTAATTTTTTTACATATCGAAGTTTTATGGGAAACCAGTATCGTGTAGGTCTATGGATATGATTTTTCTGACAGCATTTGCTCATTTCGTGTCTCTGTGTCACATTTTGGTAATTCTTGCACTATTTCAAGGTATTTCATATATTTTTTTTCATAAATATATATATATTGTCTTTTTGCCTTTTCTAGGGCCGCACCTGTGGCATATGGAGGTTCCCAGGCTAGGGGTTGAATCAGAGCTGTAGCCACAGGCCTACGCCACAACCACTGCAACGCAGGATCCCAGCCGCGCCTGCAACCTACACCACAGCTCACGGCAACGCCGGATCCTTAACCCACTGGGCAAGGGCCAGGGATGAATCCGCAACCTCATGGTTCCTAGTCGGATTCCTTAACCACTGCACCACGGGGGGATCTCCTCATTATCATATATGTTATGGTGATCGGTGATTGGTGATCTGTGATGTTACTACCAGGCCTCCGAGGGCTCAGATGACAGTTAGCGTGTTTGAGCAATGAAGAGTTCTTTAATTAAAGTATGTATATCGGAAAGTTCCTGTCGTGGCTCAGCGGTAATGAGCTTGATTAGTATCCATGAGAATAGGGGTTTGATCCCTGGCCTCGCTCAGTGGGTTACGGATCTGGCATTGCCGTGAACTGTGGTGTAGGTTGCAGACACGGCTCGGATCCCGCATTGCTGTGGCCGTGGTGTAGGCCTGCAGCTATAGCTCCGAATTGACCCTTAGCCTAGGACCTTCTATATGCCACAGGGGTGGCCCTAAAAAGCAAAAAAAAAAAGTATGTACATCATTTTTTAGACTTAATGCTACTGCACACTTAATAGATGACAGAGCAGTATAAATATAAATATACCTTATATATGTACCGGGAACCTAAAAAGTTCTATTTCTTGATTTATTATGATATTTGCTTTATTAAGATGGTCTAGAACCAAACCCGCAATATCTCCAAGGTATGCCTGTATAGCAAAAAAAGATCTAAAAAGTATGAATATGTTTTCAGGGGTATGTCAGAAGAACAGCTGAAATTTGCGACTGTCTTTGGATATTAAGGACACAGCCATTACATGTGAGATCAGTTGCTGTGGCAAAGACACACCTTCGAAGTATTTACAGAATCCAGGGAGTCAGAAAATAGCGCGCACGCACACATACAGATTTAGCGATAGAGAGACTGGGTGATTAAGACAAAGCTCTCCTACATTAATGACCCTCTCTCATAGTGATGACAAATTTCCCAAATCATTTTGTTGTGTCCGTTGAATTCATTCACCAACAGACAGCAGCAGGAACAGGCATATGGGACAATGAAAGAAATAATTAAGACCTTCCCCATAAGGTTATCAGCCAGAAGCTGGAATTAGCAAGAGACTCTATAGCAAGAGGAAGGAAAAGTGACTTTTCCTGTCCACAACGGGGCATGTTATCTGGAAGGAGAAATACATCACGTACTTTTCAGGAGAAGATCCTGAGCTAGTCCACGCAGAAACACATATTCATATTTCCCCAATTGAGGTCGTTTACATCTATAAGCATCTGGGCTGCTCTTCCCTTCATGGTGACTCTTTCTTGATGAGCCCCTCCTGCCAAACCGCTCCTTCTTTTTGGCCGCCTAAGCACACATGTTCACTTCCCGCTAAATTAACTTGCTTGCGGGTTTGCTGGGGTCCGAGTGTTAAATCATTTCACGTGTGCGGGCTCTATGGGCACCGCCCATCCGCCAAAGCTCCTGCAGTTTCGCTGTGGGCTTGACCTGACTTGTATTTGCTGAAATGAGAAGGAAGGTACCTGGGGCGTAAACACGCGGCGTCTCCAGTCTCGAGGCTGCCGGGAGCAGCGGGTGGGGGCGGGTACATGCAAGGTCCTTCTTTTTGCCTTTGCTACCCAGCGTCTGCCTCCTCTTCAAATCTGTTGCCAACCTAGGCTTTACTGATCCCCCGTCTTGGGTCAGTGAAAATAAATAACTCACCTACTACACACACTCTGGGCATGTGGGATCAGCACACCAGCCTTAGATGGTATGACTTCATGATCGCTTCAGGTGTGTACCCTCGGGGTTTGCACCCAAATACAAGGCAATAGATGGGTATGGATGGGGCAGTGAGGGAGTGTACGCAGAGCTTCAGGGTAAACCACCATAAAAATGGGTTGGCCAGGTTTTTCCCCCCTCACCAAACTGTATTTCTTAAAAATCCCTGGTGCCTTAGCTGTTAAGGATCCAGTGTTGTCACTGCTGTGGTGATGTTCCATCCCTGGTCTGGGAAATTCTGCATGGCGTGCCCCCCCCCCTCCCCAAAAGACCAAAACTTTTCAGTGTAATTTACATACAACACACAGCAATACTTAAAATGTATACTTTGATGATAACTGGCATATGTGTATGTTGTGACACCATCAATGCAAGATTCCGGACATTCCATGAACTCCAAATGAGTTTTCTTGTGGGTATGGCTAGTTTTTATCTTCAGTTTGGAAGCTTTTTTGGTTTTGAGGGAATTGGATCTCACTAGGAGCCCAGGGCTCACCTTGGGGTCACTGATGGTATTGAAGTGATCCCTTAGCACCCCCCATCCCCCACTCAGCAAATCCACCCCTTCCGCAGGGAGAACAATCCCTCTGACCAACAAAAGACTTGGGACTTCCAGTATGACTCACCCTCAGTCCTGGGGCTCATACTCAGGCTCTGATAAGAGGCAGTCAATCTGTCCTCCGTTTGTTTATAATGAGTCACGCTGGAAATCAGGCAGCTCCTTTTTTTTTTTTTTTTTTTTTCCTTTCCCGCGTCACGGTTGGGCAAGACCCAGAGGCAGCTACACCCCCATTCAAAGTGCAGTCATCCTTATAGGTCCGGTGACTCAATGGGGCCCCCTACCGGTGGAGACAGGCAGGGCCACGTCGTGGAGCTGAGGTCGGCCTTTCTCCCCTGCTTCAAGGACGGATCTCAGCGACTTCCAGATTTGCAGGAGGAACTCGGGAAAAAGCAGCTGAGTTTTCTGTGCATCCTGTCCACCGCCCCCAATTATTAGTGACAGAGTGGGGAATGAGTCACAACTTGCCGCCGGTGCCCACGCAGTAGCGATTAAGCACATAACTGCTTCAATGATGAACCTTCCTCCAACTGCAATCCCCCCCACCCCCGACCCCGGAGCTTTTGACTGTGAGCCTGCAGTCTCGGGGGCGGGAATTGTGAGGGCCTGGCTTTAAAAAGACGATGCCTCTTGGACCCGGATTTAAAATTCCTGCGTACAAGTCCTGATGGGAGCCTGGGGGAGGTTTCAACTAGAATTAATATCATGATCAAGTCAACATAAAGTAGATTGATCTGCTGTTTCAAGGTACTGCGGCAAAGCCCTCTGTTTGGAGAACAAATCACCATAGCAACTCAGCCGCCCCAGTTACAGTAGGCTCAGGACGACCAAAATAAAAATCCTCACCAAATCTCAGGATTGGCTGAGAGCTGCTGTCAGACTTTCGGTTTCCAGCCGACATTAGCCAGCACGCATTAATGTTTCCTAAATCGCTGAAAGGGACGCTTTAAATAGTAATAAAACTATCCAGCCAGGTTACAGAGAGGTTCTGCTCCCCTACCCCCCGCTTCTAGTTTAAACACGAGCAGATCCCATCGCCAAACAGCAGCATTTGTCCTTAAAATAGACTTCAGAAAAGGGCTCATGGTTACTTATCGTGGCTTGCTAGTTCCGTTCCAAGTTAGGGGTACGTAGCACTATAAATGCTGATTTGTAAGAAGAGCCAAATCAGTATAACAGGTTTTCTGTAGGTGTGAAAGGAAAAAAAGGGAAAGCACTCTTTTCTCCCTCCATCCCCAGGACCTCAGCCCTGGGTTTTGGTTTCATTCATTACCTGTTCTCTCTCCTGCATCTTCCTTCTCTCACTGGGTCCTGGCGCCTTCCTTCTGATCACCTTGGCCTAAGGCTTGCCCAGTCTCGCAATCCTAAGGATTCCTCGGTGCCTCAGTCTGGCGTGTGCCCCAGGCTCCCTGCAACCACCATCATGGACACCCAGAGCTCCCCTGCCGTGTTGCAAACTGAGGCCACCAGCGTTCCTGCTGCTCAACTCCCAACCCTGTGGGTCACTGCCTTGAAATTCTCCCCTGCTTTTGATTCTGGTGGTGGCGTGATCCAGAATCTTCTTTTTAGAGTGTCTCCTCTATCATCTCACCTCCTAAATGTAGGCATTTTCTAAAGTCCTGTTTCATATTTGCTCATTTATCTTTTGTCTTTAATTCTCACTTCCCAGCAGAGGTCTGCCACCTCTTCAGTTGAGACTGCCTGACCATGGCTCTCGCAAAACTCGATCCTAAGTGAGCTGAGTCTTGCCCGCACAATCAGTCTTTCTCCAGACTTTTTGTTTCTGTTAATGGCTTCCTCGTCTCCTGAGGCTTCAAGGCGAGGTGTTATTCAGATTCTTCCTAGGCATGTAATTTCCTTGCCGCATTCCCTAGACTGTCCTTTGATGCTTCTTCAGTTTATGCCCTTCTTTCCATTCCCAAAGCTATACCATCTGAGTTTTGGCCGAAACCACCTGTTGCTTAGATTGTTAATGACAGTTTCTGAAATGGTCTTTTCACCTGCAGCCCTTCCCCCCAGGTAGCAAGGTATGGTAGAAAGGAAGGCGGCTTTGGAGTTGGGGTCCCATCTCTGCCCTTTATGTCCACGGTGACTTTAATTTCTTGATCCCTCCGAGGCTTCATCTCCTCATCTGTAAAGCAGGTGTCATCCCTCTTTCAGGGTGTGAGGATTTAATGGGGGTAACATATGTGAAATATCTAAGTGCTCAACCGATCTTAGTTCCTTTCCATTGCAAACTTACTACTGCCAGACCCAAGTCTTAAAACAGCCTTCTTGGTCACGTCCTTCCCTTACTCCAATGTTCCTTTTTCTACTGAAATAAGAACAAACTCCTCAAGCCTAGCACTTGGGAGACTCCTACACTATGCCCCCCGTGTCTTGTTCCCACTCTGCTGTTCACGACTTTCTTGAAACACCATTCTGTTTCCCATCTGTTTCTTTGCTTGTGCTCTGTGCTTGGACGTCAGTACACCATCTGCATCTCTGATGAAATCCTAGCTGTGCTTTCAGTCTCATCTTGAATTCCACGTTCTCTCTGAGGCCAGCCCTGCCATAGCCCTGGATATGACTTCATTCTCTGAGCCCTGCCGCACTGATCCCTCTCTAGAGGTGTTTTTAAGACCCTACTTGCTCATGTTCTTTGTTGGACTTCTCTTTGCTGCACGACTGAACGTCCTTGCTGGCGTGGACTGGTACAGCATCAGATCCAGAGAGGGCCCTCCGCCTTATGCAATAAATGCCTTTTGCCAAAAACAAACCTGCCCAGTCACGCTTCCCTTGTTCTACTGAGCTTTCTTTTTCCCCGAGCTGCGGCTGGGTGTCACCCTTCCCAGAAACAAGCTGTTCATGGGAGCAAACCTCTCCTCTCATTGACACCAAATTCTGGAGGTCCTAATTAAAAGTGTCCCCAAATAGCTCAGATATACCCTGTCACCGTTTCTTCAGACCCTGTTTATTTACTATTTTCATGAATCCTAGGGAATTCCCTTGTTTGAAATCACAAGTTGATTTTGTTTACCTGCTTCCCAGGCCCTCGGGGAGCACTGTTCTTTTGATGCAGAAATATCTTCGTGCAAAGGATCCTTCGGAATATCTGAAATTCCTCTTCTTTCTCACCCACGAATCAGTCTCTTTAACAGTGACAGTCAATACTACACAGAAAAGGAACTCAGATTAGGGATCCAGGGGAGATCGGTTTGTAAACAGAATGAGAAACAGGGGTCCACTGAGCCGGTTCTATAGTGTGTCTGTAGTTCTTAACTATTTGATCAATTTATAGTTTTTAATAGTAATGTCCTAGAACCAAAGCACATTTCTTCACTATATATGTATATACACATGAATATTATCTACCTTCTAGTTTACAAGGTTTCATTTTAGGATGAATGAGCCTGGAAATATGGTTTCATCATTATATGGAGCTCACGTTGGCCATACCATTTGCCAAGTACAATTTTCAAAAGGTTAACAACATGACTCTTATACAAAGAGAAAAGCAACAGAAGTCAAAGATTTTATTCAGTTCGACTAATGAGGAAACCAGTAAGATGTTAAGACTGATTCAAGAGAAAATCAGGGATCTGGAGAGTTATAGTTGGTCAAAGGAATGCAGATATAAATTTGCTGGTAAATGCAAAACTGGTTAATGCCTCACTGGGCTATAATCTTTGGGATGGTGTTGGGCAAGAGTCATTGGTAATGCTATCAGTTTTCTGCAAGGTTACCTATATTCTCATAAGCTTGCAATATAGCCTTCCTAATCATCAGCAAAAGGTTTGCAGCCTCAGAAAATGAGATAATCCCTGGGCAGCAGAGGCCACTAGACACCATCCAGGTCTACAGAGGAAGTGTACTCAGTATTAGCTTCGACCTATTTCCAAGTTCTGCATAATTGCTCTGGATGCTCTTCTCTGAGAGGCATGGAAACAATCCAGTCGGTGTTTTCTATGACATAGTGGTGATTAGATTTACAGAAGGGGACACAAAGCAGGGTCTCCCACTCTCCACCAGCCCTCCCCACTCCTCTCCTTTGCCCCAGTTTCATCATGGGCTCTGGAGTCAGACTGCTTGAGTTCGAATCATGGTTCCACCTCATACTACTGGGTGAGCTTGGAAAAATTACTTAACCTCTCTGTGCCTTGGTCTCATTATTATAAAAGAGGATTTTAAGTAATGGAACCATTAGGGCTTTGCCATGAGGATTAAATTAGATAAAGTGCAAGTGCTAATAAATGTGAGTTATATTACTACTGAGTAAGGGTTCATTATTTTACCAAAGTAGTCAGGCATTAAAACATTTTGAGGAGTTCCCTGGTGGCCCAGCGGTTGAGGACTTGGCATTATTACTGCTTGTGGCTCGGGTTGGATGCCTGGCCTAGGAACTTCCACACGCCACAGGAGTGGCAAAAAAAAAAAAAAAAAAAAAAAAAGGAAAACATTTTGAGAAATAAACTGACACCTTGTTAAAGAGGCTGTTGGTTCTACATTTTAAAGCAGAAGCAAAAATAATTACATCGCTGAAGTGAGTCAATTAGTGAACTAAAAATTAACTTGGTTAAGAGGCTACAATAAATTCTCAAAGTGTCAAAAGGATAATTCACTTCTTTCAACTCCCACACTAAAGGAACAAAACTGTATGCATCGGGGTGGCAGGAAATTAACCTTGGTTGAGTTAAAGTGTCCCAGGCATTGTATTTACCACACATTCACTACATGTCAACAAATGAGTATTTTTCAGAAGGAGAAGAGTTTTTCTCCCCTCCTGAAGGACACATGCTACACAGTGATAAGCAGGAAAGGAAAACAACCAAAAGAGAATTCACTGAAGCTGTAGAAAGTGGGTTTACCAAGCAAATCAAACACAAAAGCAGTGGTTCAAAGCACATTTCAGCTTCAATCATTTATTTTGCATTAAAAAACCCAATGAAATATCTCTGAATTTTAAATTATATTTATCAACACACTGGTAAATATAGTGTCCTGGGAATATATGGACCCTATTTCTTTTCACTATACATGGTTATTTTTATTTTGCCCACATAATGCTGAAAAAATACTGAATAAATACACATTTTGTTAAAACACATACAACTGTTACAAATTAATGTAAATGGTCAGGGCTCCCTCCCATCCAAATTTTGGCTTATAGACCCTTAAATCAAAAAACAACAGTGGGGTAGGCCACCAAAAACCTGTGGACAAAGATAGTAAATTGAGTACTGAGGTTCAGAATCAGACAGGAAATAGCTATAAACCAAAATAGAAAGCAAAATAATGAAGAAAAATGACAACTCATGTCGAAGTCTGGGTAAATTTTAATACGCTCAAGCCTGAGAAGAGAATTTTCCTAAATGTTGGTTTTTAAGGGGACATTCCTAGGTTGAACTGAACACAAAAGAAAAGGGAATTTCCCCAAAGAAGTTTTCTGAGCCAAAAGAAAATCAAATTATGCTTGAAAAACAAAAGCAGAGACTAATAGTGCCTGTCTTTCTCCCCCACCACCCACTTCTCCAGATTTGCTTCAGTGTAGGTTTTCCTGCTGGAGGCCATTTATTAATTTCATACTCTGTTATCTCAACACAACCAAATCTGGACTTAACCCTCTATGTCTCAGTGGCTAATGAATGAGACAATTACTTTCAGTCCCTCATGAGCTGGGAAAACGCATTCTGGATGGGCTCAAACATACGTGGACATACATACATAGTCTACTAAGCCTCGGGTTAAAGAAATAGTACCTTATTGCCCAAAGTTCATATTTATGGCCACCATTAAAAATGAGTGCTTCTTGGAGTTCCTGTTGTGGCTCAGCAGTAGGGAACCTGACTAGTACCCATAAGGATGTGGGTTTGATCCCTGGCCCCATTAGATGGGTTAAGAATCCAGCGTTGCCATGAGCTGTGATGTAGATTGCAGACGTGACTCAGATCTGGCACTGTAGCGGCTGTGGTTTCGGCCGGCAGCTGCAGCTCTGATTCGACCCCTATCCTGGGAACTTCCATATGCTGAGTGTGACCCTAACCACCCCCAACTCCCCCCAAAAAAGAGTTCTTCTTGTATAATTTTAAGAACATATCCAGAGAGGCACTGTGATTTAAACAAAACTGAAAACAATTTCTCACAATATTTCATATGCTCAAATTTCTATGCAAAAAACATGTAAAAGAGAATAATGCTGGTCTCAAGTTTTTAAGAAAGATCTTAAAAAAGCCAAGCATGAGTTCATAAACAAACTGGATTATTCACAATTTTGAAAGGAAGAGGTAAAGTTAATAAAATGATGCTAGAAAATAAAGTGATAGTTTTTGCAACTGCGTGCATTTCTAGTTCTTTGCCCAAGACTTTTAGATTGTAAACATTTGCAAAAGAATCTGACAAAAGTAAATACATGATGGTTGTACTGAAGGCTTTCCACAACTGGAGACACTAAAAATATATTTATTTAGTTGGAAGAGGAAGTGGCAGTGACAGCCTTTCAATCAAAATGACCATTTTATTATTAATTAATTAATTTATTTTTTGGCTGTGCGCCCTTGGCAACGCAGAGGTTCCCGGGCCAGAGATTGAATCTGCGCCACAGATCCTTAACTTGGTAGGCCATCAGGGAACTCCCAAAATGACCATTTTAGAGTTCATTTTTGTTCATAATTGGAACACACGAGACAGTGCATTGTCTCTGAATGTCCAGTAGGTACAACAGCAAATAGCAATTTGAAAGCCAGCAGACACTGGCTCTCTAGGAACAATTATGACCGTTTTCCATGTTGTAGGAGATAACAAGGACTGTTTAAAATGGTAGCTTTAAGGGAGCTTATTTTTGAAAACTTAACTCGGAGTGTGACCTTTATTGAAGAATGTGCTATGTTAGGATTTTCCTTTTACGTAACGAAAGCACAATAAACGGCAGGTGGAATTATACCAGGAAATAAAAAGAAATTATATCCCTCAAGCGCAAGTGCTAGCACAGAGGGAAGAAAGATGATAATAACCACTACTATTTGAGGTGGTGTCTATTTTAATGTACTTTTGACTCTGACGCAACTCTTCAAGCAACGCACACACAAGCGAAAGTTAACATATGTTACCCTGGCGTTTTTTGTTTTCTCTCCTCAAGGGTCTATCTTTAGCCCTAGGATAAAACTGGCAGCCCCAATCTTTCTTCTACCTTAAGCTAATTTTTCTTTCTTGTCCTCTTCCCTCCTCTCCGAGTCCCTGTACAGAGTCTGACGTTAACAGATAGGATCCTTTGATGCCCCTTAATTCATTCTTGCAGGACCCTCGTGGAGAGGGACAAAATCTGCACACGTTTTAGCAGTAGTAACACAGGTCGACATACCCAGGAATCCAGATGCCAGGAGAGGTGCAGTTTGGAGGGGAGCGCTCAAAGGCTTCTGTGCAAGGTGAGGCCATCTCATGTCCCAGGGTCCACCGTCTCCTCCGGGTTCAGACGCTGTGACCAATAAAAACAGCGCTGACGAGGCCTGAACCTGTGTGAGGTGGCTGATGTCTTCAGCAGCTCTTGAGGTAGAAAACGTATGACTCATTGCGAAAGATGTGAAAGACACCTATGTTAGTGATGTTTCAAACGTAAAAGTTAAAAACTGCACAGAGATGCTGCCAAAGTCCTGTGTGTCCACTTCGGCAAGAACCTAAACTAAATCAGGAGGTGGTTGGGAATGAGACTGTTTTCTTTACAGGCTTTAAAATATATTTCTTTAAAATTTTTATATATTCTACACATTGATAGTCCATTTCCTTACGACCTGTCTAGCTCAACTCAGGGGAGGGAAATCAAATCGTAAAAACTCTGGGGTCCCTCCTTGGCTGGCCCTCAGGGAGACACAGAGGCCGCTCTGGCTCGGGAATGTGGGAGGTGGGACGCGGGACAGGACCCGCTGGGGGCCCAGGACAGGTGAGGAGAGGCTGGGAGGGAGCAAGGCTGAGGGACTAGCCATTCCGGCTTAGGGATCGCAGGGCTTTAGGAGGTGGAATATCTGTAAAAACGGAGCCTTTTCAGGGGTCCTTCATCTACGACATCCAACTCTGTAAATAGGCAATTCATTTCCTGTTTTAAAAATATTAGCTTTGAGCAACTCAGTTATAGCGCATGCTGCATATCTCCAGGTGATTAGAAAACCCATCGGCTGGTTTTTTAGAGGGGACTGTCTTTCCAAAATTAGCAGCAGGAAGGCCCCAAGGATGTGTCTCAGAGGCAGACAGGTGGGAGAAGCAGGCTGCTGAGGACAAGGTGGAGGAGAGACGTGGTCAGGAAAGGCAGAGAGTCTCCCTCCTCAGTGTCCGGGGCCCGTCTGTAGACAGGTGAGAACATCCCTGTGTTTTATCGGTTTGTGGAGGAAGCAGAAATGCCTGCTGGTATGGGAAAGGGCCTTCTATCAACACCACTTCGTTTAAAACTGAATGTACTAGACAGTGGGAAGGCGTGGGAAGTGAACGTGATTCCTACAGGAAAAGCACAGAGCTTGGCCTCTGGTCCCCTGACCCAGCAAACAGCGCGGTCGTGAAAAGGCTGGAAGAGAAGGCGCTCCCGGGCTCAGAGCGAAGGCCTGTCCGGGCAGGCAGAGAGCAGCGGCAAAGCGCAGGCCGGGGAGGAGACGCGGATCATTGCTTCGCCCTCCCTCTGGCCAGGACGTCGGCATAGGACGTGTGCAGGAACTCGTAAAGCTGCCTGGCGCTGGCCGCGTTCCCCAGCAGCCCGGCCAGCTCATCCTGCGACAGGCTTGCTAAACTCGGCGATGTTCGTAACGTGGTTCATCAGGGAGCGGCAGTTTTTGGCGTTCACCCCTGGCATTTTTAACAGGAAGTCTTGGGGGCCGGGATTATACTTCTCTGACTCGGGGAGGGTCTCGGAATCGGCTGTCACGGCCATGGCTGTGGCCGCGTCAGGCTGCGGCTTGTTCTGCTTCAGCTCCTCGAACAGCTCGGCGGTGGCGTGGGGGGACGGGCCACCAGAGGATCCGGAGTCTGGGGAAGTGGAGCGTGAGGAGGGTGAGCTTGGAGCTGACATCGGCGCTGGAGATCTCCTGGTGTAAGGCCCCCCGGGACATGAGCGAGAAGGGCTTGCTGGGGTCGAACTCGATCAGGAGCACCGGCCGCTTATAGTAGCGGGACATGGAGATGCACTGGCTGTAGAGGCGGCCGTTGTTCAAAGAGCCAATCAAATCGCTGATGCTCTTGCGCTCCACGCACATTTCCGGGGTCAGAATGTAGTCTCCAACCTCTAAGGTCACTGGCTCAATGTCAATGCCCCGACGGTGGATCAGGGACGGGAGTTCGCTGCGGAACTCACGCATGTCCACAACGATGCTTTGCTGGGTACCATTCTGCTCCTGGCCACCTATTCAGAGAAAGGAGCATCTGAAGTCAGGTCACTGGGGAAGAACTCCCCAAGACAGATGATCACATGGAGGTTTAAATCTGTGCTTCTGTTGTTCACCTCCAATGCCTGGTTACACAATACTAGGTGTCACTCCACATTTCCCCATATTTTCGAAAAGGTTTATTGACAGCAAAGACAGGCGCTCTCGGTTCTTTCTGACTTAGGATTTCTAAGTGCCAGCGTGTGCCATCGTCTTCCCTCTGCGGTTCCCAATACCGGCCCGCATCGTTGCACTGACCTCCCTTTACTGATCATCCTCGTCCCAATTGCTAGGCCAGAGCCTGGCACACAGTACATGCCTAGAAATGTTCTCTGAATAAACTGCCTTATAAGCAGCTGTGAAAAATTTTGGAGCTTTTACTGCTTATATCAATGAGTCCAGGGATGGGAAAATGGAAAGAAGGTGGGAAAAAACAAGAGCTCAGAGCTTCTCCCACAAAGCTCTGAAAAAAACCTTAGCTCAGAGCTTCTCCCACGAACATGCATATGAATCGCCTGGGATGGAGTTAAAATATCTACTATATTCATAGGTCTGGGACGGGGCCAAGACTCTGCATTTCTAACAGGCTCCAGGTGATGCCATGGCTGCTGGCTGAAGGACTATGCAGGGTTGCTGCAGGCACAACAATGGCCCCCGAAGGTGTCCATGTCTAAATCCCTGGAACCTGTAAATGTTACTTTCCATGGCAAAGGGCACTTGGGAATGCCCCTCTCAAGATTGGGAGATTACTCTGGATTATCCAGGCAGGCCCAGGGTCCTTATAAGTGAAAGAAGGAAGTCAGAAGGTCAGAATCAGAGCTGCTGGTCTTGAAGGTGAGGAAGGAGCCAAAGGATGCAGGCGCCTCCATGACGATGACCCGTAGGAGGAAGGATTCTCCCCTAGGGCCTGGGGGGACAGTGGGAGGGCGCAGCCCTGCTGAGACCTTTGTGTCAGCCCAGTGGAACCCATCTGGATTTTGGAATTGCAAGGTAATAACTGTAAGATACTAAACATGTGTGGACTTCCCATGGTGACTCAGTGGTAACGAACCTGACTACCATCCATGAGGACGTGTGTTTGATCCCTGGCCTTGCTCGGTGGGTTAAGGATCTGGCATTGCCATGAGCTGCAGTGTAGGTTGAAGATGTGGCTCGGATCCCGTGTTACTGTGGCTGTGGTGTAGGCTGGTGGCTATAGCTCGGATTTGACCCCTAGCCTGGGAACTTCCATATGCCATGGATGCGGCCCTAAAAAAAAAATGTTGGGACACAATGGACTTCTTTGCAGAACATATACTGACTCACAGACTTTGAAAAACTTACGGTTTCCAAATGAGACAGGTTGGAGGGTGGGGGATACGCTGGGGGTTTGGGATGGAAATGCTATAAAACTGGGTTGTGATGATTGTTATACAACTACAAATGTAATAAAATTCATTCATTAATAAAAAAAATGTGTGTTGTTTTAAGTCACTAAATTTGTGGCAAACTGTGATAGCGGCAAAAGGAAGCCAAGACGAGCCCTTGAAAGGACTGAACTCAAAAGGGCAGATTTCTGTGAATAGCTTTCTCTGTGACGCCTACATGCTCCCATGTGCCTCCCTGCATACTGCCCAACATCCTGCAGTTCTGCATGAAATGCCCCCAACCTGAGTTAGTAAGAGTCTTCTTCAAATGAGACATAGGTGCTCTGAGGCAGTGCTTCCCAGAGGAGGGTCCAAGGACCACTTCCATCAGAAGCCCCTGAAATGCTGACTCCATTTCAGATCCACTGAATTGGAAATTCTAAGGACTGGGGTCCATGAATAAGTCTACAGTTTTAACAAGCATCAGAGGTTATTACCCTTAAGTATAATAAATTCTGAGACTGATCCAATGCTCTAACTGCGCTGGGCCCCACTGAAGGTTAAGCGTATTGCTTTTCCCATGCCTTGGCTAAAGCCAGCTGCTGTCATGGGGAGGGGGTGTGTGAGGAGTGGGACATGGTTATCCCTGGCCCACGGTGCACGAGGGATCCAGCAAGTCTCTCTGGGGATCTGGAAAAGTGTCAAGAAGCAACCAACAACAAAGGAAATGAGAAAGCACCCCAATTATCCTGCCTGTGAGCAAACTGGCTTCTTCAGGTTAAGATGAGAACCTAATCACCATTTGCAGAACTACATGCTGACTCTCAGCCGATGCTGAATGTAACTGATTTCCAAGTGCTGGTGCCTAGAACGCAACCTCGCTCATTTCACAGGTGAGGATCTCGAGGTCCAGGAAGGACACGTGGCTAGGTCAGTGAATGCAGAGCTGAGACCAGGGTTTGCGAGCGGACTCCACGCTGAAGAGCTTCTGCAGAGAAAGGCTGCAACCTTCCAGCTCCCTTGCAGGCAGCAGGAGCGGCTCAGCCAAGGGCAGGACTCACCTGCTTTGCGGGTATCAGCAGGAGCACCCGCAGACACGTGGCCTCTGACGAGGTCCAGGTTCGTCTCATCTCGGCCTTCTCTTTCTTCGGGGACAACCATGCTGGCCTTTTCCCTGGGGGAGAAAAACACCATCAACATTTCTGAGCTAACGTCAAAATTCCAGGTGTTGCTCTTTTGTAACCTACAGTACAGAAAATGATCTATGTAACTGCCGTGGCAAAGGGATCACAGGAAACACGTGGCAAGTAAATACACACGAGACGCGACAGTAAAGGAGGCAGAAAGAGCTTCCTGGTTGGATACTGCTGCTCATCCTCCAGAGTTCAAGAAACTGTTATTTATCTTCTATTCTATATGACCTCCAAACACATTGAGACATGAAATAAGCACGTAAAAACTCCCACAGATAGATTGAGACTTTTTATAAAAACATGCTAAGTGGGTTCCTGAGCATTGAAAAGAATTCAGGTCTTTTATATTGCACTATTTTCAGAGTAGTCAAAATAAGACAGTTAAAAATCAATGATTGGAGTTCCCATCGTGGCTCAACAGAAATGAATCTGACTAGCATCCATGAGGATGCCAGTTTGATCCCTGGCCTTGCTCAATGGGTTAAGGATCCAGTGTTGCTGGGAGCTGTGATGTAGGTTGCAGATGTGGCTTGGATCCGGCATTGCTATGGCTGTGGCATAGGCCAGAGGTATAGCTCCAACTTGACCCCTAGCCTGGGAACTTCCATATGCCGCAGATGCACCCCTAAAAGACAAAAAATAAATTAAAAAAAATCAATTATTAAGCAACTGAAAACATCCACAGTAGAACTTTGATTTGAAAAACTCCAGGAGTTCCCCTTGTGGCTCAGGGGTAATGAACCCAATTAGGATCCATGAGGATGTGGATTTGATCCCTGTCTTGCTCAGTGGGTTAAGCATCTGGCGTTGCCATAAGCTGTGGTGTAGACTACAGATGTGGCTCGGATCTGGTGTTGCTGTGGTTGCGGCCAGCGGCTACAGCTCCAATTTGACCCCTAGCCTGGGAACCTCCATATGCCACAGATGTGGCCCTAAAAAGCAAATAAATAAATAAAAACTCCCAGTGGGAGGCCCCATTAAACATCCTCAGTTTTAAAGGAAAACCAAGATTGATACTAGAAAGCAAACTTCCAGAAGAGATTTGAACAACAAAAAAAATCAACACCTGGGTTATGCAGTAGAGCAGCATTGATTCACTCACTTGTGCATTTACTTAAAACATTTCAGGAGGGCTCCCACGTGCTGTTCAAGGTAGTCTGGATATACAGAGGGTTCCCCAATAATTCCTGCCTTCAAGGAAGCTCAGTACCTTAAACCTGGTAGTCTGACAAGCCTGTACAATCAAAATTTGGATCTGTAACCAGAAGCCAGAATCATGACAAGATCCTCTATAACCACAGGAAGAGGAAGCCAGGTTGGCCACAGTCTTATTTTTCTTTTCTTTCATTCTTTTTTTTTCTTTTAGGGCGGCACCTGTGGCATATGCAAGGCTAAGGGTCAAATTGGAGCTACAGTTGCTGGCCTACACCACGGCCACAGCAACTGGGGATCCGAGCTGCATCTTCAATCTACACCACAGCTCACGACAATGCCGGATCCTTAATCCACTGAGTGAGGCCAGGGATCCAACCTGCACCCTCATGGACGCTAGCCAGATTCATTTCCACTGAGCCCTGACGGGAACTCCTGCCATAGTCTTATTTTTCAAAACCGGCAAAGGTCATAATCAGCTCAGGAAATGGCAAGTACTGTGTGTGTCCGTTATGGCAGCTCCACAGAAAAGATGTTTAAGGCTGGGACTCTTCCCTCACAGGGCTTGCAACTGAGTTAAGGAAGCACGGCAATGTGAAAAGCAACGGTGGAACTAACTGCAGTAAGAGAGAGTCCAGGGAAGGTGACATAGAGGAATCTTCCATAGCAACCAGAGATTTCAGTAAGAGTTGAAACAACAAGGATTTTCCAATGAAAGGAAGTAAAATCAGACGGAGCAATTCCCCAACTGCTCTGGATACCTGAAGTTTAAGGGCAGGGTACCACGAAGAGGTTCCACGAGAAAACAAACTCCAAGTTTAAATTCTATACTATTTGAAACAACATACAAAGGCAAAGCTATTATTAGAACAATGTCTTATAAATAGATCGCATGGGGGCAGACAATGGTTCCAGTTCCCTTCTCCCTGGTTATTCTCCAAACCAGTGTCAAGTGTTGCCTGCTGAAGAATTCTCTGCAGTGACAGTGGCTCTGGCGGCCCCTCATTACTGCCCCGTTACACCCACTAGACTCCAGCCGAGGAGAAAGTGCACACCATTCAAACAACTTCCTGCTCTTAAATTTTTCTTTTACATTTGGGATCGCCATGGGGATTATTTTTCTCTGACTCCACTTACCTTACTGGCTAAAAGCTATTGCCCGTGTGGAGGCACCCTAATTCCCTGATTAATCTGTAATTCGCTGATTAATCTGCAATCTGTGGGTGGGTTAGAAGGGAGACTCTGTATCCATGTTTTGTGGCTCCGAAACCACTTACTGGCTATGTAAACTTAGGCAAGTTGTTTAACGGCTCCGTCCCTCAACTTCGTCTGTAAAATGGGGATAATGCTAAAACCTAACCTCAAAAGACCATTGGAAGGATCACATGATACACGCAAAGCACTCAGAATAGTACCTGGCCCATAACAAGTGCTATATAAATGTGAGCTGTTATTACAACTACTTTTCTTATAATGTGGTAACCTGATCCCTCATTATCCACGATTATGCTAAAACACTGAAGATTTACTTTGAAATGATCCCACAACTGTTTCAGTTAATACTGTTAAACCAAACAGCCAGTTCATCATGAAATGTTATAACTGCAAATTGAGTCTGAGGAAAAAAATACACCCCTGAAATGAACTAGGGCTGTAGGAGTTCACGTGATGGCGCAGCGGTTAACTCGACTAGGATCCATGAGGATGTGGGTTTGACCCCCGGCCTTGCTCAGTGGGTTAAGGATCCGGCGTTGCCCTGAGTTGTGGTGTAGGTTGCAGACGCCGCTCAGATCTGGCATTACTGTGGCTGTGGTGTAGGCTGGCAGCTGCAGCTCTGATTGCACCCCTAGCCTGGGAGCCTCCATGTGCCATTGGGTGCGACCCTGAAAAGCAAAAACAAACAAACAAAGAAACCCAGGCTGCGAAGAAAATATGAACTCTTCCTAGCCAGTAACTCAAATTAACAGAAATGTGCCACCAGTATAAATATCCAGGCCTCTGCTTTCAACATGTAGCAGTTATGTAAGTTACTCTATGTGATAGACACAAAATAATAAACAATTCGGATTCCTATTACTTTAAGTACTGAGGTTTTTAAATTTTGCTTTCACATCTCCAGTGATACTTGAACAGCCTGTACAACTGATAACACAGGGAGGAGGTACTAGACTAGAAGTTTCTTCAAATGGGCATTTATTCAAGCCCTCATGCTAATTCATTTTGTGACCATATTTTCTGACTGTAAAATTTCAAATACTCTAACCCTTTCTTTTGAAAAGTAGTGACCTCTCTAAAACTATGTATACTCAGAATGTTACCGCTAATTTTTTGACCCGGGGAGCATTTTATTATCAATACTTACAAGTGTAATCTTTTTCTCGTTCCCTGTCATCTGTAATCTACTGATCTCCAGTCCAGCCAAACAACGCTTCCACTGCCAGTTCTCCTGATTCATTCCTCTCTGGTTATTTTAAAAGGCAGCACTGCTTTTGTTCTTACAACATCCCTCACGGAGGTCCTGGCAGGAGCACTTTTCCTCGGTCTCACATTAAATTTTTCTCTAAGTCCAGGCTCAGGGCAAATGCTCTTTTAGCCACACCCCTTACATGTATTGTGCTTTTCAAAACAAACTTCTCAAATTCCCCAAGTTTTCTGGGAAAGTAAGTATCTTAGGATTCTAAGCAGTGTAACAACCTGTGTAACGGGGGAGATTATAACAAGCAGACAACCCCCACTGAGAGAGTGGAGAAACTCACGCCAGATGGTAGATAAAATCACATCCAAACCTGGTGTGGGAATTACTGTAGAGATGAAAATGCAGGCGATAGTCCTTATTTCCGGTTCTTTGGAGTGAGATTCTAGTTTGTGCTGGGCTTATCTGAACCCCGTCCCTGAGCCCTTTGATATGCTGAGTCACTTGTATAAACCCCAGGAATGGCATGGGGTCCCCCAGGTCTGGCTAGGATCCGCTGACAGCACTCTGTCCAGGGTCAGGTTCCGGAGGTCCTGGAGAAGGGGCAGCTGCGGGAAGGAGGCCTGGAGCATAAAACTCACCTGCTCAGCTGCTACCAGCTCCCTTGGCTGCAGCACTGTGCAGGAAAGGGTTAAGCGAGCAGACCTGGGCTGCTCAAACCCTGCACATTCCCAAGAAAGGCTTGTCTCCCCAGCCTGTCTTCCCAGAAGTCCTTGGCCAGCTTCTGGGAGTTGAGCTCTGAGCCCTAGGACTATTCTGCCTGATAAGTGGGCTTTTGTGAGCCTGGGGCCACATGGCACCAGTGTGATCCGAGGGTTTATGCCAACAGTGTGATTAATGTGGAATACCTGTTTCTGCTCCGGGAGCTGGAGTCTGTCACACGAGTACTGTCTCTACAAAGCCAACCCTCAGTAAGAAGGCTGGAGTCCACGTCTCTGGGACAGGTCCCTGTGGACAACACTGAGTGTGTGCTGTCACACGCATTGCCATGGGAGGACTGGGCATGTCCTGTGACTCCACTGGGAGAGGACACTCGAGAGCGTAAGCTGGATTTTTCCAGGACTTGCCCCCGTGCGTCCTTCCCCTGTGATAAACTGTGACTGTGCCGACACCTGTCTTTCTGACTTCTGTGGCCCCTGTAGTGACTCACTGAGCCCGAGGGTGGTCTTGGGGACCCTCAACATGACGCCAACAAGCTCGTGTGGCTTTGTTAGCACCTTGTGCTCATATGTCATTTGGAGACAATTACTTTGATCAGCGAAGCCTTAGGCCAAGATCTTGTAAAAAGAGTGAAGGAGCAGTTAGGAGGTACTGGCTCACATTCAGCAGCACCAATTCTTTGATTTCATTTCCTCAAACTCTCCTAAAACTGTCCTCTTCTCCCCGTCGACCTGACCTTGGCTGCCAACCGTCCTTATCAGACACCTGTGGCAGCTTCCTGACCCCTTCTCTCCTCCATCCACTCCTCAGTTTGAGGCCAGAGGGAGCCTTTGAACACACATGATGTCACTTTCCTACTTGGAGCGCTTCAGTCCTGTCTTCCTGCCTTTGCCCTAAATCCTTAACAGGCCTCGTCACCTTGGCTTCCACACACCCCCTTGTTCAACAGAACCCCCCCCCACCCCCACCCCCGGCCCCGCTGCCTCATCTACTTCGCAACTGGAATACACACTTCCTGCGTCAGCGTAAAGGTCACTCCTTTCGTGACGCTGCCTCTGATGCCCCACGCAGGGTCAGGTCCCTGACAGATTCTCGTGCGACACCCTTTCCTTTAGCCTCTGCAGCCCACGGCTGTAGCCCTCTGCCTGTGTCTACTTATTACACTTTCCAGGATCATCCGAAGTTTGTCCACTAGAGGGAAAACTCCAGGAGGGAGGGCAGAGACTTTTTCTGCACCACTGTAGCTCTAGCACTTGAATATTAGCCAAAGGGGTGGCTCGTGATAGATGCTCCAGAAATATTGGTCGACTGTTTTGAGTTTGGGAGATGAAGACTCAGGCACTAAGAGCTTTGGAGAGGAAGAGGCAGTCTGTCTAATACCTGATTTGTTATAACACTTTCTGGAATATTTTTTGAAAAACACTCATATCCAGATACAAACTATCCCACAGGGCACATTAATAGAAAATACATTTTCATAGGCTGAAAGGACTGACCAATAATTGAAGGACCAGTAGCTGTAAGAACCCACGGCCAAGGCACGCCACAGTCACAGAGGACGGCAAGGGTACTGCCCACGTACTGTACTGAGTCTCTTCAAAGGGCCTGGTGGCACTGATTCAGAAAGCACTTGTGTTTCCAGGGACACATGCCCTGGAGGAACTGGGGTTATCTGCATATTTTAAGCATATGGTGAGAGCCCATGGCCAGTGCTGAAGGATGGGTATCCATTTTGAAGTTGTGTCTAGGTCCTGGCTTGCCAACTGCCACTAAAAATGATTTCTGTCCTCTCGCTGTCACTGGCATGTTGCCAATGCCTGAGGCTTGGAAGACTGGTCTGGCCCTGCCACACTCAGGCCAGGCCATGGTCTCCTCTGGTCCAGTCTTTTCTCTGACTCAGCTCAAGGATATCCTGTCTGGCCCCTGCCCTCACTTCTGGGACCCCTTAGAGACCCTCTGATCCATCTGCTCTCACCCAGCTGCCATCGCCCTGACAACATCCCTCGGGGGGGGGGGGGGCACTAAGATTTCTCAACTGTGTGCAGGATGTCCATGCAGTTTGCAAATACCTCTCTTAGAAACATCTTCCTTATGTCAAACCAGAAAGCTTTTTCGATTTGGATTGGGAACATTAAAGGATACTCATTCTCAAAAAAACACACATCTGTTCAGACAAATGTCGCACCTTTTAAAAAATATTTTCCCAGAGCGATTCTATGGATTGGAAAAGTGGGCTAGAAAAGTGTTTCCCAGCAAACAGCAGTCACCCACCTATGGACAATGGACATTTTAGAAGGAGAGGAAAAAAAAAAATCACGATTCCAAGGGCAGGGAGAAATCTTGTACATGGGGGGGTGGAACGGGGGAGAGAGAGAAAAAAGAGAGATTTCAGAACAGATTTCTTAGAAAACTTGTGTTTTAGTTATACTGCTGGTTGTCTTGTATTCCTTTACAAACAGAAGGGCAGTTTTCTTCACATTTCGAAGCGTCTATTAACCCCCTGAGCAATTGGAGATGGTGGAACAGAGAGGGGGAGAGAAAAAGAAATGCGTGTCGCTGCACAGAAACCCTGAGTGACCCAGACCTCGGGCTGTACCTGAACGTGACCCTCCCCAGTGGCTTCCCTTCGCCATCTCTCCTGAGGGCTACAGGTACTCTCCCAACCAGAGAAACCTCTGGATCTTGCAAGGCCTCTGATTCCTTCATCCTCTTCTCCTACGTATTTACCTTATGAGCTTCTCAAAGGCTTCCTTTTCTTTCCGCAAGGCAGTGAGATAGCGTTGTTCCTCGGTTGAACCTCCGTATATGAGAAAGTAAACCCTGCAAGTTAAGACAGAACTCTGTCAGGCTGCAAATGCGTCATTTTTAATCCCTGGAAGGAAGAACATGGCGTTTGAAATCAGCAACCTAGAGTGTTCAAATAATAAATATTTGACTGAGGAGAAAAGGTTCCACTAATCACACACTTACTAAAATTAAGCAGCATAAATCCCACCTGTTAAAGGTCTCACTACCACATGGATTTCCTCCCCCCCCTTCTTTCACCAAAAGAAGGGACAGAGTTTAGGTAAGCACTGAAATATAACAAAGAGGGACAGAATAATTCTTCCCTCCTAACTATAAACAAATCAGAAAACACACGATCCTAGCGGCTTCTCTTTTTTTCAGTTTTTTCTTTGCACCTCTGCCAAACAATCGTTTAAAGAGTTGGATAGTAGTTATAAAAGCCAGCTTATGAAAGTTCATGTTAGTGAAAAATAAACAAATGAAATCTATATGACCTTTATCTGCACAAGTAATTTCTCAGTTGCTTTTTATTCACGTCTTCACAGAACCGAGTCATCAACATTTTATACAAACACACGGACACAGAAGACATATGGATTTTATCAGGCGCCTCAAGAAATCATTTGACATATTCTTTTCTTTCAGAAAAGGTCAGCTTTTCTATCTTGTCTGTTGCGAAGGAGCTGAGTTAGGCACTTCGTCTGCCTCTTCTCTTCACCTTCTAGTAGAGGTATTTCCCTTTTTGGCCCTGAATTTTTCTCCCGGCCTTCATCTTCCTAGACTCTATCTCTTTAAGGTGGGCACAGAGAAAAGCCCACTGGCCAACAAGTCCAGAGACCTCAGCTCTCCCGAGAATGTTATTGCATGGCCAAGCGTAGGTCATCACCGATTCTGGGCCTCAGTTTCCCCTTGATGGAGCGAGTGGTTGAACTCCCAGGTCCCTTCTGCCTCTGACATTTATTTGGTTTCTAAACATCACACGATCCTACCCTCAGGCAATGGGGAACTTTGGCGCACACAAGCTATCTACCATGTTGATCAATAGCAAAGTATGAACAATTTATCAGCCTATAATTATTTTACCAGCTTCACCTAATCTCTCCATCCTGCGTGATTTCTGATCCACCTCCTCCATTCATCTCTACTCTGAAAGGGGGCATTAGTCAAACTGCTAGAACAGTTTCTTTTGGCTCTGCTTTTGGTTCAGGCCGAGTTCAGGATATTAATTTTGCTGTTTATTTCCCTCAGATAATTGGAGAACCAGAACACTATATTCTTTGGGAGGCATCATTTTCTCATCTGATATTTCTGTAGATTTTTCATCTGATATTTCTTGAAACTCAAGAAAACTTGGTATTATAATTCCCCCAATACTTTAGTTTTATGTGGCTGTAACGTCTTCAAATTTGTAAGAAAGGCATTTTAGACGGCTGGGATTATTTAGCTGAGTCATAATTACATTACCATTTGGTAGAAGTTAGGATCTTCTAAATTTCCTAGACTTGTTCAGATGCAGCACCCCATCAGCTACAACCCAAGCATAAGGACTACGGCCCAGACCAGCAGAAGCCCAAGGAAGAAGGGCCAGAGCGTTCACCCCCCGCCCCCAGGCTCGATGCTCCACTGCAACGTCCCGCCGCCTTCCCGCGCACCCTTCCCAGACGGATGCGAAAGCCAAATAAGGTTTCATAAACTCAACCAACATCCTAACCCTGTAATGTTCACGATAAGAACCCCGTGCGCAAGCGGCATATCTGTGTTACACCCTAAAGAGCTGGGACGGGGAAGCCGATAACATCACAGTGCCGACTCCCGATAACTTGCCTCAAGGGTCTCCCGGGCCGGGCGGCCCTGTAAATTTCCAGCTGACGCACGAACGTCAGCTCCGCGTCGTACAGAACCACGTATCTCGGCTCCACCTCGTGGAGGACCCGGGTCAGCGCGTAGGGGTCGCTGCAGCCCAGGAGCGGGTGCAGGATGGTCAGGGGGTCTTTCAGGATTCCGTAGGCGGAGTCGGAGGACAGGTTTAAATCAAACTCCTCGTGCTTGATTTCCTGGAAGCAGCTCTCAGGGCTGCTGCTGCCGTCTCCGGGCCGCTCCTCCCCGACGGCCCCCTCCTCCGCCGCCGGCTCGTCAGCTCTTCCCACCATCTGCGTTAACGTCAACCGGGGCTTCTTCTTTCTGAGCGCCCTCTCTTTGGCAGCCGCCCTGTCTTTGTGCCGCAGGTCTTGGGCCCTTTTGCTGGATTTCATGGTTCTCTTCGAGTCGTCCTCCTTCCGGAACTGTATCCACACCGCGTCGTCTTTGCTGTCCTTGTCAAAGGTTTTCCTGTAGAGCCTTAATAAAAAGGCCTCTGCTCCGACAGCCAGGTACTCTCGCAGCTGCGAACACGTCCTGTCGTCACTTGCGCAAATGAGGACTTGTCCTAAAATTAGAAAACGTTACATCGCTATTACCTCACCTGTCGCCCTTCGGCCCCCCTGCCCCTGTGGTCCCTTCCCCCACATGGACAACCCATCTCACCTCTGGGCGCTAAAGATACTTTTACGGTTTGTGTGAAAAGGGTCTCAGATGCTTGTCACACACTTTCACCTCCCTGGCAGGATTACCTAAATCTTTTGAGTAAAGTTGAAGCCAGAAATATTTAGTCTTAGGAAAGTATAGCTGTGGTATAATGGAGGCTTTGAAGAAGCTCTTTTTAATTAATAATTTTTTAGAGGATCTTACATACCAAAATAAATTCCAAATGGATTACAAAGGCAAATGTTAAAAATCCAATCATAAAAAGATGCCTATTTTCCATCTCTCCAGATAAGGATGATTTTCCAGGCTTAAAAACGATGGAAGAAATCTCAGAGAAGATTGTTATCTATACTCTAAGATAGATTCTATGAGCATAAAAAAACTATGCATTAAAAAAAGCTTAAAAAAAAAAAAAGGGAGTTACTGTCGTAGCACAGCAGAAGCGAATCCAGCTAGGAACCATGACGTTGTGGGTTTGATCCCTGGCCTTGCTCAGTGGGTTAAAGATCTGGCGTTGCTGTGAGCTGTGGTGTAGGTCGCAGACATGGCTGGGATCTTGCGTTGCTGTGGCTCTGGTGTAGGCCGGCAGTTGTAGCCCCGATTTGACCCCTAGCCTGGGAACCTCCATATGCCTCATGTGTGGCCCTAAAAAGACAAAAGATAAAATGAAATAAAATAAAAAATAAAAAAATAAAAAAGCTAAACACAAAAAACAACTTTATGCAAAACTATGATAATCTTAATATCTTTAATACATAAAGAGCTGATACTGAGGACATAGCCTAAACCAGCAGAGGAAACTAAGACAAGTCACAAAAGGAAATGCATTTGAGAAAACACTGAGCTCATCAAACATTAAAATTTAAAACAAGATAATGTTTCTCCAATCAAATTACTGAAATTGTTATATATATGTAGACACAAACATATACAGAGTCTCTAGTCACTGTCAGCTACATGAAAAAGAAAGAAGCTCTTATATACAAAAGCAATGACGATGGATTAAAAACCTTCTATAAATTAATGTGGTAATATGTCTCAAGAACTTTAAAAATGTCAGGATCATCGACTCATTAATTCTATACCCAGAAATTATATCAACACTGTAACTTTAATGATGGAAACAGAAAATACATGAAAGAAAACCAGGAAGGAAATATGCCGATGTTAACGATGGCTACTAGAGTAATGGTTCCCCCTTCTCCTTTTTCTTTCCCCGTTTTCTAAGTGGATGTGCATGACTTTGGGTCTTAAGTCACTGCACCATAAGGTCTGGGATAATATCAGAGTCACATAATTACTCACATAAGGATTGTGTGCCTGCCTTTGTTGCTTTATGAATTCAAAGTCTCAAAGGTATTTTTTAAGATCTAGTTTTAATTTCTATCTCATTTTACTTTTAAGATTTAGTTCAGGTTTAGTCTACTGTGCTAATCTCCTAGTATACTCATGTTTGAAAAGAGTAGCCCTAAAACTTGGAATTCTTTTAGGTCAACGTCACTCCATAGAAGAGGTAAGGTTTTTTTTGGGGGAAAGCACTTGCTGAGAACCCAAAACATAAGCCCATTAGCTTTCTACCTGGGAGTTCCAGAGGGAAAGCCTGGTGAACATATATGTGGAGATGAGCTGTATCTTTAAATAGAAGTCCTGAGAACGTGATCAGTTAAAAAAAAACAAAACCAAAAAACCTACTTTCATGAATATACAATGATGTGACCTGGAAATAAACCACATCCAATGAACATAAAAGAGGTTGTCACTAGATTTCAGTGGTCATGTGGCATTGACTCTTCTACATTTTATAAACAAAGTAACAATATGAGTTATTTTTTAAGAGCTAATCAAAAAAGCCTCACTTGCTAGATTTTGAAGGCAAACTTCACTGTGTCCTTTTTACCCACCTGGACCACCAAGGGCTTCACTCTCCTTATTCTCTGCCTCAATTTCTTTCAATACTTCGGTCAGTGCTTCCCATTTTGGGTTGCTTTCTAGGACCAGTTCCTTTTTTGTGTCTGTGTAGAAATAAAAGATAACCTCATTCTATGTGCTAAAATGTATCCATAAAGTATTCCAAAGGCTTTTTTTTTTTTTTTGTCTTTTTGCCATTTCTTGGGCCGCTCCCAAGGCATATGGAGGTTCCCAGGCTAGGGGTCGAATCAGAGCTGTAGCTGCCAGCCTACGCCAGAGCCACAGCAACATGGGGTCAGAGATGCGTCTGCGACCTACACCACAGCTCACGGCAATGCCGGATCGTTAACCCACTGAGCAAGGGCAGGGATCAAACCCACAACCTCATGGTTCCTAGTCGGATTCGTTAACCACTGCGCCACGACGGAAACTCCGCCAAAGGCTTTTAAAACAATATATAACACAGACATCACTCCTAGAGGAAGCCCGTTCCTCTGAACATTCGTCACAATGCTCCACAGATAGAACCTGTGTCCGAGAGGAAGGTCTCCTTATGGACACTTCAAACCCACATTAACACAGGCTCTGACAGGAGGGGATATGCATGGTCGCTAATAAGAGGTGATTATGTCTTAGTTGTCAGCTGCGACCTTATATATACACTGCTACACAAAATAAAGGAATCGGTACCGAATAAATAGTATTTATTATTTCTAAGAACCCCATGTTTTTCACAATCCTTAACATGGGATACGAGCAGACGACAATAAAACTTCTATTTCTATAAGTACTCAAACATATTAATGATGTAGTTAAGTTTTGAAATAGACCTTTGAATTAGGCAGGACGTGAGCATTAACGCTATCCCATGCCTTAAAAAAAATGCTATTTATTATACCTACTAGATGAATATGAGACAAATCCAGTATTTGCCTCACTTTGGTATTTACGTTCCCTAAAAGCTGGAAGGGATATTAAAATGTCCCACTGAGTTAAGGATCCGGCATTGCCGGGAGCTGCAGTGTAGGTCACAGACAGGGCTCAGATCCTGTGTGGCTGTGGCTGTAGCTGTGGCACAGGATGGCGGCTACAGCTCTGACTGGACCCCTGGCCTGGGAACCTCCATAAGCCATGGGTGTGGCCCTAAAAAGACAAAAAGACCCCCCCCCCCAAAAAAAACCCACAAAAAAAGTTCCACTGAGACTTTAAGTACCCAAACAGTAATTACTCTGAAGTTAAAAAAAAACACACAACAGGAATTCCCATCGTGGCTCAGCGGTTAATGAACCCAACTAGTATCCAAGAGGACGCGAGTTGGATCCCTGGCCTTGCTCAGTGGGTTAAGGATCTGGTGTTGCCATGAGCTGTGGTGTAGGTCATAGACATGGCCTGGATCCTGCGTTGCTGTGGCTATGGTGTAGGCTGGCAGCTACAGCTCTGATTTGCCTCCATATGCCTCGGGTACAGCCCTAAAAAGACAAAAGACAAAATAAAAACCCCCAAAAAACAAAAACACACAACAATCTATAATTCTTAAGTAGCAGTAAGAATACTCTTAACTGACATTTAACATTTGTTGCTTGGAATCCCCTGGCAATGGCTCCATATGGACTACTTTGAACACACTCTGAACATACATTACACACGTCACATATAACATAGAATTAATATGCAGTCACATTTTTCACTTGGCCGAAGGAGATTTAAAATTATACTCTAACTTGATAAGCATTTCCACACCAATTACTTAAATAAAAGACACGTCTGAAGACTTAAGCATACGAGATACCTTGCTCTTCTTTAATCTCTATTTCTTCAGGCATTTTGCCTTTTTTACTCATTTTGTTATCTGGAACGTGATAAACCCTTGCTCGAGCATTTACAAACATTGAGGTGCTGGAGTCAAGAAACAGCCAACCTAATGTAAAAAGTTAAAAAAAAAAAAAAAAAGCCTTGAATTTATGGTTAATTTCGGAGACTCTTTGAGGGTCACGTGACCTGTGTACACAACCAGTTACCCTCCTGCTCATCTCCCTACCACATCGTCTCCCTTACCATGGCCTCTGTCACTGTTTAGTTTTTAAAGTACAGCCTATAGATCCTCGGGGGTCCCCAAGATGTGTTTAGGAGGGCCTGTGACCTCAAAGCCATTCCCATAGTAATACTGATTCCTCATTGACTTTTCCCCACAGTGTTGCCATTTCCTGTGATGGTTCAGAAGCCTCCGTGAGTAACACGGCTGGTGCCTGAACTCAAGGGGAAGGCAGTGAACGCAAGTGTACTGGCCATCAACATATTCTTCGGGGCTCTGCATGTGTAGTTTGTATTCGAGAATGTCCCCAGTGAAGCAGGAAAAAATATTAACTGTATTAAATCTTGGCCCCAGCAGCCCCTGGACCACACTTTAAACATCACTGATGTAGCAAGACAGTGAGAAAGGTCACAGTAGCGGGGGAAGGATGTGACTGGTAAAGAAACAGGACGGTGGATGGCTGCCTACAAATTTCCTCTTCTCATTCTTCAGCACTTGAGCTGATGAAACTCCAAATTCCCTTGCTGTTTGGGGAAAATGAATTTTAAGTTCATAACAACGAAACTTTTAGAACACAACCTATTTCTAAGTTAGGGACTGCCTGTAATAGACCCAGCTTCTTCTAGAAATAAAATTGCCTGGAATGGATATGAATATGTATTATTATACAGAACAGAAGTTAAGTAGGTGGAAACATTAGCTATCAATAAAACCTACACCCTTATGCTATGAACTTAAACGTAAGTTGAAATCTTAGTATATCATGTAGTTGAATATGGCACGCCCCACACCTGATCCTCCAACAAAATCTGGTACTTTATTCAAATCAGCTCCTAGGATAATATTAGTATTTTTATCTCTCACCTGAATTCTGACCAAATGCCTTCTCTGTTGCTCTCAGAGATTCCAAAAGATTAAGAAATGTGACACAATCATATTGAGAGAGATATTGTAGCAGAGTTCGTAATATCTTCAAATCCTGAACTAAGGATTTAGTCTTGGCTCCAAGCTGATGCCACAAAGGATCCAGATAATGGCGAATTGTCTAAAACAAGAATAAAATTTAGTATTGCTAAAGTATGTTCAATATAGCTCTTACTACAAATTATACTTTCAACACACATTATCCCTTATATACCTAAAAATGGCTAAAATGGTAAATCTTATGATGTATATTTTACCACAATAATTTAAAAAAAATCCCAAACATTATCTCCCAAGGAAATGGATAGAAAATTTAAGTTCATAAGATTCTAATAATAATGTTTATTTTTTCAAATATAAAGCAGCATGTCATCACCAGAATCTTTATGATCAGATAGAGTCAACTCATAATTACCCACACTTAGATTATTAGGAGAAAAAAGGCCTGATAGACATTACATAATCAATTATTTGCTTTTGTGAAGAATCAGAGCAAGTAGCTGAGACACATTCAATTTCTGCCAAGGTTGGCTGTGCCCCTATCCTGGATGGACAGTGGTGAGAGATCCAGTTGAATGAGGAAGCAGAGGACATAAACTAGAGATACTTCATGGTATCAAATTAGCAGTGGTATCAAGTAACAGTGGACCTAAACTTGTTGGCATAGAAGATTCGTTTATTTATTTATTTTTTAAAGTGTGATTTATGGATGGGAAGATATTCCAACTAAATCTGAATACCTTATAAGATCCTAAAAAGTAGCCTAAGTGCGGGAGGGCTTTATGTATTTACTATGTAAGTATCTACATATCCACGGTTATGTATTATGTGCATTTCCTTTGCAAGCTAATTCTGTAACTAAAAAGGTGATACGATACGTGGAGCATAATACGGAAGCAATTTACTACCTGGCATCGTATCTAATACATACTGAGCAGGGGTAAAATGTGGCTGATCATATACGCTACTGTCCAAACCAGGACTCTTATGACAATGAAATCATACTTTTAATAATTACGCCATGACAACAGGCAGTTAGTGCGACTGTGCTAGATAAATGGGGACATAGAACTCACCTGTAGATTATTTTACGTACAGTCATCTAAATGCTTCTTTTGTAAAATCATTTACAGAAGTTAATTTTCTTGAAAGATGCAAATTATGTCTATATTTTGTTTTGGCTACTAAAAGGATACCTAAGACAATACTTTGACTTTTACCAGCCAGGGGGTGATAAACAGAAATTTCGTGCAAAACATATGGGTTATATTTTGTTTTTTCTAGGGACACATAAATTCTATTAAAAGAATGTTAGAGTGTGTGTGTTTTTTTTTTTTTTGGTATACCATGCACTAAATTATAGTAAAATTTTACAGAGGAACAAAACACATGAAGTTACTTTTATGTATCATGATTTCATAGCAAAATGACGTTTTGGAAGAGTCAGAAAAATGAGGCCTTACATTTTTCCTTTTTAAAAATCACTATGCATTACTTGCAGTGACAAAAAGATGGATTCAGAGTCTGAAAGACAGGAACTTGTTCTACCAACATACAAAAAACGAAACAGAACAAAAAAACGCTGCTTGGAATTTTTTAAAAGTCAGCATTCTCTGGATCCACCATTCCACATTAATGTGTCTGTATTAACATTACTCTATGATGAAAAAAATTAGTTAGAATAAAAATTCCTTGAACTAACGTCTTACCATTTTCTCAATTCAGAATGTAATTTTAAGACAGAGCAAGTTTCACATTCCTCAGTAATCAAACTCATCCAAATTATTTTTATTCCAAATAAGAGAGCATAAATTTTGAAGCATTCTTACGTAAACTCTTCTACCTGTAGATACCCAAATGTTGTCATTTCAGAGCAAAAGGTTATTTATTGTCCTTTTACACAGCCTTAAGAGATAATCACTGTACAACAACAAAAATCACAGTTCTGCTTATATGCCAATCAATGTATTCTACTAAACTTACTTTTCAGTCAACCAAAGAAGCTATACTTTAAATCACTCAAATTTAATTTTAAAAATAGCAAATTTCTATTAAGAACAGTGTAAATAGTAAAATAACCTGTGTCCTTTAAAACTACAACATAACAAATTGTGCTAAAAAAGGAAAAGAAATAGAGTACCTTGTCAAAAGGTTTTCCAATAGCATTTTCTAAAGATAAATCTTCGACTTCAAGTGATGGGTTGTGGCATTTTAGTTCCTTTAGACATGCATTTAAAATGTCCAGGATAGCAGTCTGTATAGCAAGCATGGCTGGTGTCATAGAAACATGAATTTCTACCACTTCAGGTTTATGCTGTTCTAAAAACGAGTTTACTGATACATGGAACCTAAAGAGACAAACATTTTTCAAATATTTTCTAGAGTTGCAAGAGCTATGTGTTTCTGGTCTCAGTTTAATACTCTAATAGCTTTTTGTAAATGCAATTGGGAAACAAAATGGAAAGCAAAATGACAATGTTTTCAGGAATACTTGTAACTTCTACGAATGGAAGTATTATTCAAATAAGGCAGGGTCAGCAAATTACCTTCTGGGCCAAACCCAGTGGCTGTTTCTATAAATAGTCTTACTGGCACACAGCCAGGCTCACTGTTTATACATTGTCTGTGGACACTTTCACACTGTCAGAGCAGAGTTGAGTAACTATGACAGGTGTATGGCCTGCATAGCCTAAAATATTTACTATCTGGCTCTTTACAGAAAAGCATGACAAAACCTGAAATAAGGTATAATCAAAAAAGGAAAGGGGAATTCCTGTCATGGCTCAGTGGTAATGAACCCGACTAGAATCCATGAAGATGTGGGTTTGATCTCTGGCCTCGCCTAGTGGGTTAAGGATCTGGCATTGCCCTGAGCTGTGATATAGATCACAGACTTGGCTCAGATCTCGTGCTGATGTGGCTGTGGTGTAGGCTGGCAGCTGCAGCTCTGATTCGACCCCTGGCCTGGGAATGTCCATATGCCACAAGTGTGACCCTAAAAGGACAAAAGAAAAAAAAAAGGAAAAACACCACAACAATTACTCTCAAATACAGTATAACCAAAACACATATTAGCCCAGGTTGTGAAATGTTTGAAAATTGCAAGGTTGTTTTTCCTAGAAATTTACATAAATTCTTCAAAATCTTGGTGCTTCATTTCCCTGGTGGGTAATTTTCAAAGTGGAAGCTGGAGGCTTAGCCAGTAAATCTTTAGTTCACCTAAAGTTGTTGTATGTGTGAACTTTTAGATCCCTGGGAGGAGTGGGGTGGGGGTGGGGGTGGGGGTGGGGTCACTATATGTACAAGTGGCTGCTAAAGGCTACCAGAAAAGTAACTATCGAATTTCTCTCTCCTTGTAACAGAATCACAAATGTGGTGGCCATACATTTATATTTGGAGGTACTTGTTATGAACCTGACTAGCATATATCAAGTGCAGGTAAATTTTACATTAGAGCGCAAAATTAAGTCACAGCAGGTTCCCTTGTAGGAGTTTGTCACATAGTGCTACTTGCCTTGGCCACAGATACAGCTTCTTCACGAAAAGATTTCTCATCACTCTTTCCACGTGACAAAAGCCAGTGTCAAAGGCAATGGCGTTGTCTGTGAAAGCTTTAATAAAACCACGTTTGTTTTTCTGTCGAAAGAGGCGCAAGATGAAGGCTTCTTGGCAAGATTCGATGATTCTGTGAGCTCTGTACACCAAAATGCCTGGGGGGGAATTATAATTTATTTATTTATTTATTTATTTATATTTTATAATGTTTTTATTTTTTCCATTTAAAATCATAATTTAAAACACAGAAGAGACATGTCCTTCTCACGCTCGCTTTCATTGATTCATGGTACTTCTCCTGAATGCCTACTTGAGCATGGGCAAGTTCCATTCGAGGCCGGGACCTGGCCATGAACAGAACACGCAAAATTGTCCTGTGCAGTACAACAAACAATATAAGTAAAATACTTAGTAGGTTATAAGGTGGTAAGTGCTAAGAAGAAAAAAAATGAATCAGAGGAGGGAGTATGTGTGAGGGGTAGTTTGTAATTTCAGTTTTTATTTATCTTAGTTGTATAAGTGTGCAGTATAAATTCACAATTTTTACAAGTTCTATTCCATTTACAGTTATTATAAGCATCTGCTCTATTCTCCATGTTGTACAGTATTTCCTTATAGCTTATTCTCTACCTAGTAGATTTTATCTCTTAGTCCCCTACCCATATTGCCCCTCCCCCTCCCCTCTGGTAACCACCAATCTGTGAGTCTACTTCTTTTTTTGTTATATTCTCTATTTATTTATTTATTTAGGGTTTGCAATTTTACTTATTTATTTAATTTTTTGGCTGCACTCATGGCATGCATAAGTTCCTGGGCCAGGGATCGAACCTATGCCACAGCAGTGACAAAGTTGGAGCCTTAACTTGCTGAGCCACGAGGGAACCCCTCCAGGGTTTGCAATTTTATTTTTTTTATTTTTAAAAAATTTTTTTTGGTCTTTTTGCTATTTCTTGGGCTGCTCCCGCGGCATATGGAGGTTCCCAGGCTAGGGGTTGAATCGGAGCTGCAGCCACCAGCCTATGCCAGAGCCACAGCAACGCGGGATCCGAGCCGTGTCTGCAACCTACACCCCGGCTCATGGCAACGCCGGATCCTTAACCCACTGAGCAAGGGCAGGGACCGAACCCACAACCTCATGGTTCCTAGTCGGATTCGTTAACCACTGCGCCACGACGGGAACTCCAGGGTTTGCAATTTTAGATAGGGTGGCCTTACTAAGGTCTTGGGTGAGTAAAGGCTGGATGGAGATGAGAAGGTGAGCCTGGCACCCTTGGTGGGCCAAGGGAGTTCCAGGCCAAGGAGGAAGGCCCTGGGGTGGGGCGTGTCTGCACTGGTGGAGGGAGAATTTCTGAAAGCTAAGTGGGCCACTCATTCTTTCACATGTGAATCAGATGTGAACTATGCAAAATAGCTGCCTTTCAGAAGACGAGGCTACATCTGCATCACCTATCAGAATTCAACTGTCAGAATCAGAGTCTATTTGATTGAGGGAAATTAGTCCTTTTGAAATAAAAATTTTTAATGAACATGCTTAAAACATCTGCTCTTTGGGGTGGATGTGATAAAGACCCCTCTAAATTGCAAAAACATGAACAATTACACGTGTCTCTACTTATAAAATGAGACTGCTGGATCAGGTGAGCTCTCATATGCATACTTTATACACACACACATGCGCGCGCATGTGTACGTGCCATTGTGGTGCAATGTGATTTGTGGAAAATTAGCGACAGACATGAGATGACATAAGGTGCATAGACGTCATTTATGGATCAAGAACTCAGCTCTTGTATGGGAATTCTCAGTCTTTTAGAGCTAAACTAAGCCAGTTACCACATACATATTTACTATAAATGCACTTGCATGTTTCTGCTCCTATTCTCATCACTCTTAGGACCCAGAAAATAACACCAATGGTAATTCATGTCTCCTTCCAGTAGTTCAATAGACTCAATTCAGATTCTACTACTTTGATGTTTAAATTTTAGATCCAGGTGGAGGGAGCTAAAATTTATCCTAGCAAAGCAAAGCAAATTTTTTTTTTGCCTTTTTTTAGGCCCGCACCAGTGGCATAAGGAGGTTCCCAGGCTAGGGGTCGAATCAGAACTACAGCTGCCGACCTACACCACAGCTCACAGCAACGCCAGATCCTTAACCCACTGAGCGAGGTCAGGGATTGAACCCGCAACCTCATGGTTCCTAGTCGGATTTATTTCCACTGTGCCACAACAGGAACTCCACAAGTGTTTTTCAAATATAAAAATTAATAGTGCCATTTAGGAATGTGTAGATATAAAAGATTTTCAATAACTCCAATGTGTATACATAACTGATTTACTTAGAAAATATTCTGTACCTAGCAGGTGGGTGTTTCTGAGGATGCTACTGGGCCACAGTTGTTGGCCTGCACTGAAATATGACATCAAGTCAAAAATAATAAAATAAAAAAACCCACCCAGCCTGCAAATAAATGGGAGACCAAAGGTTTCAAATCATGAGTGTCTGAGAACAATGATCTATTTTTTCTACCAAGTGACATCATCTGAGGACCATCCCCTTCCTCTTTAAAAAATACAAGCAGGTAAGGTCTCTGGGGGCAATTCTAGTTCCACATGTTAATGCTTTCCTGACATTCTGCATTTCGTGCTGCCTCAGTCATTCCTTCTTTCATCTGTCTCCTCCACTGAACTGCTCCTAATAAGTAGTAATCAGAGAATGCGTCCTCTGTGCCATGCGGGATGCTAGGAGTTTTACTTACATTATCTCAGTTCACCCTCACGATACTCCTAGGAGAGTACTGTTACTGTCTCCAATTCATAGACGAGTAAACGGAGTCATTCAGAAATGAGGAAACTTGCCCAAGGTCACACCGCTGGCGCCTGGTGAGGGGGAGCTTAAAACTGGGAGCTGCCTAACTTGGGAGAACACCCTACTTTGTTGTCACCTTTCTGTCTTCAGCACCTACCTCGATGCTGCCAAATAGGGGAGTGTCAGCAAACTTAATGTTTACGAACATTTACTGTTAATGCTGAATGAATGCAAAGCTGAATCATAGCCCTGGGTACAGAAATCTAACATGTAACTTTTTTTAAGTTTCCCATGGAAAGTGTGTTCTATTTGGGGATGTCAGGGTCCATTTAACAATGAACGCATCCTGCTACCCTGTCCTTTGAAAGTCTAGTCTGGTGAGATACCCACTATTGAGTTGTGTTGGCAGGGATGCCTATGGTGGGGTATGGTCTGGGCAACGGGTACAAGTCAGGGCTGGGTGCATTCAGTACTTTCCAGCGAGTTACGTGCTTCCCGGACGCTCTTTGGTGAAAGCGCCTGCAAGGGCTCTGGGTGGGTGGGTGGGGAGGGAAGGATGATCCCAGGGAGTGAGGCATTTGAAGGAATTCATTTCTGGCATTCATTTGCATTCTATTCAGCCAAGCAGCAGTAACAGCTCCAGCTTCACTAATGGCTGGGACTTGATCCGAAACAGGAATGGCATTTTGCACATTCAATTGGGAACTACCTATAAACTACACTTCAGATATTTCTTTGACTTCAGTTGCTCTCTGCCTGGTTAGGCTGAGCCATTACTGAGAGTCACAGAGCAATACTGACACCTGGTGGTCATTCTGATGTATCTTTTTCATTTTATTAACCAAAAAAATAAGGAACCATAAAACTAAATTTATAGGAAAGCAGTAAAAAGGCTTTGCAATGCATCAAGATATCTGGTTATTAAAAGTCAGTTTTTTGCTATTATTTACTGTTTACTACATACCAGGCAAAATATTATGCACTTTATTTCACCTCACTTAATCCTTATGAAAACATTTATGAGGTGCTATTTTCTCAATTTAAGCCATGAAAAAAACGGAGCCGTGTGAAAATTAAGTAACTTGCTTGTAAGCAGTGGCATTATCCTTCAAGGTAAAGGGAGTCTGACCCTGACTGTACAGCTCGTGTCAGAGCCTGTAACCATGATCTATGTGACAAAAGTCTAAGAGAACTTTCCATCCATCAGTTCACCATGAAACATATAAAGTACTCACTCATACATTTATTCATTAACTATTTCCTGAGGGTCATCTCAGTTCAGGGGACCATGACAGACACAGTAGAGAGGACAGTTAGGGCTGTCGTCATCTCTCCGCCCTTCAGAAGTTCACTGAAGATCCCAAGATACACATGCATCATTCGCCCAACAAATACGCGGTTGGTACCTACGAGGTACCAGTCACTCAGCCTGGGATGAGCAAATTGTTCCTTGCACTTAGGAAGCTTGTCATCTCATGAGCAAGACAGACAAATAAACAGGCCAACACAATGTGGTGTTCTGAAACACCCTGAGGGGAAGCGTGGGGCAACCTTGGGGCACAGAGGTTGGGCCCCCAAATTAGCTTTGGGGAAACAGAAAGGACAAATAATAATGAAAAATGGCTCCTCTTCTGTATTAATTCTAGCTAAAATTAAACCATTCAAGATAATTAAGGAACTACTTAGTTTAATTTCAATTACGGGAGAGAAGTGGGATCAAGATGGCGGAGGAATTCTGTCGTGGCTCAGTGGTTAATGAATCTGACTAGCATCCATGAGGACGCAGGTTCGATCCTTGGCCTTGCTCAGTGGGTTAAGGGTCTGGCATTGCCATGAGCTGTGGTGTAGGTTGCAGACGTGGCTCAGATCCTGTGTTGCTATGGCTGTGGTGTAAGCCGGCAACTACAGCTCTGACTGGACCCCTGGCCTGGGAACCTCCATATGCTGCAGATGCAGCCCTAAAAGGAAAAAAAAAAAAAAAAAAGCATGGTATAATAGGAAGACCCTGAGCTTGCTAACTCATGAACACATCAAAACTACAATCACACACAGAGCGACTCTCTCTGAGAACGACCTGAAAAATACCAGAATGGCTCTTCTGCAACCAAGGCTATAAAGAAAGAACCCCATGGAGTTCTTTCCATGGGGTGGGGGGGGGGAGATTTAGTTGGGACCCACACCCCAGGTGAGTGACTCGGAAGAGGAGGAGGATGTCACAGGCTCAGGGATCTTCTCTACAGAGTGAGAGGTTTGAGCCCCACATCGGGTACCCCAGCGTGGGGTCTAGCACTGGGAAGAGGAGCCTCCTTGGCTGGTTTGAAGAGCAGTGGGGCTTACTGGCGGGCTGTAGGAAACCAAGACTCTTGAAGAGACTGAGCACCCGCAGACTTGGTCGTTCCCAGTCTCAGCAAAGGGAGCAGCCTGAAAACTGCCTGGTCCTCTGGCTGGCCTGCAGGACTCCCCTACCCCAGCTTGCACCGAGCTCCTGTTCCAGCCCCTCCCTATCCCCCACCAAGGCCGCTCTGCCAGGGCACCTTGGGGGAAGATGCTCTCTTCAGATCCTGCTCTCGCTCCAAAATCACCAGGCACAGGCAGACTGCAGAGGGGCGCCCCCACACGAGGACACAGATTCTGGACTGGGATAGGTAACTGTTTTGCCACGCTTCACAAGAACAAACAGAGAAAGTCAAACAAAATGAGAAGACAGAAGAATATGTTCCAAACAAAAGAACACGATAAAACCCAAGAAAAAACTCTTAAGGGATGGTGCTAAGTAACTTACCTGACAGAGTATAAAGCGAGAGTCATAAAAATGCTCACTGAACTTGAGAAAAGAATAGAGGAACACAGTGAGAACTTCAACAAACAACTAAAAAATACAAAAAAGAACCAATCGGAACTGAAGAATACAATGACTAAAATGAAAAAAGACACTAGAAGGAATTAATAGCAGATTAGATGACACAATGGAACATGTAAGCCACCTGGTAGACAGAATAGTGAAAATCACACAATCAGAACAGCAAAAAGGTAAAATTAACAAAATGAGGATGGTTTAAGGGACCTCAAGGACAACATCAAATGTACTAACATTTGCACTAGAGGGGTTCCAGAAGGAGAAGAGAGAAAGGGGCAGGAAACATATTTGATAAAATTATGGCTGAAAAATCTCCCTAACCTGAAAAAGAATACAAATGTCCAGGTCCAGGAAGCACAAGTGTCTAAAAAAAAAAAAAAAAAAAGAGAGAGAGAGAATCCACACCAAGATCTATCATAACGAAAATGGTAAAAGTTAAAGATAGGAAAGCATTTTAAAGGCAGCAGGAGGAAAAGAAAGTCACCTACAAGGGAACCCCACCCTCCAAATAAAGCTATTAGTTGATTTTCAGCAGAAACTTTAAACCAGAAAGCCATAATATATTTAAAGTACTGAAAGGATAAACAAGTATCCTAATATCAAGAATAGTCTACCTGACAAGGGTATCACTCAGAATTGAAGGAGAGGGAAAGAGTTTCCCAGTAAATGAAACTTTCCACAGAAAAGAAACTCATGGAGATGGAGAACAGACTTGTGGTTACCGAGGAGGAGGAGGAGGAGGGAGTGGGATGGACTGGGAGCTTGGAGTTAGCAGATGCAAACTATTGCCTTTGGAGTGGATAAGCAATGGGAACTATATCTAGTCACTTATGATGGAGCATGATAATGTGAGAAAAAAATGTATATATGTATGTGTGACTGGGTCACCTTGCTGTACAGTGGAAAACTGACAGAACACTGTAAACCAGCTGTAATGGAAAAAAATAAAAATCATTAAGTAAATTTAAAAAAAGTTTCCCAGAGAAGCAAAAACTAAAAGAGTTCATTATCACTAACCTGGCCTTACAGGAAATGTTAAAGGGTCTTTTTTAAGTGAGAAAGAAAAGGCTATAACAAGAAATGAGAAATATATGAAGGAAAAAAATCTCACTGGGAAAGATAAATATACTGTAAATAGAACAGATCAACCACTTCAGTACGCTAGTATGAAGGTTAAAAGATAAAAATTGTAAAATCAACTATGACTACAATAAACAGTCAAAGGATTCATATAAGATGTAAAATATAACACCAAACCATAAAACGCTGGGGGCAGGGGCAGTAAAAAATGAAGAGCTCTTAGAATGTGTTTGAACTTAAACAACCATCAGCTTAAAACAGGTATATACAGAGAGAGAGCTAAATATATGCCCCTCATGGTACCTACAAATCAAAAACCTACCATAGGTAAATAAATAACAAAAAGGAAACCCAACATAATACTGAATAAAATCATCAAACCACAGAGAAGAGACCAAAGGAACAGGGAACGACAAAAACAACCAGAAAACTAGTAACAAAAGGACACTAAGTACATATCTATCAATATTCACTTTAGGGCGCTATCATGGCGGGGTTGAAGACCACTGGCCTTGTGGGACTAGCTCTAAGTGAGACTCCACATGAGAGGCGAAAAATACTGTATACAAAGATTCTTGATGTTCTTGGACAAATCCCTAAAAAACGCAGCATATAGAGAGTGTACAGAACAGATTACAGATGAGAAGCTGGGTAGGTGAAAGTGGAACCAGATGTTAAGGTATTAGAAGAGCAACTTCAGGGTGGCCAAAGTGAAGAGGGGATTCTTCAGGCTGAAAATGAACTACGTCTGGCAAGAAAAATGGTGCCCTGGAAGCCATGGGAGCCTTTAGTGGAAGAACCTCCAGCCAACCTATGGAAATGGCCAATATAAATATCACTAGATGACTTGTGTGTTGATGGGAAACTGATGTGATTAAATTTCCATAATATTAAAAATGCTTCCATATTATTGACATCTTATAACCAAGAAAACTGATGGAGAACATATTTAGGGGACTTGTTAAAATTGGTGATTATGGTAATAGGGACTTCGAATCAGTTTTTGATTTGCAGAGCATTCATTCAAATTGTTTCAAAGACAGTATTTTTTTAATCAGAAGTGGTGGGAAGATTTGAAAGTTAACTGGAAAAATCCCCACAGATTTTCAATGCAGAAGCTACATTTGAAAGATGAGGTGTTTTTTAGTAGTATCTTCAATACATCATTTAACTTTTATTCTGAAAAAAACAGAAAAGTACTTTATTATTGTTGTTTAAAGTGTTTATAGGTCACTGTTTGAAGTAGTAAGAGTAAAAACTGCAAATTAGAATTCATTGTACAGTTGAGAAAATTGATTTTGAATTTGAAAGAAAGATTTTTTTTATTTATAGTGGGAGTTGAAAAAACTTTTCCTTTTGTCTAATTTAAGGAAGTCAACCTTCTGACCCTTTGCCTTTAGTTTTCTTAATCGACTAAAGTACCTCAGGATATAGAATTTCTATAAAAGAAGAGGCATGAAGAGCTCCTGAAGTTTAGCTGGCATACAGACAGGCTTATATGCAAAATATCTTAGCTGTATGGTTATAACGTCAAAGTGGAGTCACTAAGTAGTTTTCATTAATTTCCAATATGAGTGCAGCCAGATATCAAACAAGATAAATGCTATTCAAAGAAAGAAGCAGTTTGACAAGTTTAAGGCTAAACAAAAATAAAATTACTTTTCATATGTTCTTTAAAAAAAAAAAATCCACTTTAAATGTAAATGGCTTAAATGTGCCCATCCAAAGACATAGATGGTTGAATGGATTAAAAAACAAGACTCACATATATGCTGGCTACGAAAGACTTACTTCAGAGCTAAAGTCATACACAGACTGAAAATGAAGGAGTGGGAGTTCCTGTCGTGGCGCAGTGGTTAACGAATCTGACTAGGAACCATGAGGTTTAGGGTTCGGTCCCTGCCCTTGCTCAGTGGGTTAAGGATCCTGCGTTGCCATGAGCTGTGCTGTAGGTTGCAGATGCGGCTCGGATCCCGCGTTGCTGTGGCTCTGGCATAGGCTGGCGGCTACAGCTCCGACTCGACCCCTAGCCTGGGAACCTCCATATGCTGTGGGAGTGGCCCAAAGAAATAGCAAAAAGACAAAAAAAAAAAAAAAGAAAATGAAGGAGTGCAAAAAGATATTTTATGTAAATGGAAGTGAAAAGAAAGTTGGGGTAGCAATACTCATGTCAGACAAAATAGCCTTTAAAACAAAGTCTAGGAGTTCCCATTGTGGCGCAGTGGTTAACGAATCCGACTAGGAACCATGAGGTTTCAGGTTCAATCCCAGGCCTTGCTCAGTGGGTTAAGGATGCAGCGTTGCCGTGAGCTGTGGTGTAGGTTGCAGATGCGGCTCGGATCCCGTGTTGCTGTGGCTGTGGCATAGGCTGGTGGCTACAGCTGCGATTAGACCCCTAGTCTAGGAACTTCCATATGCCGCAGGAGTGGCCATAGAAAAAGACAAAAAACAAAACAAAACAAAGTCTATAACAAAAGACAAAGAAGGCCTTAGATAAAGGGGTCAACCCAAGATGAGGATATAACATTCACAGACATATGCACCTAAAATATAAAGCAAATATTTTTAATTTAATTTTTGTGTGTGTGTGTGCTTTTTAGGGCCACACCTGAGGCATATGGAGGTTCCCAGGCTAGGGGGTCTAATTGGAGCTACAGCTACAGCAACACAGGATCTGAGCTGCATCTGCAACCTACACCACATCTCATGGCAACACCAGATTCTTAACCCACTGAGTGAGGCCATGGATCGAACCTGCATCCTCAGGGTTACTAGTTAGATTTGTTTCCGCTGCGCCACAATGGGAACACCACAAAGGGAGAAACTGACAGTGATACAATAATAATTTGGAGCTTTAACCCTCTCCACCTCACATCAAAGTATAGCTCAGGCAGAAAATTGATAAGAAAGCAGTGGTCCTGAACCCATACTTTAGACCAGATGAAATTACATTTTATCTAAACCCAGCAGAATACACATTTTTTTCAAGTGCACATGGAACTTTCTCCAGGACAGACCAAATGCTAAGCCACAAAACAAGTCTCAATACATTTAAGAAGACTGAAATTATATCAATGATTTTTTTTTTCCAACCACAACAATATGAAACTAGAAATCAATTAAAGGAAGAAAAATCAAAAAAATACTGAGACATGGAGACTAAACAACATGCTACTAAAAAAAATGAATGGGTCAATGAAAAAAATCAAATAGGAAGTTAAAAAATACCTTGAGATGAATGGAAACTTTCCAAAATCTCTGGGATGCAGAAAAAGCATCTTACAGGAGAATTTATGGCAATACAGACCTACCTTAAGAAACAAGAAAAATCTCAAATAAACAACCCAATTTCCCATTTAAAAGAATTAGAAAAAGAAGAACAAAGCCCAAAGTCAGTGGAAGGAAGAAAATAAAGATCTGGGTTGAAATAAATAAAACAGAGACAAAAACCCAGTAGAAAAGATCAATGAAACCAAGAGCTGCCTTTTTTGAAAAGATAAACAAAATTAATCCCATAGCCAGACTCTTGCTGGCTCTTATTTGAGGGAGGGCCCAAATAAGTAAAATCATAAATGAAAGAGGCAAATTTACAACCGCTATCACAAAAATAAAAATAATCATAGGAGAATATATTAAGAACTATAGGCAATAAACTGTACAAACTCAAAAAAATGGATAAACTCCTAGAAACATATAATCTAAGATTGAATCAGGAAGAAACAGAGTATCTGAACAGATTACTGGTAATGAAATTGAATCAATAATTTAAAAAAATCCAAACAAAAAGAATCTAGGATCATATCACTTCACAAGGGAATTCTACCAAACATTCTGGGAAGAGGTAATAGCTATCCTTTTCAAACTATCCAAAAAACTGAAGAGTAGGGAACACTTCTAAGCTTATTCTATGGGGGCAACATTAACCTAATACCCAAAGCACACAAAGACACTACTAAAACTGAAAATTAGGAGTTCCCGTCGTGGCGCAGTGGTTAACGAACCCGACTAGGAACCATGAGGTTGCGGGTTCGATCCTTGCCCTTGCTCAGTGGGTTAATGATCCGGCGTTGCCGTGAGCTGTGGTGTAGGTTGCAGACGCGGCTCGGATCCCGCGTTGCTGTGGCTCTGGCGTAGGCCGGTGGCTACAGCTCCGATTCGACCCCTAGCCTGGGAATCTCCATATGCCGTGAGAGCGGCCCAAGAAAATGGCAAAAAGACAAAAAAAACCCTGAAAATTAAGCGCTAATACCTCTGATACATGGATATAAAAATCCTCAAGAAAATATTACCAAAATGAATTCAACAATATATTAAAAGGATCATGCATCGTGACCAAGTGGGATTCTTCTAGGGATGCAAGAATGATTCAATATTGAACTCTGATTTGTGGACACTGAATCATTAGCAAAATGAAGGATAAAAATCACATAATCATCCCAATAGATATGGAAAAAGCATTTGACAAAAGTCAACATCCATTCGTGATAAAAACTCTCAACAAGGTTGGTATAGAGGGAACATATCTCAACATAATAAAGGCCATTTATGACAAACCCACAGCTAATGTCATATTTAACAGTGAAAAGCTAAAAGCTTTTCCTCTAAGATCAAGGACATAGCAAAGATGTCCACTCTTGCCATTTCTATTCAATACAGTATTGAAAGTCCTAGCCACAGTATTCAGACAAGAAAAAAAAAAAAAAAGACATCCTAATTGGAAGTGAAGTAAAACTGTCACTATCTGCAGATGACATGATGCTATATATAGAAACCCTAAGGACTCCACAAAAAACTATTAGAATGAACACAGAAATTCAGAAAAGTTATGGAATACTAGATTAATACACAGAAGTCTGTTGTATTTCTATACACTAATATGAGAAATCGAGAAGAAAATTTCATTACAATTGAATTTAAAAAATACCTAGGAATAAATATAACCAAGAAGTTAAGACCTGTACTCTGAAAACTAGAAGATATTGATGAAAGAAACTGAAGACAAAACAAATAAATGGAAAATTCCCTGTGTTCATGGATTCCAAGAATATTGTCAAAATGTCCATACTACACAAAGCAATCTAGAAATTTAATGCAATTCCCATCAAAATACCTACAACGTTTTTCCTAGAACTAGAAAAAAATCTTAAACTTTGTATGAAACTACAAAAGACTCTAAATAGGCATGGTGATCTTGAGAAAAAAGAACAATACTAGAAGTATCACATGCCCTGACTTAAGACATACTACAAAGCTACAGTAATCAAAATAGTATGGTACTGGTCCAAAGTTAGACACATAGATCAGTGGAACAGAAAAGAAAGCCCAGAAATAAACCCATTCACATACAATTAATTAATCTATGACAAAGTAATCAAGAATATACAATGGCGAAAAGTCTCTTCAATAAGTGGTGTTGGGAAATCTGAACAGCTACATGTAAAAGTATGAAATTAGAACATTTTTCTCACACCATATACAAAAATAAACTCAAAAATGGATTAAAGACCTCAAGGTAAGACCTAAAACCATAAAACTCCTAGAAGAAAATATAGGCAGTACACTTTCTGATACAGATCTTGGCAACAATTTTTTTGGATCTGTCTTAGGCAAGGAAAACAAAACCAAAAATAATTAAATGGGACTACATCAAACAAAAAGCTTTTTCACAGTGAAGGAAATCAACCAGCAAAACGCAAAAGCAACTTACTGAATGGCAGAAAGTATTAGCAAATGATATGTCCAACAAGGGGTTAATATCCAAATTACTCATATAACTCAATATCAAAAAACCAAAGAACCTGATTAAAACATCAACAGAAGACCTGAACAGGTATTTTTCCAAAGAATAAAGATTCAACAGACACAGACAATGAAATTTCACTTCATACCTTTCAGACTGTCTACTGTGATAAAGACAAGAAATATGTTTTTTTGAGAATGTGGAGAAAAGGGAAACTTCATGCACTTTTGGGAATGTAAATTGGTAGAGTCATTATGGAAAATAGTATTGAGGTTTCTCAAAAAACAGAACTACCATTATGATCCAGCACTTCCACTCCTGGGTATTTATTCAAAGAAAACAAAAGCCACTAATTCAGAAAGATATATACACCCCAATGTTCATAGCAGCATTATTTACAACAGCTCAGCTATGCAAGCAACCTAAGTGTCCATAGATACATGAATGGATAAAGAAGTGGAATATATATAAAATAGGATACTACTCAGCCACACAAAAGAAAGAAATTTTGCCAAGTGCCACAACATGAATGGACCTGGAGGGTCTTAATGCTAAGTGAAATGAGACAGAAAAAGATAAATACTGTGTTTTCACTTATATGTGAAATCTAAAAAATGAAACAAATGAACAAATATAACAAAACAGAAATAGACAACAAACTAGTGGTTACCAGCAGGAAGAGAGACGGGGTGGGGGGTAAAATAGGTGACGGGACTTAAGAGGCACAAACTACTAGGTATAAAATAAATAAGGATGTAAGGTACAGGAAAGGAATATAGTCAACATTTATAATAACTCTGGATGGAGCATAATCTGCAAAAATATTGAATCACCACACTACACACCTGACACTAATATAACACTGTAAATTAACTACACAGGAAAATTTTTTTATATTTCAAATCATGGTAGAAAAATACTCTTTAAAGAGGGAAACCAAACATTTTAGGAAATATACAAAGAATATTTATAAATATTTCAAATCCGATTAGTTTCTAAAAGCAAATGCCAGCCAATTACGAAGGATTTACTAAACATGAGCTCAGAAAAAAGGAAACTTCAATCTTACATTTAGTGTCTTATTCAGGCCGTAAATATTTACTGAGCAACCAAAAGTGTCAGGTATTGTGTTAACACCTGCAAGCACAATGTTAAGCAAAAACATCCTGTGCTACTCACAAGAGGTGCCAGTTTAGAGTTTAGCAGAGAGAACAGACACAGAAAAAAAAGTGCAAACATATATATATAAACAATAAGGGTTCAAATTCTTACCAGTAATTAAATCTGAAGGTATTCTATCAGTTAAGAAATCAACCACAAGTATTCGACTTGTTGCAAAGATCACACCGCCTTGTGTGTAGACTTCATAGCGATTGTTACTTGTGATTTCATTTGTTACACGGCGAGGGAGGTGCTCAACTCCTTCTATCTTCAGCTGATTGATAAAATACTCCTATATCAGATCACAGTTGATTAGAAGACTGCTTAAAACAGGGCTGTTTTTATTAGGTTGCAAGTATTTGTATTTAAAATGACATGCTGGAGTTCCCCGTCATAGCTCAGTGGTTAGCGAACCCGACTAGTTCAATCCCTGGCCTTGCTCAGTGGGTTAAGGATCCAGCATTGCTGTGAACTGTGCTGTAGGTCGGTGCCTTCAGCTCCGATTGGACCCCTAGCCTGGGAACCTCCATGTGCCACGGGTGCAGCTCTAAAAAGACCAAAAATAAAAAATAAAAAAAATGATGCTGCCTTTTGCAGGGATCATGAACTTAATGATGAACAAACCAAATGACTACAATGATCAACCAATCTACGTTTATCAAGCCTTTCGTTTTTGTTTTGGGGTTTGCACTCAAGACTCATCATTGCACTTGAGATGTTATTAGCAGATGAACAACAACAACAAAGACTGTTAAGTCCAGGGTTAAGGCTTCTGCCACCTAGAAAATACTGCCCGCCAGAGCAAGTTTTGCAGGCAGGGATAGCATGTGAGAATATAACAAGGACGCTTTTCCCAGGTGGTGTTTTAGACTATAGTTTTGTCCTGGGCCGCTCTAGAGGGGATTTCCTCATGTCAATAGACCCCTGGGTCCTTTACACCTTCAGTTCCCTGCCACCTTTCCTGGAGGCTTGGTGCAGTGCTAAGCCCTAGGTAAGCACTGGGGATGCCCAGTGCAATCAGACTGGTCCCACCCACAAGGAGTTTGTGGTCACTCTTCTCAGGTGGCATTTTCTTTCTGGCCACCTGCTCTAGGTATCTAGGAGCTCATCAGACTTGTCAGACCAGGCCGTGTCACCTGTCACTACCCCACGGCACAGGTGTATCCCCTTCCTATCTTTCTTCAGTGTCCTCCCTAACCCAGGGACCTTCCCCAACATCCTCAGCTTCCAGCTCCCATTCCCTTCTGAACTTATGCCCCTCTTCTCACAGCCTCGGTGAACCCCCAGTCCCTCCTTTTCCCTATAGGGTTCTCCCGGCCTTAGAGCCTCCTTTTCACGTCTCCCATCCGGCTCTAGGATTCCTCCATCCCCGTCACTGTTCTCTTTTAGGTACCTCACTCCTCCGCCTGCAGCAGGCTCCTTAATATCCAGCTTTAGGACTCTGCCTCATTATTGCCATCCATAACCCCCTCCAGACATCTCATCCTTTTCAGGGACCACCCCCCAACTCCAGAGCTCCTCCCACCTCCATCCTCCTCAAATGACTCCCCTACTCCTCTCAGAGGCCCTCCAGCCCACTCGTGTCAGAGGCCCGCAGGACCCCTCCACCCTTTCAGTGCCCTACCAGCCCGGTCAGGGTCCTGCATCCTCCTCGGAACCCCCTCCCACCGTCTCAGCGTCCTCACACCCGTGTCAGGCGCTCACAACTGTCTCAACGCCCTCCCGCCGTGTCAGGGACCTGCATCACCCTCAGAGGTCCGGCCTCCGCGCCGAGGCCTGTGTCCTCTTAGGAAGCCCCCAGTGCTCCCGGGGTCCCGTCACCCCCGCGCCGGCGGCCGCACCTCCTCTGCCGGCTGCGTGTTGAGCACCAGCACCAGGCACGCCGGGTGGCAGTGCAGCCGGAGGAAGTGGTAGAGGAGCCGGTCCGCGCCAAGCCCTTTGGCGCACACTACCAGCCCGTCCGCGTCCAGCAGTTCCAGCACCAGCTGCCTCTCATACTCCAGCAGCGGCGCCATAGCCGTTGCTCCAGCCGGCGGGCCCGGCTCCATGGGCGCCCTTCCGGGGCCGCCGCCGAACACAGCCGAAGAGAGCCGATTCTGAAACGAGCGTGTGCCGAACAGGCCGAAGAGAGCCGAGCCCGAGACGAGCGTGGGCCGAACGCAGCCGAAGAGAGCCGAGCCCGAGAGGTCGAGAGCCGGCCGAATGGAGCCGAAGAGAGCCGAGCCCTTGACGACGAGCTCAGGCCAGACTCGCCAAAGAGTAGCCGAGTGGAGCCGAAGATTCTTTGAGTCGCAAGGAGGTGCTAGCGTTCGCAACAAGTGTCCCCTCTGGGCTTCAGGGTCCCCACCTGAAGTCTTCCGTTATTCTACCTTGTCTAGTACGTTCGATTTGAGACCCAGGCAGCCTAGACTTAGCAAGCAAGGAGAATGAAACCCAAGGACCTTAGTTCTCCTACCTTAACAGCTGAGAAAGTTAATTGTCCATCTAAGGAGTGCGCATAGAATTGGTAGCACCTGCTTCCTAGGGTGAGCCTTGCTCCTTACTTTTGCAATGAGCCTCTCTCCCCCTTAAAGTACTTTTTGAATAAGCCGAATAGTTTGCTAATTTTAGGCTCTTGTTCCTCTCGAAGTCTTGATTACAATTAGCTATTTAGAAAGTCCCAGCCAGGTGTCTTCGCCGCTGCAGCATCCCATCTGCCACTAGAGGGACACCTTCGGTAGTTTTTGTTCTATAACTAGAAACGCCTGATAATCTAAAGAGGAATTGTTCGGGGTCCATATCATTTTCCCCCAACCTTCATTGTCACAAAATAAAAATACTATATAAGTAAGCAAAAATAAAAATCACTTGTTATTCCGTTACCCAGAAATAAGCACTGTGATGTCATGAAATCTGTCCTTTCCGTCTTTTTTTGGTTATATAAGCACACTCTCTCACCAGGAAGAATTCATTTACTGTTACTGATATGAGATAATAAGTAACCCTGATTTAAATCTTGAGTGTGTCAATCATTTCACAAACTTCTGAACATGGTATTTAATATTCTTTTACAAAATCCTTTGATATGGCTAAGATTTCTGCAACGAGGATGTATCGTACTTATTTACTTATTAGTGGACATTTAGTTTGTTTCCACTCCCCCCTTTGTATTATAACTAATATTTAACTGAGCATCTTTTTTGCATAAATTTAACCATGCCCCTTAGATACGTTTAGAAGTGGATACCTACTGGGATAAAGAGAACAAACATTTATGTCTTTACATTACGTTCATAGTGCTACATTGCCCTCTAGAAGGCAAGGTCCAATTTACATCCACCGGAAAGATTTACAAGAGGATCTGTTTCTCTACCTCTTACTGCTTAATCCAGTATTTTACTTAATTTTGTCAAGATTAAAACAGCATATAGTAAGTCCTAAATGCTAGTTAAATGGAAAAGAATGTCTATGACACATTCTGCATATAGCCGTTCTTAGGAGACAGATATGAATCCCTCCAATTTTGCAAGTGAGAGACTCAGGGAGGTTATGTAACTTGGGCAAGACCGCAGAGCTTGTTGGTGTATTTCTTAGACTTAGTTCAGGGTGTGGTAAGTAGGGATTCAACACCCATGTAGGTTATGCATGCTGAAGTGACAATGCTGAAATGCAAACCTGATTCCCAAGCTGTGGTATGCAAAGTAATTGTCCCCCCAAATATCTGTGACCTAATTCCTGGAACTTGTGAACATGTCACCTTAGGTGGCAAATGGGACTTTGCAGAGGTGATGAAGTTAGAGATTTCAACATGGGGAGAGTCTCTTGGATTATCCAGGTGGGCCCAAGGTCATTACGAGCGTCCATACAAGGGGAAGAGAGAGACAAGGGGGTCAGGGTCACAGAAGGAGAAGTGACAATGGAAGCAGAGTTTGAAGTGATGTGGAAGGGCTGCGAGCCAAGGAATGAAGCTTTTAGAAGCTTAAAAAGACAGGGAAATGAGTTCTCAGAAGCCTCTGGAAGGAGTATATCCCTGCCAGCCCATCTTGGACTTCTGGCTCCTGGAACTGAAAGATGATGGACTTGTGTTGTTGTAAGCCACTAAATTTGTGATAATTTGTTACAGCAGCAACAGGAAACTAATACACAAGATTTCAGTATTTCTCCTACACTGAGCTCTAAAGATGAAATCCCCAGCTGATCAAAACAAGACAAAGCAAAATACAATAAAGCATATGGGAGTATATAGTGAATCAGTAATTTGGAGGATGATTGAGCAATATATATATATAGACTTTTAAAATATCTGTATAGATCCATGTACACATGAAAATACACCCCACAAATGTTTATGGAGCACCCAATATGTGTCAGGGAACAAAACAGGTAAAATCTTTGCCACTGTAGAACTTGTATTCTAATAGGGATCATGTGTATGAAGATGTTTATTCATCATATTATTTTGTGAAGTGTCATTATTTCTCAGACATTTCTCCTGAATGTTCAACACTAGAAGACTCATCAAAACTTCTTCCTGCATCACTAATAAATGGGATATCACACAACTATTATAAGCGGTATGTGATAGATAATACGCAATCCATGCTATTACATGCTGAAAAAGTGATTGCGAAACAATAAGGCGTAGGATGGCCCCATATTTTCTTATGATTGCTTAGAAAATTTCTTACCAGGAGTTCCCATCACAGCTCAGCGGTTAGCGAGCCCAACTTGCATCCATGAGGATGAAGGTTGGATCCCTGGCCTTGCTGAGTTGCAGATCCCGTGTGGCTGTGGCTGTGGTGTAGGCTGGTGGCTTCAGCTCCGATTGGACCCCTGGCCTGGGAACCTCCATATGCTGTGGGCACTGCCCTACAGACACACACACACACACACACACACACACACACACACACACACACACACACACGACAGAGAGAGAGAAAAGCTCTTATCAAAAGTAATTTCTTCTGGGGGAGTTGAAATGGATGGAGGTGTAGGGTAAGACCTTTACATTTCAGTTTATTCCCTTCTGTTCTGTTTGACTTTCTTACCAAGAACTTATATTGCTTTTAAAACGAAAACAAAAGAAAAAACTTCCCAGGTACTAAATAAACACTTCATCAGCACTGCATAATATTACCTCGTGGAATCTAGATTTAATATGTGTGTGCAAGGCAATGGTGTCAGAAGTTGGTATCTGGGGAAGCAGACTTTTGTAAATTCTAACGGATGTGTCTACGCATTGGAGTTTTGCCCTGGCTGGGCATAAGTTTTCTGCTTAAGGCAAAGGATTTTTTTTTTTTCCCTATGTCATTGTCACATTAATTCTCCAGACCTTTCCTTATTTTGTAGATTGTTTTGCTCACCAGAGCCATGTCCCTTCCAGGTCACTTGGCAAGTTTCAGTTTTGCCCATGAGGACACAGGTCAGGCAGTGGCCCTTTGATTTTTGCTGTTGGGCCAGGAGTGAGGTTAATCTTCATTTTCCTCCTCACCCGACGTAGAACCCAGCACACCTCGGGTAACCTTAGCTTGACTGCAGAAGGCAGGCCACTGTAATTTCTCTTAGAAAGCTCAGTTTTTCACATATGGAAAATGCCTATGAAATCCAGAGGCTAGAGAAAAGATAGCCTACTTCCTGGCCTTAATTCCTCTTTTAGGGCTAGATCAGCATTGGCCCTCTTAGAGTTTGCTTACATGGTTTTAAGTCAGAAAGACCTGGGCTTAAAACCCAGCTTGGTGTGACCTATGCATGTTATTTAATCTCCCTGTGCCTGAGTTGCCTTATCTTAAAACGGGGCTGACATGAAAAAGAATGCGGTAAGTCCACCTGACTTCTAAGCCTGTATTCTTCGCCTCGACTGCCTCACTAGATGCATGATGCTGAAAGCCTTGAATGCCATCCTGAATCTTCTAGATTCGAACACGTGGCTCAGATGGTCCCCATCCTTTCCATGCTTAAGCATCCCTTGAACATATATTCAAAATATTCTTGGATCAATCCTTCATGAAGGCAATTGGATTTGTGGGTCTGTTGGCTGGGACAATACATTTAAAAGGAGACTATGAATTCAGCAACACTATCATATAGATTTGTGACTTATGGATTCCAATAGCATCTACAATCATTTGAAAAACTTTAGCATATGACCTTGAGCAGTCTATTATTGATTCATTGATTCTGTCTGCAAGTGAAGGTTGGTACACATTGGACAGGGGGATGGTTGTAGTACCTGTAGAGTTCTGCCCAGGACCCAAGGGCCATGGGAGATCCATTGGTGTGTATCACGTATATTAATTATCTGAGAATGTTGTCACCTGTGTACTAATGTTGTATGGATAGTACACTAAGAGAAAACTTAATATTTAGTTGACTAATTATTACTCATACAACAGAGGGAATGTAATTATTAAGTGAATCTTTTTCTTGGAAATAAGAACTTTTGATGGTTTGTAATTAAAATAAAAATATGTTCGCTGTTTTGACAAGCCATTCATGATTAACAGAAAGGGAAAAAAAAATGTATGAAGCCCAACGCAAAAACCAATTACCTGCCCCACTTTGCAACAACAAGTAGCCTTTTGTGAAGACGATAGTGGTTCCTATGGATTAGCAATTAACCTTTTGTAGGGATTTACGAGGAACCCCATGGAGGCTCTCCCACAGGGAAAATAGTACTTCAATTGGAAAGCTTTGTGGAGTGCTCTTTTCGTTATTTTCGGCGAAATTCTTTTCCCCTTATTGCATCCTCCCTCTTAGAATGCATTCTGAGAAGAGGCAGAGGGCAGTGCAAAATAAAAATTCTGGGAAACTTGCTAAAAAAATTAATTTCAAGATGGCAACAGCAGAGCATTCAACTAAGCATGGGGCCTTCCTGAGCCTGTGTGAGCGTGCATACCTGCCTTGAAGCTGGTTCTGGCAAAGAGCTTTGACCCTGCAAATGACAATGTTCTAAGTGTTGACTGTCTTTGTCGGTAGGCACTGGTGACTCTGCTGTCGTAACCTGATTGGAGTTAGTCTTGTGGAAGAGGGAAAGTTGGGGTAGTGATGGGAGGGGCCCTCGTCTTGGACATCTTATTCACAGGGGTCTTAAATGTAGACTTTGATGTTTTCTCCAAATGTGGTTCTACCTGCTGTGTTGTAAGAGGGGGCAGGGGTGATAGAAGACATTAAGTTTGGATCTGATTACTGGACCACATTGCTTGTAGTGACTTTTGACTTAAAGTTTGGGGTGGGTTGATGCAAACTATTACATTTAGAAGGGGTAAGCAGTGAGGCCCTACTGTGCGCTACAGGGAACTCTATCCAATTTCTTGGGATAGAACATGATGGAAGATAGTAGGAGAAAAAGAATGTATATATACGGTGAGCCACATGGGAAGTCTGAAAAAGAAGGTGTGTATATATATATATATGTATGACTGGGTCACTATGCTATACAGCAGAAATTGACACAATACTGTAAACCAACTATAATCTAATAAAATTTAAAAGATTAGAAAAATAAAAGGAAATAAATCACATTTGTCATTGGGGTGATTTATAAGTAATACATAGCTATCATTTTAAGCATATATAATAATGCTATGATTATCCCCAAATCCCAAGTAATAATATTTTACTGTAAAAAAAATCTCCTCAAGCCCTGTGGTTTTTTATTAATCAAAACCAATTGCTTTTGTTGAGGGAAGAGAATCAAAGTGCAGAACAATGGGTAAAAATATGCCACCTTTCGTGTAGGATAATTTTTGTGAATATAGATTTATACTTGAATATACATAAAGAAAATCTGGCAGGATATGAGAAACTAAGATTCTTGGTTTTCTGTTGAAGGAAATTGGACAGATGGGATTCAGGATGAGAGGGAAATTTTTTTTTACGTTGTTATCTTTTAATTCCTTTTGCTGTTTTGAGCCATATCATTAAAAATATTAAAATATTAAAACTTAAAGTTAACATAAATAAATAAAAATGTAATTCAAAAAAAATGAGAAATCAGTTATTATACATTATACCAAATTTTGGAGTTAAATGCATTAATTTGTTAAATAAATGAGTCTAAATGGTAGCCTATTTGAAAAAGAAAAACCCGTTTTGTTGTGTTCCTGTCCTGGCTGGTGCAGTGGAAATGAATCTGACTGGGAATCATGAGGTTTCGGTGCGACCCCTGGCCTCCCTCAGTGGGTAAGGATCTGGCTTTGCCATGAGCTGTGGTGTAGGTCTTAGGACCCCTAGCCTGAGAACCTCCATGTGCTTTGGGGGTGGCACTAAAAAGCAAAAAAGGCAACACATTTTGTCATTTCTTTGTGGCCTGATCCTTTCTTGACCTCTAAGATGCTTAATTTGGAGCTTGCTTCTTATATTTTTCTAAGAAATGCCATGGAGAGGGGGTAGCTTTCTCAATAAAAAATAGGTTTAGGAAATTCAAAGCTGGCTCATTTCAAAAGTGGAATTGATTGTTATTTAACAAAGATCTAATCATGCCTGGTTTTGCCTCCACAGGGAGATATGATATACAGCACTGACATTTAGAGTGAGAATTCTGTTTAGACGACAAGACATGTGCTTGGAGAGGAAGGAGGAAATAGTATGATAGTTTGTGTATCATTTTGGTGAGAGAAATGAGAGGACGATTAGCTTATTCATGGCAATTACTCTTTAAGCCTCATAAATCAAAAGTTGGTTCTTTACTCATTTTTTTTAAAATTTAATTTTATTGGACTATAGTTGACTTACAATGTTGTCTTAGTTTCAGGTGTACAACAAAGAGAATCAGTCTTACCTATAAATATATCCATTCTTTTTTCCCCATATAGGTTATTATAAACTCCTGAGTTGATTTCCTTGTGCTTTACAGTAGGTTCTCATTAATCATCTGTTTTTACACAGTAGCGTGTATGTGTTATTTCCACCCTCCTAATTCTTCCCTCCTCCAAACGGTTTCACCTATGGTAACCTTAAGATTGGTTTGAAATCTGTGACTTTGTTTCTGTTTTATAAATACATTCTTTTGCATCATTTTTATTAGATTCCACATATAAGTGATACCATGATATTTGTCTTTCTTTGAGTTACTTCACCTAGTATGATAATCTCTAGGTCCATGCCTGTTGCTGCATACCCAGTCTTTAAAAAAAAGAGTGTAAATGGCATTCTTCCTTTCTCCTACATCACTTCTGGATAAGTCCATGATATACATTTTTTTCTTTTTTTAGGGCTGTACCCATGGTATGTGGAGATTCCCAGGCTAGGGGTCCAATTGGAGCTACCGCTGCCGGTCTAAGCCACAGCCACAGCCACAGCAACACCAGATCCAAGCCACATCTGTTAACCTTGCTGCAGCTTGCAGCAATGCCGGATCCTTAACCTGCTGAGCAAGGCCAGGGATCGAACCTGCACCCTCATGGATACAAGGTGGATTCCTTTCAGCCTCACCACAACAGAAACTCCCAAGTCTGTGATTTTTTAACCACAGCAAATTTTATCAAGCACCATGAGGGTCAGTGGGTGGAGTGGACACTGATGCACTTCCTCACACTCCATTCAAAATAGAAATGTTCACGTCCTCATCCGCTGGAAATGTTGGTGGCCAATGGTTCTCCTCTGAGTCTCTCCCTAAGACTTGCTCTCAGCTGAAGCGAGCAGAGCACTGCCTCACCCCAGGTCACTGCAACTTCCTGGGGTTGGCCAGGCATGATTGGAATGGACATATTAGGGGTGTGGCAGAACTCCATGTTTGTTCCTCAACCTGTGCAGTCACAGCTATCACAGTGGGAGCAAGCCGATAGCAAGCGTCTAAAACGACCCTTCTCTCACCCATCAGCCAGAATGGCATATAAAACACAATATTGCAAGGGTAGCAATCGTCATCATAGCTTCACTTAATTCACTGGTCTGTCCCCTTACAAAAGTCAGGTGAATCTTGATGGGTGAAAATGGATACTGCAAACTCAACAAAGCAGTCACCCCAGTTGTAGCCTAGGGTGCTTTTGAAACCTACTTGCAAATCCTTTGACACTCCTCTACCCAGAGGGGCAGTCCAGATCCACTCTCCTTGAATCTGGAGGAGCTTTTGTGACTTCCTTGATGATTAAAATGTGGAAGCGATGCTGTTGTGTGACTTCGGAGAATTGGGACCCTCACTCCGGGAGCCTTCCATTGCCACGTAACCAGTCTGGCTACCCCGAGTCCACCGTGCCAAAAGACGGCTTGGAGGAGTTCCTGCTGTGACACAGTGGGTTAATGATCTGGCTTGTCTCTGTGGAGGCGCCAGTTCAATCCCTGGCCCAGCACAGGGGGTTAAAGATCCGGCGTTGCTGTAGCTGCAGTGTAGGTTGCATTGCAGTTCTTGCTCAGATTTTGATCCCTGGCCTGGGAAATTCCATGTGATGTGGAGGTGGCCAAAAAGACAAAGTTCCTTTTCCTGCCTCCATCCTCTCTATTCGAGGCTGTTCTCATATGCTTGGTGATCCTTGGCTCACTGTTAATATTAAAGAGTGGGGCACCAAAGGGAGGACTGGAAGCTCTGTGTGCAGGGGTGGGGCTGGTGGACTAATTGAGGGATCTCTATACTTCACCTTCTCTAGGTCTTTTCCTCTTGGGCAGTGTTGTTTTTTTTGAGAGAAGAATCCACCAGGTTTCTACCTGGGGATGTATGAGTCTGGCTTCCAGAGTTTGGGGACCTGGCTGGGAGATTCCTGCAGCATGAAGTTAATTATGGTCATGCTTGCCTCCAACTTTAATGGAACTGTTTGTTTCCACTTGAATATGCTTCTTCTGATCTGGGTAATTTTCAGATATGTTATTTCTCCTTTTTCGTCATTTATTTAAGATCTGAAATGGATGTTGGATTTTATCAACTATTCTTCAGCATCTATTGATAGGATCATATACATTTTTTCTTTGATCTATTGAAAAAAAGTTGAATTTTAGACTTCCTAGTAATAATCCATTCGGGATATCCACAGGCATTTTAGTTAATTAGGTAATAGCACTTTGGGATAGTTAGAGCAATATATCTGTATAACCATGGTAGCCAAAAGAAGCTTCATTCCAAGGAAGTTCAGCCCAATATACTGGCAAAAATCACAGGCTCTGGAAACAGAGAGCCAGGTCTTTGGGTCCTGCTTCTTCATGTTACTGATTAAAAGGCTGTGGGTAAATTTCTTTTTTCTTTTCTTTTCAGCGCCATATGCATGGCATATGGAAGCTCCCAGGCTAGGGTTTGAATTGGAGCCGCAGCTGCTGGCCTATACCACAGCCATAGCAACGCCAGATCAGAGCCACATCTTCAACCTATGCCACAGCTCACGGCAGTGGTGGATCTTTAACCCACTGAGCTAGGCCAGGGATTGAACCCGCATCCTCGTGGCTACTAGTTGGGTTCATTACCACTGAGCTGCAACAAGAACTCTCATTGTGGGCAAATCTCTTGATCCTCAGAATTCTCACCTGTGAAATTGGTATACAGAGATGAAAGATTAACTCATGGGAATGTTGTGAGGATTAGCTGAGTTAGCCTGATGCATAGTCAGAGCTCAGTAAATATTAGGAAAAGATATTCCCAATATTTTGAATGGAGTGGATCCTTGCAAGAAGGGAGCAACTTGGTAACCACAGGTGTCAAAAGCCAGTACATAGGTAATTTTGTTAGTGGGAGTTGAATCTTCAAAGAACTATATTTCTATTTTATGTTATGTTTGTTATGTTATTTTGTGGCCAAACCTGTGGCACATGGAATTTCTTGGACCACAGATTGATTCCAAGCCACAGCTGCAGCAATGGCAGATCCTTTAATCCAACTGTGTTGGTCAGGGGATGGAATCTGTACCTCCGCAGAGACCAGAGCCACTGCAGTTGGATTCTTACCCACTGTGCCACAGTGGGAACTCTGAAGAACTATATTTCTTATCAAATTGTTAGCACTCTGAGAAAATTCTTATTTCTCCCCAATTTTTTTGTTTTGTTTTGTTTTTTTCTTGCTTTTTAGGGCCACACCCTTGGCATATGGAGGTTCCCTGGCTAGGGGTTGAATCAGGAGCTATTGCTGCTGGCCCATGACACAGCCACAGCAACGTCAGATCCAAGCCGCGTCTGTGGCCTACATCACAGCTCACAGCAACGCCGGATTTAACCCACTGAGTGAGGCCAGAAATGGAACCCACAACCTCATGGTTACTAGTCGGATTTGTTTCTGCTGAGCCACAATGGGAACTTACTCAATCTTTTTATTCACCACACATTTTATTTCTAACACCAGCTGCATATTAAAATATAATGTTGGAGTTCCCTGGTGGCCTAGAGCTTAAGGCTCTGACATTGTCACTGCTATGGCACAGGTTTGATCCCTGCCCTGGGAATTTCTGCATGCTGTGGTGTGGCCAAAAATACTATTAAAATTAAATAAAGAAAATATATTTGGATGAGCCTTTCCCTCACTTCTTTCTCCAGCAAAATTCCAAAGAAGGAAGATTACAAATATATAGAAATTAAATATTAACTTTTTGGGTGAACTTATTTTGAATAAGCAAAAATCCAAGGGTAGGAACTGAAGAACAGACATATGGATTCAATTCAGTTTAAATATAGAAGCATTTCAGATTATATGTGTGCATGTATATGTATAGTATTTATCTGTATATAATGTAGATTATATATAATATAGATTATAGATCTATGTAGATAAATACATAATATCTGTTTAATATATAATATAGATCAATGAGTTTGTGTCTTGCCAATGTGTAACATATAAAGCATGTGTAACTACAGCTGAAAAAAACTTATCCTTGATCTGTGTGCATATAACAATCAGCACGATTTATTATTTTGTTCTAATTGACTTGCATAACCACAGATGTCCACCTTGATGAAATCAGCAATAAATCACGCAGCCTTTCTCATCTTTTCAAGTCCTATTCCCTAATATAACTGCACAAATATGGATAGTGTTTACCGTCTTTTGGGATGGGAGCAATTGCTTGTTTATTTTGATGATGGAAATAAATTACCCTTCCATAATATTAGTGTGAGTTCCTAATCTCATTAGGTAAAGAATTAAAAAGATTCCAAATGATTCAAGACTGGTTAATAGCATCTTAATTATCTCACATCATTTTGGGAAATACCAAATGTCTCTCTGGCGTACACTTCGTCTCAGGAGGAATAATGACTGATGAGGGCCTGGGGAATGGCTGTGCAGCCATGAAGAAAATTTTCCAGAAAGAAACACATGATGACTCAAGACAGATCTGTTGACTGGACTCTTGAGATGTGGCTTCTTAGAAGTGAGAGCGGAAAACACTGGTTATCAGGAGGAAGAGGGATAGAGGATGGAGACAGGGTGGAGAGGACTGGTAGATGAACTGGTTTTCTCTTTAGTAAAGTCGCATTGGACAGTTCCATTCTCTGGGAGGAGTTTCACTTACAGGATGAGGAGAAGGAAAGAGTGAAGGAAAAGCTGCCAAAAGTTGAATGTGAAGGAGGCGAACCATCTTTTACTCAAACTCTGAGCCTAGAGTTCCCATCATGGCTCAGCAGAAACAAATCTGACTAGCATCCATGAAGACGCAGGTTCAATTCCTGGGCTCGCTCAGTGGGTTAAGGATCCAGCGCTGCTGTGAGCTGTGGTGTAGGTCACAGATGCAGCTCAGATCTGGTGTTGCTCTGGCTGTGTTGTAGGCTGGCAGTTGTAGCTTTGATTTGACCCCTAGCCTGGGATCTTCCATATGCTTTGGGTGCAGGTCAGTAGAAGAGATATTTTTAGACTTGAGTGAGTGCCCAAGCCCTGCAAATTTTGAGGTGTGATGACACAAATACTGATGTATTCTTTTTCTGTTGCTTCTCTAACATATTATGAAGATTTTAGTTGCTTAAAACAACATCTATTGGAGTTCCCATCGTGGCTCAGCAGTAATGAACCTGACTAGTATCCATGAGGATGTGGGTTCGATCCCTGATCTCGCTCAGTGTGTTAAGGATCCAGTGTTTCCATGTGCTGTGGTGTAGGTCACAGACGTGGTTTGGATCTGGCTGTGGCTGTGGTTTAGGCCGGTGCTGCAGTTCTGATTCAACCCCTAGCCTGGGAACTTCCATATGCTGCAGGTGTAGCCCTTAAAAAATAGATAGGCAAGCAGGTAAGAAAAACCAACGGGTGCATGAAAGAATTCCAGATTTCAAAAGAGAGGGATCAAACTCAGCAATCAGTACAAAAACCACCTTATGAACTAGAGGTGCTGCAAGAAATGGAAGAATACCTAGGGTTTAGAATATTTCTAAATTATGTTTTAACACAATTCTTTGGAGCACTACATTTGTAAACATATTTGTGGGCGGTCTTAAAGAGGAAAGAGGTGGATATTGGGAAGGATTGTATGGGCAAAAAAATACACTGTGGACAAATTAAAATCTGCAGTGACACAACATGTATTTATAGATTGTCTATTGCAGAAATGGAGTCAAGGAAGTGCGAGGGCATGCTCAAAAATTTCTCCCAAAACTCAGAGGAAGGAAATAAAGACATGAACATTGGCTTAAGAAAAGATAAAAGAACAGAGGGAGAAGAAAGAGAGGAATTTCAAAAAGAACAAACAGCATGTAGAGAAGGAACATTTTAAAGAAATAATAAAAGACACATTTTTTTAGCTGAATAAAGACTTGGGTGTTAATTTATGGCTTACTGAGCATGGACAAAAATAGAATAATGAAAATAGACTAACAAAGAGTATAACCTGTACAATATTAAAACTAAGAGGGTTTCATGCTTGATTTTTTTCAGAGGTGTCAATAGAAGTGTTTTTCAGAATGACGACACTACTGCCATATGGTAAACGGAAACTGTAAGGTGTATCTAAATTCCAGACAGTATAAAAATGTGAAAAAAATGTCCTTTAGTCAATGAAATAGGCCAACCTAATGAAATGTTTGCATTTTTAAAGAGAAGAAAAAGAAGGTGAAGAGCATGTGGGCAGGATAAAGGGCTACTTATTAAGGAAAAAGATAAGGCTAAGTTTTTTTTTTTATTTGCAAAACTAATGATCACAAATACTTGTGGGAGTTCCCGTTGTGGCTCAGTGGTTAACGAATCAGACAAGGAACATGAGGTTGCAAATTCAATCCCTGGTCTCACTCAGTGGGTTAATGATCTGGTGTTGCCATGAACTGTGGTGTAAGTCGAAGATGTGGCTTGGATCTGGCATTGCTGTGGCTCTGGCATAGGCTGGTGGCTACAGCTCTGATTCGACCCCTAGCCTGGGGACCTCCATATGCCACGGGTGCAGCCCTAGAAAAGACAAAAAAAAAAAAATACTTGTACGCAATTTGGAGAGGACAAGGTATTGCATTAAGATCATGATACCTGGCTCCTCTGCCCTTCATGGGAGAATGCAACAGAAAGACATTCTCAGACATTCTCAAGATGTATCGGCTGAACATACTCTTCCTGAAAATAATTACCTACCATCATATTCCAGACAAGTGAAAAATGAATCAAATTAAAGAAATCAAGAATGTGGAATTCATGGTATAAAATAATTGGTGTCAATTAATTGGTAATGCTTAAGTTAAATCTAAATAATTACTGCCAATATACCTGTAAAACAACACGAACATTTAAACAAAATCTTTTTTTTTTTTGTCTTTTTGCCATTTCTTGGGCCGCTCCCACGGCATATGGAGGTTCCCAGGCTAGGGGTCCAATCAGAGCTGCAGCCACTGGCCCATGCCAGAGCCACAGCAACGCGGGATCCGAGCTGCGTCTGCAACCTACACCACAGCTCACGGCAATGCCGGATTGTTAACCCACTGAGCAAGGGCTGGGACCGAACCCGCAATCTCATGGTTCCTAGTCGGATTCGTTAACCACTGCACCACGACGGAAACTCCTTAAACAAAATCTTTAAAGACAAGCATGTAATGTATGTTAAAAGGTTCTCTAGAGAAACAGAACCAATTGGATATGTGTGTGTACATTAATTAATTAGTTAATTGATTGATTTATTGTAAGGAATTGGCTCACATGATGATGGTGTCTGGCCAGATTCATATCTACAGTGTGGGCCAGAAGGCTGAAGATCCAGGAAAATCAATGGTGCAGTTCCAGTCCAAAGACCAGCAATCTGGAGATCCAGCAGAGTCGATGGCACAGAAGAAGTCCAAAGGCAGTCTCCTGAAGAATTCCCTCTTACTAGGGGGAAGGCTGTTCTTTGATTTCTATTCAAGCCTTCAATTGATTGGATTAGTATCATCTACACTACGGAGGGCAATCTTTTCATTCCAACATTCACAAAAGGTTAATCATGTCCAAAAACACCCTCACACCAACATCCAGAATAATGTTTGATCAGATATCTGGGGACCCATGGATAAGTGAAGTTGACACATAAAAATTAAACATCACAATAAATGAAAGTTCTTTAGTGATAATAACCAAGATCTAAAAGAAGAAATTGTAAATATAAAGCTGGGAAATGTTGAGGAATGGACAGAAGGAAAGAAGAGTTATTCTAGCAAAATAGATTTCCAAAAAACAGACCATGTGATGTCATCAAATGTAGAGGTGAGAAGAGATGTGAGCCAGTACAAGATGCTTCCAGCAAAACTTGTCCATGCATTTGTGCAGACATGCTGAATTCTTAACTATTTTCTCTCTCATCCATGTTTCATTTTTGTTTGTATTTGCTCGCTGTATCTTCCTCTATTACTTTAATCTTTCTCTGCTTTTGGAAAGCAAAATAGAATTTTATTTTTTAAAAACTTACTTGAAATTCCTAACCATTTGACAGGAAAATTTAACTCATTTATAGTTATTGTCACAATAAACATGTTTGATCTTATATCTGATACCTGGTATTTTGTTTTCTGATGATTGCTTTTGTACTTCTATCTTCATGTGGATTTTCATTGCTTTTTTTCTCCTCTATATTCTTGAGGGTTTTCCAAATTTGTTGTCTACATCACAGTTTTCTAGTGTCCTTTCAGCTTTGAGCTAACTTTAATGTAGATTTTAATTCTTCTATTAGAGTTTATATTTCCTTGAGTTTTTCTAACATTTTATGTGGCTTTTTTTTTTTTTTTTCATTCTTGCCTCATCTTTTCTGGCTCCTTGCTTTTGTTTTATAGAGGATTTTTCTATCTATCTATCTGTCTATTTATCTAAGTATCTATCTGTCACCTATAGATGGATGTAAAATTACTTGCTATTTACCAACAAGTATTTTTAAAAATTCTGTTCATTTCTTTCAGAAAATCATTTTTAAGTTATGCTTTTTCTCTGAGTCTTTAGGGTAATATTATCTTTCCTTATGTTTCAGTGCATTTTTATAGGCCTCAAATGTGAATCATAATTTTAAGGAAGCAAATCTTTGCATCATTTAGTTAACTATTCCACCAAAATATTGCATATGAATAATAGGATCTGTGATATTTATGACAATGGATTATGGGTCCCAAGTTACAAAGAACTCAAAAGAAAGTACATTCAGTGTGTTTTTTTTGAAGTCCCGGAATAAAAGTGCTTTTAAAATGACTTAATGATCTCTGGAACTTTTTCTTACCTACTGAGGAGAAAGTCTAGGTATAAGAGAGATTATTATAAATTTGTATCAATGGAAGAAAATGGTATTAAAATGGCTTAATTTTTATAGTAATATTTCATTAAATTAGAAAAATCAAATTTTATTTGAGGACTCCCAAAATCCTACTTAAAGTTTGGTATTTTAATATTAATTTACAACACGTAGGGTTTTAATAGCATAAAGAAATTTGGATATTTACAGTTTTGTTTAGTGAAGAACTCTCAAAAAAGCCATTCTTATTCTTAATTGTCCTGCCTCTTCCTGCCTTTCTCAGGAACAGTGAATTTTAAGTGCATCAGTACCAGAAATTTATGAATATACAAATATCTATGCTCAGACTTAGCAAATCTCTTGTAAAAGTGGAACATCTTCATATAAGATGTATGCAGCTTTCCAAATGTTGTTTGTTTCTAAGTGTTCCTATAGAGAAATATAAGAGGTGTCTATTTTTACAGTCTTAGAAGGCACATACATTTCAAGCACCGGGAGTGAGAAACACCTGCTGGTGTAGGAAGAGCCAGAGATACTTTATTTTGACTTCAGACCAGCTATCAATATTCGACAAGAGCACCTGTGCTGAGAATTAGTCAGTTTCTGCTCTCAGACACCCTGCCACGTGGTTCTCTGCACTGGTAACTCCTTCTGGTTGGAGGGTGCAGGCAGGGTGTACTTGATTAGTGGGCCTAAATGTTAAAAGTATTCTTATAACAATTATAATAATTTCTACCAATATGCGTAGGTGAATGTGACCCAGAGGTTCCCCTCAATTCACTGCTTTGGGGGTAGATCAAGTGCCTATAAGGTGGTAGTGTGCCCTAGGGACAGAACATGGACTTTAGTCATGTAGAACTGGACAGAGGTCCAGCATTGCCTCAATTAACCATGTGGCCTTGGGAAGTCATGTAGCCCATCACTTATGAAGCACTTGGTCTTCATTCAGATTCCCCAGAAACAGACACTGTGATGATGGTTGTGTGCATTGGCCAGGATTCAATCAGAGAGGCAGAACTAGGAAGAGTAATATGGAAAAAGGACTTTGTTGTAAAGTGGAACAACTGAGAAATTATAACCAGGAGCACGTTCTTCCAAGTATCTGTTGCCTTATCTCTAAATTCGGGATGATAAAGCCTTTCTCATTGTTGTTGTGAGGGATGAATGAGGAAACATGATAACAGCACAGATTGGGTGGTCAAAAAGTCCTTAAACAGCTAAAGCAAGTTCTAGGCCAAACCACTAACTATGCCAGTGGCTCCCGGAATCTCTTTACAGAATGACATGGTAACTTAAAAAAATGAGGAAAGTTATGGGTGGGTGCCAATTTTTCATTTTAATAAGTTATGACATTATATAAGCACTTACTAGCTAGGATATCCATCATTTCATAAAAGAAATGACATTTTAAAACCAAGAAGTGTAAGAAGGTCATTCATTATTGTCAATGTAGCAATAATGATGGGCCACATTGTCAATTAGCTATATAATGATATGTTTTTTGTTTTTCCCCTTATACAATAGGTCATCGAATAGTGTCATGGGCAGGCATTGGTACAGAGGTGCATTTTGAGACAACCTAAAGGAACATATCTTCCTTTTGCAAGGTGCAAGATATGTTCCTTTAGGTTGTTTTCAAACAGTGCAATTGACAGTTTGCAAGTTAACTTGATCCATACAAGAAGCCAAGACCATTAATTTGGAGATTAAAAAGATTAATTTGTTGATTACTTCTCATTTGTTTTTTAGGCATTTGTATCCATCTACTGAGTTCTGGCCTCTGGTAAAAACATATGAATGATGGTGGGTATGTGCCTGAAGTTCAGGATGCCTTGAATCCATGCAAAGGACTTTGGGTTTTATTCTGAAAACAACTGTTCCACCCTCACAGTTTCTTAACTATAGTCCAATGGAAAGAGAGTGTCATTTGCCCTTGAGTTTGGATCACGTTCTGAGAGTCACCCTAATGGACATTGAAACATTCTGGCTAGAAAAAGAGAATCATGCTGATGGGCGGGGCCTCAGTTGCATGTTTACTCCTAAACAAATCATGTAGAGTAGAAGTCAAATCACAGTCCAAGGGCGGTCTGCCTATTTTTGCTAATAAAGTTTTATTGGAACACAGACGCATCTATTCATTTAGAGTGTTGCCTGTGTCTGCTTTGACAGCTACAAGAGCAGAGTTGAATAGTTACATCAGAGACCATGTGGCCCATAAATTCTGAAATAGTTATTGCCTGACCCTTTACTGAAAAAGTTTGCCAACCCCAGGGCCAGGGATGTACTAGTTTGCTTGAGCTGTCATTACAAATGTGCAGACTGGACAGATTAAGCAATAGAAATTTCTTATCTCAAATTCTGGTGGCTAGAAGTCTGAGATCAAGATGTCAGCAAGGTTGATTTCTTCTGAGGCTTCTGTCCTTGGCTTGTAGCTGGCTTTCTTCTCACAGTGTCTTCATGTGGTCTTCCCTCTGTATGTGTCTGTCCAACATTCTTCCTCTGAAAAGGAGACCAACCATATTGGATTAGGGCCTATCCTTATGGCCTCATTTAAAATTAATGACCTCTTTAAAGACCCTCATCTCCAAGTCCAGTCATATTCTGAGGTCCTAGGGGTTATAACTCCAATATATGAATTTTCTGTGGGGAGGGAGACACCATTCAGCCCATGACAAAGGGAATATGGGCTCTGATTAGACATAACTTGGGTCACGTGTTCTACTGTGAAGGGATGGCTGAGAGTGAGGAGAAATAATTTTCAAGTGGAAAGCAGGACATCCTCACCAAAATACCTGAGAATGAGTGCTGGGTGGTAAACACATTGTCAGGGATATATTATCACTGCTTTGAGTCCTCTAGAAGAGGAAAATGTATGGGACCACTGGAAAGAACTCTGGAAAAAAAAATTCGTGTTTGACTCTGGGGTGAACTGGTCTGCTATAGAGATAATGAATCAAAACACTATGTTAGGAGTTCCCGTCGTGGTGCAGTGGTTAACGAATCTGACTAGGAACCATGAGGTTGTGGGTTTGGTCCCTGCCCTTGCTCAGTGGGTTAACGATCCGGCATTGCCGTGAGTTGTGGTGTAGGTTGCAGACGCGGCTCGGATCCCGCGTTGCTGTGGCTCTGGCGTAGGCCGGTGGCTACAGTTCCGATTCAACCCCTAGCCTGGGAACCTCCATATGCCGTGGGAGCAGCCCAAAATATAGCAAAAAGACAAAACAAAACAAAACAAAACAAAACAAAACCAAACAAAAAACCCCCACTATATAAGAGGAAAAAAATGTGTACATCTATCTTCAATTGCAAAATAAAACAGCAAAATCAAAAGTTGTGAACCCAAAACCTTTTTTATTGCAATACAGTTTTGAGCTATTGTCTGTGAAGCCTCCGGCATTAAAGATCAAAAGAAAATAGAAAGTATACAAGCTAGAGTGCTTACAAATGGTGGATTTACATTAATTGCATGAACCTCTGCCAGGACCCAAAGTCCATGTTAGCAAGTTACCAAGGATTCTTATAATGACAGACATGCAGGGGCCTTCTGACAAAAAGAAAAAAATCAGGCAAAAGGTACAGTTTTGCTGTGTCTGGGAAAGGAATTCCTGGGCCAAAAAGCCAGAAAGAGAAAAACAAGAATGATTCAGTCCCCAGTGTCTTGTTTTCTTCAATGTCTCGAAGAAAAAAAGTATCCAAATAAATTAAGAATGAGCCATCATAGTGGTTCTCAAATGCTGTTTTCCAAAGCATCAGCATCAGTACTACCTGGGACCTGTTAGAAATGCAAATCCTCAGGCATTACCCCAGAATAAGCAAATCAAGAAATCTGAGGCTGGGGTCCAGGACTCTGTGTTTTTAAAAGTCCACCGATGAATCTGATGCATATCAAAGTTCATGAACCAATAAGCTAGTGAATTCATTCACATTCAGAATGAAATCTTTATGCTAAGTTTTGCTGTATCAATTAGGATAAGGTTTAGCAGTTGCATGTACAAGAAAACCAACATAGCAGTGGCTTCAATAAGATGGGTGTTTATTTTTCTTATACATAGAAGAAGTCCAAGAGTTGGAGTTTAGCACTGGTAATGTGGCTTCATAGTCATCAAGGACATATGCTCATTTTATTTTTTTATTCCATTAAGATGTCCGCTTTCATAGTCAAAGTGACTCATGGTTCAAAATAGCTGCTGGAACTCCTGCAATCACATCGGCTTTTCCAGGTAGGAAGTAGGAAACAAGGGGGGAGGAAAAAGGTATCTCCTAGATGAATCAGCCTTCTTTAAGAAGCCTCCCTGGAAACTCCACCCAACATGTTATTGTCTAGTATTCACTAACTCTTGTGGTAGGAGAGGCCTGGAAATACTCCTTTTGCTAGTCAATGACCGATGAAATAAAATTGAGATTCTTTCTGTAGAGAAGAAGTGAGAATTGGATAGCAACTCACAATCTTTTCAATAGTTGCAAAGTGACTCAGCCTAAGGGCATTACAAGTTGGGAAAAGGGAAGTATACGTCCAGGGAGGGAGTTCTTTATTGTTTAGAAGATAGTGGCTCTCCTTCTCTCCCTCTTTCTAGAAAGGGGATAAAGATTTGAATAGAGAGATTTTGGAGAAATCTGGGGGGAGAACTGCTGACCTGAGCTTGGGCAAGTCAGATCAAGAGCAGGGAGGATGGCACTGAAGGATTTGGCTCATTGTGAAGGGTTCGTGTCTTTAGATGGCTTCCTTTTGCAATGCCAAGGAAAACCCTAGCAAGGAGAGCTCTAAATGTTTTCTTCCTATATTGAAATTCCTTCTGAAACTGACCCAGGTCTTCAATAAAGAATGACAATACTACAGGAGGGGCTGTGGAGAAAAGGGAACCCTCTTGCACTGTTGGTGGGAATGTAAACTGGTACAGCCACTATGGAGAACAGTTTGGAGATACCTTAGAAATCTATACATAGAACTTCCATATGACCCCCGCAATCCCACTCTTGGGCATCTATCTGGACAAAACTCTACTTAAAAGAGACACATGCACCCGCATGTTCATTGCAGCACTATTCACAAGAGCCAGGACATGGAAACAACCCAAATTTCCATTGACAGAGGATTGGATTTGGAAGATGTGGTATATATACACAATGGAATACTACTCAGCCATAAAAAGAATGACATAATGCCATTTGTAGAAACATGGATGGACCTAGAGACTCTCATACTGAGTGAAATGAGCCAGAAAGACAAAGACAAATACCATATGATATCCCTTATAACTGGAATCTAATATCCAGCACAAATGAACATCTCCTCAGAAAAGAAAATCATGGACTTGGAGAAGAGACTTGTGGCTGCCTGATGGGAGGGGGAGGGAGTGGGAGGGATGGGGAGCTTGGGCTTATCAGACACAACTTAGAATAGATTTACAAGGAGATCCTGCTGAATAGCATTGAGAACTTTGTCTAGATACTCATGTTGCAACAGAAGAAAGGCTGGGGGAAAAAATGTAATTGTAATGTATACATGTAAGGATAACCTGACCCCCTTGCTGTACAGTGGGAAAATAAAAGAAATTAAAAAAAAAAAAAGAATGACAATACTACAGGGAGTTCCCTTCATGGCTCAGTGGTTAATGAACCCGATGAGGATCCATGAGGATTCGGGTTCAATCCCTGGCCTTGCTCAGTGGGTTAAGGATCCAGTGTTGCTGTGGCTATGGCATAGACCAGAGGCTACAGCTCCGATCCAACCCCTAGGCAGGGAACTTCCATATGCTACAGGCGGAGCCCTAAAAAGCCAAAAAAAAAAAAAAAAAAGAATGACAATACTACATACGTTGTGGGAGTGAACTTGGGGGAGAATGAAGGACAGTGCAGTGAGGGAAAGAGAAGTGTTTCAGAGCAGAGAGACTTGAGAGTGACCATGATGCACACATATGTTTATGGGCAAAGTGTGCAACACATTCCTCCCATGGTAGATGAGATAATTTTTGATAGCACACAAAAATAACATCAATAGCACTTAAAAAAATTATTGAGGGGTTCCCGTCGTGGCGCAGTGGTTAACGAATCCGACTAGGAACCATGAGGTTGCAGGTTTGGTCCCTGCTGTTGCTCAGTGGGTTAACGATCCGGCGTTGCTGTGAGCTGGGGTGTAGGTTGCAGACGCGGCTCGGATCCTGCGTTGCTGTGGCTCTGGTGTAGGCCAGTGGCTACAGCTCCGATTCGACCCCTAGCCTGGGAACCTCCATATGCCATGGGAGCAGCCCAAAGAAATAGCAAAAAGCCAAAAAAAACACAAAAAACAAACAAAAAAAACCTTAGTTGAATCAGTTGAAAAGCACACACTTTGCCTTTCTGTAGGAGAAAATGTCCTGATAAAAATGTAGAGAGACCCCGCCATGATGACTAAGCAAAATCTGGCCAACTACCTCTAACCACCCCTCCCCTACACATCTGCTTCTGTAAACTTGCCAATTCTCACTCTGGTCCACCAGGCATGGCCCCGGAAGAACTAGCACGTAAAAGCCTTGTGAAACCCCTCTTTGGGGCTCAGACTCCCGAGAGTGATCTCCTCTGAGCCCGCCGGCATCATAAACCTGAGTTCTCCACCTCTCCAAGTGCTCGCTTGGCTTCTCACTGGGTGAAAGAGCTGATCCACTGCAGCCACAGAGCTGCTGGAGCTGGTACACAACAGCCACAGGGCTGTCGCCAGAACTGATACGCTGTGGCGCAGAGCTGCTGGGCAGCTGCCGTAACATTTCTGGAGGCCCCAGAGAGATTCCAACTGTTCTGGCCCCTTGAGCCACTGGAATGGAGGCAAGGCCAACTGGGAGCTGGGGAGCCTCGAACGGAATGAGGTGGCACCCCCCCCCCCCATGGTATTCCAGGTCCTCCTTCATGAGCAGCATTCCTGACTCCCAGGGAACTGAACCCTGACGGGACTCAGTGGAGAGACAGACGAACTCACCAGGAAGGCATCTGGACAAGGTAAGGCCCCGGGGCAAACCCCAGTCAGTCCCTGCCCCAGTGGGCAAAAGAGGGGGCTGATCACCCCCTTAGGGAGACTCTCCTGGTCGGAAGCTGTGCCTGACCAGAGCAGTAGTCCTCGTGCTCCAGGTCGGAAGCAGAGGAACCTCTTGCTTGCATGGAGCAACTGTCGGGCATAGCCAATTGAAAGTTGTGCTCGATTGAGCTACTAGTTCTGGACTCCCAAGGAGTGGGAGGCATTGTGATAACCTCTGAGTGTGTGTGAGGGGTAACAAGCAGCCTGATTTGCTTGTGCTTCAGGTTTGAGTTTGTGGCTCCACGGTCTTAGTGGCTACAGAGTCCGAGTGGGTCCTAACCTGCAGTTCCGTGGTGACTTCACATGGCTTATGGCTGTAGCGGACTCTGAGGGTTCTCTTCCCTCCCTGCAAGTCCAATCCAAGTTCAGAGCTTATTACGAACCAGCCAATTGCTAAGAGGCACCTAAACTCCTGAGAGGGGGTGGTCAGCTGGACATCTGAATGGCCACCTTCTGAGAAGGAGGCACCCTCCCTTGTTTTGTCTGCGACACTGGCACAGAGCTGCCACATGGGGTGGGACCTAACCCAGAAGCTCATGAGCCAGAGACCCCTGTGCTCCCACCATTTGGGCCATAAATTCCTCCAAGGAGATGATCTAAGTTGACCTTGCCCCTGAGCCTCCAGGAACTCCCACCCCAGATTCTAAACCATGGGACTGCCCATTTTGCCCGTTCACATAAGCCCAGGATCTGAGTCAGGGAGGCAAGACCGTCATCCCTGTCTCAGTTCAGAGTATAGGGAGGATTGGGCATGAGGCCTCTGTCCTTTACCCAAACATTAGAACTTGTCTGAGAGTGTCTTCCCAAGACCCAGGGCCTAGATGGATCAGAGACACTTGCAAAAAAGCAGGTGCTCTCCCCAGCCATAGAGTGAGCTGAGTGGGAGCTGTCTTGCTTAGAGGAGCGGTGGAGGTAATGCTATTGGGGATACCACCCACAAGGTCAGAGAAGGTCTCATAATATCAGGCCACAGACCAGATCCACAGAAAGACACCACGGGTTCACCCAAGTCTAAGCCCATGGTGCTAGACTGTGTGATCAAAGATTTCAAAAAAGGATTTCTGGAGATTATGGTGTAAAACTAACCAGATCTTTCATCATTTCCTTTGCCATTACCTCAAATAGAGCTGTGGGGGCAAAGGAAACAGACTTCTAGATGTTAAGACCACCCTGAGTTGTTACCAGGCCTATGGGGGAAAAGGAGTTCATAACTAGTATTCATCCAACTTAGGCCAAGTGTTCAGCCTCAGAGCCTGGGCATGTCAGTTTTGCTTTTTGCTGTTTACTTTCACCCTGGTTGGAGAAATCGATGGCTGGTCCATCCAATTTCCCTGTTAACTGTGGCTTAGAAACTTTCCTAATATTAATAGAGGGCATGTCAGAGCGAGCATCTTGGGATTTGAAAACTCAGGGCAGGGCCTGTATGCCTGGGTTTTCTTCACCTCTGTTCAGAAACAGGCAATGGACAGGGAAGAGAGGCTATGCTGGTAAAGAGTGGTTAATTCCAGGCAGCCTGAGGTCAGATGGGATATTTGACCACTAATGTCTAGCTGCTCCATCTAAGAGAGGGGGCGACCTCACATAACCAAGAAGGGACAATAGGCACTGGATGCTGATCTTTTCTCTTTTTCGCATGGGAGTCACATCCTCAAGGCTGGTGCACAGGGCTCAGTAGCAACTCCTCTGACATGTGCCTTGAAGAACTGGAAACATTCTGACCCTGAGACTCTGAAAAAGAAACATTTAATTTTCTTTTGCACAAAAGCCTGGCCACTGTATAATCTGTCAGATGGAGAGCAATGGCCTTCTGAAGGCTCTCTAGCTTATACTACTATTCTCCAATGAGACCTATTTGGTAGATGAGAAGGGGAATGGTCAGAGGTGCCTTATGTCAGATCTTTTTTTTTTTAATTTAATTTAATTTTAAAAATTAATTTATTTTTTATTATTACTCAAATGAATTTATCACATCTGTAGTTATATAATGATCATCACAGTCCAATTTCATAGGATTTCCATCCCATAACCCAAGCACATCCCCCCACCCCCCAAACTGTCTCCTCCAGAGACCATAAGTTTTTCAATGTCTGTGAGTCAGCATCTGTTCTGCAAAGAAGTTCCATCTGTCCTTTTTTCAGATTCCACATGTAAGTGAAAGCATTTGATGTTGGTGTCTCATTATATGGCTGACTTCATTTAGCATGATAATTTCTAGGTCCATCCATGTTGCTAAAAATGCTGGTATTTCATTCCTTTTAATGGCTGAGTAATATTCCATTGTGTATATGTACCACATCTTCTTGATCCACTCCTCTGTCAATGGACATTTAGGTTGTTTCCATGTCTTGGCTATTGCAAATAGTGCTGCAATGAACATTGGCGTACATGCGTCTTTGTGAGTCGTAGTTTTCTCTGGGTAGATGCCCAGGAGTGGGATTGCTGGATCAAATGGTAGTTTTATTTTTTGTTTGCTGAGGCATCTCCATACAGTTTTCCACAGTGGTTGCACCAATTTACAATCCCACCAACATTGTAATAGGGTTGTTTTTCTCCATGCCCTCTCCAGCACTTACTGTTTGTAGACTTTCTGATGTTGGCCATTCTGGCTGGTGTAAGGTCGACCTCATCGTGGTTTTGATTTGCATCTCTCTAATAATGAGTGATGTTGAACATCTTTTCATGTGTTTTTTGGCCTTCTGCAGATCTTCCTTAGAATGAGGGAAGACACTACACTGAGGAAGGCTTGTGGACTTTCTCAGTACATTATGCCAACTCCCTCAAGACCTAGATGCCCACCATATCCTGGCCCAACTGGGTCAGACCCTCCAGAAGTTAACCAGCCTTCTCCAACACTGCCCAAGACTCCTCCTCTTCCCCCTCCAGTGCCAAAGTTATATCCCTCTCTACTCCCTTTACAAGAAGTGGCAAACAGAGAATGGGGATGAAATACAAGTCCATATGCCTATTTCACTTCAGGACTTAAGGCAAATAAAAACAGATTTGGGAAAACTTGCTGATGACCCAGATATATTGCAGTCTTTCAGGGTCTCATGCAGTCCTTTGTGTTAGCCTGGAAGGACATCATGTTATTACTAAAACAGACATTGACTATAAGTGAAAAAAAAATACAAAAGTCTTTGAAATTTCACAAAGCTGGGGAAGATGAATGGAATGATGCTATAAATGCCAGAGGCAAATTAGAAGAGACAGAACAAAATTCCCCACAGGGTGTCAGGCAGTTCCTATGAGTGATCCCAGTTGGTCTGCTGATGAGGGAGATAACTACAGTTGGCATAGAAATCATTTTATTACTTGTATAGTTGAGGGATTAAAAGCCTCATGAGTAAAGCCTGTTAAAAATTATCGGAGGTTTACTAGAGGAACACGAGAGTCCATCAGCTTTCTTAGAAAGACTCAGGAAGGCATTGAGAAAACATACATCAAGGAACCCAGAAACATTGGAGGGCTGAGTAATTCTCAAGGATAAATTCATAGCTCAATCAGTGCCAGATACATGGAGAAAGCTCCAAAAATTGGCTTTTGGCCCTGATCAGGATGTGGAGCACCTCCTCAGAGTATCAATGCAAGTATGTTATAATCAGGCCCAGGAAGAATGAAAGGAGAACAAGAGGAGAGACAGAGATAAGGCTGAGGCTCTAGTTATGGCGCTACGTGGAGTCAACCTGGGAGCTTCCAAGGCAAGAGGACTAGGGCAGAGACCTATGCCCAGAGCCTGTTTCCTCTGTGGAAAAGAGGGACCCTTTAAATGGGAATGCCCCAAGACTCAGACCACAGCACCTAGGCCATGCCCCATATGTTGGGAAGATCACTGGAAGAGGGACTGCCCCTGAAGACTAAGGTCTCTGGGGTTGACCCCTCAGGCCCAGGATCAAGGCTGAGAGGACATTTCCATAATGGCTCCTGACCTTATCACCACTCGGGAGCCCTGGGTGACTCTAAATGTAGGAAGACAGCCTATTGACTTCCTCCTGAATACGGGAGCCACTTTTCAGTCCTCCTCTCCAATCCTGGGCCCCTCCCTCATGAATCTGCCACATTCATATTTCTGACAAGCCAGTTTCAAAAATTTTTACACAACCTTTGCATTGTGACTGGGAATCCATTTTCTCTCATGCCTTTCTGATTGTTCCAGAGAGTCCAACTCCTCTTTTAGAAAGAGGTATTTTGTAAGAGGTTAAAACTTCAATTCACATGGCAATGGAGGGTTTCCCATCATGGTGCAGCAGAAACAAATGCGACTAGGAACCATGAGGTTTCGTGTTCAATCCCTGGCTTGGCTCAGTGGGTTGGGGATCCGGCGCCAAGGTGAGCTGTGGTGTAGATTGCAGATGTGGCTTGGATCTCATGTGGCTGTGGCTGTGGCGTAGGCTGGTAGCTTCAGCTATGATTGAACCCCTAGTCTGGGAACCTCCATAAGCCACGGATGTGGCCCTAAAAAAGAAAAAAAAAAAAAAGGCGCATGGCAATGAAACCTAATCAAAGTTTATGCCTGCCTTCGATGGAAGTATATATTGACCCAGAAGTCTGGGCCATAGGAGGAAAGATAGGAAGAGCAAAGAATACTCAACTGGTGGAAATGTCTTAAAGATCAGAATTTATTTCTCTGCCAAAGACAGTATCCTGTGAGACCAGAGGCACAACAGGGACTTATCCCAATTATAGGAAACATAAGAGAACAGAGATTATTAGCTGAATGTAACAGCCCTTGTAACACTCCTATACTGAGAGTGCAAACACTTAACAGGGATTGGTGCCTAGTACAAGACATTCATCTAATAAATGAGACACTGGTCCCATTACATCCAGTGGTGCCCAATCCCTACACTCTTCTTTCACAAATTCCAGAAACAGCAGCATGGGTTACTGTATTAGATTTAAAAGATGCCTTTTTTCTGCATTTCCTTGAATAAAGCTTTGCATACATAAACTCTCAAAATATGGAAGGTAACTAACTGGCCAGAATTAATTTTAGGTTCAAGTAAACTGGGAAATATTCAGTATTAAATTAGAATTGAAGTTTGCTGATCTAATTAATACATACATGTCATTACAGCTGTCAACATTAGGTATAATCTTATCATACCTAGTTTTAACAGACGTGAAATGAGACACTGAGACATCAGTCACTAAACAGAAACTAAAGGTATTTAGAATGATTAATCAATATGATCAGTGCCACCCTCAGATGGTCTCTATAAGAAAAACATGTGTTTTTAGAAATTATAAAGGAGAGTCCATGGTTGCTTGAGAAAAGTAGAATGTGTGTGTTTTCAATATAAAAGGAATGAGGAATGGAATTGCATTTTATTTAGGCAAAAGAAAGATAATCTGTCTTCAGCTGATTGCTCTGGTTGGAAAATAAGGGACAGACTAATATGGATACAGAAAGTGATACAAAGTGTGTGGGAAGTGGACACTGAGAAGAGAATTTTGTGCATGGTGGGGACTGTTTAGAATATATTTGAGTAAGTTAACTTTAAAAGTAAGGTGGTGCCATAAATCCTACTCCTCACAAGGACATAAGGTAGCTTTCAATTACATGCTGACCAAGGCATACAAATATTTCATAACCAGCCAGAGATATCAGAAAAATCATACAAGTTACCTGTGCTATTATAAAATCTAAATGTTGTATTCCTGATTGTTCACAGAATGTATCTAATTCCCTGGTAGATCTTCAACAGTAGATTCATGAGATGTCCTATCCAGCTCCAGGTTTTGGAGCTGCCCTGTGGAACCAGCTGACCTCCTCCTCCTGGTGAAATATTTCTTCACCATATTCATTGTGATCTTGATCCTTTTATTCAGACCCTGTATAATTAATTGTATTTCTCACTTCACTACATCCCGATTAAAAGCTATCAACCTTCAACTGTTGATAGAGGGGGTACCCAAAGGAATGTATCAAAGCCCACTTGACCATCCCACAAGTGGAGACCTAACTGCTTTCCCTAATGATTCCCCTTTTCAGCAGGAAGAAGTCACAGTGGTCATCTGACTTTTCCCCACAGTTAGAGTCTCCCACTCTGGGGGGAATTGAGGCAGAATATTAACTCAGGTAGTCAGTGTAGGAACATGGGCTTAGACACATTCTTTGTGGCTATTGATTAACATTTGTAAATTAAGGGTTGCATAGCAACCCCAACTGCTATAAAGGTTATAGGTATTACCCTGTGGATCCATCACACCAGAGTCAAGAAGGCTGCATCTGCTGCTGACATAGACACCTGGAAGGCTGTACAGCACCTCGAGAATCCCCTCAAGGTCAAGTTCCAGAGACTCTCTTCACCATCGTCAGAGAGCACTAAGCCCTATTCTGGCCACCCCTGGAAGCTGGTCAGTCTATGCACAGTAGAAGCCTGAGGAGTTCCACGTGAGACTTAACTTGAACTCGTGTTCTGGTGGGGGACGTTAGCCATTGAAATCACCCTAACCCTTGTGCTTGAAGTCGGGAATGGAAGAGGGCCCTAGGTTGTTTATTTGTACGGTGTATCTTCTGACTTCCAGTACATTGGGAGCCCTCTTCATCACCAGCTAACAAACATAATGTGGGGACTCTTCACCCTAATAATAGCCTTTATGACCAACAAAAAGATCCAAGTTCCCCCACCCATGGAGTTCAATAGTGTCTCAAATGTCAAAATTGGTATACAAGACAGATTGTTGGGCATGATTGCATGAGAACAACCTACAGGGGTACAAGACGTTGAGGTCGAGGCTCACCCCACAGCCATAGAGGACCTCATCAAGCTGGAGGGAACACTAGGTGGGTTCACCTACACATTACCCACAGAGGTAAATAACACTGCCATCATCCACACCCTGCTCTCCAGCACCAGCACCACCATCAGTCCAGTAGTCTGCTGCAAGACCTAAAACTGGAGCATGCAGAGCCATGGGGATACCTGGAACAAGGCTGGCCCATGGGGATAATTAGCATGTTAGTGGGAAAACAGCCTCTCTTTTCAAAACCGAGGGGTAGAACATTCTATCTTTAGAGGATTGTTTTGGTTTGCTGGGGTACCTCTGTTAGAGAGATCAGTACTTAACCTGACTATAATGGTTCAAGAGTCTTGGAAGGCCACCGTAGTGGCCATAAAAGCCCGACAACAACTAGACTCCTGGCAGAGGTGGTATTACAAAACAGGAGGGGACTAGAATTACTGACAGCAGAAGAGGGGAACTCTGTTTATTCCTTAAGGAAGAATGCTGTCTTTATGGCGACAAGACAGGAGTAATCAGCGGCATGGCACAACAATTAAAAGAGTGAATAGGAGTTCCCACCGTGGTGCAGTGGTTAACGAATCCGACTAGGAACCATGAGGTTGTGGGTTCGGTCCCTGCCCTTGCTCAGTGGGTGAAGGATCCCGGCATTGCCATGAGCTGTGGTGTAGGTTGCAGACTCGGCTCGGATCCCACATTGCTGTGGCTCTGGTGTAGGCTGGCAGCCTCAGCTCCGATCAGACCCCTAGCCTGGGAACCTCCATATGCTGTGGGAGTGGCCCAAGAAATGGCAAAAAGACAAAAAAAAAAAAAAAGAGTGAATAACCAAGAGAAGGCAAGAATTGGCAGAATCTTCAAACTATTGGAATAAGAACTGGAACTGGGCTTCATGTCTCCTACACTTAACTGGCCTCTGCCTATACTCATCATTGCCCTCTTGTTTGGGCCCTGAATTCTTAATGCAATTACTCATTTCATAACTACACGGATAGAGTCTATAAGTTTGCAAATGTTAGTCAGGACACAATATGCCCCCTTGGACACATCAGACACAACTCGACCTCTAAAAATTGATGCTTGCTCCAAGAAAGTGGAAAAGCATCAAGAGGGGGAATGTAGGAGAAAATGTCCTGATAAAAATATAGAAAGGAGAGACCCCGCCATGATGACTAAGCAAAATCCGGTCAACTACCCCTAACCACCCCTCCCCCACACACCTGCTTCTGTAAACTTGCCAATTCTCACTCTGGTCCGCCAGGCATGGCCCCGGAAGAACTAGCCCGTAAAAGCCTTGTGAAACCCCTCTTTGGGGCTCAGACTCCCGAGAGTGATCTCCTCTGAGCCCGCCGGCATCATAAACCTGAGTTCTCCACCTCTCCAAGTGCTCGCTTGGCTTCTCACCGGGTGAAAGAGCTGATCCACTGCAGCCACAGAGCTGCTGGAGCTGGTACGCAACAGCCACAGAGCTGTTTCCAGAGTTCATATGCTGTGGCGCAGAGCTGCTGGACACCTGCTGTAACATTTCTACCTATCGTCCTTTTTTTTTTTTTCCTGCCTCATACAGAGATGTGATATTTAGAGCTCTAGCAGCTATTTTTTGACCATGAGGCAACACTAAGGATGGAAGCCACAGGCTAAGGACAGGGGTATAGGAAGAAAACAGAAGCTTATTTTCATAGGGTACATCTATTTCTAGCTTTCGTCTATCCCCAGACTTCTGTGTGTGAGAAAAAGCAACCCTGAATTTGTTTAAGCTGTTATTATCTTCAGGGATTTGTTGCTAGCTGCTGAATACCATTCCTAACTGATGCAGAATCATCTTTTGCTATTTAGGTGTGTTTTGTGCTTGTAGGCACATTAATCACTGTTGTAATTAATGTGAAAAAACTACAGTGTTTTTATTAAGGGGGAATTAGACTCCAACATTAAGCATCAATAATAGGCATTTGTAGTTTGCTCTGAAGATGGCTGCAATCTGTCATTACCCCAATAGGAGATGACATTTCCACTTGCAGCCAGGATCTTGGTGGCAGCTGCAGGATCAGTGCTCTCTGATTTTCTGGTTGTTTGAGAAGCCATGTGAACTTGAGTGAATTGGTAATAACACTCAGGCTGCATTTAAGAGGCTTTCGTGCATAACAGAGATGATTTTGGAGTTCCTGTTGTGTCTCAGTGTGTTAAGAACCAGACATAGTATCGTGAGGAGGTGGGTTTGATCTCTGGCCTTGCTCAGTGTGTTAAGGATCTGTTGATGCTGCAAGCTGTGGTGTAGGTTGTAGATGTGACTCGGATCCAGGGTTGCTATGGCTGTAGTGTAGGCCAGTAGCTGCAGCTTGGATTTGACTCCTGGTCAGGGAACTTCCATATACTGCTTGTGCAGCCCTGAACAGAAAAAAAGAAAGAAAGAGAAAGTCTACATGGCTTCCAGGGGGGGTGACAATGAATACTAGGCTGAGAAACACTGGAATTGAGTGTGCTAGATGACATTATTTTGGTCCCAATTCTTCACTTTATGAGCCATGTCATTTGCTTTGGCCAATGGGATTGTAGAGCTTGGGATGTGAGCAGAGGCTTGCAGTGTGCCTGTGGAGCTGGATGGTCATCTTGCATCCAAGTGACCTTGAAACCACTGTCCCTATAGTTTGGGCCCCTGTAGCAAGCCTGAATGAAACCTAGAACCTCGAGGCATCCAGCCAGTTGCATCCTAGATCGGCTACACCACATGCAATCTGTAGACCTGTGAGCATGAGAATGCATACTCGTTTTTGTAAGCTGCTGGATTTGGGGGGAGGGGACTTATTCTGAAGAATTATTATGGCAATTATTCCCTGATTCATCTGGGGACCCTCCCTCCCTCCACCAATAGAGTCCTGGTCCCTCAATCGCTTCCACTTTTAAAGTTTGGGGCACACTGCAAAGCAATTAACCAAGCTCTCCTCAGACCAAGGCAGAACCATCACCTCTGATGTAAAACCTGCCTCACAGTATTTCAGCCTCTGTTTCTAGCTCTGGATTCCATTGGTGGCTGCAGTTAATTAGATTGAAGTGGATGGTAACTTCATCAGGATGTTTGCATGTTTTGTGGCTTTCGCAGGCTTCCTATTTATCTTGGTATGTTTTAACTCCTGCTTTGTCCTAGCATTCCTTTGAAGACATGATTCAGTTATGCTTTTGTTCCATTCTGTCTGAAATTGGAAGGCTTTTTGGCTGGTGTGGGGATCCATGGGCCTTGGGGTAAGGGGGTTGCCCAATAATGCTTATAAGTCTGTATGAGTTTTACTTTCATTATTTAAGCATGATTTGGTCTGAGTCCTCTTTTCCCTTGCTGTTTGCAGAATGTGAGCAGAAATTCAGTTATTTGCCAGGATTCTTTTTCCTCTCTGTCTTCAAATGTATGTAAATATCCCGAGACTTGGCTCAGTGTAGACAAAACAGTTTTGCTTTAGATGTTTTTGATGTCACATAGACACAACCACATTACAGCATCTTTGAAGAGTCAATTTCCAGAAATTCTTCAAAGGAATTGCTGATGCATTGGCTTCGAAGAGGAGTTACTATTTAATCACAGAATGTTATGGCCTTCAAATATTTTGTGTGCAGTACAGAAAAATATCATTAAGATATATTATATTTAAAAATGCAATCAGTCAGTAGTCAAATGAACAAATGTATTTAAACCCTAACCAATAAAACACAAGAGCATGATATATTGATTTTGCATTTCCTTCTAAGCATGATCATAACGTAAAAGAAAAATCTAAATGAAATCAAAATCACAATAACTGTAATTTATGACTCGATTCATGTCATGGAAATGAAAGTGTAGCGTTGAAGGAAAGGATGGTATTTGCATACCACCAGTCCTTTCTAAAGATAGAAATATAAGAGCACAAATAAGCTTAGCTTTATTTTCTTGCAGTTTTACACTAGGAAGCCAAACTTTTCTCATTTCCTAAATGCTTATCTTGCAATGATGCGTTAGAGAATCTCATTTGTTTTTGAAGTCATTAGACTGGAGCTTTCTACCCTTTAGGCCAGTATTTCCTCAGTGTGCCAGCCTGCAGACTCATTACTGTCCACTACTTTGCTATTAAAAGTGTGGTCCATGGACCAGCAGTGTAGGCCTCACCCAGGAGCTTGATATACATGCAGAATCTTAGACCCATCCTGGACTTACTATATCAGAATCTGCATTTTAACAGGATCCTCAGGTGATTCGTATCTTATTAAATGAGATGCACCAGCATCTATCTTTACCTCCATTGCCAGAACTAAGGCTGGGGCATCAACCACATCACTTGTTTGGTCCCCTCTATGCTCCTTATATAAGGATGTAAAGATATCTTTAAATATCAGGTGCACTGAAACAAAAGCTCAGCCACATCCCTTGATTTGCGAGGCCCTTAAATAGGCAGGGAGAGAACTTGAACCTGGCCCTGTTTAGCTGAAGGAGGTCTGCTAGGTGGGAGAGAGAATGGCCCCCTGACTACTAATTCCTTTGTGTAGAGGAACACCTGGCCTGAGTAGGCCTGGCTTGGGGTGGAGGGATTTGTATTGCAGCTCCCACTTGGGACGGTCCTGGGGAGGGGTTGGCTGGGGAGACATGCAGGGTCTCTTGGGGCTGAGAGGTTCTTAAAGGGCTGAACTTGAGCCTTTTGGCTCAAGACACTGTGAAACAAGACTCATCAAGTGTCTCAGTTGTTGAGCACCTGCTATGTATCAGGCTCCCATCTGGCTGCCCAAGTACATCATCCCTTTCAGTTTGAATCCTTCCAAGAAGATTTTTATTAGACGAGGAAACTGAGGCTCAGAAAGGTTAAGTGTTTGTTCGAGTCATTGGCCGTAAGCAGTAACATGGGATTTGAACCCAGGACTGACTGACACCAACCCCAGTCTCTTCCTATAGCATAAAAAAAATAAGTACCTGCTGTTTTCAGAGTGATGAGCTGGGACTTGAAGCTTCAGAGTTTGTGGCTAAAGTTGCCACCCCCCCACCCCCCACAAGGATGATGGTTGAGAGGGATGCGAAAGACAGGCTGCATTACTGGTGGACACCATACCCCATGCCTTCGTTCCTCTGTCCTCAGAACTCGACTTCTCGTGTATGTGGGCCTGGTTGTGAAAGTCCAAGAGGGGTCCCTGGACCATCCTCCCTGGAATTCATAGTGTCTGGTGTGTGGGCTCCTCTGGGTCCACAGGCCCCACCAGCCACTGGAGAAGGAGGCACAGGTGCCTCTTTGTGTTCTTGCCTCAGGACACGGAAAGAGATATGGGAAGTGAGAAGGGGCCAGTCACACAGGGACACAGAGAAGGAAGGGAAGGAGTTGGCATTAGGGTTCTTGCCTTGATCACAGTATCCTAAAATGCGATGGGTAAAATGCACCCACTGACTGTCTCAAGCTGTCACCATCCCATTGGTGAGTCCCCCCTCCATGGGGTTGGCATGCATACAAGGGACAGAACTGTTAGAGAGGAAGTCAAGTGTCCTAGTCCCTGAAGAAGTTGAGGCATAAAACAGTCTTTCCTTTCCAAACAGGGCCCTTTGGGGGGCAATGCCAAAGAAGCTGAAGGCATATGCTCTACCGGGACACACATTGCTTCCAGTTGGAAAGCAGGCTGTGGGAGGCTGGAACCTGCTGGTGCTGGCTTGCAAGAGCCCATATATGCATCTTTTTCCAACTCCGCATTTGGCGATGTTTGATGGTGGCCTGACAGAGGCCACGACGGAAGTGTTTACACCACAGAAATTGGCAAATGCTACACACCAGGGCATCCTCTCCTCAGAGAGCCAGTTCTTAGACAAATACCAGCACCCCTCTGAGAGCCAGTGTGTATAAACACAAAAACGTAGAGAGTAGAGCTAGAGTAATTCATCCATACACTACATCTAGTATTCAAGTCAAATCCTCTCACAACCCATATCTAGCAAGATAGATTTCTTGAACAGATTTCTAAGATCTGGCAACTGGTCTTTTGTTTTGTTTTTTTTTGTTTTTGGCTGCCCATGGGCATATGGAGTTCCCCTGTTTTGGCAATGCCATATCCTTTAACCAACTGTGCTGAGTGGGGGATTGAACCTTAGTCCTAGTGCTGCAGAAATGTCACTGGTCCTGTTGAGCCACAGTAAGAACTCCTGTTTGTTTTGTGTGTGTGTGTGTTTTAATTATTATTTTTAAAATGTTATGGCTGCACCCGTGGCATTGAATCTCAGCTGTAGGTGTGGCAATGCCAGGTCATTTAACCCAATGTGTTGGGCCAGGGATCGAACTCACACTCTACAGCGACCCGAGCCAATGAAGTTGGATTCTTAACCCAGTGCACCAGAGCAAGAACTCCTCTTCTGTTTTTTAAAAAATAATTCCAGTGATGGTGTTCCCGTCCTGGCGCAGTGGTTAACGAATCCTACTGGGAACCATGCGCTTGCGGGTTTGATCCCTGCCCTTGCTCAGTGGGTTAAGGATCTGGCTGTGGTGTGGGTTGCAGACTCGGCTCGGATCCCGCGTTGCTGTGGCTCTGGTGTAGGCTGGTGGCTACAGCTCCGATTTAACCCCTAGCCTGGGAACCTCCACATGCCATGGGAGCAGCCCAAGAAAAGGCAAAAAGACAAAATAATAATAATTCCAGTGAATTCAGGGTTTGTGGTGATAAAATTGAGGTGGACGATCCATCAGACATTAAAAGGGATTAGGGAGTTCCCGTCGTGGCGCAGTGGTTAACGAATCCGACTAGGAACCATGAGGTTGCGGGTTCGGTCCCTGCCCTTGCTCAGTGGGTTAACGATCTGGCGTTGCCGTGAGCTGTGGTGTAGGTTGCAGACGCAGCTTGGATCCTGTGTTGCTGTGGCTCTGGCGTAGGCCAGTGGCTACAGCTCCGATTTGACCCCTAGCCTGGGAACCTCCATGTGCTGCGGGAGCTGCCCAAAGAAATAGCAAAAAGACAAAAAAAAAAAAGACATTCTTAAATTTGAAGGTAAAACCCAGGTAATCACTAGAGGCTAAAACATAATTTAACATGTTTGGCAGGAATCCCTAATGTTTGTTTTAACGTATTCATTTTTTCTAACATGCTCTTAGATGCTGCTGCTGCTGGTGGTCTGGGGACCACACTTCAGGCTTTGACAACCCCTGGGTTAGAGTCAGGGACCAATTCTGAAGTTCTTCAGTGAGAATGTGAGTGAGGCCAAGGTTAGAAGGAGGGGAATGATCTAAGGGCAAAATGAAGGCTTGAAGGTGCCCCATTTACTAGGCACATGAACACACTGGGCACTGAGTGCAAAATATTTTACACATCTTGTTTCCTTGAGTGAGCATCCTCTTTCACTAGTCAATGCATTCTGAGAGGGTGTCATGGAAACAAACGCAAACGTCTGGGGGACTGAGCCTTTACTCCACTGCAGAGCTGAGTGGGAAGGTGGCCGAGATAGAGAAGGAAACATTGGAGGTTCTTTTTCCTCTCGATTCCTGAGCTTGGGTAGTTATGTCATCATCTGTTGGAGATGGGCAAAACACAGAGCAGACACTGAAGAAATTTGCCCTGTCTTGAATGCCAGCCAAAGGAAGGACTGTAGTTCCAATTTTCCAGGTCCACCCTTGTCCCAGGGCACCTGTTCCCGGGCGGAGCAGGTCCTGCCTGAAGAGAAGGGAGGGCAGCGTGGGGAGAGCTGCAGTTTTGGCCCCTTGACGAGCACCGGTTTCCATCACCACCGCTCTCAAGCCTTATGCTATTCCTTTTAATTTCTCGGTACTGCAATTGTAAATGAAAAGTGATATTGCAACACATCCAATTATAACCAGATTCCCATCCCCTAGGACTCATCGAAGAGAAAAAAAAAAATGTATTTATGGCTGTGAGGAGCCATTAATCTCTGCACTTAGGGCTCCACACATGGCTGTACAGCAGCTGCAGGATTGGGCTTCTCTCTCCCTCTTTCCTCTCTCCAGCAATGCACTTTATCAAGTCTCAGCTGGCCGTTTTATTATAAATGAAGCCCTGAAATACTGCTTCATAAGCACCTTGGTTAGGATCTTCTAAATAAGATTTCTTCTTTGGTCTCCTACCCTGGGACCATCCATCTTTTCCAGTGGGATGTCTCATTTGCATGAAACTTCTGTTGGACAGTCCAAAGCCATGTTTGTTTGGGGTTGGAGGGAGCAGAAGGGAGCCAGAGCCAGACTGTCCTTGGAAAATGGGGAAATGAAGCATTTTGTGTTTGTATTTTTTTTCTGTGTGAATGATTGCTCTTTTGGATTTATTAGGAATCCAAGTCACATTTCTCTTCCTTCTTATCCTAGATCACTACTTCTATAGTTTTCTGCTACTTAATGTAAATTAATACTTATATATGAATACTTAATGTATTATTACTTCACACAATGTATTAATACGTAGTCCATTAACACAATGTACTAGTTTTCTTTCACTGCATAACAATATTACCATGAAATCAGGAGCTTAAAACAACTCACATTTATTATCTTACAATTTTTCTGAGTGAGGAGTGTGGACACAGCATAGCTGGGTCTTCTATAAGGCTGATCAATGTATCATCTGGAGCTGTGGTTTCATCTGCTGCTTGACTGGGGAAGGATTCATTTCCAGGCACACATCATTTTTGGCAGAGTTCAGTTCCTTGCTATGGGACTAATGTTTTCAATTTCTTGCCTTCAGTTCCTGGAGGCTACCTGTAATTCCCATTGCAGTGCAGCGAGTTAAGAATCCCACTGCAGCAGCTCAGGTCACTGTGGAGGTGCAGATTCAATCCCTGACCCAGTGCAGTGGGTTAAGGATCTGGCGTGGCTGCAGCTGCAGCTTAGGTGGCAGCTACAGCTCAGATTCAATCTCTGGCCTGGGAACTTCCACATGCTATGGATAAGGCAAAAAAATATATATATATATATGAATGAGTTTTGGGGTTCTAATGTACTGGATGATTACAGTTAATAATACTGTATTAGATATTTGAAAGTTGCCACACTGGATAGATTAAGCAATAGAAATTTCTTATCTCAAATTCTGGGGGCTAGAAGTCTGAGATCAAGATGCAGCAAGGTTGATTTCTTCTGAGGCTTCTGTCCTTGGCTTGTAGCTGACTTTCTTCTCACTGTGTCTTCATGTGGTCTTCCCTCTGTAAGTGTCTGTGGAACATTCTTCTTCTGATAAGGAGTGGATTTTAAATATTCTAACCACAAAAAAGAAATGGCAATTATGTGACTCAATGGAGTTGTTTACACTCCAGTGGTAAACATTTTGCAATATAAGTGTATCAAATAAACACTTTGTTCATCTTAAATTTATACAATGTTGTATGTCAGTTGCATCTCAATAAAGCTGGGAGGCAGAGGAAAAGTGAAAGTTCTGACATGTGCTATAACAGGGATGGTCCTTGAAAATATTGTGATGAGTGAAATAAGCCAGACATAAAAGGACAAATTCTGTAGGATTCCACCCCTATGAAGTATGCAGAACAGGCAAATCCATGAAGACAGAAAGTGGATTGAAAGTTATTGTGGCCTGGCAGGAGGGAGAAGGGGGAGTTACCACTAAAAAGGTAGTAGGTTTCTTTTTGGGATGATAAAAAAAAACCTGGGACTAGACAGTGGTGACGATGGCACAACACGAATGTACTAAGTGCCACTTAATTGTATGCTTTAAATGGTAAAGTTTATTTTATGTTACATGTATTTTTATTTTATTTTTTATTTGTTACATGTATTTCTATCACAATTAAATAACATGTCCCCTTTATCTCTCTACCTGACTTTGTTCTGTGTTGGCCTCTTCTCAGTCAGGTTCTCTTCATTGAGGATGGGGTGCCTGTCCGGAGATGTAGCCCATTTTCTTTTCTTTCAGCATCTTTAGTGGAGAGAGGTCCTTTTCCCAGTATTTTCACCAGGTGTGTTGGAACTGCTTCTCTTTGATTGGCTGAGTTTGTGTCACCTGCCCTTCCTAGAGCCAGTTATGTGGCCCCAGGGATGTACTATCCCAGTAGAGTCAAATACTACTCTTTAGAGAATAGGCACTATTTTATGGACCAGAGGAAGAAGTGATTAACTTTGGGGAAAGAGAATTTGAATAGGCTTCACTAGATAGAGACATGGGGGAAGAAGCAATTTGCTGGTATAAGAAAAATCATGGGATTTCCCATTGTGGCACAGTGGAAATGAATCCAACTAGTAACCATGAGGTTTTGGGTTCGATCCCTGGCCTCGTTCAGTGGGTTGGGGATCCAGCATTACTGTGAGTTGTGGTGTAGATTGCAGACACTCCTTGGATCCTGAGTTGCTGTGGCTGTGGCTGTGGCTGACAGCTGTAGCTCCAATTCAACCTCTAGCCTGGGACCCTCCATATGTCACAGATGCAGCCCTAAAAAGGAAAAAAAAAAAAAGAAAGAAAGAAAGAAAGAAAAATCATGGCATGAAATATGGATATTCCAGACACAGCAGAGAATTCACATGAGTGAGTCTTTGGTGCACCACTTGAGAAAGTTTGTGCCTTCCACATTATTAAGAGGTCTGCCCTGTACCTACAGGTTAACAGACAAATTTAAAAGATTTTAGGAGTTTCTTGGTGACCTAGTGGTTGAGGATCCATCATTGTCATTGCTGTGGTGCCTGTAGGATCCCTGGTCTGGGAATTTCTGCCTACTGTGCATATGGCCACCCCCCCCCCCCCGCAAAAAAAAACCAAAACCCAAAAAACCCCAAGATTTTAGAGCAGAGATTCTATTTTTTTGTACAACTCTCCTTCTTACCTCCATGTTTCTAAATAATATCCACAATGTTAAATAATATTCTACTTAAAAAATTTATTGGAGTATAGTTGATTTACAATGTTGTATTAGTTTCAGGTGTACAGCAAAATGAATCAGACATATATCCATTCTTTTTAAGATTCTTTTCCCATATAGGTTACTACAGAGTATTGAGCACATTTGTCTGTGCTGCGTGGTAGGTCTGAGTTAGTTATGTATTTTATACATGGACTATCATTTTTGATTTATCAATTTGAAACATCAGTCACTGATCATTCTCCACTATTGTAGAGGAGGATTTGGATCTCTTGGAATTTTTTTTTTTTTTGCCTTTTAGGACCACACTTGTGGCATATGGAAGTTCCAAGGCTAGGGGTAGAATCCGAGCTACAGCTGCCAGCCCATGCCACAACCACAGCAACTCAGAATCTGAGCCATGTCTGTGACCTACACCACAGCTCACAGCAACACTGGATCCTTAACCCACTGAGCAAGGCCAGGGATTGAACCCACATCCTCACAGATATTAGTTAGGCCTGTTACTGCTGAGCCACAACGGGAACTTCCTCAGAACTTTTTGTCATCATCATCTCCAAACTGTGACTTTATGATTTTTTAAAAATTAAATCAATAGTCAAACATCATAAAATGGCTACTATGTAAAATTGTGCACAGATGAGTAAATTTGTGCAGATACATCCCCCACTTTCTGACCCTCACTCCATAAAAAACCCTAATAGTGGGGTTCAGGGCAGTGCACACCAATGGTGGCATTGGCTCCAAGCTCTGCACAGCTCCTGGAGTAACAGTCGCCCCTGCAGACCAGGCTTCTGTCCCTTGGATCCCAAGGAAACTGCACATCTAACCAGAGACTTCATGGGGGAGCTGGGAGACCAAATGGTTTCATTTCTCTGCTCCATCTTTGAAAAGGAAAATCATCAACTCCTTACCTCTCCTTTCTCACAGTGTACTCACTTGGAGACACTTTAGGAAGGAGGCTGCTGGCTGTCCTCCCTCATGCCTTTCAGAGAAACTTTAATCAGAGTTTTTTCACTCAAGGACTCTTGAGACCAACCGCTTTGTCAGCTCTCAGCACGCTTTCCTTCCTGCCTGCCTCCCCTGCGTTTCTCAGACCACTGAGGCTTGTGCTGTTGGACGGGCGTTCCGGACCATCGGGGATACTTTCTGCCTCTCACAAGATGACCCCCTTCAAATGGAACAGCCTGGGGGACTAATCATGGTCATTATTTCACCCCTGCTTTGTTTAACTGGCAGATGGGGAAGGCAGGGAAGCTGCGAATGAGAAGGGAGATGCTGGCAGAGCAGACTGGAGGCCAGGCTCTGAAAAACGTTGATTTCACAATTGTCAAGGCTCCCACGACCCAGTCCTCTGCGCTATAAATTAAAACAAAGTCTACTGAGTGGAGAGAATCAAGTGATTGATCTGTTTATGGAAGCTGGTCATTTTGGGGGTCACAAGATGAACCCAAAGCTGGGCTGGAAGACTTCCTCAGATATGCAGCATGCATTGTTGAAGACTTTTTGAAATCTTCTAAAATTCTGAAAAGATCATTCTTACAGAACTCCAATGAGAAACAGGAATAATAGCAATAAAGATAAATTTCCTAATTACTGTTGGTGCCTGGGAGGCATGTTTGACTTGGGAAAACAAGGCAGTTGCCTCACTTCAGGAAAGTGAAGAGCTTAACCCAGCTCCAAGGACATGACGTGAGAGCTGGGGACTCAGGGACCACACTGTGACTCCCATCACAGGCAGTGTTTTCAATGTATTACTGCGACACCAAACCTCAGATGAAAACCCACATGAGAAGTCTCCTTGATGAATTTCTTATTTCACTAGCATCTGTGGCCGTGGGGGCAGGGAATCATAAAAATGGCAGAATGGTGTTGGAATTGGGAAAAGCCTCACATTCCCTGGATCTCACCCTGGGAGAACCCCTCACCGCTTTAGAAGAAATTCCAACGTCTCATCACATGGGGCTCATGAAATGTTCTACTCCAAGCCTTGCGCACAGAGAGAGAGAGAGAGAGAGAGAATGCCTTTCACAAAGATTTCTTTTGCGTTTCCAAATATGATAGTACCCAAAGTTCCCTCCCATCAATTCTTTCTCTTCAAACATGACATGGGAGTCTCTCATTCATATGTGGTCAGGGTGAGGGGTGGGGAGAGATGAAGAGACATTTAACAGAAGAGACCCTGATCTGTTGGCCTGAACAGTCTGGAATTCCAAATAAACCCTGAATGAGATCCTTGGGCACTCTTGTTAAACCTCAGAAGCTCTAAATCTATTTGTATTTTTTTTTAAAGGGCTATACCCATGGCATATGGAGGTTCCCAGGCTAGGGGTCAAATTGGAGCTGCAGCCGCTGGCCTACGCCACAGCCACAGCAACGCTGGATCCAAGCTGCATTTATGATCTACACCACAGCTCATGGCAACGCTGGATCCTTAACCCACTGAGTGAGGCCAGGGATCAAATCTTCGTCCTCATGGTTACTAGTCAGATTTGTGTCCGCTGAGCCATAACAGGAACTGCAGAAGCTCTAATTCTAGATTTTTATGAATAAGTGTACCAGTTGGGAATGTGTTTGAATGCATGTAGCAAATAGTAGCTTAAACATTGTAACTGTTTTTCATGCGACAAGAAGCCCAGAGAACAGCCCTCCATAGAGGGTACAGAGAGTTCTACCATAATAGGACCTATGGACTAAAAATCACTGTATTACACAAAATTGCACAATAGAAATCACAAGCTTATGGGGAAGCTGGGATTGGAGCACATCAAAAACATCTTTGGGGACATATTAACACAAGATACCATAGTTTGCACATTCACACAAGATGCCTACAGAATTTGCCATAGTTAGAATCTATTCATTGGCATCTAAAGAAAAAATAATCTGGTCCCTATAATCACTGTACGCAGCCTGGGCTTTTGGTATAGCTTTAATTTCCCTCTTAGTCTGTTGATCAAACAAAAGAAATTTTTTTTTTTTTTTTTTTAGAAAAGGTTCTTTTTGAGCCAGGATGTTGCTTCCTTGGCTGATGCTGGCTTTGTATAGAAATTGATCTGTTTTCTCTCAGGCATGCTGGGAATTTACCTTCCTTGTCTTCATCTCACTTTATCATTATTATTATTTTGTCTTTTTGCCTTTTCTAGGGCCACTCCCGCGGCATATGGAGGTTCCCAGGCTAGGGGTCTAATTGGAGCTGTAGCCGCTGGCCTACACCAGAGCCGCAGCAACGTGGGATCTGAGCCGTGTCTGTGACCTACACCACAGCTCACGGCAACACCAGATCCTTAACCCACTGAGCAAGGCCAGGGATTGAAGCTGCAACTTCATGGTTCCTAGTTGGATTTGTTAACCACTGAGCCACGATGGGAACTCCTGTCCTTATCTCACTTTATACCACAGCCTGAGATTCCCAAATCAAAAGCTCGGGACAGGTGGGAGTGTGCAGACTGCATGAATTCAAATCCTGTCTCCATCACGGCCCAGCTGTGTGTTTCTGGGAGACATCCTTAACCTCTCTGGGCTTCCGCTTGCTCATCTGTAAAATGAGAGTAACAGTAGTCTCTCTCTTTTAGGGTTATTAGGAGGATTTGATGAGTTTACTCCAGGAAGAGCCCTTGCAGCCATGGCTAGGATCTGGCTCTCAGTATGTAGGGGCTGTTATTACAGATGCCCCTCAGTGCTTGACTCTGTCATTTGTCAGGAAAACAGAAGCGATGTGATCCCAGCAGGAGGGAGTTGAGCTTCTGGCAGGAAGGTCTGAGAGGAGAAGAACACTTTGCTTTGTAAATCCTGTGCGTTTTAATGTCATAGATGGAAATGCCAACATCACCAACCTCTACGTCTAAAGTTCAGAGATGTGGGTCTTCCATGAACATTGCTGGAAACTTCAGGCTGGGTAGGTAGACCCATCGGCACACAGGCACTGGGCCATTCTTCCACAGTGACATCCTTGGTTGAGCTCTGGTATTTTCTGAGTCCCTTTAAAGAAAGCCCAGGGGGCAGGGGCAGGAGCAGGGAGGGAACGATGTTGGAAAGAGATATAGGAGAACATATTTAATGTGGCTCAGTGATAAATCAGTGTTTACTTTGAGCATAAATTTTTCCTTTATGGTGGCAGAGTCAGAACAGATGTGTTAAAAAAAAAAAAAAAAAACACTGCAGGAGATAAAAAAAAAAAATCAGGAGGTTATAGTTGACTTTGGCTCTGCAACAAGCCCAAACATGGACCCTTCAACGTGCCTCATTGTTCTGAATCTGAAGGGGAAGGAAATGCCCTCAGGTCCTCTTTCTCTCCCTTCCTCCTGCTGTTTTTTTTCCGCAGTGATGGTGCTTTTGCTGTCACCTTTCAGTGACAAATGGGCACCTCGTGGGTGTTGAATTTATTCAGCTTGTCCACCCAGGAAAGATTACAAATGAGGAACAAGGTTGGGATCTTGGAACATGCTTGTAAAAGGAAAGAAAGTGGCTTTAGAATGATGCTGGGGTAGCACGTCCTCCAGCGAAGCTCCAAAAAGGAAGTGAAACGAGACAAAATCAATTCTGATGACTACATATTTACAAAAGGAAGCCAAAGGGCAGTCGGAAAGGGAAACACAAGGGCTCTCTCAGAATAGCGATTATGGACAGTTGAACGTGCACCCAATTAATTGGCTTGAACTACGTACTATTTGGGAGTCATCTGTCATTCCTTTTGGATTTGTCTCTGACCTGGGAAGACTGGAAATTGAGGGCGAGTGGATGAAGAGATAATTCTGTGCAAAAGATAATTCTTAAAACAGGCGTAGCCAAATGAAGGAAGCTCTCTTAGCTAAGAGACTTGACATTCAAGAGGCAATGGAGGGAAAAGGAATTGCAAACAGCTGTTACTTACTGGGCTGTTGACAATAAATCTTGGTCCAAGCTACTAAAAATTGCTGCAGTGGTGTGGGAAGGCTTCTGTTGCTCTTCTACTCTCTTCTTGGGAGAAGGGGACCCAGGGCAAAATGAAAAGCTATTTTTTTTCTTTTACTTTTTATTAAAGTATAGTTGATTTACAGTGTTGTATCAATTTCTGCTGCACAGCATGGCGACCCAGTCACATATATATTTATACACGCATACTTTTTGAGGACCACTGAATTAAGCCAAGTCCCATTTGAATTGTTTACCCAGGTCAAATTAATGAGGTAGTTGTCAAATCTCCATTTCACTTTCTGAAGTTTAGAAATGAAATTAGACTCTCATATGACTTTCCCTCCCTGCCTTCCTCTCTCCCCCTTTTTGAGCATCTCTGGATGAGGCACAAGTAGAGTCAAAGGTACTCACCTTAGGAAGTAGAAAGGAAATGATGTTTACAGCCTGGCAGAGACCAACTTGTGTCCCATCCTGTCACATCTGCAGTGACCTTGTGCTGTCACAAATCTTCACCTTAGTGTCCTCATCTGGAAAATGTTAATAACTAATTCTTACCCTAGACATTGAACTGAAGCAGATACTAAAAGAGAGAAAGGGAAATAAACAACAAGGACCTACTGTTTAGCACAGGGAACTATATTCAATATTTATAATAACCTGTAATGGAATAGATTCTGAAAAAGAGTAGACTATATACATATATACATATTATAAATATATATAATATATAGTAATATATATGCTATTATTATAAATAATAAAAATAAAAATAATAAAAGAACCTGAAGTTGAATTGCTCTGCTGTATGCCTGAAACTAGCGCAATATTGTAAATCAACTATACTTCAATTAACAACCCAAAAAGGAAAAAAAAAATCCAGGTCTATTTCTGAAAATTTGAAAAAGAAAAGAAGACCGATAGAGGAACAAGGTGAACTTAATATTCCCCTGGAAATTGTAACAATTTTTCTTTCTTCTCAAGGAAGTTTCCAAATTATTGATTCAATCTTTATTCTTCCTTTCTTGCCTTTTCTTTTTTAAATGCTACTGCAAAGCTCAACTGTGCAGAGAACAAAATCTGGAGATTGTTAATTACCAATTTAAGAATTAATCCACTCAGGGGAATGGTCAACACAGCCTCCCTGAAGAGGTAGACTCATTTATTGAATTTCAATAGTGGAATTGTAAAGTAAACCGTTATGCCAGTGGACTGGCTTTCCGTGTCCTGGCATTTAACGAAGCCGCAAGTGAGGACTTAGCAGCCATCGTTAGTTACCGAAAAACAAATCCCTTCTGTTATGGGTTGTTTTCTGGCGCAGTTTATAAAGGAATAACTCAAAACCATGTTCCTTCCTTTAGATGATCTTGACCCTAAGCCTCTCTTAAACATTTATTAAAAAGATCTGTAGGGAGAGAAAAATAAAAATACTCAGCCTCCTAGTAGTATCTGAAAAAGTGCTACATGTTTTCTGAAACCCTTGAAGAATGCATTACCTTAAGTCCTCCCATATTAATGATTCATATTATTTTCAAGCTCTCTTCCTATTTCACATTTTGATTAGAAGCTCAGCCTGACTTTTAAGTTGGGCTGAATTCACAGTAAGATATAAGCTACTTGATTTGTTATCCTTCACATCTCTGCCCCTTAATCATTTAAAACACTTTCAAACAATCCCAGGTTTTCTAAACCAAAGTGCAAATCATCAGGCACACAGCCCTTGGGAGCCAGAGAAAAGAATTCTCCATGTGTTAGCATATTTAATCATTCCATTTTGGGGAAGATAATCCATTTTAATTTTCTTAGACCATGTTCTCTTGCTTTCATTATTTTCTGTACTTCAAAAATCAACTTGACAACTGTTTTTTCTTCACAGCCAGGCTTATGGTATTACTCCAAATCCATCTGATTTCATGGCCTTCAGGGCTGCTTTCATGTATTATGAATTTCTCAATTGGCAGTGTTTATTCGATGGAAACTTACAACTCTTTGTAGAAGTACTATCTGGTGTTAATTTGTTGCTAGGGTTTTTTGAAAGAGAAGGAAATAGCAATGTTTTCAAAGAGATACTAAGGAATAGTTTGCAAAACCTACTCAACAATAGTGCATTGGATCATCCTTTTGCGATACGTACTCTTTTCTTTTCGTCTCCTGGTATTTCTTTTCCACCACCCCCACTTAAGCAGTGAGTTGGCTCTTTGTTCCTTGCCTTTGGCAGGGTTTGTGACAGGGCCATCTCCTCTTCCTCCCTCCTGCTTCAAAATCCGAAACCTATTATTGAGAATAGTGTTTGACCACAGAGGGCTTTTCTCCAGACTTGGAAAAGGGAGCCTTGGAAAGATTCCTGGTTTTCTGAGCTGGCAGAGCAGCAGAGAGAGCTAGTAGATTTTGAAACAGGAATTGCATGTGGCTATAAGTGACAGAGACCACTGTCCTCTAGTAGAGCGGTTTAAACAATTCACAAATTCACAGAGGGTCTAAACAAACATAAAGTCCAGAGGCGCGTAGTCCATAGCTGGTGTGCTGCAAAGTGACCAGGGACTTCTATCTCTTTTTCCTCCATTCTCAAGGTTGCCTCATATTCCAAGACGGCTACTAGAGTACCAGCCATCACATCAGCTTTCTTGGCAGTGGATAGATCGATAGGTGCTTCTCCCAGGCAAAGCAACTCCTTTTGAAAGATCCGTCATAGAAGTCACATATATACTCACCAGACAGAACTTGGTCGTATGGCTGTATCAAGCTGAAAGGGAGACTGGGAAGTTAGCTTTTATAATAGAATTCTGTTACTAAGGAAGAAGAGGAGGTGGCTAGTTGGAAAACAACTAGCAGTGTGTGTCACAGACCTGGGAGGGGCTGCGGGCGGAAGCAAGGTGGACTTCATGTGTGTTTGATGTAAATCAGTGGGATCATCGATATGTAGATCACTCCATGTGGACCCCATCCTCGTTGAGCTGGCACAATGTAAAACTAGTAGAAGCTTACCACAACCTTGGGAGAGAGAGTAGGGAAGTACCTAAGATTTCCAGGCCAAAGAAATGAGGCTTGAAATAGAAATTAAGTGGAGTTACATAACATAAAGATAGTTTGGACTGAGATTTGTAATTATTATTGCGGTAGAGTAAGAATTCAAGCTTTGATTCAAATGCTTTCTTGTTTTAAGTTAAGCACCAGGACTTCATGAATTACTTTTGTTATAAAAACACACTATGCTGGAAGATTTTGGCAGTACTTTGCTAAAATGACCCACTAATTACTGAAGACAAGGGTCATACCTTTTATCTCTGCAGAGTGTCTGACAAGCTCAGACACCTCACGTATGTTTGTTAAATGAATAAATGATGACAATCTAAGAGGTTTTAGTCTCCTGTGTTTTCAGGTCTATTTATGTGTCTTCGTATCAGTCAGAACTCCATTAGATGCGAATAACAGAAACTGAAGTAAAGATGCGTAAGGCAAAAGGTAATTTATTGGCATTTGTAATTTAAACAGTGGGCTTCAGGCATGGCTGGATCTAGGGGTTGGAGGAACCCATCAGAACAAGGTCTGTGTTTGCCAATGAAGTCCGCTCTGTATTGGCTCCATTCTCAGGTAGACTTTCCCCTTTTGGTGGTAGAATGACTAGGAGTAGTTCCATAAAAACGTTTCTTTTAGTTTTGACTCCAGTGGGTAGGAATATCTTTTCTCAAGTAGCAGTAAGAATTGTCCCTCAACTAAGTCTCATTAGCTCTGATTCTTCTGACTTGGGAACAGAACTCTTCTCAGAACACTTCTCTAGAATATGACAGACTTTAAGACCTATGCCCACTGTGTCAATCTGCGTCCAGTTAGGAGAAAAGAAAACACACCAAATATTTATAATAATTTAATATAGGTGGGACAAATCTGTTTCACTGCCTGTTTGTAAAGGAAAATTTATTGGGACACTTTTAAGTGCTGTCTACACTTTCACATTACAAGACAGTAGAGTAGTTGGAACAGAGACTGCAGGACAATAAGCCTAAAACATACCCTACCTGGTTCTTTACGGGAAAATTTTACTGACCCATAATTTTACGTAAAAGAATGACAGCAAAATGTTGAAGCCCTGACCAGAAAGAAGAGATTAGTTAGATGATAGTATCGAGGGAGAACCTGCCAGAAGCTTCTACCTCTGGGGCTGAAAGAACAAAGGGAAAAGATTGGATTTCTTGCTGTTGTTGTTGTTTGTTTGTTTTTGCTTTTCAGGGCTGCGCCTGCAGCATAGGGAGGTTTCCAAGGTAGGGGTCGAATCAGATGTACAGCTGCCAGCCTACACCACAGCCACAGCAACACCGAATCCGAGCCACGTCTGCAACCTGCACCACAGCTCACAGCAACACCGGATCCTTAGCCCACTGAGCAAGGCCAGGGATAGAACTCGCAATTCGTTTCTATTGTGCCGCAAAGGGAACTCCCCTGGGATTCTTAAAACAAAGACATTTCCACACCAGAAACTAACATAACATTGTAATCGACTAGACTTCAGTTTTTAAGAAAGTTAAAAAAGAAAACAAACAAACAAAAAAACCAGAGAAGTTTCGAGAAGAGGTCCCCACAGATCCAAAACTTCAGACCTCCCACGGAGGAATGATCTGGTGTTGGTTTCGGTGTGGTGGAACAGACCCAAGGAGGCTGGTTCTGGGACTGCACACTGTAACCAAGGGCCATCTCTGGAATCAACGGCCGAGTCCAAAACGCATGGCTGGAGAGAGGTTGACCAGAAGAGGAAGCAACAGCAAGAAGGGGCATGTCCCCTGGTCCTCTGCCCTCCAGTTCCCTTAGTGGCAGGGTCCGAAGAGGAGCAGTGCAGAAGGAAAAAAGGGCTCGCTGTTGCCCCGCCCCAGCGGCACGAAGCTGAGCGGGGAGGCGGGGCTTGACATTGAAATTCAGTATCTTAAAAACGGACACAACCTGCTCTTTGACCACTCGGGCTTCATCCACACGCTTCTACCTGGATTTAAACTTCCGCCAGCAACACAAATGACTACGCTTCCCTGCTAGCAACATACAGCCAAACTTCACTCAAGCAAAGGCACTCTCACCTGCTCCTCAGTCACAACAGTCATTCTATCTATTTCTAGGCTGTGTTCATCACTCTCCAAAATCAATCTTCGTCCCGTTCGAAGGTTCTGGTACTTTAAGACTTAATTGTAAAGTTAACTGCTGCTACGAAGACTTGTATAAGACATTGGGGAAGAAGAGAGAAAAGAAATTAGAACACACACACACACACACACACACACACAAAACCCATGCACACTCCAGGCCAGGAAGAACTATGCATAGTTCTAGCATTCTTGCTTCTGTAACTGGTCATGATCGAGCTGTTGATATTACATGCCCCTCTTTCTCCTACAAATTTCCTTTTTTTTCCAGCCAAGACCTCAATTGGTAGCGTTTTGTTCTTTTGTTTGTTTTTTGCTTTTTAGGGCCCACCGGTGGCATATGGAAGTTCCCAGGCTAGGGGTTGAATCAGAGCAACATTTGCCAGCCTGCACTATAGCCACAGTAGCACAGGATCCAAGCTGTGTCTGCAACCTATACCACAGCTCACGGCAACTCCAGATCCTTAACCTACTGAGACAGACCAGGAATCAAACCCGCAACTTCATGGATACTAGTTGGGCTCATTACTGCTGAACCACAATGGGAATTTCCTGGTAGTTTTCGTTACCTTGGGGTGAAATGCAAACTTTCATTTCTGAAGGGCTAGAATTCTCAACCCTATTTTTGTTGTTGTTGTTGTAGTTGTCCATTCTCCCAGAACATGAAAGTAGTGAGAGGAACCCCAGAGAATCTGTCGGTCCAGATAGAAGTCTTCTTGCTGTGATGAGGTAGTAGTGACCCAAATTCCCCTTCATGATTGGGATCGATCTCCCCCTGCAGGTAGAGACAATCCTTTCTTTGCTTGTTCAGTGGCAGAAGGAACCAAAAATGTCCAGATGGTCGTCTCATCTCGAATCCAATGGCACTGTCATCATGTCCCCTAGTGGAAGCTGCCCCACCCATCCCTCTTGGGACAAAGATCTTCAAAGCAACAGAGCTCACACTTGCTGGGACGGGGAGCAAAGATCCTGTGAGTGAGATTGCTAGTGAGAAAAGAGATTTCCCACTCCATCTGTTGGTTCGTGTACTCTCACCGAGGAGGAAACAGCACCATGAATTGCTAGCTGAATCCAAGCAGGTATTGTCTCCTGTAGGTAGACATCCATCCTTTCTGGGTGTTGTTGTCTCAATGGTTTTGTAAGTAAATCTCCTGTAGGCCTTTTCTCCCTTCTCTTAGGCCACCTGCTCCTAGAGGATGAGGTGCCTGGCAAAGGAGTGAATTCCACAGGCAAGACCCCACTGATGCATCTATTTGTTGTTGTGCATATCTCTTAAAAAGATTTTAAAAATTTCTTCTTCTTTTTTTTTAATGGTTGCCCCTGCGGAATATTGAGGTCCCCAGGCTAAGAATCAATACAGAGCTACAGCTGCCAGCCTACGCGACGGCCACAGCAACACCGGATCTGAGCTGCATCTGCGACCTATGCCACAGCTTACGACAAAGCTGGATCCTTAACCCACTGATCGAGGCCAAGGATTGAACCTGCATCCTCACAGATACAACATTGTGTTTTTTAACCCTCCAAGCCACGTCAGGAACTCCCATGAGGCATATTTCTTGATGAGGAACAATGGAGGGGAAATGTCATGATGGTGAATAGGGCATACTATTGCGGGTCCATGGATGGTGGTGCTGGCAGAGAGATTTTGGAGAGGGCAGATACCCGAATCTGGTAAATTTCCTGTCACTAGTGGGCTGTCTGGACCCCCAGGAATGCTGTTGATGTGATTATACACATGGTTAGTATTCCCAGGGAGAATTCCCAGGTTTCTGAACCCAGGCATGGCCCCATCCCTGCCCACCCTGGCCAGCTGGCACATGGACCCACTGAATAAGCACAGGAGTGGCTGGGGAAAGAGACTGACCAGCATCCACAGAGTGTGCCATCTTTTTTTTTTATTATTATTATTATTATTTTTTTTTGCTTTAGGACTGATCCTGCAGCCATGGAAATTCCCAGGCTAGGGATTGAATCATAGTTGAAGCTGCTGGCCTATGCCACAGCCGCAGCCACACCAGATCCAGGCTGCATCTGCAACCTATAACCGCAACTTGCAGCAATGAAAGACCCTTAACCCACTGAGCGAGGCCAGGGATCAAACCTGAATCCTCAGGGATACTAGTCAGGTTCTTAACCTGCTGAGCCACCACAGGAACTCCAGGGCATGCCACCTTGCCCACCAGGTTACTGGGAACCTTCTCCACTGTGGATTTGTGTCTCACATGGATCATTCTGAGCCTAGTCTAAGAAGTCCCTCTGTGTACCCTTTCCATAGCAGCTCCCCCTGACCCCCCGTCATCAGCCTTCCACATCTATTCTTTCCAAGAACCTATCCATCCAGACAAATCATTGGCAAATGCCCATGTATTGGTCTGACTCAGGGATTCCAATTCTCTCTTGGTCCAGCCAAAGTGAATACCTGAGTATTCTGCTCAAAGGTCTGACCTCCTGGAGGACCTGTCCTTCAAGGCCTTCTCTGAATGGGGCTGGAAGGCAGCAGCTGTCCCTTTCTGGGTAGTACCAACAAGCTCTGGCCTCTGCCATTTCTCTTGCCGCTTGATCTCACACTCCATCTTCCAGGCCTCTGCATCTTTGGCTCATCCCAGAATACCGTTTCTTTCCTCTGTCTGTTTTCATGAGTCACCTCTAAGCAGCACCACAGTTTGCTGACTCTGTTCCTGGCCCCTTGGCAATTGTTTCTGCTATCATACTTGTTTTAATCCTTTTATTTGTATGCTACCCAAGTACCAGCTGTGATCTCCTGGCCTCCTAAGGATTCAGAGCACATCAGCTCAAACCACCATTCTGTTTTCCCCTTGATGTCCAAAGCCCTCCTCAAAGAGTCTGCACATTCTCAGGCAGCTTATATTCATGCCTGCTGGTTTCCAAAGCTGGCTTTTGCACATGTTTTCTCTGGTTTTCACCATGTTAACCTGGCTATGGAATTAAACTCTGTCCTCAATCTGTATTGCTATTTTAGATGGGATTTTGAAAGTCTACTAAGATTGTTTTTTGTATGTAGCAGTGGTCTTTAAACATTTCTTTTTTCTTTTTATGGTCGCACCTGCAGGGGTGGCATATAGAAGTTCCTGGGCTAGGGGGTCAAATCGGAGCTGCAGCTGCCAGCCTACCCCACAGCCATAGCAATGTTGGATCCAAGCCACATCTGTGACCTATGCTGCAGCTTGCAACAACGTCGGATTCTTAACCCACTGAGAGAGGCCAGGGATCAAACACATATCCTCAGGGACACTAGTTGGTTTTCCTAACTTGCTGAGCCACAGTGGGAACGCTGGTCTTCAAACATTTTGACAAAGGGTCAGAGGGTAGATATTTTCATCTTTGGGGTCCATAAGGACCCTGTGGCAACTACTTGATGCTCCTGTTGTAGTGCAAAACCAGCCATAGTAAGCAAGTGCATCTGGCTGTGTTCCAAAAACTTTATTGACAAATATTGGTGGTAGGCAGGCTTTGACCAGCTCATCAACTAAGGTTTGTTGATACCTTGTATTTAAGAAGGCTGTGAGTTTTGGCCCAGTAAATTTGCATTTTCAGTCAGTCAGCTTATAATTCTCTTGTTTGCAATGTTTTTTAGTTGATTTTGAAAACTTGGGTTTTTCAGGTATACACATCATATCATCTGATATCTTAGTCTCTTTGGGCTGCTAGAACAAATGCTGTAGACTTAAGCAACAAATACGGTAAGTCACACAACAGTATTGATTTATTATAGTTATGGAGGCTGGGAAGTCCAAAATCAATATGCAGCAGGTTCAGGGTTGGGTGAGGGCCCACTTCCTTGCTCTTGCTGTGTACTCGTATTGGCAGATGTGGCAAGAGAGCTCTTGGAGTGTCTCTCTCTCTTTTTTGTTTTGTTTTTTTTGGTCCTTAGAGGCCTTCTAGGTAGGCCAAATTTTATTACCTATTGCCTTAAAAATTGTTTTATTATAGTTGATTTACAATGTTCTGTCAATTTCTGCTGTACAGCAAAGTGGCCCAGAGATATACACATTCTTTTTCTTTTTCTTATATTATCTTCCATCATGTTCCATCGCAAGTGACTGGATATAGTTCCCTCTGGCTCTCTTTTTGTGAGGGTTCTAATCTCATTTATGAGAGCTCTACCTCCATGACCTAGTCACATCACAATGCCCCATACCTTCTAAGAATATCGCCTTGGAGGTTGGGATTTTAGAGTGTGAATTTGGGAGGACACAGACACGCAGTTCATAAAAGCTAATAAGGACTCTCCCTGACCCATCCCTAGTCCAGCCCCTTTGTTCCCTCTTCTTGACTTGACCTTGTCCTTGGGTGGCTGTCCTTGGCCAGTGGTCCTTGATCTACCATCCCTGGCCTGCTGAGCCCAGTTCAGCAAGAATCCTGCCAAAACAGTATAGCAGGAGTCTTCCCACCCTTGATACCTTACCCAGTTCCTCCCAATGATTTTCTTTCCAATGACTCCTTTACCCCCAACCCTTTAGCTATAAATCCCCAGCTGTCCCTGTTGTTTTTGGAGTTGAATCTCTCTTCCATATTGCACTTATCTTGTTTACTTATTTAGCATGGCTGGTACAATTTTTCTTTGACACATCTGAACAATTTTCATTGTAACATCTTTTGCTTTGTCCAGGCTATCTGCCTCCTGACCCATATCAAATATAGTGATGACAGTATGTGTAGTCAGGCTCAGTGCAGAAAACAGGGGAGACCCAACAGGATGGATTGACAAGAGTTTAATGAATCTATTTCCAAGATGTGAGCAGAGTGAAAGAAACCCAACAAAAGAGGATGAAGCACACCAGGGCAAAAATGGGACAGCTCTTACACACACTCTAGACACGAAGGAGCAAGTGAAGAAAGCCTCAGAACAGGACTAGAGAGCGCTTCACAAGAGCTGTGCTTTAAGTAGGAGAACACACCGCTGCTAACCTCAGCTAGATGGAAAGGCAGTCTGGTGACTCATGATCCTGAGCCATCTATTCGCCTGTCCCCTGATCTCTGGCCAGTGTGTCCTTTGGAAGAACTCAACCAGAAACCACAAGGCAAGGGAGACTAGTGATGGAGTCCAAAGAGGACGGTGTGGAGCTCCCGTCGTAGCTCAGTGGTAACACACCCAGCTAGGATCCATGAGGATGTGGCTTCAATTCCTGGCCTCACTTAGTGGGTTAAGGATCTGACATTGCCCTGAGCTGTGTGGTGTAGGTGGCAGACGTGGCTTGGGTCCTGCCTTACTCTGGCTGTGGCTGTTGGGTAGGTCCAGTAGCTGCAGCTCTGATTTGACCCCTAGCCTGGGAATTTTCATATGCCATGGATGTGGCCCTAAAAGGCAAGCAAACAAACAAAAAAACCTCATAGAGGCCAGTGAGGCAGAGTAGGGAGAAGCTGGGTGGAGGATGGATTTGGGGAGGGAGTGTGTTGAGAGTCAGAGAACATGCATCACAATAAATATTGTTGACTTGTTCAGACTTCGGTGGGAGAGTTTCTGGTGTTTACCAATTAAGCATTATGCCATTTTGGGGAGTGAAATGAAGATTTTGTATCATATTGAGAAAGTATTAAAATTTTTTTTCTTTAAAAACAAGAATGGATGTTAAATCTGATCAATGCCTTTTTGTTATCTAAATTATATTCTATTTTTTCTCTTTTATTATATTAATATAGTGACTTACATTAATCAAGAGTGTATTTTGAGGAATCCTTGCATTCTTGGGAGATGGAAAATGAGTACTGTTGGATTCTGTTTGTTGGTATTTTATTTAGATTTTTGCCAAGATATTCCTGAGTGAAAAGAGAGAATGGTCTGTATTTTCTTCTGTGTTATCTTTTGCAGCTTCATAAAAATACAGAAGCTTTCCTCCTTCTTTTTGTTTTTGAAGAACCTATTCTCACCTTAGTGTTTTTTTTTATTTTTTATTTTTTTTTATGCTTGCCAGTTGAACTTGGAAATGTATTTCCCCCATAAACTAATTTGGGAAGATATCCTGCTTCAACGATGTTAAGTCCTACTAGCTTAAGTGGGTCAGAATAGTCTGGGTTTAATTTCCAATTCATAGAGTTTGAGGAAAGAATGGCTTGAATTGAGTCTGGAGAGGTAGCAGAGATCTTCAGGCCAATTCTTGCAAAGATTTGGTCCTATTTTCAGAAAATAGGACCGGTGAGGGGTTTTCAATAGGTCAGTTGCAAAATCAGATTCTACATTCTAAAGATCTCATGCTGACTTTCTCATCATGGAAAAATTACTTTTCTAAGCTTCAGCTAGTCTACAAGTCACTGGGGAAAAACTATGTTATAGAATTTGAGACAATGCTTGAGGTAAGTGATAGCTATAAAACATTTATCCTTGAGTTTGTCTAGCATGTTATAAGCATTTATAAACAAAGCTAATATTATTTTTTGTGCATATTCATTCAAGTCTTTATTTTCTGTGTATGTTTAAGCAGTAATTTTATAGTTCCTTTATTTAAAAGCCAGACCCTTTCTGTAAAGGTCATTCCTAAACCCATATATATACTTTTGGGAGTGGAACCTTTTCACATTGTTAGTTTATGGGAAGCCTATTGATTTCTGTATATTTATCTTATATCCAGCCATCTTACTGTACTCTTTCATTAATGCCTATATTTCTTCAGCTAATTCTCTTAATTTTCTTGGTTATTCAATCATGTTGTTTGCACACAGTTTACTTTCTTTTCAAGCCATTATTTGTGAATTACCTTCAACTCGCATTTGTTTGGAGGATAATATTTATCCTTGGAATCCAAGCCAGAATTGCATATTACAAATAGATTGCTTGATGGAGATGTGATTCATCGTTTAAATTACCTCTGAAGTTGAATAGGATGATAATTGCAATGATTGCATAAGGCACCATTTGGAAATTAAAAGTTGGATATTTAACCTACCAGGTGGAAGAGAAAACAGATTATTATGTGTATGATTGAGTTTAATGGGCTGTTTATATGACCTCCATGTTCCCCATGTGTAATCATGCATATATTCCATCTTGAACTAAGAAAGATCAGAGAGGTTTAAATATATACCTCTTTCCCTCATACCTTACTGTTGATTTGGAATATAAAATAGGTCTTGATTTCTAGAATTGTTGATTATGTTTGCCACTCAATAAATATGTATATTGAAATGTTAAGGAGGGCATAGAGAGGGCATATAGTTCTAGTGTAGTTACTGACATATAATAGGTGCTATAGATTGAATATTTATACTCTCCCTAGAACTCCTATCTTGAAGTCCTAACCCTCAATGTGATTAGGAGTTGGGATTTGGGGAAGTGATGAGGTCGTGAGAATGGAGCCCTTGTAAATAGATTATTGCTCTTTAAAAGAGGCCGCAGTTTGGAGTTCCCGCCATGGCTCAGTGGTTAACGAATCCCACTAGGAACCATGAGGTTGCAGGTTTGACCCCTGGCCTTGCTCAGTGGGTTAAGTATCCAGTGTTGCTGTGAGCTGTGATGTAGGTCACAGACACAGCTCTGATCCTGCTTTGCTGTGGCTGTGGTGTGGGCTGGCAGCTATAGCTCTGATTAGACCCCTAGCCTGGGAACCTCCATATGCTGCAGGAATGGTCCTAGAAATGGCAAAAAGACAATAAATAAATAAATAAATAAATAAATAAATAAATAAATAAATAAATAAATAAAAGAGGCCCCAGAGAGCTCTCACACACTTTTCCATCACGTGAGGGCAGCTGTCTATGAACCAAGAAGCAGGCTCTACCAGATCCTGTATGTGCCGGTGGATTGATCTTGGGCTTCGTGGTCTCCAGAACTGTGAGGAATGTGTTTGTTGTTTCAGCCACCCAGTGTGTGGGATCTTTATTATAGTAGCCTGAACTGACTAAGATGATAGGGTATAATAAACTTGGCTTTCTCACTCTTCCCTTTAAAAAAAAATTAAAGTATAGTTGATTTACAATGTTTCTTCAGTTGACCCAGTCAATTGTCCCAGTCATACATATATGTACATTCTCTTTTTTTCATACTATCTTCCATCATGTTCCCACCCAAGAGACTGGGCATCGTTCCTTGTGCCTCTCCCCTCCCTTATGTCCAAGGACATTTCAGTCCCCCAGCCTACATTCTGCCCATGCTTTGCTCAGTCTGTGTGGTCTGCCTCCTGTCTCCTCTCCATCCTCATTTTCTACGACTTTTCCCTTGCTTCCTTCACTCTAGCATCAAAGATCTTGGTCTTCCTTAAGCTTCTGAATTTTGAAGGAAGGACTGTCACAACCGTTACCATGGAATTTTTGATGGGAAATGATAAAATGACCATGGCTTGAATTAGCAGAATCTGACACCAGATGCTATATTTCCTGATGTGGAGGATCCCTCAGGAGCTGAAGTCTTAAAGCTTAGGCCTTACTAAGGACCGAATTATGTCCTTTCCAAATTCATAAGTTGAGATCCTAACCTCTAATCGGACTGTATTTGGAGATAAGGCCCGTGAGGAGGAAATTAATTTAAATGAAGTCATAGAGTTGGCAGTCCCGATGCAAAATTATAAGAAGAGGGGGAAGTATGCCAGAGCTCTCTCTCTCCCTCCCCAGTGCTGTGAGGACAGAGAGGGATGGTGGCTGTCTGCAAGCCAGGAGGAAAGTCCTTACCACGAATTGAATGGTCTGGCCCCTTGATCTCAGACTTCCCTGCCTCCAGAACCCATAAGAAGATACATTTTTTTGTAGTTTAAGCCACCTAGTATATAGCATTCTATTATATATAGCTAATACCAGCATGCAGAAATGTTTATAAATGATTCATATACCCTTCCATGAACCTTCCATGAGAAAAAGTCTGGAACATAGGAGCAGAGGGATGTGTGTACACGTATTGTTGAATCACTTTGTGGTATATCAGAAATTATCACAACATTGCAAATCAACCATACTTTAATAAAACTTTAAAAAATGAAAAAAAAAAAAAAAGAAAACAGACTTGGGCTCAGTCTGCTCCACATATATCATGTCCTCTCTGGCTCGGCGGCTACCTGGATCATGTTTTTCCTGTGGTCAGTTGCGAATGTGGGAGAGAGTGAGCAAAAGAACTGAGGGAATCTTGAGCTTCATCCAGGAACTGATACAATGTCACTTAGGCTCACATTCCACTGGACACAGAAGGTCCTTCAGCCAAGCTGCTAACAGTAAGATGGGAAAATATACCCGCTATAGGTAGGTAGGCATGTTATATCAAAGGCCATAGAATTCTAATATAGGGAGGGTATGAAGAATGTTAAAAAAAAAAAAAGGTAAACAATGATTCAATCTACCACAGTTATTTTATTATTATCATCATCACTTGAGAATGAAGCCAACCTAGAAGAAAATAGCCAAGAGGTAAAGAGAATAAGCATTGATGGCATTATTTGACTTGACCTTCCCCTGGGATTTTCTATAAGGGAGCCAAAAGACCAGATTTGATTTTAACTTAAAGTGGTTAGAATTGGATTTCTACCTTTTGCCCATGGAAGAATGCTAAGGATTAAAAAATCCTCAGAATTCCCGTTGTGGTGCAGTGGTTAACGAATCCGACTAGGAACCATGAGGTTGCGGGTTCGGTCCCTGCCTTTGCTCAGTGGGTTAAGGATCCGGCGTTGCTGTGAGCTTGTGGTGTAGGTCGCAGATGCAGCTCAGATCCTGCATTGCTGTGGTTCTGGCGTAGGCCGGTGGCTACAGCTCGGATTCGACCCCTAGCCTGGGAAACTCCATAGGCCGCAGGAGCGGCCCAAGAAATGGCAAAAAGACAAAAAAAAAAAAAATACTGTAGACTCATAGATAAGTAGTAGGTTGTTGATTAGATTATAGTTTATAAACTATTTACATAAACTCTTTCCACTTTGATAGAAGGGGCATAGTCCCCACTCTACTGATGTTGAGATTGGCATGGAATTTGTTTTGGCCCATAAATTGTGGGCAGAAGTGAGAGTGTGAATTTCCAAGCTTAGGCATTCAGAGGTATTGTATATATCCTCTCATCTCCTGGGAGTTTCCTACCCTTGCTAGGAGAAGAACATACCCCAGGGGAACTACTGCTCCTTGAAGGAGGAGAGACACATGAGAAGATGACCTGGATCTGGACCAGTTTGAGCTCTGTCTAGATCAGCCAAACACAGTCAACCTGAGACGTATGAGTGAGAAATAAATGTTTCTTTTCTTTTCTCTTCTTTTCTCTTCTCCTCTCTCTTTCTTTTTCTCTTTCTCTCTCTCTCCCTCTCTTCCTTCCTTCCTTTCTTCCTTCCTTCCTTCCTTCCTTCCTTCCTTCCTTCCTTCCTTCCTTCCTTCCTTCCTTCCTTCCTTCCTTCCTTTCTTTCTTTCTTTCTTTCTCTTTCTTTCTTTCTTTCTTTCTTTCTTTCTTTCTTTATTTCTTTCTTTCTTTCTTTCTTCTTCTTTCTTTCTTTCCTTCTTTCCTTCCTTCTTTCTTTCTCTTTCCTTTTTAAGGCTGTATCTCTGGCATATGGAAGGTCCCAGGCTAGGTCCCAGCTAGCTGAATCAGAGCTGCAGCTGCTGGCCTATACCACAGTCAAAGCAATGCCAGATCCAAACTGCATCTGCAACCTAGACCATGGGTCATGGCAATGCCGGATCCTTCATCCACTGAGTAGGTTCCTCGTGGATCCTTCACCCACTGAATCTGCTTCCTCGTGGTTACCAGTTGGGTTTGCTACCGCTGAGCCTCAACAGGAACTCCAAGAAATAAATGTTTCTTATTGAATGGATGTCTTGGTATTGTTTGTTATGCAGTAAGAGGTGACTGAAGTATGTGACATTTCCCAAACTTTGATGGTGGAATCTTTTGTCTTCATGAAGCAGTTTCTAAGGCAAGCTTGAGCTCCTTCAATTCAGAGAAATGATGGTCTGCTTATCTGCAAACAATCCTACACAAATATCACTTTACTCTCCAAGGTATTTGGTGAGAATTGGACAGGGAAAAAAATTCCTACTTAGGGTTTAAATTATGCCAAATTCTTTTTTTTTATTTATAGGAAAATCAATCAAATACAAAAATTTGTATTTTTAAAAAAACTACCATGAACTTGAATAGGAAGGGGAAGGAAAGATGAGACTCGCCCATATGCTTTTAGTTTGCCAGTTAGTAAGATTACACACTCTGTGCAAAGTGGTTACAGGCAAAGGTTTAGTGGCTCCATAATGTCAGAGTTGGTATATTTGCAGTTCTCTTGCACTTTTCTTTATGATCACAAGATTATTCCAGCTCTAGCCGTACAGTATTCAAAGTTAGCTTCTTGTATACTTTTTGATTATAGAACAAAACTTTCACAGATCTACTTGGTACCTTTTTGCTTATGTCTGAATCATGCCACATGACCATCCTTGACTGCAAGGGAGTCTGGGAAATCAGTAATTAACATTTCCAAGCTGTGTAGTGGGACATGGCAAGAAATGGAAAAAGAGAGTTGTGAAAATCTATTGCGGCAGTCAATCAGTTTACTGTTGATATAAAAACTATACTTTCTAGGGAGTTCCCATCGTGGCTTGGCAGGCTAAGAATCCGACTAGTATCCATGAGGATGTGGGTTTGATCCCTGGCCTTGCTCTGTGGGTTGAAGGATCTGGCATTGCTGTGGCTGTGGTATAGGCAAGCAGCTCTAACTGGACTCCTAGCCTGGGAACGTTCATGTGCCGAGAGTGTGGCCATAAAACAGAAAAAAACTAAACAAAACAAACAAATAGAACCCCCCCCCAAAAAAAAAACCCCCTATAATTTCTATGAATACTTCAAGCCCCTTGGAGAACATTCTGGGTAGGAAGCTTGCATCTTTATTGCCATTACTCAGATGCTCCTCTCTGTGGGTGGAGGCGTAGCTTATCTGGTTACTGAGAATGATGATGTGCATCCTCGTGCCGTCTCTGCCCGCAGGCAAAGCATGTTTTCCTTCTTTCCTTTCTCCTGTTATCCCTCCTGCTATTTCCCAGCTGCTCTGCTTCAGCAAAGGCAAGATGAGGCAGCAACCCTGGATGCAAGCAAAGGGACCAGATCCAGTCACCGTGAAGCTGATGTTCTGAAACTACCTAGACCACAAAACTGGGGGCGGAAAAGAGCACCCCCAAACCCCAACATATCCCATTTGGTGCTTGAACAGTTTAGACAATTTCACATCCATTTAACAAGAACTTCATGAGTTTGACATTGCAGGAATTATTTATCCTCACTTCTTTGTAAATGAGGAAACTGAGCCTGAAGAGGGCAAGTGCAATACGCACAGCTAGTGTCGGCGTAGCCAGAACCCAAGCCTGCTCATTCTCCTTCAGTAGCTGATACGGCTCTTCCTGAGACATTTATTCTACACTCTTTTTGTGAAGTCTCATCAATTCTGCTCATCCCCTGGTAACTGTTTTTGCATCCTGTTGTCATCCATCCTCAGTCCCCCTTCAGCCCAGGAGAGCAATGTCTCAGCAATCGGTCAATGCTAATATGCCAGCAATTTCCCAGAGCTTTGTTGTTGAGAAGGCTGTCTTGATTTATTATTCTAAGTGTGTTGCTTAGGCAACATTGATTAATGATCAATTTCTACATTACAAAGTAATCATAGGGCTGCTGATGAAACTGCTCAGGGAGCAGGAGGCAGCCTTTGAGTAGGTAAGATACATTCAGCTTTATGCTAGATTACCTGTGGCTGCCACTCTGCAGATTTTTAGTTGCTTTGACATTCAAATTTCCAGACTTCTTAAAGGGATATTGGCCATCATGTTATAGTTTTCTGCTTGGTTATCTATGAGCGCATTTTGGAATAGGGTGTTGCCAAGTAATGTAGCATAGATTTTGTTTTTTGGTTTGTTTTGTTTTTTTAGGGCCCCACTGGTGGCATATGAAGCTTCCAAAGCTAGGGAGTCTAATCAGAGCTACAGCTGCTGGCCTACACTGTAACCCCAGCAATGCAGATCCAAGCAGCATCTGCAGCCTACACCACAGCTCATGGTAACACCAGATCCTTAACCCACTGAGTGAGGTCAGGGATCGAACCCACAACCTCATGGTTACTAGTCGGATTCATTTTGGTTGCACTATAATGGGAACTCCATAGCATAGATTTTGGATTTTGGTTCTTTTTCTTCCCCTAGTGGTAAGCAATGCCTAGCACGCAGTAGACTTACGGTTGTTGAGTAAATGATTGTACATCTATCTCAGCCTTTGGTGGTCACAACTTTCTGTAGGTTTCTTTGACATTCGCGTGGAATATGAGGATTCCGAGAGTCTCCTTGATTCTATAATGCTTAAGTAGCATCCATTCACCTTGAAAAACTCCTAGAAGAAGCTGATACAGCACTATGGTTAGTCACCTCTGTGGTCCAATGGCCTGAGTTTGAATCCTGCCTTTCCCTTCCAAGCTCAGTAACTCCAGGCGAGTGTTTAGTCCATTGAACCTCACTTTCCTCATCTGTAAAATAGAAATTCTATTGTCAACACGTTCTTCATGGATGGAGCAAGATTAGAGGAACATAACCCATGTTGAGTATTTAGCACACTACCTGCATCTTGTAAGTCCTGTGTGATTGTTAGCTCTTATTTCTGTTTAACTAAAGATTTTGTGAAGATAACATTAAGATTAGCTGAGAATGACCACATTCACCCCCCTGGAATGAGAAAGTGATAGAGTTTGCTATAGAATTAGTTTTGGTCAAATATTTACAATGATCATGAAAGGAAGTACAGAGGGATTACCAAGACAATTAGTCTGATGTGGCTGAGAGAATAGAGTTTATTCTTGTTGGCTTGGAATTTGCCCTTCTTGCAAGCTTGCCCTTCTACATCCAACATATTCTGCAGATCCTATTTGCATTTCTCTCACTGTTCTTGAACCTCCTGGTCTATTGCGGGATAATACTTTGGGCTTGTTTGTTTCTGTACCTTCATTCTCCATCTCTGCATTGGCCATTTGCCAGAGTTAGATTTCTAAGAGCAAGGACTTTATCAGCTATATTCCCAGAGACCCAGTGTCCCTCCAATTCACTCTGCAAAATGCCTGTGATGTTTGCCCGAGAAAGTTTTCAGTTTTTCCTCTGATTCATTTCTACAGCTTTTCTTCTCCTACTAATTTTGGGACTTGAGCTATTTTTTTTTTTTTGAGTTCAGCATTTGTTTAGTGTGATATCATCCAAACCCTTAGCAAAATATTGACCATTTTCATCACCCTAGAAAGATTCTTCATACCCACTTCCATTCAATTTCCCTCCCCCTGAAAGGCAACGCTTCTTCCTGTCTTTGTCAATTAGTTTTGAATGTCCTTGAACTTCTTTTGCCCGTTCTTCTGCCTGTGAGAGTCATCCTTGTTGCATGGGTGAGAATTTCATTCCTTTTAATTTTTCAATCGCGTTCCACCGTGTGAATGTCCTGTGGTTTGTTGATCCATCCTTGTATTGATGAACATTTGGATTGTTTCCAGTTTTTAACTATTAGGAATCAAGCTGCAGCAAACATTCTTTTACACGAATTTTTGTGAACACATAGTTTCCTCTACTTTTGTGGAAAGAAGCGTGGAATTGCTGACTCTTCAATTAAGTGAATATTTATAGGAACTGCCAAGTTTGTTCCATTTTGCATTTCCTCGACTTTCAGTTGCTTGGTCTCCTCACCAGCACTTAGTATGGTCAGCCCACTCTATTTTAGCCATTCCTGTGGATGATGACTAATGAGGATGACTACTTTTTTTTTTTGGCAAGAAGTAAGTTTATTAGGATAGGATGCTTGCGAGCATTGAAACTGGGCCCACGAGGAAGCTCTGCAATGACTACCTTTTTAAGTGTCTTGTATTTATAGCTAGTTGACCTTTCTCCTGTTGGTGGAAAAGTGATTTTCCAAATGGGGTCTGAACTGAACACTCTTTTCCCCATAACTCCAGATAATGGATGTCATCGGGTTCCCTGCATAATTTCACTAAACACCCTGTGATAGTTAATTTTATGTGTCGACTCGAGTGGGCCATGGGGTTGCTCAGACATGTAGTCAAGCATTATTCTGGGTATGTCTGTAAGCATGTTTTTGGATGAGATTAACATTTAAATTGGTAAACCGAGGAAAGCATATTGTACTACCTAATGAGGGTGGGCCTCACCCAATCAGTGGAAGACCTGAATAGTACAAAAAGGCTGACCCTTCTGTGAATAAGAGGGAATCCCCCTGCCTGACTACCTTTGAGCTGGAACATTAGTGGTTTTTTGTTTTCACTTTTTTTTTTTTTGGTCTTTTTAGGGCCACACTCAAGGCATATGTAAGGAAGCTCCCAGGCTAGGGGTCAAATCAGAGCTGTAGATGCTGGCCTACACCACGGCTCACAGAAATGCTGGATCCTGAACCCACTGAGCAAGGCCAGGGATCGAACTCACATCCTCATGGATACTAGCTGGGTTTGTTACCATGGGAACTATGACAGGAGCTCTGATCTGAGCCACTGACACGTGGCTTTTCCTGTGTCTCTATTGGCCCTTATATCTTCAGTTCTTCTGGGTTTCAGCTTGCCAACGGCAGATCTTGGGTCTTGTCATCTTCCATAATCACATGAGCCAATTTCCTATAATAAATTTCCTTATATCTATGTGTCTTATCAATTCTCTTTCCCCTGAGAATTGTGACGAATACATACTTTTTCCCCTTTCATTGTCTTCTCCCAAAGTGCTCCATTCGTTTTATTTCCGCACACACGTGTACACATAGCCCTGTGCTGCCTTCGTTAAATAGACCATAAACACGTGTTCAGGGCTCTCATTTAACATCTTTGGGATTGCGGTTAAAATCCTTGCAGAAAAGTTATCCAAAGTTATCTTAAGGCATTGAAGGCAGCCATATTCAGAAGGAGTGACCTTCCGTTAGCATCGCATGAGAGATTATCGCTGGGTGGTGGATCCCTGGCTTTACGCTGTTGTTCTTTAACGATGTTTTCCAACTGAAAGATGTAATCTGGCAACATAAAAATGAAAAGGCTCTTGCCCTCCCAATGACAGAGTGACTAATAGAATAACTAGAGGATGATAAAGCTCCATGGAAGGAGGATGATTAAGGATGCTGATGGATGCAGCCGTGCTGCAATGGAGATCTGTCTCCACACCACGGGATGGATGCAAACCTTGTTTTTTTCATGGTGTGAACTCAAGCATAACATTCTGCAAGCAGAGTTCCCATTAATCAAAATCCTGTGTGTAATGCTTCAGAGACTCAGAGGGAATGTTTCTTTCTTCTGCTCGCTTTCCAAACAGCATATTTACTTTCTTGTTTGTCTACGACCCTATTCATTTATTTATCCCTTGTCTATAACGTTTATATATTATTTATTTACCTACCTACTAGTTATTTTAATACTTCATTAATTAAAGGGGGTATAGACTGACTGACTTCTCTGGGCTGGAGTAAAAATAGCTTTGCTCCTCTTAATTCTTCTAAATAATACCCCTCATAGGAGTTCCTGTCGTGGCTCAGTGGTTAACGAATCCGACTAGGAACTATGAGGTTGTGGGTTCAATCCCTGGCCTCCCTCAGTGGGTTAAGGATCGCGGCTGGGCTCCTGCATTTCTGTGGCTCTGGCGTAGGCTGGTGGCTACAGCTCTGATTAGACCCCTAGCCTGGGAACTTCCATGTGCCACAGGAGTGGCCCTAGAAAAGACAAAAAAAAAAAAAAATACCCCTCATAGCCCTATTAACAACAAATCCAATATTATCTTTCTTGAGACATCTAACCCACCTCCAGGTTATACATGAACCTCAGGGGGAGGCTGCTGGGTTCAGAGGGGTTTTCCATATATAGGCAAAGAGAGAATTAGTGATTTGGAGGGTAGCCCACCAGCTTGGTGCATCTTTTGTTCACTGCTGAGGGTTTGCCTTGGCCTGCAGCCTGAGCTCCCACCATCGTCTATTTTACCCTCAGCTTGGTGATCGTTTTCAGTGCTGGAGTAAAACTAGTCTTTCACTCCTATCCCCGGAGCTTGGTGTTGAGGCCCAGTCATTGGTTCACTGGCCCTCATGGTGAGCCATGATCACCTCTGCAGCCTTGATGTCTGTTTCTGAAAACTCACAATCTCAGTGCATTCTGGAGGTTCTGGAAGATTCATTATCATCATCAGAGGGGGGCCACTCTTCATCCTTCTATTCCCAGACACTCATGGTGCCGTTGACTAATTTTCCCACCCCCTCCTCAGCTGCCAGGTGAAGGGTATTGGGAGAGAGAGCACTTACCAGCCTATGAGGGTCTGGCCACTTTGCCCTCCAAGGCAGTGGGTGCCTGTGAACCTGAAATTTGCCCACCTAGGAGTGCAGAGAAGATGCCAAGAGTGTCTTCTCCAAGAAGTTCCCTGTGCCGACCTGGACAAAGTAATAGCCTCTGATTCTCCTACTGTAACATCTAAGAAAAAATCCACCAGACACTTGGCTATGAAAGTAGTCCTTGTCCAGCATAGGAGATTTAAGAAATACAGATGAATAATGAGAGAAAGTAAAATCATTCATTCAGGAGTTCCTGTTGTGGCGAAGCGGAAAAAAATCTGACTGGGAAGGATGAGGTTGAGAGTTTGATCCCTGGTCTTGCTCAGTGAGTTAAGGATCTGGCATTGCCATGAGCTGTGGTGTAGGTCACAGACGCGGCTCGGATCTGGCATTGCTGTGGCTGTGGTGTAGGCCGGCAGCTGCAGCTCTGATTAGACCCCTAGCCTGGGAACCTCCATATGCTGTGGGTGCGGCCCTAAAATGACAAAAAAAGACCAAAAAAAAAAAAAAATCACTCATTCACTGCATCATCTAGTGTTACCCAGGGTTGACCTTCTGCTTGTAGCATTTCAATTTTTTCCATGTACCTACACATACACAAGATTGAATTATCTGGCATTGTATTGTAACTGGTTGTTTTTCAGTTAATAGCATATTATTTAGGAGTTCCTGTTGTGGTTCAGTTACAACCCCCACTAGTATCCATGAGGTTGCGGGTTTGATCCCTGGCCTCACTCAGTGGGTTAAGGATCTGGAGTTGCTGCAAGCTGTGGTGCAGGTTGAAGACACAGCTTGGTGTAGGCTGTCAGCGGCAGCTCTGATTTGACCCCTAGTCTGGGAAATTCCATAGGCCACAGGTGCAGCCCCCAAAAGACAAAAAAATATATATTATTCATAAATTTATTCAAAGATATCGATTGAGTGGCTACTACTTATATACTGTTCTAGGCATATAGCAGCAGCAAAAATTCTTGCCTTCAAGCATCTTGCTTTCTCTAAGTGCTCTGATGGGTAATAAATAACAAATAATTAAAATAGGTTATTTGTTGGAGTTCCCATTGTGGCTCATTGGTTAACGAATCCGACTAGGAACCATGAGGTTGTGGGTTTGATCCTTGGCCTCGCTCAGTGGGTTAAGGATCTGGCGTTGCCGGGAGCTGTGGCTCTGGCGTAGGCCAGTGGCTACAGCTCCGATTTGACCCCCAGCCTGGGAACCTCCATATGCCGTGGGAGCAGCCCAAGAAATGGCAAAAAGACAAAAAATAAAAAAATAATATAAAATAAAATAGGTTGTTTGTCAAATAAAAATATTGAAGAGAAAATATACAGGGAGGAAGGGAGATGTGAAGAGTGCACATGCGTATTGGGGCCCAGGGTAGGCTGCCCCAAAATATGCTTCAATGGTATGTCGATTATTTTGAATTAACGTTACTTAAGAATTAGCCATTGTACAAGGGGTTCCCTTGTGGCACAGCAGGTAAAGGATCTGACGTTGTCACTGCAGCAGCTCAGGAGCTGATCCCTGGCTCAGGAACTTCCGCATGCCGCAGTGGTGGCCAAAAAAGAGAACTGGCCAATGCAAGAGGGTCAGTCTGACCCTCCTCCCTGCCTCCCTGAAAGCAGGAAATCAATCTCCCTTGTGAAATGTGCCCACTCCCTGCATCTGGAGGTAGAAAGACACTTTATCATCAGAGATGGGGAATTAAGGCTGAGGAGCCCGTATAAACAAATCTCGTTGCTTCTTTATTACCTCAAGCCCAAACTCTAGATTTTAACCGAGCACCCAAAGCCCAAGTTTCTTTGTCCTGTCCGTCCCTCACAAATTTACTGTTTCTTTGTGTAAAAAGTATAAAAGCTGCCTACTCTGGCCCCTTCTTAAGTCCCATTTCTACGAGACGTCTGGGCTCATGCATTACATTGGTTTCATTCATTCTGTTAATATCTCTTGTGTTAATTGGATTATTAGTCCAGCCACAAAAACTCCAGAGGAATTGAGGGGGGAAGTTCCACTCCCCACCATGCCTGTTGACTGCACATGTTGGGTGGGGGAAGTTGACATTTTGGACGGGAGCTCTTGTGCCCAAGGTGGTTTCTGGGGAAAGCTCTAGAAAAGGGGTGGGGGAAGAGCATCTCCAGGCAGAGGGAGCAACCCGAGTCCACAGAGTACCTGGCTTGTTCCAGGTAAATGTGAGAGGGCTTGGCAAGGAGATGGAGCAATGGGAGAGATGGAGGATGTGGGATCAGGTGCGTGGGGTGAGAGCGGACCACCATGAGACCTTTTCACTGTTGGGCTGCTTCCTTGTTCTCTGTTTTTCTATGACAGGATTAGCAAGGGCTGCTTCCTTATGGGCTGTCATTTATGTAGCCCACTGTCAAATACATGGTTGCTAGTTTTCCAACAGGGTCAGCCATGAGCTCTTGCTGTGGTTTTCTCTTCCTGAGGGTCTTCCTCCAAGAAAGGGGAGTGGGTGGCAGGAAATGGGCACATGGTGTCAGCCCATTTCTTTGGGGGGAGGTGGGGGATGGAATTTTGAGTCATTGCCCTTAACTCCCATTCGTGTTGGGTTTGAGAAGCCGCGGTGCTGTTGATCTCTAGGTCCAGGAAGAGCAGCCTTTCCGGCCCTGAGCACAATTCAGGGGATAATGTAATGCCTGAGAAATTTACCAGGCAGGGGAAGGAGGCGAGAAGGAGGGTTAGAAAGAGCAGGAACCAAAAAGAGACACACGAGAGGAGGCCAGAAGGAAGGGGGGAGGGCAGGAAATTTTTATAATATTAATACTATTTTTGTTGTCTGATTTAAAAAGTAGTACATGCACATTAAAGAAAATTTGGAAAGTTTACAAAAGAGTAAATGTTTAAGTTAAAGCCACGTAATTCCAGAGCTAGAGATAATGAGACATTTTATTGCCTTCCATCCAGAGATGCGTGTAATCACATGTATGCAGTTTTAGATTTTGCTTCTCGTCATTTAAAATTTTGTCAAGAACATTGATTTAAAAGCATAGGAATATTAGAAAGCATTATTTTTAATTATCATATAAGATTCCACCAATATTGTATTTAATGAAATGATATTGCGATGAATGCTATCATTTCCTTATTGTTGGATGCTTTGGTTGTTTTTAATATTGTATTGTTATAAATAATGCAGCCATGCAATCCTTCTTCAACCATCTTTGACTATATCTCTGAATATTTTATTAGTATGAATTCCTCAGAGTGAGATGACTGGCATGGGCAGATGAAATTTTCTTTTCTTTTTCTTTTTGTAATTTTTAATTTTTGTTTCTTTATATTTTTGTCTTTTGTCTTTTTAGGGCCATACCACCTGTGGCACATGGAGGTTTCCAGGCCAGAGGTCAAATCAGAGCAGTAGCCGCTGGCCTACACCACAGCCATAGCAACTCAGGATCCAAGCTGCATCTGCGACCTACACCACAGCTCACGGCAATGCTGGATCCTTAACCCACTGATCGAGGCCAGAGATTGAATACGTGTCCTCATGGATAATAATCAAGTTTGTTAACCACTGAGCCATGACAGAAACTCTGATTTTTTCTTTTTTAAATGCCTGAAGCCTTGAAGACAAGTGATTGATAATCTTGTGTGATGATATTTAATTTGTTTAACCAATTATGAATGGGTGGCAGGCTACTCAGATTATGATTCCATAATTTGTCCTTACTGTCCTCTGGGTGGCCATTGCTCAGATTGTAACAAAAATACTTTGGAGGAAGCCTAGCCATTGGACTTAATTTTTTTTGGGAAAACCCAACTGTGAGTGAAAAGACATTCAGATAGAATCAACATTAAAAAAAATTTAAAGGAGACTTAGAAAAAGTAATGTGTAGACCTTAGTTAATTGTATCTGATCAAAAACGCAATTGCTAAAATGTATTATATCTATTAGATAATCAGAAGTTTGAATGGAGACTGAATTTTGATAATATGAAGTGGGTTTGTTTTTTTTTTTCCTTTTTCCTTTTTTAGGGCCTCATGTGTAGCATATGGAAGTTCCCAGGCTAGGGGTTGAATTGGAGCTCTAGCTGCTGTCTGTGCCACAGCCACAGCAATGCAGGATTCCAGCCTTGCCTGTGACCTACACCACAGCTCTCAGCAACACCAGATCCTTAACCCACTGAGTGAGGCCAGGGATCAAACTCGCATCCTCATGGTTCCTGGTCGAATTTGTTTCCTCTGTGCCACGAGGGGAACTCCAACCAAGATACCGTAGAATAAGTGTTACGTTAAAAGATGAGTCCTTATCTTTTAGAAGTATATTGGGAAACACTGAAGATGAAATGCCTGGGATTTCCTTCCGAGTAATTTTGGGAGGAGTAGTTGATGGATCAACATTAACTGAATTGATGGTGGTTGGGGCTGGGGGCTGGGTTCCTAGGGGCTCATTTATAACAAGGACTATCAAACTATAGCCTGAGGATTATCAAACCAGTGGCTGTTTTTATAAATAAAGTTTTATTGGAACACAACCATGCCCATTTGTCCACCTATTTTCCCTGGTTGATTTTGCACAGCAATGGTAGAGTTGTTGCAACAGAGACCATCCTAGCCTGTAAAGCCTGAAATATATACTATCTGGCCCTTTACAGAGTTCGTCGACCCTTGATTTATACTCTTCTGCCTACTTCTGTTTGTTTAACATCATTCACAACAAAGTATTTAAAATAAAATCAGTGTAAAAAATCTGTATGGTTTCTACAACTACTGCCCTTAGAGTACTGTTTATCCACTACACTGGATTAAATCACAGCTGAAATGCATGGCACAAACAATAAATGGCTGAACTATCTGTGAGCTTATTCTTCTATCAAAATGCATGCCTCTGGGTGGGTAATACAGACATGGTACAAGATTTACAGGGCATGCTCTGCAAAGCGAAGCTCCCTTTCTTCTTTGCCTCTAATCCACCCAGGTCACCTTCCTGGTGTTTCTTGTTTATTCTTCCAGGAATGATTTCTGCATCTACAAACATAGGATAAGTTTATAGTTTCATTTCTCTCCCATGCAAATGATAGTATACACTATATATTTGCCTTTTGTCAGTTAATAATATCTTAGAGACCTTTCCATGTTAGCTGTATAACCACTCCTCAATTATATGTAAGTATATAACTATGTATGTGTGTATATATATATATATTCCTAACATAATAATATGTATATTCCTAAATACATATACTTTATATATATATGTATAAATTTTATATAGATACGGAGAGAGGACAAGATGGCGGAGGAGTAGGGGGACACGCTCGCCCTCTCCCACAAACACAACAAAAAAAGCACATCTACAGAATAAATGACTCGCACAGAACAGCAACCAATCACTGGCAGAGGAACCTAAACTCCAGTAACGGCAAGAAGTTCGTGACATTACTGGGCAGAACGGGAGAAAAGAGGAGAGTGAGAGAAGGTGAATCTGAGCGGGATGGGCGCTCCTGAAAGGGAACTGAGGAGGAGAAAGGGATCCTGCACCCTGGAAAGTCACCTACTCAGGGGAGAGATCAAATGAACCGGAGGAATCTCCAGATGCAGAGAAGAGTGTAGCAGTAAGTTGGAGTACGGAAAAGCCGATCAAGAACCGAACGGACAATCTGAACTACGGGCACAGTCACCAAAAATTGAGACGCCTGGGTGGGGGCTGGGCACCGAATCCTCGGCTCCAGAGGTTAGTCCTCGGGAAAGGGCCGGGGGACGCCTGGGTGGGGGCTGGGCACCAAGACCTCGGCTCCAGAGGTTAGTCCCCGGGCTGGGGGGGCGGGGCGGAGCGGAAACTGCTTGGGAGGTCTAGAAACCATTTGATGGGGCAGAGACTGCCTGGGAGACTAGAAAACAAAGCTGTCACAGAGGAAGGGAGCAATACTCTAGGGGCGGGGAAGTGGAAAGCCGCATCAGAGGGACCCTGGGAAAAGAGCCTGGTCTGTGCCGGTGCTGGGGAGGGGAGAGAAGAAGGGGTGGGTCCCCATAGAATACCCCCCACGCCACAGCAAGTTTACAGGCCTGCTAGCTAGCTGAAAACTGTGCTTCCCAGTGCATCCCCTCCCCCCACCCCCGCCACCCCCTACGCTCTCCCGAACCTGGGGCTGCCTGCCATCCAGGAGGGCTGGCCTCAACAATTGCCTGAAGCCTACCACTGCAGGGGCTGTCCCTGCACAGGCCTGCTTGCCCTTTGGAGGGGCTACACTTCAGCAGAGTAGCACCAAACACCACCAGCCCCCGAGAAAAGGCCTGCAGCCCAGAAAAGCTAGAACAAGCCTAGCCAGGCCATGAATAGATCTGCCTAATTCTCGGATGGTTTTTCTGAGTCGGGCTGCCCCGGGGGGGAGCCTCTTCAGTTTCCAATGGCCCTGCTACCCGCCCAAGCCCCCAGGGGGTGCCAAGCTATAGAGGATCAGCTGCATAGGACTGCCAACTCCAGGCAGGACCCCCTGCAGCCCAGAAAAGCTGCAACAAGCCTGGCCGAGTTGGGAAAAGATCTCAGATGGTCTTTCTGAGTCGGGATGCCCTGGGGAGGAGCCTCTTGGGTTTCCAGTGGTCCTGCTACCCACCCAAGCCCCCAGGGGGTGCCCTAGTGGATCAGCTGCATAGGACTGCCAGCTCCAAGCAGGACCCCTGCAGCCCAGAAAAGCTGCAACAAGCCTGGCCGAGTCGGGAAAAGATCTGAGACAGTCTTTCTGAGTCAGGCTGCCCTGGGGAGGAGCCTCTTGGGTTTCCAGTGGCCCTGCTACCCGCCCAAGCCCCCAGGGGGTGCCCCACTCCCACGGAATAGCTGCTCGGCACCACCAGCCCCCTGGAGGACCCCCTGCAGCCCAGAAAAGCTGCAACAAGGTTGGCCAGACTGTGAAAAGATCCGCCTACATTCGCAGGCCGTCCTTCTGAGTTGGGCTGCCCTAGGGAAGAGCCTCTTAGGTTCTCAGTGACCCAGATAGCTGCTCCAGCCCCCAGGGGGTGCTGCACTCCTGAGGAACAGCTGCCCAACACCGCCAAACCCCTGCAAGAACCCCACAGCCTAAAAACACCAGAGCAAGCTCTGCATGACCAACTGAAATCTGCTACCATCGTGGTGTGGACCTCCCAGTCCTGTCTGCCCTCAGGAAGTCCTCCTTTGCTTCAAAGAAACACTGTTAGCTCCATCAACACTCCATAAAAGCCACACTGCCTCAAAAAAGATTGACCAACAACGCCAGCCCTCAGGAAATATTCCATGGCAGTGACAAGGCAAACACTGCCCGATAACGGAGAGTACAACTCCCTCAGGAGAAAGAAAACAACAAGCAAGATGAAGAAGCTGAGAAACCACCCCCAGTCAAACCAACAGGAGAACTCACCTAAAACAGTCAATAATGAAACAGATCTCTGCAGTCTGACAGACCTGGAGTTCAAAAGAGAAATAGTGAAGATACTGAAGGAGTTAAGAGAAGATATGAACAGTAATGCAGATACCCTCAGAAAGGAACTAGAAAATATAAGGAGGAGCCAAGAAAAACTAGAACATTCATTTGCAGAGATGCAAACTGAACTAAGGGCAGTAAAAACCAGAATGAATAATGCAGAAGAACGAATCAGTGATATGGAAGATAGAATAATGGAAATCACTCAATCCGGTCAACAGACAGAAAACCGAATCAAAAAACTGGAAGGCAATTTAAGAGACCTATGGGATAATATAAAGTGGGCCAATCTACGCATAATAGGAATTCCAGAAGGAGTAGAAAAAGATAAGGGGATGGAAAATATATTTGAAGAAATTATCGATGGAAACTTCCCAAATCTCAAGGATACTGGGTTCAAGATACAAGAAGCACAGAGGGCCCCAAACTGAACCCAAATAGACCCACAGCAAGACACATCATAATAAAAATGGCAAAAGTTAGTGATAAAGAGAGGATCCTAAAGGCAGCAAGAGAAAAACAGAATGTTACCTACAAGGGAACCCCCATAAGAATATCAGCTGATTTCTCTACAGAAACACTATAGGCCAGGAGGGAAAGGCAAGAGATATTTAAAGTGCTAAAAGGAAAAAATATGCAACCTAGGATACTCTATCCAGCAAGAATATCATTTAAAATAGAAGGGGAAATAAACATTTTTTCCAACAAACAAAAACTTAAAGAATACAGCAACACAAAACCCAGGTTAAAGGACATATTGAAAGGGCTTCTCTAAACCAAAAAGAAAGGAAGGAAAGGGAAGAAAAAAGAAAAGAAAAAAAAAAAAGAGAAGAAGAGGAAGAACTAGGACTGAGGAAACCGCAATCAGAGAGCAGTCACTCAAATAAGCCAGCATACAGATTTAATCATGAACAGGCCTCAAACAAAATAAAATTAAAAAGAAAAAAATAAAAAAGAGTCATCAAAACCATAAAATGTGGGCAAGGGATGTTAGGAAGTAAATAACCCTTTTTGTTTGTTTGTATGTTTCTCTTCTTAATTTTAATATAGTAATGTTTGCACTTACAGGACCATCAGGCTAAAACACACAATTATGGGAAGGGGTTAGCATACTTAAAAAACAGGGCAACCACAAGCCAAAACCAAATATTGCATTCGCAAAAAATGAAAAAAAAAATACTCAAGCAGATAATAGCAGGAGATCATCCAACCGAAAAAAAAAAAAAAAAAAGAAAGGAAGAATGGAGAACCATAGAACCAACTGGAACACGAAGTTCAAATGGCAATAAATAATCATCTATCAATTATCACCTTAAATGTCAATGGACTGAATGCCCCAATCAAAAGACACTGAGTGGCTGAGTGGATAAAAAGGCAAAAACCTTCAATATGCTGCCTACAAGAAACTCACCTTAGGACAAAGGATACATATAGATTGAAAGTGAAAGGGTGGGGAAAAGTATTTCACGCCAATAGACAAGACAGAAAAGCAGGAGTCGCAACCCTCATATCAGACAAAATAGACTTTAAAACAAAAGACATAAAGAAAGACAAAGAAGGACACTACTTAATGATTAAGGGATCCATCCACGGAGAGGATGTTACTATCGTCAACATATATGCCCCAAATACAGGAGCACCCAGATACATACACCAAATATTAACAGATATAAAGGGAGATATGGATGAGAATACAATCAGAGTAGGAGACCTTAATACCCCCCTCACATCAATGGACAGATCCTCTACACAGAAAACCAATAAAGCAACAGAGATCCTAAAGGAAACAATAGAAATGTTAGACTTCATTGATATCTTCAGAACACTACATCCAAAAAAAGCAGAATACACATTCTTCTCAAATGCTCATGGAACATTCTCAAGAATCGACCACATCTTGGGACACAAAGCTAATCTCAATAAATTTAGGAGCATAGAAATTATCTCAAGTATCTACTCTGACCACAATGCCATGAAATTAGAAACCAACCATGGGAAAAGGAAAGAGAAAAAACCTACTACATGGAGCCTAAACAACATGCTACTAAAAAACCAATGGGTCAATGAGGAAATCAAGAAGGACATTAAAAACTACCTTGAAACAAATGATAATGAAGACACAACCGCTCAAAATCTATGGGATGCTGCGAAAGCAGTGCTCAGAGGGAAACTTATAGCAATACAGGCCTTTCTCAAAAAAGAAGAAAGATCCCGGAGTTCCTGTCGTGGCGCAGTGGTTAACGAATCCGACTAGGAACCATGAGGTTGCGGGTTCAGTCCCTGCCCTTGCTCAGTGGGTTAACGATCTGGCGTTGCCGTGAGCTGTGGTGTAGGTTGCAGACGCGGCTCGGATCCCGCGTTGCTGTGGCTCTGGTGTAGGCTGGTGGCTGCAGCTCTGATTAGACCCCTAGCCTGGGAACCTCCATATGCCACGGGAGTGGCCCAAGAAATAGCAACAACAACAACAAAACAAAACAAAAAGACAAAAAAAAAAAAGAAGAAAGATCCCAAATTGACAACTTAACCCTCCACCTAAATGAATTAGAAAAAGAAGAACAAAAAAGGCCTAAAGTCAGCAGAAGGAAGGAAATTATAAAGATCAAAGAAGAAATCAATAAAATAGAGACTCAAGAAACAATAGAGAAAATTAATAAAACCAAGAGCTGGTTCTTTGAAAAGATGAACAAAATTGACAAACCCCTGGCCAGAATCACTAAAAAGAGGAGAGAAAGAACCCAAATAACCAAAATTATAAATGAAAAAGGAGAAATCACAACGGATACAGCAGAAATACAAAAAACCATGAGAGAATACTATGAACAACTCTATGGCAACAAGTTTGACAATCTGGAAGAAATGGACAATTTTCTAGAATCTTACAGCCTGCCAAAACTGAATCAAGTAGAAACAGACCAACTGAACAGACCGATCACTAGAAATGAAATTGAAGAGGTCATAAAATCACTTCCTACAAATAAAAGTCCAGGACCAGATGGCTTCACAGGTGAATTTTATCAAACATATAAAGAGGAATTGGTACCCATCCTCCTTAAACTCTTTCAAAAGGTTGAAGAAGAAGGAATACTCCCAAAGACATTCTATGATGCCACCATCACCCTCATTCCAAAACCAGACAGAGATTCCACCAAAAAAGAAAACTATCGCCCAATATCATTGATGAATATAGATGCAAAAATTCTCAACAAAATCTACGCCAACTGAATCCAACAACATACCAAAAAAATTATACACCATGACCAGGTGGGGTTCATCCCAGGTTCACAAGGATGGTTCAACATTCACAAATCAATCAGCATCATACACCACATTAACAAAAAAAAAGTCAAAAATCATATGATCATCTCAATAGACGCAGAAAAAGCATTTGACAAAGTCCAACATCCATTCATGATCAAGACCCTCGCCAGAGTGGCTATAGAGGGAACATTCCTGAATATAATCAAAGCCATTTATGAGAAACCCACAGCAAATATAATCCTCAGTGGGGAAAAACTGAAAGCCTTCTCACTCCAATCTGGAACAAGACAGGGATGCCCACTCTCACCACTGCTCTTCAACATAGTTTTGGAAGTCCTAGCCACAGCAATTAGACAAACCAAAGAAATAAAAGGCATCCATATAGGAAGAGAAGAGAGAAAACTGTCACTGTATGCAGATGACATGATACTATACATAGAAAACCCTAAGGACTCAACCCCAAAACTCCTTGAACTGATTAATAAATCCAGCAAAGGAGCAGGATATAAGATGAACATTCAGAAGTCAGTTGCATTTCTGTATACCAGCAATGAAATATTAGAAAAGGAATACAAAAATACGATACCTTTTAAAATTGCACCTCACAAAATCAAATACCTCGGAATACACCTGACCAAGGAGGTAAAGGACCTATATGCCGAGAACGATAAAACTTTAATCAAAGAAATCAAAGAAGATGTAAAGAAATGGGAAGATATTCCACGTTCCTGGATTGGGAAAATCAATATTGTAAAAATGGCCATACTACCCAAAGCAATCTACAGATTCAATGCAATCCCTATCAGATTACCCATGACATTTTTCACAGAACTAGAACAAACAATCCAAACATTTATATGGAACCACAAAAGACCCAGAATCACCAAAGCAATCCTGAGAAACAAAAACCAAGCAGGAGGCATAACTCTCCCAGACTTCAAGAAATACTACAAAGCCACAGTCATCAAAACAGTGTGGTACTGGGATCAAAACAGACAGACTGACCAATGGAACAGAATAGAGAATCCGGAAATAAACCTTGACACCTATGGTCAATTAATCTTTGACAAGGGAGGCAAGAACATAAAATGGGAAAAAGAAAGTCTATTCAGCAAGCATTGCTGGGAAACCTGGACAGCTGCATTCAAAGCAGTGAAACTAGAACACACCCTCACACCACGCACAAAAATAAACTCCAAATGGCTGAAAGACTTAAATAGACGACAGGACACCATCAAACTCCTAGAAGAAAACATAGGCAAAACACTCTCGGACATCAACATCATGAATATTTTCTCAGGTCAGTCTCCCAAAGCAATAGAAATTAGAGCAAAAATAAACCCATGGGACCTCATCAAACTGAAAAGCTTTTGCACAGCAAAGGAAACCCAAAAGAAAACAAAAAGACAACTTTCAGAATGGGAGAAAATAGTTTCAAATGATGCAACTGACAAGGGCTTCATCTCTAGAATATATAAACAACTTATACAACCCAACAGCAAAAATGCCAATCGATCAATGGAAGAATGGGCAAAAGACCTGAATAGACATTTCTCCAAAGAAGATATACAGATGGCCAACAAACACATGAAAAAATGCTCAACATCGCTGGTTATAAGAGAAATGCAAATCAAAACTACCATGAGATACCACCTCACACCAGTCAGAATGGCCATCATTCATAAATCCACAAATAACAAGTGCTGGAGGGGCTGTGGAGAAAAGGGAACCCTCCTGCACTGTTGGTGGGAATGTCAACTGGTACAGCCACTATGGAGAACAGTTTGGAGATACCTTAGAAGTCTATACATAGAACTTCCATATGACCCCGCAATCCCACTCTTGGGCATCTATCCGGACAAAACTCTACTTAAAAGAGACACATGCACCCGCATGTTCATTGCAGCACTATTCACAATAGCCAAGACATGGAAACAACCCAAATGTCCATCGACAGAGGATTGGATTCGGAAGATGTGGTATATATACACAATGGAATACTACTCAGCCATAAAAAAGAATGACATCATGCCATTTGCAGCAACATGAATGGACCTAGAGAATGTCATCCTGAGTGAAATGAGCCAGAAAGACAAAGACAAATACCATATGATATCACTTATAACTGGAATCTAATATCCAGCACAAATGAACATCTCCTCAGAAAAGAAAATCATGGACTTGGAGAAGAGACTTGTGGCTGCCTGATGGGAGGGGGAGGGAGTGGGAGGGATGGGGAGCTTGGGCTTATCAGACACAACTTAGAATAGATTTACAAGGAGATCCTGCTGAATAGCATTGAGAACTTTGTCTAGATACTCATGTTGCAACAGAAGAAAGGGTGGAGGAAAAAATGTAATTGTAATGTATACATGTAAGGATAACCTGACCCCCTTGCTGTACAGTGGGAAAATAATAAAAAAAAATTAAATTTGCCTTAAAAGTGAAAAAAAAATTTTTATATAGATACATATTCCTTATTCTCAGTTTTGGGAAAGAATCATAGGACACAGAGGTACCAACCATGAAATTAAAGCCTGGAGAGAGATGCATTGGCTAGCAGGAGAGGATGGAGTGCAGGGTGGGCACCTGTTAAACCCCCCCTCCCCGTTCTGAAGAGTGGGTGCAGAAAGAATTAGGCGAGTTGGAGTTTGTTGAATATGCGAAGGTCCATTCTCCTCTTCATCCTTCCTTAAATCACCAAAGAAAGACAGAAGTATCAATTAGCATGTTCTACGTGCTCTCCCTTCAACGTATCTTCAGAGCCTGTGCCCTTCTCACTCCTCCCCATAGTTTCTTCATCCGTTACTCTGTCAATGAACATTTAGGTTGCTTCCATGTCTTAGCTATTGTAAATTGTGCTGCAGTGAGCATTGGGGTGCATGTGTCTTTTCAAATTATGGTTTTCTCCAGATATATGCCCAGGAGTGGGATTACTGTAATCCAGGATAATCTTATCTCCAGCTCCTTTACTCAGTTACATCTGCAAAGACCCCTTTTCCAAATAACATCACATCCCAGGTTCCAGGTGGACATGTATTTTAGGGGATCACCGTTCAACCTATTACACCTTCTATCCCTTATGTATTTGCTGATCCATCTTGTATTTGTCTTTATCCTCACTGTAGGATATAAACACCCAGAGGGCCACGTTTTTTGCCTGTTTTTTTTTACCACATTGCTCTGGTGACCAGACAATGCTCAGCATATGGTAGAGGTGCAATAGTTATTGGTTGTAAGTGAATGAATGAACGAAGGTTTTTGCCGCTGGTCATTGCCCCAAGAACTGTGTGATATGTCTTCTATCTGCCAGTCAAAGATGTCTTGGCTGGAGTTCCTGTCGTGGCTCAGCAGTAATGAACCCAACTAGTATCCTTGGGAATGAAGGTTTGCTCCCTGGCCTCGGCCTTGCTCAGTGGATTAAGGATCTAGCATTGCCATGAGCTGTGGTGTAGGCCATAGACGCAGTCATAGGTCGCAGATGTGGCTTGAATTTGGCATTGCTGTGGCTGTGGTGTAGGGCAGCAGCTACAGCTCTGATTAAATCCCTAGCCTGGGAATCTCCATATGCCATGGTTGCGGCCCTAAAAAAGACAAAAAACAAAAACAAAAACAAAAAACCAAAACCAAAACCAAAACCAAAACCCCTCAAACAACGAAGATGTCTTGGTTAATCCTTCACTTACCAGTAAAGCTATAGGGGGTATGTAGGCGTGATGTGTAAGGTGCCCTGTGTAAATGACTGACATAAATCACAGAGTTCTGGGAGTTCCCATCGTGGCTCAGGGGGTTATGAACCCCACTGATATCCAAGAGGATGTGGATTTGATTTCTGGCCTTGCTCAGTAGGTTAAGGATCTGGTGTTGCTGTGAGCTGTGGCATCAGTTGAAGGCAAGCCTCCAATCCCGCATTGCTACGGCTGTGGTGTAAGCTGGCATCTGCAGCTGCGATTCGACCCCTGGCCTGGGAATTTCCATCTGGTACAGGTGCACCCCTGAAAAAGAAAAAAAAAAGTCAATTTATAACTAGAACTGTTTTTTCTTTTCACATTTTTTTTATTACATTTTCTGCTGTACAGCATCACTAGAAACTTTTGAACAGGGAAAATCAAAACCTAAAAAGAAACAGCAAATATCACAATCACTGAACATTTTCAGTGACATAGGCTTAAAAAAAAAATCATTGATTTCCTGTAGGCTCTTGTTATCAGTAACTATGCGAACTCTAAGCATAGTTTTGAACTTAAAAAATGACTGCCTTTGGCCTTGTGAGATGGTGTATTGTCAGAAACTGGGTGGTGGCTCAGAATGGCATGTTAGGGTGAAGGACTCTGTTCCCAGGACAGAGATGGACTAGGGTCCTGGGATTTTGGGGACAGAGTCTCTCTCACACAGGATCTTCTGTCTCTTCTCCTGGCCCAGGATGAAAGATGCTCTCAGAAATGCTGCTCTTTTGTGTCTGGGAGAGAGATAACAGGTTGTACATCTGAGCTCATAGCCTTCAACTCAGCTTTATTGTCACAACAGACTCAAGGAACCCTCATAACTGCCACCCCACTGGATTCTCAGACCCTTCCCCAGAGTGTCTCCCTTGGGAAAATTCTCCCCCTTGCCCAAGTCCAAGCTGCAGATGGGTCCCAGGGCTCTGCTCCAGAAAAATGTTCCAGTTTACTTTTCCTCCAACTGCCTGAGAGGGTCATAGCCCAGGAGGAAGCCTCAGTGAGATCTTCTGTTCTTTACAATGTATTCTTTTCAGAGATGTTCCCAGCTTTTAAATCCCAAACAAGAGAATAAGGGCCATTGAATGTTCTTCTCTGATGATCTTTTTTTTTTTTTCTCAAATATCTCTCTTGCCCCTGATTATCAAAGTAATAAGGGCTTGTTGTTCCAAAATTGGGAAATAGAAGAGTGTTAAAAAGACAGTCCAAAGCATCAATAATCTACTGCTAAGAATAACTACTATTGTTACTTGGGTTTATTTTCTCTCTCAGTATTCTATGAATGTGTATCTGCATATATTACAAAATTATTATACCTTGCACATAGTTTTTGAGCATTTTATTGCAAAAATAAAATGAGAGGCCTCCTATGTGAATGGATGGGAAGAATGAAGAAACAGGGCCTTCCATTCCTTAGGACCTGGGTGTCCAGTTCTTTTGCATTTGAGAGCCCCTTTCCCACCAGAATGTAAGTCTATCTGGGGGTGGCCAGTCCAACCACCAGAGACTTTCACTGAGCACTGAAAATTCACTAGGCAAGTGCTGAGAGCTCACGAGAGAGAAGATGACAAGAGTTCTTAAGGAACACCCAGCCAGGGGGGAGAGTCTTAGCATTGTGTACATAAGGCTATGTTAATTGGGATAACAGAGGCAGAAATCAAGGGGACCTAAGAATGTTTATAAAACTCGTCTGTGCTCGGTCACAATATAAAATATAGTATCCAGTGTGGATTGTGATTAACAAAGTTTAAATAACATGAAAGAAGGCATAAGGTGTCATGAGACCCAGAAGAAATGTGCCTTTTAAAAAATTTACACACATTTTTAATTTTTTAATTAACATAGAGTTGATTATAATGTTGTGTCAATTTCTGCTGTACAACAGTGACCCAGTCATATCTGTGTGTGTGTGTGTGTGTGTGTGTATGTGTGTGTGTATTTATATATTCTTTTTCTCATGTTATCTTCCATCATGTTCTATATCGAGAGACTAGACATAGTTCCCTGTGCTGGGCAGTAGGACCTCGTTGCTTATCCATTCTAAATGTAATACTTTGCATCTACTAACCCCAAACTCCCAGTCCATCCCACTCCCTCCCACTTATGGCAACCATAAGTCTGCTGTCCATGTCTGTGAGTCTGTTTCTGTTCTTTTTTTTTCTTTTTTTTTGTCTTTTTTTTTTTTTGCTATTTCTTGGGCTGCTTCCGCAGCATATGGAGGTTCCCAGGCTAGGGGTCGAATCGGAGCTGTAGCCACCAGCCTACACCAGAGCCACAGCAACGCGGGATCCGAGCTGCGTCTGCAACCTACACCCCAGCTCACGGCAATGCCAGATCGTTAACCCACTGAGCAAGGGCAGGGACTGAACCCGAAACCTCATGGTTCCTAGTCGGATTCGTTAACCACTGCGCCACAATGGGAACTCCTGTTTCTGTTCTATAGATAGGTTCACTTGTGCCATATTTTAGATTCCACATATAAGTGATATCATATGATATCTGTCTTTCTCTGTCTGAGTTACTTCACTTAGTACGAGAATCTCTAGATGCAGCCATGTTACTGCACTCTTTTTTTTATGGCTGAGTAATATCCCATTGTGTATATACACCACATCTTCTTAGTCCATTTATCTGTCCATGGACATTTAGGTTGTTTCCATGTCTTGGCTATTGTGAATTGTGCGGTGATGAACATAGGGGTGCATGTATCCTTTTGAAGAAAGGTGACTTTTGAGGGTTGACAGGGCTCAGGGAAATTGTCACAGAGGAGATAATATTTTAACTAAATTTGGAAAGATGAGTATGAGTTTTCCAAGTAAGCAAGGACCAGAAAGGAGGAATCAAGCAGATGGAACAGAATGTACAATGTCAATGAGCTGAAGAAGAACAATCAGGCAACATTAAGAAGTTTGCAGTAATCGAGTATGTGTGCACGTGTGTGTGTGTGTGTGTGTGTGTGTGTGTGTGTGTGTGTGTATACACATCCAGCCATGGCAGATAAATCTGGAAAGAGAAACAGAGATCAGTGGGTGAAGAGCCAGGCCTGCAAGTTTAGATTTTACTGAGAAGATCAGGAATTGGATACACGAATGCCTGCATGAGCCAGGGAGATAAAGTGAATGAATGAAGCTGCTTGGATAATGAGAAAAGTTGGCACAAATGTAATGATCAATGGCAAGAATACCAGCTGTGGTGTGGGGGAAATGCAATGGCCACACCATAGAAACCTAGGTTCATGATGCCAGACCTTAGGGTTGTTCAACAGAAGCTGAACATCTAGATTTTTATGTAAAACTGCTAATGCAGAGACATCGGCAACTCTTTCAAATTAAAAAAAAAATGATATGTTGGTCAATATTGTGTAGACTGAACAAAATATATTGTAGGTTGAAGTCAACCTGGGGTCCACCAATTTAGGGGAATACTCTGGTGGGCAGTAATGGTGCCCTGATGGAGGATCACCAGGAGAGTGACACAGAGGCAAGATTTGGAGCAGATAACGTGTTCACTGGTTAGAGGGTCTTAGGGCTCTAGACCTGCTCTTTTGAATTTTTCCCACCCCTCTGTCTTTTCTTGGGCTGTGACCACTGTCTGCTTCTACTTTGAGAATCATTTGAGGTGTCCTTTCTTCAAGGCAGCCCCGTGCTAGGTTAGATGCCCTCTCTGCTCCTACAGTATCAAGCTTATCCCTAGTAGAACTCTTAAGATTCCATTCTCTCATTATCTGCTTACAATGTATCTCCCCTACAGGGGGTTCAGTTCTATGAAGCCAGAGCTTGTGTCTTAAATATGGTCACTAATGCCTGGGCCTGGCTTACTGCATATGATTGTTGAGGAAGATTACACATTAGGGGCCAAATGGACAGATGGAGACAAAGATTGCCTTTGATGGAGGCAGATTGCTTTTCTAACCCTGCTCAGGTGATCTGGAAAGGCAAGATCTCCATCTGTAAAATGGGATAATAATAATACCATGTGGCTTGTTATGAGCATTAAAAATGCTCAGGCTTCATTAGCAAAGCACTTGACAAACCATTCAAGGGTTAATACGTTGATTATTGATGACTTTGGTGTTGGTGACGTCACTGTCTGGGACACAAGAAGGTGAGCCATGTAGAAGACCTGCTGATAGACAGTGTTACTTAGGTGCAGAAAGTTCCGAACACAGGTAATTTAGACTGAACAAGGTCTCCTGATCTCTAGTCTGGATTTGTTTGTGTGGAAGAAGTTCCAAGGGGGGCAGAGGGATGCTCAATTAGGAACGGGCTTAACATTATCCAGGGATATAAGCAAAGAGCAAATAAATATTGGCAATGAGTGTCTCTGACCTATTTATCCAGTCTTCTATGGTCTTCTACAGCAGAGTTTGAAAATGCTTTCTACAAATGACTAAACAATAAATACTTAGCCTTTATAGAGCAGAGAGTCTCTGTCACAACTATTTAATGCTACACAAAAACAATCATAGACAATATGTAAATAAATGGACGTGGCTGTGTCCCATTAAAACTTTATTTATAAAAACAAGTAGGGGGCCAGATGTGGCCTCTGGGCTGTATTGTGGCAACCTCTGTTCTAGAGTCTTCACAGGCTGGTGAAGAAGTTAAGGGCTGCAGACAGGCAGCTGCATTTCGTATTGTTTCAAAACACTTTAAGGTCTTCTGTAGCGCTTGAGTAGAATGAGAGTTTGAATTTTCCGCTCCTCACATTTTCTGTGTTGAATACATGTAATAGGGAATTTGCTAACAGATCTTTTTTTGGGAGAATTCTGAGTGCGCCTCCAATGCCAGGAAGATAGATGTGTCCTAGCGGGGGAGATTAAAAATCCAGGCTCTGGGAGTTCTTGTGGCTCAGCAGGTTAAGAACCTGACTATTACTCATGAGGATGAGGGTTCAATCCCTGGCCTTACTCAGTGGGTTAAAGATCTGGCATTTCCACAAGCTGTGGCGTAGATCACCGATGCAACTCAGATCTGGCATTGCTATGAGTGCAGCTATGGCTTTGATTTGACCCCTACCCTGGGAACTTCCATATGCTGCAGGTTCAGCCCTAAAAAAGACAAAACAAACAAGCAACCCCCCTCCAAAAAAAAGAGAAAAAACAAAACAAAACAAAAAAGAGGCTCTGTGGTCAGAAATCCTATCTCTGCTTCCCAACAACGGGGCCTTGAGTGAGTTATGGAACTTCTCTATGCCACAGTTTCTTCATCTGTAGAATGGGGTAACATAATAAATACCTTCCTTATAGGAGTGTTGCGAACATTCACAGAGATAACATGTGTAAAATAATAAAATATATTTGTTGATACATTGATGAGAAAGCCTTGGACCTGGGGCAGATTTGGGATCATGTTGCAAAGGCATAAGGATGTTGGGCTCTGCAGGATTTTGTAGAAACTTGCTCCTGCAGCCTGGAAGTACATAATGCCATAATGTGACAGGCTTGATAAAACCAGGAAATTTCCCTGATATTCTATACACCAAACTTGTCTCCGTATTCACGGCATTCTCTCTATTACAGAGGGAGCCAAAATTTTGGGGGTGGGAGCAGAGAAGGATTTGAGCACTGGTAAAGCCAATAAAGCTCAATTTGGAAAAAGAAAATCCCTTGACTTCTTGGCCAAATAACTCACTACTCTCCCTGAACACAATTTTGCCGAAGGCACAAAAAGGAGGATTTTCCAAGATGTCCAACCTTTACTGCAGTTGAAAACAAAAAGGAGGAGCCACTGAAACTCCAAGTCAGAAAGCTGCAGTGGGATTTTTTGAGACATGGCTCAACTTCAGAGAGAAAAGACGGACTGAAGTGCTTTCTTTCTCCTCCTCCTGGATGGCAGAAAGATGTGCCCAGGCAGTGGCTTTGGAACCCTCCAGGATGCGCCTGGCTTGGAAAGCAGTGTCCTTTGTATTCCTTGCCATAAGATGGCACTCTGATGCCTGCGTTGTGAACTGGGTCTGCTGGTTCCTTGGGCAACCACAGGAGCAGCCAGCCAGCGCTCCCATCCACGTCTGCTTTATATTTCTATGCTAACAAGGTGTGGTAATTTTACTCCAAATGTGTAAATATTATTGAGTTTGGCAAGGCTGTTGCCTGAATCTGGGACAGAGGACTGATGTTCAGGACCAAGAGGAGAGGGCAGAGAGAAGCAGCGTGGGGGAGCAACAGAGAAGCTTGCCCACCCGGCTTGCTTCTGCCATTGGTTGCCTTTCCTTAGGCTTTTTGTATTAACATGGGACAGTGTGGGTCTCTCTGGGACCATGGCTCATTCTCTGACCCCAGAGGCGGGAGGCTATTCCACTGTTTGTGCTAAGACAGGAGTGAGGGAGTCCAGAAGCCCGGAACCAGTTGCCCAGGCTGTGGTGTGCCTTCTTTCTGGTTTCCAATCCTTTGATGGACTCTTCTTTTCTTCTATTATCTGATACTTTGTTTCACTGAGGGTCCAACTGCCCTTGAAAGTGGTACCTCAAAGCTTCACCATTTTTTTTTTCTTTTCTTTTTAGGGCTGCACCTGTGGTATCTGGAAGTTCCCAGGCTAGGGGTCGAATCCAAGCTGCAGCTGGAGCCTGGGCAACAGCCACAGCAATGCGGGATCTGAGCTGCATCTATGACCTACGCCACAGCTTAAGGCATTGCTGGATCCTTAACTCACTGAGGGAGGACACAGCATCGTTGTGGATACTAGTTGGGTTCTTAACCCGCTGAGCCACAACGGGAACTCCAAGCCTTCACCGTTTTGGTGAATGGGGGATACAGACTGTCTCCACCTAAGTCAACCTCTCCCCCAAGTTCAGCCAGGGAATCTTGCGTCTTATCCAAGTTGCTGAGAAGAGGAAATGTCGGAGGTACCACTCTTCCCCTTGAGCCAGTCTCCTTATCTGTCACTGAGATGAGTTTCTCAGGTGCCAGGAAAGCCCAGAGGATTTCCGGTTTCCTTGCGTTTGTCTCGTTCTCTGCTCAGTGTTTTCTTAGGAGCCTGGAGGCCTAGTTTGTAGTAAGAGTGCTTTGAATATTTGATTGAATGAGTGGAGGGTGAGTAGATGGATGGATGGATGAATAAACAAATCTCTCTACTGCTGGCTGAAATGGTTTTGCAGGACCAGAGGAGTAGACAGAATGTTGACCTATTGCTGTGAAAATTAAAGATCATGTTTAACCCTTTCTGTCCTTAAGAAGCTTAATCTTTTTAAAAAGAATTAATTCATTATTTTATTGAAGTATAGTTAATTTATATGTTGTGTTAGTTTCAAATGAACAGCAAAGTGATTCAGTTGTGTATATATATGTATATATATATGTATATATATATATACATGCACAAACACACACATATTCTTTTTCAGATTTTTTTTCATTATGGGTTATTATAAGATAGAAAAAGCACGGCATAGTGGCATAGTGTGTTAATGATCTATCTTCTCTCTGTGGAGGTGCTGGTTTGATTCCTGGCCCTGTGAAGTGGGTTAAGGATCCGGTATTGCCACAGCTGTGGCGTAGGTCACAGCTCAGGCTGTGATTCCATATGCTGTGGGGGTGGCTGAAAAAAGAAAAAAAAAAAGCCGTAAGACACTTAGAGCCTTAGAGGAATTTAAGATATGCCCGTAATTATTAAATGATTGTCAAAACTACCATCTGTTGAGGTTTATATTTATAGTTATATAACATATATGTATTTATAATATCTTTCAAACTTCTTTTAAGAGTATATAAATGCATATATGACATATTATGTTATATGCTTATATGTAACACATAAACTTGTAGAAGTTATATATATTTACATACACTTTTTTCTTTTTTTATACTTACATGTTCTTATATATAATGATGAAGCTGAGGATGAAATTTCCTGATGTTAATGAACTGGTTACCCCTGTGGCCTTTCATTGTTCCCTTCCTCTCTCCCAATAAACTTCTGCTTTTGCTCAGTTACTCCCCACCCTACACAGCAGATCCCTTCCTTCCTGGCTCCATGAGTGGGTCCTGTTTCCGAGAAGCCATGTATGATAGATGCAACTCTCTTGCCAGTGTTTGCTTCCAGAACCAGGCTTCCCAATGAATGCTTGGCGCTCCTTGGGATGCTGTGGTGGATTCAGGGATGAGTATGCGACCCAAGTTGGTGCCATCAGTCTGAGGGAAGAACAACTCCACCGACCCCTTCACCCACCTGGGGGAAAAGCTTGCTCCCCTCCCTGGGGTTTGGACAGAGCAGCCTGCAGCTGAAGGCTGTATTACATCTAGAAGGAAACTGGCCTTAGGATGACAATGCTTTGGCTGGCAGAGCAGTGAGATGGAAGAATCTAGGTCCTTAATGATATCACTGAGTGGCGGAATCAACCAGCCCTGAAACTCATTCCACCTCTGAAATTCCTGTTACCTGAGCTCTATTAGCATATTTTAATTGTTTGGCATTTAGGCTATTTTTAGTTACACTGTTGCCTTTTTAATAGATAAAAAAGAAACTAAAGGTCAGAGAGGTGAACAATAACAAAGTAATATTAAGTGACAAAGCCAGGATGGTAACCCTTGGCAATCTGACCCTCCAGTCTATGTTCCAAGTCCTGAATCTGAATCCATGGTGTCGCCTCCCAGTGAAGACAAGGTACAAAGTGTTTAGGAGTTTCCTGGGGGTTGGGAGAAGGGATACAGAAAGAACTCACAAGGAAGGAAGGAAAATATTAGAGAATGTTGACTATGGTTCCTTATTATTTTTTTGCTTGTTTGTTTTTTAGGGTTTCACCTGTGGCATATGGAGTTTCCCAGGCTAGGGTGTCAAACTGGAGCCACAACTGCCAGCATACACTACAGCCACAGCAACGCTGAATTCCCAGCTGCATCTGCGATCTATGCTGCAGCTTGCAGCAATGCTGGATCCTTTAACCAGCTGAGCAACGCCAGGGATCAAACCCACATCCTCATGGATCCTAATCAGATTCTTAACCCTCTGAGCCACAGTGGGAACTCTGAGGCTCCTTATTTTCATAGACCATGGGACGACAGACATGCTACCAGAGGGAAAAATTTTTAGGTCCAAACTCTAGTAGAGATGAACAGTTCACACTATTAATTTTGATAAGCTCAAGAGGACTCCAAATAAGATATAAACCAAAGTGATGCTTCTGTGTATGTCTGGAGGGAACATCCTCTCCCTTTTTCCTTCGACCTCTGTATTTCCCGTTCTGCGATTAGGGCATAGGAAGAAATGATTTATTTTCCTATTTAAAACCAAAGGAAAACATCCAAACCCCTAATCTCTCTTTAGTCCAGAATGAATGACAAGCTGACAACTGATGACAACTTGATTTTACCTTGGCTCTTGCCTCCTGGAGTGTGACTTCTTGGACCTTTGCCCAAAGTTGGATTTGCCTGTCACTTCAGATGTTGCAAAGAAGCTTTGCAAAAGTGCTCTTGGGGAACGTGCTGACCAAGGGAACGAATGATGAAACTGAAGATAAACTTTACTGAGAGGTGACGTAGGGTGAAACTTTGATTGGCAGAAATATCAAGAAAGTAACTTTTCTGAAATATGTAGAATTTTCTTCAAGCAATAGGCTCCATTGACTGCTTCCAGACTTTAAATTTTTATTTTGAAAAGTTTAAAAAATACAGAAAACATGCATACATATTTCTCCAAAGAAGGTATGCAAATAGTGTGTGAAAAGATGCTCAGTGTCATCATTAGGCAAATGCCGATCAAAACAACAATGAAATACAACTTCACAACTATTAGAGTGGCTGTAACTTTTTAAAATTACTCAATGAATTTTATTACATTTATAGTTGTTCAACAATCATCACAACCCAATTTTACAGCATTTCTTTCCCAAACCCCAGGTGCATCCCCCCACCCCCCAGGGTGGCTATAATTTTAAAAAGGAAAATAACAAGTGTTGGCAAAGATGTAGAGAAATTGGAACCTTTGCACCTTGCTGGCAGGGTTGTGAAATGGTGCAGCTGCTTATGGAAAATGGCACAGTGGTTTCTTAACCAGTTAAGTATATTTATCATAATCCAGCAATTCCATTTTTGGTATATACTCCAAATAATAGAAAACAGGAATTCAAGTAGATAGTTGTATCCAATGTTTTATGGCCGCATCAGTCACAGTAGTCAAAACATGGAAATCACCCAAGTGTCTATCAACAGAGGAACGGATAAACGAAATGTGGTATATACACACAAAGGAATATTATTTGGACATAAAAAGGAATGAAGGTGTGATATATGCTACAACATGGATGAAAACGTGTGAAGTGAAATAAGCCAACACAAAAGGACAAATGTTATGTGATTCCACTTTTCTTTTTTTTTTTGCTTTCTAGGGCCGCACAGGCGGCATATGGAGATTCCCAGGCTAGGGGTTGAATCCAATCAGAGGCACAGCTGCCGGCCTATGCCACAGCCACAGCAATGGGATCTGAGCCACGTCTGCAACCTACACCACAGCTCACCGGCAACACCAGATCCTTAACCCACTGAACGAGGCCAGGGATGGAACCTGCAACCTCATGGTTCCTCCTCGGATTTGTTTCCACCGCGTCATGACTGGGAACTCCTACGATTCCACTTCTATGAAATATCTGCAACAGGCAAATTCATAGAGCTAGAAAGTATATTGGTTACCAAGGGCTGGGGGAGTGGGTGACTTGGGGTTTATTGTTTAATGGGTACAGCTTCTCTTTAGTGTGATCAGAAAGTTTCAGAAATAAATAGCAGTGATGGTTGTACAACACGGTGAATGCAATAATAAAATTTAAAGAAAAAATACAGAAAAAGATAAAAGCAGAAAAAAATACACATTGCTGTGGCTGCAGTATAGGTCGGCAGCTGTATCTCCAATTTGACCCCTAGCCTGGGAACTTCCATATGTCCTGGGTGCGGCCCTAAAAAAACCAAAAATAAAAGAAAAAGAAAAAAAATACAGAAAAATTAAGCAACACCAACAGAATACGTAATAATCACATGTCCATTGGGTAGAATTAACGAATATTAATAATTTATCATATTTACCTTAGGTATTAAAAATGTTGCTGAATTATTGTTATGAGCTACTCCCTTGTAGCATACCTGGTTAATGCCCCCTGCCACGTCCCCGTGGCCAGTCTCTGAGCCCCCTTGCAACTATGGTGGGCAGTCCCCACGCATCCCAACTGCTTGCCCCAGGAGCCCACATCTTTCATCTTTTGTGGAGCAGAGCTCCCCCTAGTGGTAAGGGGCTTGCTCAGCCTTCCCAGAGGGCACTCCATAAAGGGCTCAGAGATGCGATTCCTGGAGGCCAACACCTGTCAACAAGAAATAGAGGTAGAGGAATGAGTATCCCGGATTTCTGGACCCGTGGCAAATCCATTCTGAGGCATGTTCTCTGTGGCTCTTCAGAGGGTCCTGAGTGAGGCTTAGCCCCAGTTGCCTACAGGGTTTCCCCTCTGTCTGATACACACTGACTTGGCTTTTCTTCCCTCCAGTGTCCTGTGTCTATATACTTCCTGCACTTGCCACCCCCCAAAACCACTTTCACCCCATTCCTTGTTTCAGGCTCTGTTTTCAGAAGAATGCAAACTAGGACATGGGCTTTCCTCCTTATCCCCCTCTTTCCTCATTGGAGGAAGTCACCTTCATGAAGCTGGTAGAAAGCTTTGGTGATCTACACTTGAAAAACTGGTGGCTAGTGCATAAGATATACTTGAATGGATTTGAATAACTTTATGAATGGAATCATTGTGTATGTGTGGCTCTGCAAATTTTCTCACTCGATACAATTTTGAGATGGCTCCATGTGATAATAGCGATCTGGTTCATTATGTTCAACTACGGTTTGTAATTTTAACTCTTGCATGGCTGAAGCACATTTTATGTGGCCAAATCCCTCGTGATGAGCGTTTATGCTTTCCCCATATTTGGCTATTACAAACAATTCCATTACCCCCAAATAAAACCCTGTACCTATTAATCAGTGTCTTCCCCTCCCCTCCTTTTCCTCAGCCCCTAGCAACCACCGTTCTACTTCCTGTCTCTGTGGATTTGCCTATGCTGGGTTGGTTGGCTGCCTGAAAACCTCAGCTCCTCACTAACTAGTGATGCAGTTTTTCTTGAGTCACTTAACCTCTCTGAGCCTCCATTGCCTTTCATGCAAGATAAGGATGATTCGTACCTCCCTCACAGGAAGATTTTGAGGACTGGGATAGACCATGTGAAAAGTATATAGCACAGCGCCTCTTCCCCAGTCAGTGCTTCGTCCCCAGGAAGAGCTCAGCAAATGTTTGCTATTACTGTTATTCCAAAACCAAATAGAGGTGACTTGACGCCTCAGAAGCTCACTTCTCACCCATATTATGTCAATTATGTAAGCAGCAGGATTCTCCCTTTTATCTGGGAAACACAATAATCAATATAATAATCAATCAAGATAAGACAATGAGACCTTTGGGGTGGCAGGAATCCTATCTGTCTTATTCTCTGTTGTATCTCCCAGGCTGAGATGCTCTCTACATAATTGTCAAGTAGAAGAATGAGTAAGTGAAAGTGGAGTGTAGCAGTCATTGGCACCATTCACCAAATATTTCCATGATAGCCTCCCACGTCCTTCCCTCCCTGATGTTTAGCATGACTTGCTTTGGCCAATAAGGTGCAAGCAAAAGGGAAACATGTCAGAATGGCAGGCTTCTAAGCCAGGGCTGTCCTCACCACATCCCTCCCACAGCCTTGGTGATCATGTCAAGATAAAGCCTCCTTTGGCCTGAGTCCTTTGGTCACTATGATGAGCAGACCCCTTCCCCCACCCCCGATGATCGCTGGCATGCATTGTATATGCAGCTTGGTCGAGAAAGAAATCTTTGTTAAGTCAATGAGACTTGGGGAGGTTGCTTGTCACTGCAGCTAGCCGGTCCTGACTTATACATAGATCTACAACTTAGTGGAACTTTTGGGGTATTACTTAAAAAATAGAGACAAAGAATCCTATAAGCATTGGCTTCTTTAAAGCCTCACTTAGGCATTCTATGTATTATCCCATTACTATCATCACTTGAAAGAGACTTTCAGAATCACCACAAGAATCTCCAGCTCATTTACTTACTTCCAAGTGCTGGGATCTAGCAAATGTTTTTATTCCTGGAGGAAGAATTTTGTGTTTGCAAAGAGACCATATCAAGAGACACAGCAGTCAGGTCTAGAGAGGAAGACAAGATTCGCAGGCTGGGGTCATTTTTGATCCCAAGCCAGAGGAGACTAGAAAAAAATGAGATTTATTTGCTTGCTCCAAAATCTGACCTGGAATTACCAGTGTTGGCTGTCTGTGATTACTTGTTCCTTGTGTGCCAGGCATATGGCTACCCTTACTCCTTAACAACAGTTCCAAGTGGTGGGTTTGAGGTCTTCATGTTACACATTGGCTCATGGAAGCCAAGTTTGCCCAGAAGCCCTGCCATGGCCCAGCTGTGAAGCAGACAGCTGGGATTTGCCTGAAGGATTATCTGACCCCAGAACACTCATACTCAAGGGAAGAGAGAGTCTCAGCTTCTTCTTCCCTTTTTTTTTTTTTTTGTCTTTTTTGGCCTCACCTGTGGCATACGAAGTTCCCAGGCTATGGGTGAATCGGAGCTGTAGCTGCCAGCCTTCATCACAGCCACAGCAACATGGGATCCAAGCCACAACTTTGACCTGCGCCATAACTTGTGGCAACAGAGAATCCTTAACCCACTGAGTGAGTCCAGGGATGGAACCTGCATCCCAATGGACACTAGTTGGGTTCCTTACTGTTGAGCCATGATGGGAACTCCAAGAATCTCTGCTTCTAATGGACCAGAAGAAAGTGGTAACGAGTGCATTCTGAGAGCTTTTGGTTTAGCCTTTTGTTCTTATCCTGGGGAGGCAGTATTTCATGGTGGTTAGTGCTTAGCCTTAATCCCCTCTGTTTCCTCACCTATGAAACAAAGTAATGATCCTCCTGTGACCAGGTTACCATGGGACCAAGATGAGCTGGTTGCAAAGCCTTTAACAGAGAGCTTTACCTATGGTTCACTATTAACCTCCCGAGACTCGACATCACAAGGCACTCCTGTTAATGAACGCTTACATCCTGGATAGCTGAGAGCATGGATGTGAGAGCATGGCTGAATGAATTTAAATCTCATCTGCACTCTCATGGCTTTGGACTAGACACTTGATGCCTTGGATAAATTTTCATCTCTGCAAAATGGGGGTATTGATGCGAACCAGGTTCCTAGCGTTGAGTGAGGGTTAAATGAGCTGATATATGCACAGCTTCTAGAAGTCGCCTAGTAGCAACATCAGCATCCCAATGTGGTCTCTTATACCCCTCATCACAACAGTGTAAGATAGATGGTGTCACCCCCCCTTTTACAGAAAAGGAAACGGAGGGAAAAGGGGGACCCAGGATTTGAACTCAGATTCATTTCATGTGATTATCTGTGCCTGCTCCCTTATATCACAGTGCTAACTAGATCCCTCCATCTACAGCTTCCTCCAGAACTGCAGACTATCCCTGCTTCTCTGCTGCCTGATTCTGTGTATCATTTGGATTCCAAATGACAACCCAGAGCCTCGGCTTCCCTTTTTTATTAGTGTTGTAGCTGATGGGATGGATCCCCTTGCTCCAGCAATTGGGCTTCAAAATATTTTTCTTGAGACCTGGGACTTGAATTTCTGCCTGTGTACCTGCTGTAAATGGATCTTCCATCTCCTTTCATTTATCACTGTTTGGAATTGCTTCTTTTGGAAAGCTTCTCTGAGTTAAAAAAAGAATTATAACATTGGAAATTGAATTAGCCCTAGCCCAGGCTAAAGCTACCCACCCACTGGGTTCCCCAACTGTGGGTTTGTGGGCCAAGAAGCCATGGCCTTCCTGCAGGAAGGGCTCTGGGAGAATCCTGGTGTGTTGGTAGAGAGGGCTTTGCTCTAATGCTTTGCGGGAAGCGAGCTCTGGGAGTTGGAGTGGGTAGGCTGAAGCAGCCCCGCTCACTCAACAGTTAAAAGCAGACCATTTCCAGCACAGTGGAAAGTAAAGAAAAAGGCTTATGCTGCAAAAGTGGAAATTTAGGAATGCCAATACACAAAACTGCAGACTTTCGGGAGAGCTCTGCGGCCAGGTCTCTTTGTAGAGTGTTTCCATCAAAAATTTGTTTAGACAGCAGCTAGGCTGGACCCTTGTGGATTTATTTACTTGTTGTTGTTAGCTGCTTGAAGGAGAAGATGGGGAACATTAAGCTGAGAAGCTTCAAATAAAAAGTTAGAAATGTCTTAGAATGTGAAGAAATGGATATGAAGAAATTTCGAAAACTCCAAGGTAAATTAATCATTTTTTTTTTAAATGGGCCAAGTCAAGTTATAAGCAACCTTTTCCAAAATTTGGCTGAAAGTTACTGTGCTTGGATCAGTCTTGGCAGTCATATCGCTGCCTGCCTGATCCTAGTCAATCTTGGGTTTTGCTGCCAGGGCACCTGGAACACGTGACGTCCAAGCTCTCTGAGACCCACAACCTCTTAATGGCCTCAACCCAGAAGTGCTATGTATTACTCTCACTCTGTTGGCTCCATCCTCCCTGCAGAGGAAGCTGGAAAATGTAGGGGAGGGCACAAACTACTTGTTGAGGATTATAACAGTTTCTGGTACATTCCAAAGACTAGCTCAAATTTTCTTCCTCTGTGTTTTCAAATCACCCAATCCTGAGTGTTCCCATCGTGGCTCAATGGATGTGAATCTGACTAGTGTCCATGAGGATGCAGGTTCCATCCCTGGCCTTGCTCAGTAGGTTAGGGATCCAGTCTTGCAGTGATCTTCAGTGTAGGCCACAGATGTGATTCACATCTGGCATTGCTGTGGCTGTGGCATAGGCCGGGAGCTGCAGCTTGGATTCAATGCCTAGTGTGGGAACTTCCATATGCTTTGGGTGTGGCCCTAAAAAGACATAAATAAATAAATAAATAAATAAATAAATAAATAAATAAATAAATAAAGGTTTTACTTAAAAACCAAAAACAAAAACCTGATCTTACCATCCTCTCTCTCTTTTGGTAATTGCCAGTTTGTTAGCACCCCCAAATCTCAAACCTATATACTCTGAGAGAAAGAACTAGAACTCATTCTCTATTTCAGTCCTTATACACAACCCAACAGAGCCCATGGTGGGAGTTAACTAATTAAATATTGAATAAATAGTGAAAAATAAGGAATAAAGGACCCAGGAATATAGCCTTTTTTTTTTTTTTTTTTTAATGGAGGCATAATTGTTCTTTTGTAAATCTCTTACCCAGGAGGTTGAATATTTTATCTGTGGATCAAATTATTTAATCTTGGATGTCCACCAGATTCCTTGATCTGAGAATCTTCAGACAGGGGCATTGGAAATCTCCCCTCCCCTAAACTTGTACATGGGATGTATTTAATCCTAGGCTCTATTCAAAGCTTCGTGACTTTATTCTAGCTTCCCTATTGATCATGACTTGTTCTGTGGTTTCTTATGCCTACCCACATTAAGGAGAAAAACTGCAAGACTTTTTATCTCCTAAACATGGCCCATATTTTTAAAATATTATTTACGTAAAAAATAATCTCGAGGAGTTCCTGTCATGGCTCAGTGGTTAATGAATCTGACTAAGAACCATGAGCTTGTGGGTTCAATCCCTGGCCTTGCTCAGTGGGTTAAGGATCTGGTGTTGCCGTGAGCTGTGGTGTAGGTCGCAGACTCGGCTCGGATCCCGCATTGCTGTGGCTCTGGTGTAGGCTGGCAACCACAGCTCAGATTCGACCCCTGGCCTGGGAACCTCCATATGCCATGGGAGCGGCCCTAGAAAAGGCAAAAAGACCAAAAAATAAAATAAAATAATCTCGATATTGTGATGTATAAGAATTACATGTTTGGTCATTCAGAAGACCAAAATATACGTCTCATATATGTTTGGTTTTCTTCCAACCTTCCTGGCACATAACTCCCCAAGCCCTTAGAATTTCCCAAAGATGGAGAGGGATTAAGGTCTCCTTTGATATGTTAATGAAGTGACTTCTGGATCCCACCTTGGGGCTGGTTGCCAAGGGAGACAACCTAGGGACAAGAGGGTTGGAACTTTCAGTCCCTACTTCCTGGGAGGGGCGGTGTGGTGTGAGGAGGTTCAATCAATCACCAAGGACAGTGTTTTAATCAGGTCTTGTAATGAAGCCTTCATAAAACTCCCAATGTGTTTGCAGAGGTTTGGGGTTTTAGTGCACATGTGGAGGGGCTGAGAGGATGGTGTGGCTGGAGAGAGCAGGGAAATTGCATCCTTTGCCCATGCTTTGCCCTACACATCCACTCCATCTGGCTGTTCCTGAGTTACATCTGACAGGGATGGAGTAGGATAGTCACACACTAGTTGTGGAAGTCCCAATAAAGGACAATAGATGGAGAGGGAAACCGAGGGGATTTTGGCAGACCACTGCACGTTAATAATTGCGCAAGAAAGCCATCAGAATGAGGCAGGCTTGCTTGACTAGTGGAGGCATGAGATATGCCTCAGGTCATTGGGCGGGAGATGGGGGTGAGGCCTGGATTCAGGTTCAGACCAAAGGGATGAGTTTGAGGACCAACCTTCTGCTGATTTGACCTAGTTTGACCTTATAGGGTCAAGTATTCTCTTACCAGATACCAAGGAGGTGCTACTAGAAAAGGAGGAGCTACTGGAGTTCCCACTCTGGCACAGCAGAAATGAATCTGACTCAGACCCACAAGGACAAAGGTCAATCCCTGGCCTTGCTCAGTGGGTTAAGGATCTGGCAGTGCTGTGAGCTGTGGTGTAGGCCAGCAGCTATAGCTATAGCTCCAACTCTACCCCTAGCCTGGGAACCTCCATATGCCATGGGTGTGGTCCTGAAAAGAAAAAAAAAAAAAAAAAAAGAAAGAAAAGAAAAGGAGGAGCTACTAAGAAAGAGGAAGAGGTGGCCTTTTCCTACCCTCACTACCCTTGGATTATAAAATTGTAGCCCACCTCATCCTTAGGGCAGTGCCTGCTTGCCTGCCTGCTTGCATCTCTTATCACTTTGTCTCTCACAAAGAACCTGAACCTCTGTAAGTTGACACCAGGTGAGTGATTCTAATTTAAGAACCATGGGTTCAAGTCCCAATCTGGGTTTAGGCTGAGTTTAAGCCATAAGTACTGTCAGTTTCATATCCTTTTATAATAAATCTGAAACTGACAGCATTTATGACTTGAACCTAGCCAGAACCCAGACTGGGACTTGAACTCATTTTTTGGGGGGGGGGTCTTTTTAGGGCTGCACCTGTGGCATATGGAGGTTCCCAGCCTAGGAGCCTAATCAGAGCTGTAACTGCTGGCCGACACCACAGCCACAGCAATGCCAGATCTGAGCCACGACTTTGACCTACATCATAGCTCATGACAACACTGGATTCTTAACCCACGGAGCCAGGCCAGGGATCAAACCTGCATCCTCATGGACACTAGTCAGATTCATTTCTGCTGAGCCACGACGGGAACTCCGGACCCATGTTTTTTTAAGTTAGAATTATTGTGCCATAAAAGAACAGAGACCACCACAACACAGGAAAAAACAAATTAGGAGTCTTTATTACTGGCCAGGGCCACACACTACCTAAAAGTGGCATGCATGTGAAGCCCCAAACAAAGAAACAGACCACGTTTATAAAGGCAAACTTACATCCAGGTTGGGAGGGGGTGCGCATGCATAAGCAGGGGTGCGAAAGTGAAGCGGTGGTCAAATTACTTCAACCTTTAACTAGGAATAGTGTTGCGGTTAACAATAATGATTTATAGTAAGGGCCGTATTTTCTGACTTTCAAGCAGGCATCTTCTGCCAGCACCAAAGAGGTAATTAGATGGGTAACCTTGTAGCATCTGCAGTCCTCCTTATCAGCTAACTTTGTTCTTCTAAGGAAGGGGGCTGCAGCCGGGGACTTAGGTGCCGGGTTGATTACATTACACCGGCGCTGTGGAATGTTAATGAGGCCCAGGCAAATGTCCTTCATAATCACTCACCTGGTGTCTGATTTGATGAGGTCCATGTTTTTGCTGTTGTTGTTTTGTTTAGTTTCAGCACAGAAGGAATAAATCGAGAGACAAAGTGATAGGCAAGAAATAGATTGGTTAAGATAGGACACTTGTGAGAGATACAAGCAGACGGGCAAAGAAGCTCTGCCCTGAGTATTAGGTGGGCTACATTTTTATAATCCAAGGAGTGTAGGGAAGGGGAAAAGACCACTTTTTTCCTCATTCTTCCAGTAGACATCAGGCTTGCATCATTAGCTCCTTCTTCATATCCAGTGAGAGTATTTGACCCTACGAGGTCAAACTAGGACTGTCATGGTGCTTATTCAAATCAGTAACAGATGCTAAAATATGTTCAATTATCTCAGGTTTCCATATAATGAGGATCTCCTACTTTGGAATGTCATCTTTCTCAGACATTCTTGTGCTTGGTCCTCAGGATCATTATCTTGGTGAACCTGAATGCAGACCTAATTTTATCTTTCACTTAATGACCTGAGGCATATCTCATGCTTTTATTTATGGTTTTATAGTTAAGCAAGCATGCTTCATTTTGACAGCTTAAGTGATTATCAACTGATAGCAGTCTCCCAAAGTGCTTTAGGCTCCCCTCTTTATCTGTGGTCCCTTTCTGGGACTTTTACAACTATTTATGTAACCATCCATCCTTATCAAGCTGATAATCTTATTGGGAGAGGGATGGGCCTCCTTCCAGGGTCTGAGAGTGGGCCCTTGTCCACCACTCCGAAATGAATTGTTCGAGGAGACACACAGGCTGACAAAGCAAAAGATTTTATTGAAAAGGGGGCTCAAGCCAAGAGCAGCAGGCTAAGTGCTGCCAAAACTCAGCCTCTGTCCACTGCTGCCAAATAGAAATGCAAAGACAGAGTTTTGGGTGAAGGATAAAAAAATAGCTTTATTGCTTTGCCAGACAAAGGAGGCCATAGCAGGCTAATGCCCTCAAGACTGTGCCCTTCCTTGGGAGAGATTAGGAAGTGGTTTTATAGTTTAGGAGTAGAAAGATAAGGCTCAGGGTAGATGTAAGCTTGCATTCTTCTTCAAATTTGGTGTTTAGCAGCCCCAGGATTGGTTCTGATGGTCTTCCTCTCAGGTTTTCGTTTGTTGGGGGTTTGCTGCAGAAAAACTCAGAGATATTGTTACATATATTCCTTCCAGAGAAACCAGGACCCTGCCCCATGGCTGCAGTGCTTTTTATTGACCATTCCTCCTTGGTCTCTGCATCCCTTCCCTGATCAGCAACCATCTGAACCTGGCCTTTGGAGCTCTGGGAAGTTCATGGAAGCTGAAGCTTATTCCCCTCAAATAAGAAACAGGGGCCATAAAAAGGCTGGTGCCCAGGAGCCCCACAGAGCCCAGCTCTGTTGCAAGAGGGAGCCCAGGAAGACGGCTCTGCCAGGAGGCTGGCAGTCTCAGGTTTTATGGTAATGAGGTTGGTTTCCGGGTTGTTTTCGGCCAATCATCTTGCTCCTGCCCATATATGGTCCCACAAGCGACCTTTTCTGGCTGCAGGTGCTTCTCTCAGTCCTGGGGGTTTCCAGCACAGGGGCTTCTGGGAGGCCAGCGGGACTATTATGGGCTGGCGCCTCTTCCCCGCTCTGCCCCCTCCCCGGTGGTCTCGCTCCGGCGCCGGACTGTCCGCGCCAGGTTCCTTACCCGGACCTCCTGTGGTGAGACAACCCCTGGAAGCGGTTATTATCTGGCCGGGCGGCCCCTTTAGCCCGCAGCTCCCCAACAATCGAGTAAGTAAACTGTTTCTCAGTTCTTTGAGTCGCTCTAGCAAATAAATTGGGCTGGTCATCGGAAGCACAGGTGGGCTTGAGACGGGCGTCTGAGGTAGAGGTGGGTCTTGTGGGACGAAGCGCATCCCTGTGTCAGGACTGAGTTCTGGGACACCCTGCTGGTGTCTGAGAATTGCTTGCTGGTGTGGGGAAGCCCCCCCCCCCACGAAATGGGGGCCAGGGACCCAAGAGAGTAGTACACACTTTTAGGAACTGGTTATGGTGATGCTTGCTGCTATCACAAAAGAAAAACATAAATGTTGGTGCCTTGTTAAAAATAATTTCTAGTTGACATGTCAGGGGTTCGCAGGGGGTCCGGTGGCCTTCCTGGTGGTGAATTGGGGAGCAGCCTCCTCCTGTCTTGTGTTCCTCCCTTTCCTAGGGCTTCGGGGCCCCCGTCCACTTTTTTTTGTCTTTATAATTTTTTTTTTTTAATTGAAGGGCCACACCTGCAGCTTATGGTAGTTCCCAGGGTAGGGGTCGAATCAGAGCTGCAGCCGCCGGCCTACGCCACAGCCACAGCAACGCGGAATTTGCACCATAGTTCATGGCAATGCCAGATCCCTGACCCACTGAAGGAGGCCAGGGATTGAACCTGCGTCCTCATAGATACTAGTCCAGTTCATTACTTCTGAGCCACAACGGACACTCCTCCGCTTTGGTTTTCATTCCCTTAGCAAGAACTAGCTATAGAGTCCAACCTAGACCCAAGGCAGGCTGGGAAATGTAGTCCATGGCCAGACAGCTCCTCCCTAGCAACAAAAGGTCCAGGGATGATGGAGTTCCCCTACTGGTGCAGTTGAAACGAATCTGACTAGGAACCATGAGGTTGTGGGTTCCATCCCTAGCCTTGCTCGGCGGGTTAAGGATCCAGCGTTGCCGTGAGCTGTGGTGTAGCTTCCAGACACAGCTCGGATCTGGTGTTGCTGTGGCTGTGGTATAGGCCGGCAGCTGTAGCTCTGATTAGACCCCTAGCCTGGGACCCTCCATATGCTGCAGGTGTGGCCCTAAAAGGACAAAAGACAAAATAAAGGAAAATAAGATAAATAAAGGTCCAGGGATGTTTGTGAGGCTGCCTCTTCAGCAGCAGTTTGTCACCCCAACAGAAAGTACTTTGACTCTCCTTGGTGGACTTCACCTTCTGCCTTTTTCAGCCATGTGATTTCAAATGAGGTCCTCTCAATTTCTTGTGCGGCTCCATGTAAGCCAACGAGCCAGTCACATACCACTGGCCACAGTGAGGGGGTTAGAGGTGGGCACATCACATAATTCAGAGCAGCAGGAAAGTGGATCCTCAGACTTGGGCTAATGTTGTCAGACACTCCCCATCCTGCTTTTATTTTTGTGTGAATTTGTGAAGTCAGGAACAGCTCCTGTCATTTTGCTACCATGAGAAGCCAACTCACAGGTGTGAAGGTGTGTGAGTAAATGTGAGGAGCAGGGTGGGAAGGAGGATCAGGACCACTGTGTGGAGCCAGAGCTTGAAGCCAGCATTTGGAAAGCAGATCCTCAAAACATACAGAAATCAGATTCTTGGTGATCTTAGTCTTTTTGTTTTTTTCCCCCCTCAGGAAGGTCTTCTCATTTTAATTGACTTTAATGATTATTGCTCATCTGCAAAGATTAATACTGCATCCATTAAAAATCATTCAATGCGCAATAAACTTGTTCCTCCCAAGTTGCTCTCCACATGCTCCCTTTGATGCCAGACATTTTTCCACAGTGTCCTTTGTTACATGGCTGACAGAGATGGAGCCCTTACCTAGTATTCCTGTGGACACAGTAATAGATATGGGATCAGGGGGCAGGCCAAGGGCAGCAGCAGCAGGACCTGGGCCCATTCCCTCTAGCAGAACTGACGGGATGGATACCACTCTCAGCCAGGTTACCTCTCCTAAAGGATGTGCTGTTCTGATTGGCTGGTTAAATGCCCTGGGAAAAGGGACTTGAACTGTTAGCATCTATAGAGAAGAACACGTGGTCATACTGGCAAGGAGTGGGAAGGGGCTGGGTGGGGAGAAACGGGAGAGGGAATGGAAAAAAGTTTTGCCGAGATCACAGTCCCCAGCTAGGAAGTCACAGGGTGAAAGCTTTCCTTTTTATATTCTGTTTTTTAATTGTCTCTGTTGATGATGTTATTCTTGAGGCTGTACTATGCCTTACCTGCAGCTTACTCTATTTCTTAAACTCTCAGTTATGTTAGCCAATTAATTCCCATTACTGTTAAGGCAGTTTCATTTGGGTTCTTTATTGTGATGGAAAAGGTACTAACCAGTATGGACCATTTGGTTGTATACCAGTTAAGTCTGGCAAAAGCATGAAGGTGATGCTCCATAATTTTTCAGTGTTTTCACAGAAGACATTTTAGTAGTTTTTACACAGTTGAAATCGTGCTGCATATTTAATTTAATCCTGCTTTTTTTTTCTTCTTAACATGATTTGTAAGCATCTCTCCACGTTATTAAATACTTAATGTAAAGCATCATTTAAAATGGATTTATATTCTAGTTGGTTACCATTGCCTAATTTGGGGGCATTTATTTGCTTTTTTTGGCCTCCTTGATATATATATTTTTTTCTTTAGGATACATTCCTAGAGTTACTTGGCCAAAGGTAGAGCTGGAAAGAACTTGATAACAGTTGCCAAATAATTTCCTGCAAAATTCAGGCCAATCCCATTTCCTCCAGCAATGGGCTGGCATCATGGCTCACCCTGGCCTCACTGGACCCTGGTCACCATACAAGCATCTCGGATGTCTTTGTTAATGCCACAGGCTAAAAGTGGGTCTTTGTTTCACTTGGCTTGATTTTACATAACTTTGAAGTTTTCTTTTTTTTTTTTTCCCCCTTTTTAATGTATCTCTTAACCTAGTGTTTAATATGCTTTTGAGCCTCAGACACTGGACGCATTTGACCTCTGACTCTTGACCGCTGACATTTGCTCTGCCTTCACAGTCAGCTTCCAGACGTGGCTCTGAGTGACACAGACCAGGGTTTCTCAATATTGGCACAAGTGACATTGAACTAGTGATGTATATCTATGTACAGATATATAGATATAGATGTATCTGTATGTGTTTATATTGATAGATATCTCTGTATTATGTATACTTAAAATCTTTTCTGCATATTTTGTTTTGACATCTTTCTTTCTGACAGGGCACTGCCTCTCCTGGGCTAACTAATTTTTAGAGGTGACAAAGGGCGAAGTAGAAAGCATGCCTCTGATGTGCAAACTAAGCAATCCAGAGCCACACCCCCTCTATCTGGCTCTAACATCCCAGGAGACAATCATCCAAGGGCCAGGTACTGGGCCACCAGACCACACTGAAGCCCACAGGAATTTTTCAGAGTAAGCTTTTTACCCTTTCCTGCCTTACTTTTCCTCGGAAACCCCAGTAATGGCTGTGGCCTAAGCAGTCCTGGCTCTCCTGTCTTTTACCTCCTGACCCCAACCCAATGTTTTCCCTGTGACCCTGTGTCATGTACATTGACACCCCCCCCCAAACATGTGCATATAATCATCCCTCAGTATCTGCATATCAGGGTTCCAGGACTCCCAAGGATGTCAGAATCTAAGGATGCTCAAGTTCCTTGTATAAAATGACCCTCCCTATTCGAGGGTCCCGCATCCGTGGATTCAACCAAATGCGTTCTGGTTCCACTAGGGTTGGCTTAATCTGCGGATGCAGAGATAGGGTTTCAGAAGTCGGAGTGTATAATAAGCTTTGTTCTCCTACCAGCATCACCTGTTTCTCTCCCAACATCTCCCAGCCCTGCCATCCTATGAACAAAAAGTTTAAATCGTTTTAACAACCCACTATCTATCTGTCCTGCTGGTTCATCCTCTCCGTTGAACCGTGCCTAATACAACAGATTTGAAATCTATTTCAAAGTCTGGGCCAAGAGGTGCTGCTGATGGTCTGAATGAAGGGGTGCCAGTTAACCTTTGGCCCACACAATGATGCCCCCATCATGCTCTTCCAACTTGAAAGAGCGAAGCTTTTGCCAAAGTCAGGCTTGGGCAGCGCACCTTGCCCCCTTCTAAGTGGTCTCATCCTGTGCCTTTGACATTCTCCCCAGAACAGAATTCACCTCCTCAGACCTCCTGTACTGATGTTCCTTACAGAACTTCCCTGATTCCCTGGCCAGGCTTCATTAGCAGCATTTTCAGCGCAAAACCTGCTGGAACCCTTTGCAGAACTCCCGGAAATAGAAAGTGAACGTATTCACTGCTGAGGATTCCAGCTCCCAAATATCTCTGAAGGACATTTTTCATTCCTTTCACTTGAGTCCATCATCTTCCTCTTGTGCTTAAAGGGCTGAGGGTGGTGGAGGGTGGGCTCTGAGCTGTGTTCCGAAGAGCCGCCCCTGGTTGCGAGAGACTGATGGTTCTGAATCAGAATTTCCATGTGGATGGAGGAATGAGAGATCTTCTTGGAAGCCTTTCAAAGGTGTATGGCAGCTGCATCGTTGATCTCAGGGGAAGGACCTTTCTTGCTTGTGCACAATTCATGGGGAGACTGCTCAGCTAACCACAGATCTTCTCTGAAATTTCTAGATGTGATTGAAAAATCCCTGCTCTGTGTGGGCAAAGAGGCATCAGGGGAGTGGAAAATTGGGGCGAATACCCCCACTGGGACCCAGGAGAGGGTCTGTGGTTTCAGATTCTTTTGAGCAGAGAGTGATTCTAGGCTGCAGACACAAAAAAGTTTAAAAAAAGGAGCCAAGCTCATTTAGAGTCAGCTCATGATCCGGTTCTCTTTTCCTACCATGGAGGCTAAAAGGGGAGGCCTTTCCCTATGGCTCTTGCCCCTGTTCAAGGCTTTTCTTTTTTTTTTTTTTTAATATTTTTTAATTTTCCCACTGTACAGCAAGGGGGTCAGGTTATCCTTACATGTATACATTACAATTACATTTTTTCCTCCACCCTTTGTTCTGTTGCAACATGAGTATTTAGACAAAGTTCTCAATGCTATTCAGCAGGATCTCCTTGTAAATCTATTCTAAGTTGTGTCTGATAAGCCCAAGCTCCTGATCCCTCCCACTCCCTCCCCCTCCCATCAGGCAGCCACAAGTCTCTTCTCCAAGTCCATGATTTTCTTTTCTGAGGAGATGTTCATTTGTGCTGGATATTAGATTCCAGTTATAAGTGATATCATATGGTATTGGTCTTTGTCTTTCTGGCTCATTTCACTCAGTATGACATTCTCTAGGTCCATCCATGTTGCTGCAAATGGCATGATGTCATTCTTTTTTATGGCTGAGTAGTATTCCATTGTGTATATATACCACATCTTCCGAATCCAATCATCTGTCGATGGACATTTGGGTTGTTTCCATGTCCTGGCTATTGTGAATAGTGCTGCAATGAACATGCGGGTGCACGTGTCTCTTTTAAGTAGAGTTTTGTCCGGATAGATGCCCAAGAGTGGGATTGCGGGGTCATATGGAAGTTCTATGTATAGACTTCTAAGGTATCTCCAGACTGTTCTCCATAGTGGCTGTACCAATTGACATTCCCACCAACAGTGCAGGAGGGTTCCTCAAGGCTTTTCTTGAGGGTCAAAAATACCAGGGAAGAGGTCTCCTCCATTGTAGAAACTGTATATGCTCATTACAAAATGCACACAGTACAGACATGTGTGTGTACAACACACACACACACACACATAAATGAAAGAGGAAAAGATAAAAACCTTCCAAAATCCTACTACCTAACATTTTGATAAATATTCTTCCAGATATTTCTAAATACATATTCTCTCTCTCTCTCTCTCACACACACACACACACACACACACACACACACACACACACACACACGCACGCGTGCATGCACACCCACATAGTTCTATGCAAACAAGATCACATCATGCTTGTTCTCTTATTCTGTAACCTGCTTTTTCACTCAACATTATGCCATGGTCCTCTTTCTGGGTCAACAAATCTAGAAATATCTCATCAATTTTAATAGCTGCTTGAAATCCCACTGAGTGGTTAAAATATGCAATATTTAACTAGTTCCCTATTGCTGGACATTTAGGTTGATTTCCATGTTTATTGTAGAGAATGTTTGCTGTGAAAATCCCTGTGGTTATATCTTGATCCATATATATAATTTATCGGTCATTTAAGCATCTCTCTTTTTTTTTAAAGCACTGTACATAATAGTCTTTTGGGGGGGTTCAAGATGAGAAAATAATGTGGCATTTCCGGAGACTTCTGAATCTCCCTAGGAGAGTTCTCAGCATGGAAGTAAGGCCCAAGTCAGTGCTGCCTGGATTTCCCTGATTTTAAGGATCCTGAGGGCACATGCTACATGTCCCAGTTCCAGGACTCTCCGTGGCATATTGCATCAGTCTCCTCAGGAGCTAAAACACAGGCACTGGGCATAGGTGGGGACCTGGGGCAAAAAGAAGCAGGAGGAGATATTATCACAGAAATTATCACTGTATATTGAGGCTTGGACTCAATTTAAATGCTTGGAAGGGGGGCAGAGGGAGGCAGGAAATTATAGTAGAGTAAGGTAAGTGTGAAGTACAAGATATGTTGGAAGCACCAAAAAGGCTCACCAGTCTTTGGAAGTCCAGGAAGGCTTCCTGGTGGAAGTCAACTCCACACAGGTGCTCTCAGTGTTTTGAAAATGGTCAGGTGATGGAAATACAGGTAGGGGGTTCAGGCAGAGCATCTTGGGAAGAGAACAAAGTTGTTATTAAGGTTGGGGGAGAAAAAAAGGAGTTCCCGCTATGGCACAGTGGGAATGAATTCAACTAGGAACCATGAGGTTGCAGGTTCCATCCCTGGCCTCACTCAATGGGTTAAAGATCTGGTGTTGCCATGAGCTGTGGTGTAGATCGCAGCCACAGCTCAGATTCCGTGTTGCTGTGGCTGTGGTGTAGGCCGGTGGCTACAGCTCAGATTTGACCTCTAGCTGGGGAACTTCCATATGCTGTGGGTGTGGCCCTAAAAAGACAAAAATAATAAATAAATAAATAGTGTTACATGTGATTTAAAAAAAAAAAAATAGGGACTGTGACCCAGGTGAGAAGATGCTTGGGATCTAATAACTTACAGAAACCTTATATTCTCCTGGAGGGTATTTCTTCCCTCTTGGCCTTGGGTGAGATTATGAGAAGGTAACTGGGAGAAGAAGTATGTGACTAGTTTTTTGCTGTAATCCCCCCCCCAAACTGTTTTGTGCTATAATTCCCCCCAAACTTCAGTGCAAGTCTGCCACACACTTCCTGTTCTTGTGTGTTGGGTGCTTTGGGGATAATGAAGCTGTTGAGATGAGTTCACTGTGTAGGAAGAACATGGGCATTCCAAGAGATTTCCAGATACTGCCCACTCTACAGAAGCAGAGAAACGTCACAAAGTGTGACTGAGTGAACTTAAGTACCTGCTCTGGAGACTCCTCTGAACTACCAGGGAATGGTCATCAAGTTTGACACAAAAGGTGGGGTGAGGGTTTGAGCCATTATGTATGACTATTGCAGAGAAGGACAAACCAGAATGCCAAGGGGCTGGCATTTGTGTAACATGGTGAGTGGTTTTCAGAGGGTCTTATGGGTCCATTAACCCACATCATCCTTTCAGTAACCCTGAGAGATAGGTTAGTTCTTAAACCCATTTTCAGATGTGAAAGCTAAGGCTCTGAGAGGTTTCCCCACCTTCCTGCCATCTTAATTGCTTCCCAACTGGGTCTCTCCCTTCTGCTCCAACATTTTGCAGCTTGGTTCCCCAGCACTCCATTAGGGAAAGGGGTGATGAGATTTGATTTGGGATATGAAAGGGTAACTAAAGTAGTTGCAGAAAACCAGGAGGCTGCTAATTTAATTGGTCTCCTTTTGAAGACATCTGATCAGGCCCTTGTCACCACCCAGTTTTTTTGACTCCTGACTGGCTGATGTTTTCAAGTCAAGGAGGAACCTAGAAGGGGAAGGAACTTTATGATGTCAGTATGCACTTCCAAGGGCTGTAAATTGGCTTTCTTGGGCAACAAGCATTACCTTTTGCAGGTGGGTCTTTGGGACCAACAAACCCAAAGAAACTCTCCTATGAGACTGGAAGTGGCTTCCTCCCACTTAGGCTTCCTCTGGAATCTAAAAGGACGTGGTGCAGCAGTAATGAAGGCATAGTTGCTGAGAGGCCACAGATGTGACTTGTTGAATGAAAAAAAAAGCATAACCTGTAAGTTGAGAATTATGTTGTGTTTGATGGACAAAACTGAGGACTTAAGCCCAGCACATAGCTTCTCAGATGGCTCTGAGGGACTGCTCTGAAGAGGTAAGGGGAGAGCCAGGATATATAGGAGTTTTTGCGACAAAGACCAGATAGAACATCAAAAGATTCCTGTTAATTAAACAAAACCAGATATCTCAAGTTAAGGAATTTAGCGCTTTTCTAGGTATGGGAAGATGCAAGAGTCTGGGCTCACCGGAATCATTCTTTTGATAGGCACCTCGTCTCAGGCCACTTTCCTGTGCTTTCTTACCTTGAGTCTCCTCAGGGTGCACTGTGAGGGGCAGAGAAGCTGGAGAAGAGAGGATGCAGCAGCTGACTGCTTTCTGTTTCTATGCTGAGCTCCCTCAGGGCTCACTGTTGGGGCGGCTGTAATGTGATGCTGCAACATCCTTTGTTTACAGATATGGTGGGCAACATTTTTTTCATCAACAGACCTGGCCAGCTGAAGCTCATGGGCTGCACTGATGTGATGGTGGCAGCTCTACGTCGACAAGAACACAACTGGCTGCGGATCAAATGGCCAAACAATTGTGTGAATGAAGCTGATCTCTCCTACAGTTTTATTCACTCTCCTGCTTCTTTTGATCCTGCCTTGGCAATAACTTTCATATTAGCATCCCTGCTGATAGCTCTTCTCCTTTGCACTTGCTTATTAGTTCAGACTTTAGCATCTTCCATAGGGATTACTGCCATAAGTCCTTAGCTGGTCTCCAGGGCTCCTATTCCTAAAGGTTCTGCATTCTGTAACTGTCCCTCAGACTTTTTTTTTTTCTTTTTGCTTTTTAGGGCCATATCTGTGGCATATGGAAGTTCCCAGATTAGGGGTTTAATCAGAGTTGAGCTGCAGAACTATGCCCCCTTCACAGCAATGCCAGATCTGAGCTGCATCTGCAACCCACACCATAGCTCACAGCAATGCTGGATCCTTAACCCACTGAGCGAGGCCAGGGATCGAAACTGCATCCTCATGGATACTAGTCGGGTATGTTACTGCTGAGCCACAATGGGAACTCCCCAGAATCCTTTTTTTAAAAAATTTGAAGTGTAGTTGACTTACAGTGTTTTGTTAATTTCATGAGTATAGCAAAATGATTCAATTTGCTATATACCTGAAATTATATGGAAAATAATCTGTAAAAGAATATATATTTATGGTAGGTTATTGAAAGGTACTGACTATAGTTCCCTGTGCTGTTCAGTAGATCTCTGTTGTTTATCTATTTTATGTATAGTAGCATATATGTTAGTCCCTAACTCCTTATTTGTCTCTGTCCTTCCCACCCACCAAGAATTCTTTAATTGTCTCTTTTAGGGCTTCCCTTGGCTCTAGGGTCATAACGAACACCCTTTGGCTTTGACTAAATCTGTCTCTCCTTTTGTCCCCTGGTTTCTGTCACTCACTTTTCTATTATAAACACCTCCATGATAAGAGCTTTTTATACCAGATTCCAAGTCTAGATTCTAGGGGCAATGAGATTAGCAATAATGGATAGTAACATTGGCAAATTTTAATAATTTTTTATAGCTTGATATTAACTCATGTTAATATGGACCCACGTACTAATTTCTATTTGAGGTTTATTTTTGAGACCTTCTCTCTGTTGAGCACCAGGACAGTTTCTGTGGAAAGATGGGTTAGGCAGCTCTTGCTCAAAGAGGCTTGTAGTACTAGATGATAACTTTTTGTAGAACTTAATACTATTTTCTAAATTGATAACAGCACATCATGGATTTTCTAGTTCTTGAAAATGTCCAACTAGGGTACCTGAAACCACCTCATTTTTGTCAGTTTTTTCTCATAATGCTCAAGTCCCTTCTCAACAGCTGCTATAACTAAGCAAGAAAGGCATTTGAGAAACACTTTCTGGTGAAGGGCAAAGGAAATTGAGTTTTCAATATGGTCAGCTAGTCTTATATTTCACTTATAACAGTTTCTTCAACTTTATTTTAGAGCAACAAGATAAACTTGAATTGTAGTTCTAATAAGGCAAACTTTAAATCATGTTTCATTAAGGTTTAGGGTGGCATGGTATTAAGAGTAATAGAAAATAAGAGGGTCAGGTTTCTGTTTCCGATTTTGCTGTGTTCTGTGAGCTTGGGCTATGTGTCTAGTCTGAAAAGATTCAAGGTTTTGATCTGTAAAATAGGAGAGTGTTCCTAGAATGAAGGACATCAATAAATTTCAACTCAAGTCCTCTACTAATGGCTGCCTGATATTCTGGGTTGAGAAGAATTCTGAGACTGAACACTGATCAATTAGTCATGTTTGGAGTTCTCATCGTGGCGCAGTGGTTAACGAATCCGACTAGGAACCATGAGGTTGCGGGTTCGGTCCCTGCCCTTGCTCAGTGGGTTAACGATCCGGCGTTGCCGTGAGCTGTGGTGTAGGTTGCAGACGCGGCTCGGATCCCGCATTGCTGCGGCTCCGATTTGACCCCTAGCCTGGGAACCTCCATATGCTCCGGGAGCGGCCGAAGAAATAGCAAAAAGACAAAAAAAAAAAAAATTAGTCATGTTTGTCATGATTGCAGCATTGGGAGAAGTGGGACAAGTGCCATGCATTTTGTGTCTTTCCCATATGATCGTTAAGTTGCTTTTTTAGCATATAAAAGTCTTGCTGCTCTTCCTAAAAAATAATGAAAGCTCAGGCGCCCCGTTAAGCTATCTCTAATGTGGTGTTTGCCAATTTAAACCTAAAACAAATTCCAATCGTCATTCAGCCATCACAGTGTGGAGCAGTGAACTGTAGATGGGTTTTGACATTGGGGTTCATTTTTTTTTTTGTTGTTGCTATATAGGCATCTTTTGACCTTTGACAAGATGGTCTCACTCTTCCTTCCTTCCTTTTAGTGAGTGCTGTCCCTTGGTATCTGTGAGGGGATTGGACACCCATCAGATACCAAAATCCACAGGTGTTCATGTTCTTTGTATAAAACAGTAAAGTACAGTCGTATCTGTGAATTCCACAACCATGGATAAGGAAGACTGACTATGTTTAAAAGTAATAATTCTTAACATGACAATCATAGGGATGTTTCTTCTGCGTCTTTGTGAGCTTGCAGGTACCTGGAAAAAAAGAGAACTTAAGGTGACATAGGTGAAGTGATAAGGAAAACCAAACCAGAAGTTCCAGATGATGCATAGAGTTAATTATAAGAAAAGAGTGTGGTGCAGGGGTCAGTCACTGAGACCCTAGGAGGTGAAATAATTTTCCCAAGACCCCATAGCTAATAAGGGGCAGATCTGGGGCTCTTGACTTCCAGGAGAGAGGGCTGTTTCTCCTACACCATTCAGTGCCTGCCAATTTACCCCAAAAGTTCTAGTAACTGGGATAATCTTTGTCACCGATGTGGGGTACAAATATGGATATATTGTTTCATTTTTATTTTATTTTATTTTGGTCTTTTTGTCCTTTTAGGGTGGCACCCAAGGCATATGGAGGTTCCCAGGCTTGGGGTCTAATCACAGCTGTAGTTGCTGGCCTAGGCCAGAGCCACAGCAACACCAGATCCGAGCCGCATCTGCGACCTACACCACAGCTCATGGCAATGCCAGATGCTTAACCCACTGAGTGAGGCCAGGGATGAAACCCAAAACGTTCCTAGTCGGATTCGTTTCTGCTGTGCCACAACAGGAACTCCTATATTGTTTTATTTTTTAACTTAAAATAAAAATGGGTGAGAGCCCCCATATGAGAGATTAGCAGGACATTCAATATGTATTTTAGGGGCTACACCCCACCGCTCCATGAATTGGCTCAGAAAATTGGGGATTTATACCGCCTAAGAGAGTCATTCAAGCAGGGACACTTTGAAGCCCTAGCAGTCTGCTACTGCCATTACCTCCCACTACCACATGGTGTCGCTGTGGAGCACCAGGCCACAGCCCAATGGGCAAGGCTGGTCCACATGGATTATCTTCCTTAGAGGATGGGTTACTGCCAAATCTGACTGAGGACATCGAGGCTTGGCATTTAGTACACTCAGTCTCAAAGGGAGCTGCACTGGTAATGGGTGGCACAAGTGATCTGGGCACCTACCCCTTAGAAGCATTTGACCACTGTCCCTCTTTTCCCTGGGGACCCATACACTGGCGGGGAGGGGGAGGGGTTGGGGAGATGCAAAGTGTGGGTGCGAGGCAGTGTTTCCTTTTAAAACGTTCATTATATCGAGGGATATCAACACCCTTCTTTCAGCAAAAATAGACCCTGCCTGATGACCTCCAGGCCACTGGTTCACACAAGGGGTGATTTGTTCCCCAGGGGATATTTGTCCAGGTGCCCAGGCCAAAAACAGGAAGTGGCTTGCTCATTTCCATCCACATGTGTGTGGACTCTGGGTGCCTCCTTCCTGTAGAATCACACTCAGGATCTAGGATGGGGGTGATGATCTCAAATATCTACCAGGGCTCACAGGTCAGGCAAATGAGTGATGCAGGGAGAGAGGTGCTGCAGGGCCACTGTGTGCTGCTGTGTGGGGAGTGAGCCCAGTGAGGCCAACTTTTCCTCATATAATTGTCATATATATAAGGGAAGTCATAATTATACTGTCATTTGAAACAACTCCCTTGGAGTTCCAGTTGGGGCTCAGCGGGTTAAGGACTTGACATAGTTTCTGTGAGGATTTGGATTCGATCCCTGGCTTAGTGGGTCAGGAATCCAGCATTGCCACAAGCTGTGGGGTAATTTGCAGATGTGGCAGGTATGGCCATAAAAAGACAAAACCAAAAAACCCTTAACCCCCCCCCCCCAAAAAAAAGAAACCCAAAACACCTCCCTTTTTAAACACTGACAGTTAGCTAAAACTTTTTAGATTCGTGGGGGATAAAAAGGAAAGGAAAAGAAAAATCTGAGGGCTTCCTGAGATGCTCTTTGTTTGCTGAGCTATGGCAAGTGCATCTACCTCCTTTGGAAAATTCGTGGCAACTGCCTTTTGTTGTGGTCTCTGCACGTGGGTGGAAAAAGAATTTTCTGGATTTAAACCAAAATGTAGAAAAGACAAGTTTATGGAGGCAAGAAACACTGTTAACACAGTGGGCCGACGTCCTGATAATCAGGGAGAGCCGACTCTGGGCACAGGGTCATGTCTGTTTTTATAGCCCAAAGACAAAGGAGTGTGAGGAGTGGTCTTGCCATACTCCTGTTGACCTGCTGGCTGGTTGGGGAAGAATGGGGTCTTCTGATACACTTGCTGGCTGGTTGGGGAAGGATGGGGTCTTCCGATATACTTACTGATTGGTTGAGGAAGGATGGGGTCTTCTGATACACTTACTAGTTGGCTGGGGAAGGATGGGGTCTTTGGATACACTTGCTGGTTGGTTGGGGACGTATGTTGCCCCTACTGGGGCAGGGTAATGAGTGGGCTACATACCTTTCCTAGTGGGGGGTAGGAAGGAGTTGGCCAGGTTTCTGGGGTGGAGAGGTCCTTAGGAACATTGGAATAAGACAGGTGGGATGATAATAACCGTTAGTCAGGCGGGATGATAAGGGTCTGGCAATTCTTATCTCGGTGCAAGAGAGATGTTTTGAGTTTTATCTCCTTGGAGAAGCCTTGAAGTCCCACACCTTTCTAGTATTTGTCTGTTTTCACTAATCCACATACCATTCTGAGACACTGTCAGCTGGAAGGAAGTGTTAGGGACAGAAATTTTTGATTAAACCATTAACTCAACATGTATGTACTGCTTATCATGTTCCACTCCTGTTCTAGGCACAAGTATCACCTTGTTTCCCCCTCATAACAACCCCATAGGGAGCTACTGCTCTTAATTCCATATTACAGATGAGTAAACTGAAGGCAGAGAGGTTGTGGAACTTGCAGTCGGGCAGCTACTAAGGGATGCAGCCTGGATTCAGACCTAGGAATTCTAACTCCAGAGTCTGTGCCCTAAACCTCTATTCCAACAGTCTTTCAAAACAAAGCAGGAAAAAAAAGCAACCTTTGCTTTCTATTGAGTGTAGAGTCTTCTTTAAAGTGAAGGAGTTGAGAAAAGAGAATGCAAATGAGCCAAACTGATCTGACTCTGTTGGCATTTAAAGCTTCAGGAAAGCTTGGTAAGGACTAGCCATTTCCTTTTCTGTTTCCATCATGGAAAGCACCCCAGGGTCCCGTGATGCCCCCCTATGTTTTTGTGTTTCGTAATGTGGCTAGCTCATCAGCAGGGAGGGAAGATGGCTACTAAACCTGAAAGACACAGAAATGAGGTGAAATATTAGTCTCCCTATAAAAGATAATTAGACCCAGAGAGATGGTTTTAAAAGCTGCCTCTAAAAAAAGGGCAGACACAGCTGAATGCATTTCCAGTCATCAAAAGTGTTCTTTGTAAAATGAGCATCAGAGCAGAGGAGGGGCAGCAGATGAGAGGGGCATGCATATTTAGGTTTCATCAGGAAAGCGCCAAGTTTGGGGGTGGTGAAAAGGATCAGCACTTCTCTCTGCTCTCTTTAGCACGGATGGCACGGTCCAAATTGCCAAAACTCTACTAGCAGATTTGCCTGGCTCCGGACCCTACCAGACCCGTAGCTGCTACTGTCGTAGATGCATAGGGACACAACCCTGGGCTTTCCAAGTGCGAATGAAGTTCCTGCAGGGTCGCTGGGAAATCGGCCAGGCGGTCTCGAAATTGGGAGGCTCTCAAGTGGTTGAAGGCTGGTCACGTAGCCTGAGCTCATCAAGTTCTTGCTTTTCTGTGTTTGATTTCTTTTGGTGGAAAAGACAATAAGGCCAGCTAGCTAATGGGTTTTCATGCACGGCAGGTTTAGTTCTTCTGAAGATTAGGGCCGTGGGAGTCCTGGGAGGAAAGGCCTGGTGGGAAGAAGTTGAGGGGAGAGTCAGTGGACTTGGTTTCAGCTGCATTTCTGACTCCATCTGCAGTTGAGTTGGGGTCTCTGAAAGAGAGCTCGAAAAGGCCCATGGACGTCTTATGGAGAAGCCCAATCTTCCCACATCTGGGCTGGAGGGAAGAATCCAGAGTAGTGCATTCATCTCATCCAGAGATGAAAACTACCTGGCACATGTGCTGCCCCTTTCTTGTCCCATACTCATGGCAGACATTGCTAATCAATCACAAGGGGGCTGTCCTGGGAGCCTGGAGGTGGCTTCACAGCCCCTTCAACACTGTGTTCTAAACAGCCACTAGCAGTTGAAGGGACTTGGCTTGAGAGGGGAGCAAATTGGACTTCTCCATTTCCTTTCCCAAAAACTTGACCTTCTTCTCGGCCTGACTTCCAGCACATTGGAGGGAAGTAATATAACCTGTTAGTTAGGGTTCTGGCACCAGACCACTGGGCTTGGAATTCCAGCTCCACCTCCTAGTCTGTGGTCTTTTTCTTGATGCCTGCTCACTCCTACCCCTAACTTCCTCTCCTGTGAAACAGGGCAATACCAGCATCTACCTCATAGAAGTGCTGTGATTATGGTGGTGGTGCATGTGTGTGTATGCAGACAGCATGTGTCTGGCCCTGTGTCTGCTTAGATGCTCCACAAATGAGGTTCTCTTCTTTTCCCTCTAAAAAGTCCCATAGATGAGTTTGGGGGATGGGTTTAGGCATCAGTTAGAGGATAGATGTGGAAGGAGATGGAACAGGTAGGGACTAGACCTTGTAGGACCTTAAAGACAGGGGAGGGACTTCCATTTTTTTCTTTTTTTTTAAATTTTTTTTTTATTAAATATAGTTGATTTACAGTGTGCCAATTTCTCCTTTCGTCTTTTTCTTAAGATCAAATGGAGCATAAACACGTTTGGATTCTCAAATTTGCCATAGTCCCTCCCACCTTTTGTTCAAGCCTTTCCTCTTTGCTAGAAAACTCTTTTCTTGTCTCCTGTTTCACATCCATCCTGCTTTTAGTTTATTTTCGAAAGCCTTAGATGGCTGTCAACCAACACTTCCTTAGGGAAGGTGATCTGATCTCCCATCCCCTTGGGTTATATGCTCCCAGGGGTCCATGTCCTTAACCTCATAACATCCCCCAACTTGTAGTTTCACCTTTATTTGTGTAGTTATATGACGAAGCTGATCTTGTCCACCAGCCTGTAAGCTCTGTCTCCCCAGCATCTCACACATTGCGTGATACATCATTTGCTGAGTAAGTGAAGGAACATAGATCAGTGCTGTGCTCTAGAAACGTGGCTCTGATCACATGGAGGAGAGGACACTGAGCCTCAGTGGAGGCAGGGAGACCAGGGAGGAGGCTTTTGCTCCAAACCAAATGAAAAGTCAAGATGACCTTGAACTCAGATGCCGTTGGAGGAAAGTGGATGATGTCGAGAGCAAAGAATGGAAACTTTGTCTCAGTAAATGATTGGCAGGCAGTCATCTTCATTCCTCTTTTCTTCTTTGAAGATGACAACTGCCTTCTTGCTTAATAGAAATTCCCAAAGGAGAAACAGCAGCAGCAAAGTAAAATATAAACTACTTTGCAAATTAAGGTTGGAAGAGGAGGGGGAAGACCTCTAATCCTCGTGCTAGTCTGAAGTGGGCAGAGCCCATCTGGTGAACCCCTCTCCTCTGGTCCCCCAACAAAGGCTGTTCCCAGCCTTTGAAATCTGCACCTTGTTCTGCCAACTTGCAGCTCCAAAACGCCCAGTAGGTGTGTCTTATGAGCTCAGTGAATTAACTGCGGAGTGGAGAGGAACGGGCTTATTGAAGTCGGCAAAGCTGAAAGCCTGTTTGAACTGTGATGTGTCCTGCCGAGCATTTTATGAATATGCAGAATCAAATAGGAACTAGCAGGAGCCAGAGGGAGCAGGCAGAAAGAGGCTCTCTTTAAAATCCCAGCCAATGGACACACACATTTCAACTCATTAAAACACACAACAGGCTGTTACAGACACTTTCAAAAAGAGCTTTCTATTGAGTTTAGATCCTGGGGGAACTTTTTTTTTTTTTTTTCTTTGTAGAAAGTCTTCCAGGGGCAGCACCAAATGTTCTAAGGCAGGCGGCTGTCTCAAAGGGCTGGGCAGAAGCAGAGGGCGGCTTTCCTGGCAGTGACAAATCAGATCTCCGATCTGGGCTTTCAAAAGGCACTTTTCTTTTCCAACTTATCTGTCTAATCTCCCAGATTCATTTACACTTTTCAGTTTGATGGTCTTCACTTGACAGTGTGGCCCATATGCTTGGTGCTTTTGATGGAAATGGTTCTGCTTGAATTCCCTTATTTAGTTTTAATTTCCTAATTTTAGGTTCTGCTCTGGGTGTTTTAACCACTTGTGAAAGTAAACGACTCCCTTTCCTTTTGAATGCCTCTCGGGATGGCTCTTTCCTCCTCCCCAAATGCTGAAGTTCCTTCCTGGGGTCACCTTGAAGATTTCTTGGTAAAAAACTGATGTTTGGGAGACCCTTATTGACAGTTACATAGGCAGGAGCCACCTCCTGGAGGCTCTTCTCTCCTGGGGTGGCAGCAGAAGCTGTGATTTTCTTTATTTAATGTTCAAGTCTCCCTTTCTTCCTTTATTTCCTTGGGTATCTGGATCTTTCTTGCTTGACATCAAGCCCACAGGAGGCATCTGTTTCCATCCTCCCTCTAAATAAAAGCCATTTAAGGAAAAGTTAAAAAAAAAAAAAAAGAAGTAACTACATTGGGCAAATAAATCTTGCTACTCTCTATTGCCCAAATACCAGTTAATTAAACTCAAGGCTTTTATTATCAGGTCAATGGCTGTCTCCTTTGGTAGTGTTGAAAATGGTACCTTCCCCAAAAGCCATGCCATGTGACTTTATAGAGCTCTCCCACCCTGACTCTGGACAGCCACATGACTTGATTTGGCCAAGGCAAAAGAGGCATGCAAATGCTTCGTGATTGGTCCTGTCTGCCCTTGCCCTTGGCCACCGCCATAAGAAGGACATTCCCAGGCTCACCCACTGGTTCCGGGGGAGGATGAGAAAGGCATGAAGCAGAGCTGAATCTCCCAGTCCTCCCAGTTGACATCTAGCCAAGACCTGAAGAACCACCCAGCCAAGTAGACTTATGAGCTAAAATAACTATTATGTCAAGACTGAATTTTGGGGGAGTTTGTAATGCAGCATTATTTTAGCCACGGATAATGGCTATATCCTGAGAATGCAGCTATGAATTTAGTAACGGTTCTGCACATACCTTTCTGTTGCAGGCAAGATATATCAAATGGTTGGGTGTATTGGGAGAGAGGTCTGAGAGCTTTCAACCAAAGAAACTCAAAAATTTAACTGCTGGAAGCTGAGGGAGATCTTTTTTTTTTTTTTTTTTAAACTTTTGTTTTGGTGGGAGAAGGTCTGGCTGGGTGGACATGAGTAGCTCGGAGAGTTAGCACACTGCCTGCCTATTGCTTGTCTGGCAGCTGAATCTAACAAGCTGATTCCAGTTTGCAAAATATGATGGCTCTTTTTATGTGTCTTTGGAGGTGTTCAGGAATGAAACTCACTGTTGTTTGAGGTTTATTGCCCAGTCAAGCCTGGCAATACCTAAATCTCTTTTAATAAGCTATTATTTTAGCTACACTTATTTTTTTGCAGAAGGAATGTGATCTCTGTCTCCATGAAAAATCCATTTCCTGATATCTGATTCATAACTGTGATTTTGGATGGTCTGGAAAAGAACATTTGTTTGTTTGTTTAGGGCCATACCTGTGGTGTATGAAATTTCCCAGGCTATGGTTCAAATTGGAGTTATAGCTGCTGACCTACACCTCAGCCATGGCAACACCAGATCTGAGCTTGTTTGTGACCTACACCACAGCTCACAGCAACGCTGGACTTTAACCCACTGAGCGAGGCCAGGGACTGAACTTGCATCCTCATGGATACTGGTTGTCTTTTTCGTTACTGCTGAGCCACAACGGGAGCTCCAAGAACTTTTATTTTTTAAATATAAACTGAATTTACTTGAGTGATTGGATTTATTTAGGTTGACCCTCCTCACCCCTAACATAAAAACAGAATATGAAGGGATAGTTGACTTTAATTGGATGTTATGGAGCATTGGTCATTTCCTGCTCAGAATCCACGCACACTTTCTCTGGTTAAGTGTGTCCTAAATTTCCTCTCAGTTACCATCTCTCCGCAATTTTCAGTCCATGTGCTTCTGGTGGAGTTGATTTCATCAAGTTCTCCACCCTCTCCCTTCTTCCCAAGGTGAACATGGAACCCAGGCCTGACCAATCTGATCCTTCAAGCCACTGGGATGTTGTTACATGACCCAAACCAAGCTAATCAGATCACTGTGATCTGGTTCTGAGACTTTTTGGCTTGCATAGTCAGAAAAGAAGCATGCTTTCTCTTTCCTGTTGAAACTGGAGCTCTGAGCATGTAAACCTAGTTTTTCTAGAAACATTTTGTTGCTGGAGGGGACTGCCTGCATGCAGATGGAGCCACTGCAGGGGATGCAGACATGAGAGATGGAGAGACATATGGTCCTGATGACATTATTTGAGCTCCTGGATCCAGTAAGACCTGAAGCCAGAACTACTCCTGTGATTTACATTTTCATGAGCTCATTTCCTCCTTTTCCTTGTACTTTTGAGTGGGGATTTCTTTCACCAACACCCAAAAGTTCCTTCTTAAGAAATGGTGTTTGGAGACCACAATTCCTTTTTAAAAATGTCCTCTCCAGTCTCTCTTCACCCAACTCCTGGCTCTTTACCACTTATCTATGTTCTATCTCTAAACATTTACCTATTTTGTAATTCTGATTTACCTATTCTATAATTCTGTTACATTATAAACTGAATCATATAATAAAAGCAAACTTTTTTTTAAAAATCTTTTCAGGGCCACACCTGTGGCATATGGGGGTTCCCAGGCTAAGGGTCCAAATGGAGCTGTAGCCGCTGGCCTACACTACAGTCACAGCAACGCCAGATCTCAGCCACATCTTCAACCTACACCACAGTTTACAGCAACGCTGCATCCTTAACCCACTGAGCGAGGCCAGGGATTGAATCTGCGTCCTCATGGATGCTAGTCAGATGTGTTTCTGCTGAGCCAAGACAGGAATTCCCAAAGCAAACATTTTTTGTTCCCTTACTATATATACCATGCACAGCCCTAAGCACTTGAAGAGTATTATCTGAATTCATCCCTTACAACTAGCCCACCAAGTGGAGACCCACCACACTCATATATCAGATGAGAAGACTGAGGCCCAGAGAGGTTAAGTAGCTTCTCCAAGGACACACAGCTAGTAAGTGGCAGAACTTGAATTTGTTGCCAGGCAATCTGACCCCAAAATATTCTTTTTTTTTTTTTTGTCTTTTTGCCATTTCTTGGGCCGCTCTCGCAGCATATGGAGGTTCCCAGGCTAGGGGTCGAATCAGAGCAGTAGCCACCAGCCTACACCAGAGCCACAGCAACGCTGGATCTGAGCCGCGTCTGCAGCCTACACCACAGCTCATGGCAGTGCCAGATCCTTAACCCACTGAGCAAGGCCAGGGATCGAACCCACAATGTCATGGTTCCTAGTTGGATTCGTTAACCACTGTGCCACAACGGGAACTCACGACCCCAAAACATTCTTAACCTATACTGACTAGCACTGAGGAAATGTGAAAACTTGGATAATCCTGAGCCACATTCAGAGACCTTCCTTACCATGTGTTCAGTTGGGGTGCTCCTCCATAGTGGGGCAGCCTCCATGTGTGAAAGCTGATGCTTTAGGATTGTCCTCTAATGAGGACACCCCCAAGGATTGGAGCCCACGCCATGGTGAAGAGGTTGCTCTGTGTTCTGCCAATAGCCAGCCAGGGCCATTGGCCCTTCAGCAAGACACTCTCTGGCTGGGTCTTCTGTTTTCTCAGGTGTGCAGTGAACATTTGAACTGACTCATTTGTAAAGTCTTATCTCAGGCCATCTTTTTTTTTTTTTTTTTTTTTACAACTGATAAATTTATTATTTCCTTCCACAGAAAACACTAGAGAAACTTTGAGCCAAAAATATATGCTGACTGTACAAAGTGTAAAGGTTTTTTTTTTATGTGTAGCACAGACAAAATTATTTAAGTCAATAAACTTTTAAGGATTCTGTTTCCACTGCTTTCTCCAATGTTTGGGGTCCTTTCAATGTTTCAGTCATTATCTTCAAGGGAGCCCCTTTAAAAAGAATTTTTGCTCGGTGCATACATGAACCATTCGTCATATCAGTCTTGCCACAGTTGTTTAGTTCAGCTTCACAAGTATCAATGAAATAATGGACTCACTTCAAAATTCCCCCACCTATAACTTTTGGTATCCAATTTACTCAACCAGCTCACTTTAGGTAGGGTCATGTTTAGGGTCAGAAGAGATGTATCTGCCTGGTTGTGAATTTTAGACACCTTCTAAACATGCATTAAGTTCAAATCACATTCACTCCTAAACTATCACACCCTACAACAGTACAGATCCTTGGGATATGCCAATACCTAAGATAAAAAAGGTTTCCCTGTTAGGTTTTTCATAGTTTATTTAGCAGCTGTCTTGTAGTTCTTCCCCACAGATCTAACATGTAGTTCTATGAGTAAAGGAAACCACAGAGTTGCTCTATGAGGCGTTTCCAACGATGTAGGTTTATAGAAAAAGCCCCATTGGGATAGACCTCAACCCATCTTCTATTTTCATCTTTATCTTGCCCTCTGGGGAAGACTGTGCTTTAGTAAATTAGCATCAATTTAAGCATGAAAATGCACCTCTAATGAGAGTAAAGAAGCTGGGTTTGTTCTTAGTTCATTTCCCAAAATGAATTTTGAAAAATATACAATTCATGGTTTGATATTATGGGATGTTAAGCTAATTTTTAGGAAAAGGAAAAAACAAAAAGGAAAAGAATACAATTCCATGAGTTTGGGAAACATTGAGTTAAGCAAAATTGTATAGTTGTCTTTACTCCAGGATTTTTCATTCTTAAGTATCTTATGATCTTTCCTATGATTTCCTCACTATAGAGGGCTAATATTGGAACACACTGCAGTCTGGGACACCCAGTATCCCTTGCTAGGAAATGCCCATCTTTAGCCATATATTGGTAGTAGGAGCCTCTATGTAACTAAGTCACACTGCTCCCATGGCCTCAAAGAATGACTGCCGGAATCAGATGGGACAATCACAATATGCCATCCCCTTGAACTAAAAAGGTCCTTCTCCTGGAACCTGTACTTGGAACCTGGAGCAAAGAGAGGAAGTCTCTCCCCATGATATGTAACATGCAGGAGTTTTTAGTGCATTGTACTAAGCAGGTAGTACAGGGTAAATTTCAAGATGGGAACTGAGGATGCAGCTTCTTCTAAACTTAGGTGCATTAGCCTTTTATGGATAAGCATCATTTAGGACTGTGCTCCACTGTTTCACTTGTACTACATCCTCATGAGTTTCACGATATTTTTTTCCTGTACTGAGAATTACAAATGTAGGTAATGCTGGCACTGGTTTAGTGGTTTTGATACTATGTGGTTGATACTCTCTATTCTTCTTGGTCTTTTCCTTATGGTCACAAAGCAGCTGCTGCTTCTCTAGCCATTCTTTCTTCATACAAAGCTAGATAGATAATGAAAGAAAAGGTCATGTCAGTTGCATTTTAAACTTTTTTCCAATAAGGTTAAAGCTTGCCCAGATCCTAAAAATCCTTACAGCAGAGTTGTTGTAGGTCTCAATGGTCACAATTGTGCTAGGGCTGGAGAATTTGGAAACAAAATTGGTGGGATTGGCTTAAACCAACCCCAATCCATTGTTTGAGGTTGAACACAGAGCTCTATCTAAACTGAGGTTCTGTTTTCATGGAAAAAGGAAGGAGAGAGTAATAAGTGGCCAAATAACAGAGTCTTCTGTGCCCATAGGACCTCTGCACTTAGGTGGACATTTATGAGCTGTTTGAAAGTTTCCTGAGGCTCAGAGAAATGAATGCAAGCATCAGTAAGCCAACAGCCTTTCTTTCTGTTGGTTAGTCTTGAATACTTGAGTTTCTCTCCTAAAGCAAATGTGTGATATATAAAAATTATGGCCCCAGGCAGAATATAAGCATTTAAGGCAGATGATCATTTTTACTCTTGGTTAATACTCTAACTTGCTCTTGCCCTGGCCTGGCTTTGAATGATTTCACCATTCTTCCCTGCTGCTAGTCAATCTTTTATGCTTTTCCTTCTCACAGGTGTATTTAAATGTACATTTATCCATTAGTTATTTTTTAAAAAATTTTTTATTGTTATTGCCCCAATATGGTTTTTTTTCTACTGTATAGCATGGTGACCCAGTTACACATACATGTATACATTCTTTTTTCTCACTTTATCATGCTCCATCATAAGTGACTAGACATAGTTCCCAGTGCTGCACAGCAGGATCTCATTACTAATCCATTCCAAAAGCAATAGTTTGTATCTATTAACTCCAGGCTCCCACTCCATCCCACTCATTCCCCCACTTCCTTGGCAACCACAAGTCTATTCTCCAAGTCCATGATTTTCTTCTCTGTGGAAAGGTTCATTTGTGCTGGATATTAGATTTTGGATATAAGTGATATCAAATGGGATTTGTCTTTCTCTTTCTGACTTACTTCACTCAGTATGAGAGTCTCTAGTTCTATCCATGTTGCTGCAAATGGCATTATTTCATTCTTTTTTATGGCTGAGTAGTATTTCATTGTGTATATATACCACATCTTCCTAATCCAGTCATCTGTTGATGGACATTTGGGTTATTTCCATATCTTGGCTATTGTGAATAGTGCTGCAAATGAACATACGGGTGCATGTGTCTTTTTAAAGGAAAGTTTTGTCTGGATATATGCCCAAGGGTGGGATTGCTGGGTCATATGGTAGTTCTATATAGTTTTCTAAAGTACCTCCATACTGTTCTCCATAGTGGTTGTACCAGCTTACATTCCCACCGACAGTGCAGGAGGGTTCCCTTTTCTCCACACCCCCTCCAGCATTTGTTATTTGTGGACTTATTAATGATGGCTATTCTGACTGGTGTGAGGTGGTATCTCATGATAGTTTTGATTTGCATTTCTCTAACAATCAGGGATGTTGAGCATTTTTTCATGTGCGTGTTGGCTATCTGTGTATTTTCCTTGGAGAAATGTCTATTCAGGTCTTCTGCCCATTTTTCAATTGGGTTGTTGGCTTTTTTGCTAGTGAATTGTATAAGTTGCTTGTATATTTTAGAGATTAAGCCCTTGTCAGTTGTGTCATTTGAAACTATTTTCTCCCATTATATAAGTTGTCTTTTTGGTTTCCTTTGCTGTGCAAAATCTTGTCACATTAGTTATTTCTTATATGTATTTCCTTGGTGTGCAGTAGTTCCCTGTCAAAAAGGATGCTCCTCATGCTATGGCAAGCATTGTTCCAAGCAATTTTACAAATACTAACTCATTTTATTTTCATAAGGATAACAGCAGTATCCCATGATGTAGGTACTGTTAGTAGCACCACTTTTTAGATGGGAAAACTGAGGTGCAGAGATGTTAAACAACTTGTAAGTGAGTAAATGGTAGAGACAGATTTGAACCATAGGACTCTGGCTTCAGAGTTCACACTCTCAACCTTTCTGAAGGCATCTCTACAAGGCTGTGGTGTGTCCATTGCAGGTGCGTGTGGGGGGGACACTTAGCACATTTTGCCAGGACTCTTCCTTTCTGTCTTGTATATACGGGTTGTAGCAGGAGCATCCATCTTTCACTATGAGCCCGTGTGGTCTCCTCACTCCAGTTAAGTAAATCTTGGTACCCCAGCTTCCAGAACCAATGACTACTTTCCCCTGAGAATCTTTACTTCAACCAGAAGGAGGGGAGTCTGTTGTCTCTCTTCCCCAAATGCAAAACTCAAGAACTGCTGGTGGCTGTGGGACTAGAGACAGGAAGGAAGAGGAGGGATTGTTTTAGCTCTTGAGTTCCATGGGTCATTCTAGGAAACTTGCCAGAATGCTGCCTCTTTCTTCTCCTACTTGACTTGGACTTCATTACCTGCAAACCAAAAGATTCATTAATAGTGTATGGATCAGTTATTTATTAACTCTCCAATGCTGCATAAGGAACAATCCCCAAACTCAATGACATATAATAATGCACATTTATTTAGCTCATGGCTTCTTAGGGTTCAGCGTTGGCTGATCTCAGCTGGATTGCTCATGGTCTGTGGTTGCTGGCAGATTGAGAAGGCAGCTGAAGGTCTGTGGTTGCTGAACTTGGCTGAGATCTTTTACAAGCAAGATGGGGGGCTCACTGGGGGTTGGCTGGCTTAGGCTGGCTTCTGGGGAAGATTGGCTACTTAGTTCTTTTTCCATGTGACTCATCCTCTGGCTGATCAATGTGGGCATGTCCTTGTGGTGATGGTGGAAAAGATGCAAAAGTGAGAGACATGCAAGTGCTTTACAAGTCTCTGTGTGTGTGTGTGATATTTGCTTGTAGTACATTGGCCAAAGCAAGTCAAGGTCAGAGTGGGTGGGCTCAGCAGTCATGTGGCAAAGTGTGTAGGTAGACGTGGGTGGGTGTGGAGAGGTGGGGCCAGTTTTTCAAATACCACACCAAGGGATAATAGCTTAGAGAAGGCTGTTTTTGAACAATCCTTGCTCTAAAAATGAGTTTTATGTTATAGAAGAATTATAAAATAATAATAAAAATGATAATGGCAATCATGATAATCATTTGTGATAGAGACTATATATATCCTGCAAAACCTAAAATATTCACCATCTGGCCCTTTACTGAAAATGGTTGCCAGCCTCTGGTTTAGAGACTGGACTCCAGAGTCTGTCTGGTTGTTGACCTTGAGAAAATTACTTGACCACTCAGTTCCTTGTCTATAAAATGGGGTATCTAGTAGGACCTACCTCACAGAAGTGCTGTGAGGATTAAATGAACTCTTGCATGTAAAGTCTTAGCTCAGTGCCTGGCACATGGTAAGGACCACGTAGGTCCTACTGAGTAGTATTATACCATAGGGGCCTTGGGCAGACTGAATGGACTGAGGAATAGCGTCTGTTATGCTATAGTGAGTAAACATAGGATTTGGCATGCATACTTTGAGCTTTGAGTTTGTCTAAACCAAGCCCTGTTTGGCCCCAGGTGTGTGATATATTGTGTTCTTAATCACACTTACAGGTATATCTTTATACATACACAAACTCTGTAGAGAAATGCAGGTTGGCCTCACGCCAACAGAACGGCAGGTAAATGGAAACTTCTTCCAGCTGTTCTGTCTCCAAGGTGTCACTCAGCTGACCCTCAGATCTTCTCAGGCTCTCCTGTCCTGCTGTGACACCACATGGTTTCTTAGCAAAGCAAAAAGAGCAGCTGTTTCCAAGAAGTGTTCCAGCAAGCTGTTTTTGGCTGGCATCTGGGAGCAGCTGCTGCCACCACTTCATGTTGAGTCACCACGCCGCTCTGTCAAAGCCTAGGTGTGCAGAGAGGAAGCTACCAACTCAGATCCACCAGAGAACTCATCACTTGATTCTCCCAAGTGATGAGGTATGGGAAACCTTTGAGTAGGTGTTCTGGAGGACCATGCTGAGACCTTGTGGCCATGCTTATTCATTGGAATTTAATTGTGCTATCTTAAAGCTACTTAACCTTCTTAAAATTCCATTTTCCTCATCGGAAAGTGGCCACAATGGTGGTGCAATAGGGAAGAACAAATCTGACTCCATTTGGATCTGTTTCTTTTACTTTAACCTTTGTATTCTTTTGCTTTCTTTACAAATTGATTACTAAAAGGATGTTGCCTAAAGCTTAAACTATACATAATGGCCCATCTCTGGCAACGCTACCTCCCACGATGCTGGAGTGTTTGGCTAAAATGCCTTTGTTTAAACTCACAGGGAACATCCTGACCCAGCCCAGATATAAATGGCTGCAGGGAAGAAAAAATTAACACATCCCCTCCTGGAGTATGCCTGGTACCAGGAAATATTTGCAATAACTTATCACCTTTTTTACTTTACCTCCTCTCCTCCCCCTGTTTGTTCTATAATGAAACCAGCATCCAAATCTGGGCAAGATGGTTCTTTGGGACATGAGTCCACCATCTTCTCAGTCTGCTGAGAAGTCACTATTCGTTTCCTCAACAACTTGTCTCAGTTTATTGGCCTGTTCTGCAGTGAGCAGTGAGAGCTTAGACTCAGTAACAGTGATTCTTGTCTCACATGGTTAATGGTAGCATTACAAGGAATATAGTAAAGAAGGGGTTGGCAAACTACTGCCTACAAGCTAAGAAGGATTTTATGCTTTTAAATGGTTGAAAAGAATTCAAATGGAAAATAATATTTCACAACACATGCAAGTTATATGAAACTCAAATGTCAATGGCCACAAATAAAGTTTTATGGAAACACAATTACATTTATTCCTTTATATTTTGTCTCTGGCATGTTGTGCTACAACAGCAAAGTTGAGCAGCTAAGACAGGATGGCTCAGCTTGCAATGTTGACTCTGACTTCTTACAGGAAAAGTTGGCTGATCCTGATGTAGAGCCTTATATTGGCTTGGGTTCCCCCAGAGGCAAGCCTTGAGACAAGGATTTATTTTTTTTTTGTCTTTTGTCTTTTTTGTTGTTGTTGCTATTTCTTGGGCCGCTCCCACAGCATATGGAGGTTCCCAGGCTAGGGGTTGAATCGGAGCTGTAGCCACCGGCCTACGCCAGAGCCACAGCAACGCGGGATCCGAGCCGCGTCTGCAACCTACACCACAGCTCACGGCAACGCCGGATCGTTAACCCACTGAGCAAGGGCAGGGACCGAACCCGCAACCTCTTGGTTCCTAGTCGGATTCGTTAACCACTGCGCCACGACGGGAACTCTGAGACAAGGATTTAAATACAAGTTTTACTTTTATATCTTGGAGGTGATCCTGTGTAACAAGATTGGAGAGTGTAAGCAAGGAAAAGTTAGGTAGCCAGTAAAGGGTGTATTATCCAGCTAGGTTGTTAGAGCTTAATCCCATTGGGAAGCTCTGGGAATCAGTGTAAAATACAGCCTTTGAGATAATTCTACCCAAGGAGTAGAACCACGCAGTAGTTGAGGGCTGCTCTAGGGAAGGAAGGAAGTGTTGATTTCCTGGCATTTATGAGAAAAAAACATGCCATCTTAAGTATAGTAAAGTCTCCACAAGTAGTAGTTACTAATAAAAAATATCAATATGATCAACTTTGGAAATTGGCAAAGTGTGTTTGTTGAGTCAGACTCTGTGACCTTGGGCAAACACTACACTTCTCTGAACCTCCTTAAGACTGTGGTGAGGAGTTCCCGTCGTGGCGCAGTGGTTAACGAATCTGACTAGGAACCATGAGGTTGCGGGTTCGGTCCCTGGCCTTGCTTGGTGAGTTAAGGATCTGGCATTGCCGTGAGTTGTGGTGTAGGTTGCAGACGAGGCTCGGATCCCACGTTGCTGTGGCTTTGGTGTGGGCCAGTGGCTATAGCTCCGATTTGACCCCTAGCCTGGGAACCTCCATATGCCGAGGGAGCGGCCAAAGAAATAGCAAAAAGACAAAAAAAAAAAAATCTTTATTCATCCTATGGTCAAGCAAAAGAATAAAAAAAAACACAGTATTATCTGGAAAAGCATTAATAGCAATGAAGCTGTGATTACACACAGAAGATAAAAGTCTGAGGAGGGAACATTTATCCAGAAAAAAAAAAAAAGACTGTGGTGAGGATTAAATGAGATAATACTTGGCACTAAATAAGTGTTCTGTAACTTTTAATTACTATTAATACTTACTGGATTCACATATTGAGTCAGATTCATAAAACTTTTATGAAAAGTGTGTCTGTTTCTTTTAAAATCCCTGAGCATGTAATAAGATTCTGTAATTAAAATATTCTAGGTATCTGAGAGCCAGAGAAGTCAAATATTAATGAGTTAAGAAAGGAGAACTTGGGCTGATGGTGCTGTTCTGGGGGAGTGTTGCCGAAGTGCACGGATGCCCGTGTCTGAGCATAGAAATGTCCTAATACTTAATTAGTTCCCAAGGACTCTGGGGCAGATCTCATTTTTATGGAAGTTAGAAAGCTCAGGGAAGTTGGAAGGCTCAGGACACATTGCTGAAAATCCTTTTGGTGTCCTTGAGAATTTTCAAACCAGTTGGTTTCAATAAACCGATGTCTTGGTGCATGTGTACCTGTCATCGGAGTAGGGATGGAGACACAGAACTAACCAAGGCAAAGTCTCCACCTTCAAGGCATTCCTAGTCTGCCTGAGAGATGTTCTTACCATGAACACATCAGCCCAATGAATGCTATTGAAAAGAGAAGGGGGAGGTTTCCTCTGAGCAAGAGAGCAAAGATGTCCCCAGATGGGTGACAAGTGTGGGCCTGGAAGAATGAGACAGATTTTACAGTCAGGAGAGGGACGAATAAACAGATATTTCTGGAAGAGGGAGGGTCAGTAGTGAAACAAAAACTCGAAAGAATGCTTGCTGACAGCGTACCATTAGGAACGGGGCTGGAGCCAGAAAGATGGGGTTGGTGTCATCTTGCAATGGCACCTCCTATTTGAATTTGAACTTTATTGTATTAGTGGTGGGGAGCCATGTCATGTTTCAGAGCAGATAAATTGTTCTGTGAAAAATTCTGACCTAAGCATGAAGGATCTAAGTGCAGAAGAGAGGGAAGCAGAAAAGAGACTCTTCCGATCAAAGGTCTAGAGAAGTAATGGAAGAAACAAAAAAGTATGCACAAGGTAGTTCGAGTTCCTTAACAATGAACATTTCTCAGGGGGCAGAAAGGAGAGACAGAGGCAGGGAGTGGAAGAAATGATGTATCTGTTGTGCTTTTAGATAGGGGTCTGCAGGGCACAAGACATCCATTCTGCTCTCCCTCTTGGGACCCTCTTTAAACACAGGTTCTCTTTCGTGGAAGGTCTGGCAACTCAACCTTTTGGTTTGGTCTTTTGGGTGAGAGAGAGTTATTCACACTTAAACATGGGTCTCAGGTGATGGAAGGAGAACACAGATAAAAATAACACCAAGGTTAGACTTCTCTCAGAGTTGTTCACTCTCTCTAGGAATTGGCTGACTTTTTTTTTTCTTTTTCTTTTTCTTTTGACAGCTACACCTACAGCATATGGAGGTTCCCAGGCTAGGGGTCGAATTGGAGCTGCAGCTGCTAGCCTATGCCACAACCACAGCTACATAGGATCTGAGCTTCATCTGTGACCCACATGGCAGCTTATGGCAACACCAGATCCTTAACCCACTGAGCGAGGCCAGGGATCAAACTCACATCCTCCTGGACACTATGTTGGGTTCTTAACCCACTGAGCCACAATGGAAACTCCTGGAATTGGTTGACTTTGGGAGGGGTGGTCCCTTCAGTTCAGCAAGGCCCCATATGTTCATCAAAATTCAGAAAATAAAAAGACATGGTTAAGAGTTCCCGCCATGCCTCAGCGGAAATGAATCTGACTAGGATCCATGAGGACGCAGATTCCAATCCCTGGTCTCACCCAGTGGGTTAAGGATCCAGTGTTGCTGTGAGCTGTGATGTAGGTTGCAGACCCAGTTCAGATCTGGTGTTGCTGTAGCTGTGGTATGGGTCAGTGACCACAGCTCCTATTTGACCCTTAGCCTGGGGAACCTCCATATGCTGTGGATGCAGCTTAAAAAAAAAAAAAAAAGACAGACAAGGTAAATTCAGGCTGTTATCTTTTGTGATGACTCGGTACTTTGATTGTTTTTCCTGCCTATTATTTCCTCCAAGGAAGGTCATGCCCACCCAAAAGTTTGGAAGGAGAACAGAAATCAACCAGGTGGCCCCTACTCATGGACTCTTGGTTTGGCGTCCATGCTTTCTCTGTGTGAGGGCTTTTCAGGGCTCCTGGAACGCTGGGAGCTAGTTGCTTAATGTGTCTTCATTTAGAGGAGATTGCTCTTTCTCAGATTGCTTTGTGGTGGTAAGTGTGTCTCTTTCATCTGATTAGTCCTGCTTCTTAGAGACATGCAAGACCATTGCTTTCCTCTGTGGTACTATGTGTTTTTCCTTTGGGTCTGTAGTATTGTGTGCTCAAATTCTGGAACTGTGATGTGGCATTTCTCTCCTGATGATTCCTAGCATGTGGCTTATCTCCGAAGCTGGTAATGGCTGGGGTTGGTGTATGAAGGAGAAGGCAGGGGATGCTGATCTCTGTGTGTCTGTAGGTCCCTCTTCGACTTCCCCTCCAGGACTATTGCCTTCTGGTGTTTACTGTCCTTTCAGCTCATCTCTTACATGGGCCAGCACTGACTGCTATTATGACATCTATTAAAGGAATTCTATATCGATCTGCCTGTGACAGAGACCCCAGGAGCTTTTGGGGGAATTGAGGTCATATTTAAAAGATAATCATGGGAACATTTATGGAGTCCCACTGCGTCCCACCCATTGTGCTAACTAAGCATGTTGTATTCATTAACTAATTTATTCTGTCCTCAAACCATTTCAGGTAAGTGGATTATTATTCCCATTTCACAGATGAGGCAAGTTAGACCAAGAGGCTTGCTAAAGACCAAAAAGAGAGTGAGGCCAGAATTTGGATCCATGCCTGTCCAATTCTAGAATCACACTTACCACTTTGACTCGATGGTATGGGTGGTAGTCGTCAGATACTTTCGTGTAGGTAATTCATTCATGGCTTTCTTCACCTAATGAAGTCCTGGGACTCTGGAACTCTTGAGTCATTAATGAATAAGTCAAAAGTTTTGGGCTCTGGACAAAATTGTGAGGACAGTAAATTTGTCTGCAGGATCGTCCTCGTCCTCTTCCTCTAATTCATTCAACTTGTTTAGTGGCCTCCTGGTCTCTCCTTTTCCTGCTACTGGGGTAAAAATGAATGAAGCTTTAAAATATTGTTTTATAGATGTATTCACATTTCAACTAAATTCCAAACCTCAATTAAAGAGGCAAAGCTCTGATTGTGGGCTTTTGAGAATTTTCTACTCATTCATTCCACAAGTGTTCCCTGAGGGCTTACCCTGTCCCAGGCACTTCACATTGCTCTGAGGGTACAGAGGTGCAGAGGATGTTGCTGAATTCCTCAAGGAGCTCCCAAGGTGGGGTGAGACAGGTGTATACACTATCACGCACTCTGTAGGAATGCCTCAATGGCAGAGCTGTCAGGATGCTATGGAAGCAAGGCTGGAAGCTGATGACAAACACTGATGTGTGTGAAAAGGATAGTCCTGGAAAAAAGGACATTTGAAGTGAATCTTTAAGGGTGAAATGATGGGTGGGCAAAAAAAAGCAGGCATTACAGGTAGAGGGAAGGGCATGTGTGTGATGGGAACAAGAAGTTTTAAGGTGTGACTGTCCTCAAATTTTCTCACCTCCCTCCTCCATCTCCTTGTTAAATAGAGTTGAGTCTTTCTCAATCCAGGTTACCTCCAGGCTCCTGAGGGTAAAAAATGGGAGGATGGATAAAGAGAAAAACAGGGTTGTAGTTGGCCAGAAAGGATTCTTGCTTGAAGCAGAGAGTTGGCAGGGGGAAAGGAAATCAGAGAGGTTGGCATAATGAGGAGAAAGAAAATGGGGTGAGGTGGGAAGAAGAGATAATTTTTGTAGTATGGATGTTGGGGACAGTTTTCTGGGAGGTTGACAAGAGTGAGGATCTGGAGATGTTTTGAGGTGAGAGCAGTTTGAGAAGAAGAAATGGTGTTTGCAGAAATCTGGCTGAGTTTTATGACTTGGCTCCCCTTTAACGTTCTCTGAGAGACCCAAGTAAAGAATGCAGTTTCTTTTTATTTGCTTTGCCTACCAGATGATGCTTCACTAAATTTGATTCCATGTAGGGCCTGAGTAACATGGGTCCTCAGAATTTATTTGGGTTACAAGTGCAAGGGCTCAAAGATACTCAATCAGATGGTTCATAGATAGAAAAGGGTTTTGGTTGTTATTGGTGCATTTCATCATCCAATCCATAGGAAAGGTTCCCTTAGTGACTGGCATTCATCAGTCACTCATTCCTTCATTCATCCATTCGACAAATATTTATTGATTACCTGACATGTATCTGGTGCGTTGTTTTTCTTCTTAGGGCTGCACCTGTGGCATAGGGAAATTCCAAGGATAGGGGTCAAATTGGAGCTGAACTTGCAGACCTATGCCACAGCCATAGCAACACCGGATCTGAGCCACATCTGTGGCAAAGTCAGATCCTTAACCCACTAAACGAGGCCAGGGATTGAATCTGCATCCTTATGGACACTATATTGTGTTCTTAATCCACTGAGCCATAATGGGAACTTCCTGTGTCTGGTACATTTTAGTCCAGGTGGTCTATCACTCTGCATGCTCAACAGAAGGGCAGGGGGGATAGTTAGTTCTATTCCCTCAGGGAGGAGTCAATCCAAGATTTGCCTAAACCTCCTTGGAAATTCTTTGTGCTTCTAGCCCATGTTGACTCTATTTAGATCAGGAAATTGTTTCCTAACTACTGTGTACTACTATTTTCTCTATAAAAATGTGAATAGTAGTTCGTATTTTTAAGGAATTTATGGATTAGTGGGGAGACACAGACAGAATATGTAACTTCAATTTAATGTGGTAGACACAAGGACAAAAATAGGAAAGGCACTTAGGCTTGCCTGGCTGTTCATTTGGGGGCTTTCTTGGAGGAAGAGATGCTTGAACTGCATCTCAAGAGACAGACAGAAATTAGTCAGGTAATAAAGGTGGGAGGTATCCCTGGCAACAAAAACAGAAAGACAAAGTCATGGAAATTTGAAATAACACATTAAGGAGCTCCAGGTTCATGGTTCACATTAATGTATCCAGTATTTGAGTGTCTATAACATGACATTAGAATGTTGCATAGGTAAATGACACAATATAGTGTCTACGATGACCCTGTACAAAGACCCCATAATGTAGGTTGGTTATACTTGGCCTTTTAAGAATATAAATGAAAATTACTTGTAATGATATTATAAGTAACGTAATGATAATGCAATTTTTTATAAAGCAAAAATTTACATCTCTAAATTGTGAAGGAGTAACACTGTAATTCATTTATCAAAAATGACAAAATGTGTCAACAGTCCTCAATCTTGCCAAACCCTCCTGCCATCCCATGGGGAAATAGTGGAAAGGATTAGAAAGTTGTAGGTCTGAATTTCAGACTTAGAAGTGGGGGCCTCAGGAAAGGTACCCCTCCTCTCTCAGCCCCCATTTCCCCTATAAAATGGAGACAAGAATGCCGCTTATCTCCTTGGTTTACAGGGTGGATTCAGTGGAAAGTGGGTAAAACAACCTGTAGAGGGTCTGGTCCATCATGGGAGCCCAGAAACTAGCATCTGTATATCAAAAGGGAAAAGCATGGACTTCAGAATGAGACCCGGGTTCCAATTCCAGATGTACCCACCTAGTTGTCTAGGAGAAAATTACTTAGATCCTATGTCTCCATTTCCTCATTGTTACAATATATGTAACACGTAAAGCACCTGGAACATCACTGACACTTAATAATAGCAGCTACTAAAGTGGCTTCCTATGTGCATTTAGTTTTACTTTTTATTTACATTTTTTTGGGAAGCTTACAGGGTATATCAGGATAGATAAAGCTGAGGTAACAAATAGTTCTCAGAAGGGGTGGCTCCACCATAAGATTATTTCTTCTTACGTGCCAGGCCATGTTGGATGTTTCTGCCTGTTGGATGGCTTGCTTCCTTGTGGTGATTCAGGGACCCAGAATCCTTCCATCTTGTGCCTTTGCATTATCCCCTTCATCATCAGTATCTAGCTGCATCTGTTCCTGAGAACCAATCACACAGCCACACAGAACCACAAGAGAGGGTGGGAAGGAGAAATGAATTTTGGTGAACGATTAGCTATCTCTGCCACACTGTCTTTAAAATCAGATTCCTGGGAGTTCCTGTTGAGGCTCAGTGTGTTAAGAACCCGACATAGTGTCTGGGAGGATGTGGGTTCAATCCCTGGCCTCACTCAGTGGGTTAAGGGTCTGGCATTGTTGCAAACTGCAGCGTATGTCACAGATGCGGCTCAGATCCACCATAGCTGTGGCTATGGTGTAGGGTGGCAGCTGCAGCTCTGATTTGACCCCTAGCCCAGGAACTTCCATATGCTGCAGGTGCAGCCATAAAATGAAAGGAAAAAAAAAAAAAAAAAAACCCAAACAGATTCCTGCCCTCCTGTGTCCCTGTTTACATCATAATATTTTCCTGTTCATCACAGCAAATGCTGCCCCTGTAGGGAGAAGACAGATTAGGATTTATGGCCCTTCGTCTTGATTACCTTCAAGTAGGCTGCAGAGATAATGACAAAGGAGAAATTGAGAATTCTGGATCATCCTATGTGACTCAAGAAAGCTGTCTTGTAGCGAACCCCTCCATTCAAGGCAATGCGATGTCACTGAACAGCCAAAAAAGTTCTGAGGCCGTTAACTTCACTACCACTACTGAGTGTGTGCGTGTAACAGGTGTGGCAAACTCAATACCGCCGAGGTCCAGACAGATACTATCCATAAATGAAATGGCCTGAGTGCATACTGTGATGAAATGGAAAGTTCCAGAATGCCACAGTGGGCAGTCACTTCCCAGCAGATTTTTGCGTTGTGGAAATGTGAGACGGATGTCAGATTTTCTAGAGATGTTGGAAATACATATTTTTTTAAAAATATTAAAATCTCCTTTTACATGTTGGAAAGTAATCCAAATACAAATAACACTGCAGGTCAAACCAGACACAGGTGTGAGCTCTGGGCGGGCCCAGGAGCTGGCATTTAGGGACCTCTGACATACATAATGTGAATAGGGGGAACTTTGAGGTCTATATGCCTGGCCGGCTTGAAGCTGCTAGGATGAGCACTGCAGCTGGATGAAGGTGAGGAAATTCATTTCTTTCTCTGTCAGGGGTTGGAGAGAGAGCAGAGGAACCACTATGGGCCCCTGGGCCCTAAAAGATTCATCGCTGCTTGTGTCGTAGCCCCTTTGCACAGGCATGATTTGGGTTTCTCCTCTTTTGTGTATTTCATCTTGTGATTTAGGGAAGTAACACATAAGCCTGAAATATTGAAGAGATTTATGGAGCAAGGGGGAGAATCAGCATCCCAGCCCCACCCCCATTATAAGCCAGGAAGAAAAGTGGGGCCTTGGTTTGCACATTGCTTTCATGATCTGGAGATGGGAGGCAAGGAACACTCCACTCAGCTGTTTTTAATTTTAATAGGACCTCACAGCATGGGTTTGCCTGTGATGTAATTTTCAAGTCAAATTCCTCTTTGTTTTTGAGCTGCACATCTGGTGATTGTAGGACATAATTCTATATTTTTCATGAGCCACTTCGCTTGGAGGGAGGGTTAGAGAGAGGTGATAGAGGGAGAGATCTATGCCTAAAATAAAGGGCCTCTCTGCCTTCCTCACCTCACTTACTGGTTATTCAATGGGCTCCTGTGATGTGTGGGGCTTGGTGACAGGTTCTGGGGATGTGATGATGGACATGTCAGGCAGGGGCTCTGTTCTCAGCTGCTCTGCTCAGAGGAGGAAGCATCATTTCAGACACCCATACGTGTTTCTGAGACCACAAAGCAGACAGAATGCAAAGGGTGACCTTGAGCAGGGGATGACTTTTGTGTGGCCTGAAAGGGCCCCCTCTGAAGAGCTGTATCAGAGCTGAGACCTCAGTGGCAAGAAGAAACCAGCCATTTGAACATATTTGGGAAGGGTGTTCCAGGCAGAGAGAACTGTAAGTGCAAAGTGCCTGAGGCAGGAGTAGGTGCATAAGGTGCATGCCGGAGACAGAAGAAATGCCAGCATGGCCTGGTGGGGAGCGATGGGGAGAGCTGTGGGCACTGAGGTCAGAGGGACAGGCAGGCTCTAGATCATGCAGAAAGTTGTAGGTCATGGTCATGGTTTGGGATCCAAATGCCATTTTAAGTGCGATACCTACCCACTGAAGAATTATAATAAGGGAAGTGACATTCTCCCATTTAGGTTTTAAAATGACGATGCTGGCAACTATCTGGAGAAGGAATTTCCTGTGGCTTGAATTGTGGACTGAACGTATGTCCCCCTCCTCTCATTTGTGTATGGAAGCCCTAACCCCTGATGTGACAGTATTAGAGATGGGAGGCGATTAGGTTTAGACACTTCAGGGAACTTGACCAAGTTCATCAGCTCATAAGTGATGGAGCCAGGATAGAGCCTAGGTGAATCTGAGTTCAGATTCAATTGCCTTTCCTCAATACATAGTACAGTCACCACAGCCTACTGATCAGAGCCCAGGTTATGGAATCAAATTAGTCTGACTTCTGGTTTGCTGCTCGCTAACTTAATGCCTCTCTGCCTCATTTTTCTGATCTGTACCTCCCTCATAGGGTTGTAAAAAGGATCAAGTGAGTTGCTTCTTTGAAGCACTTAGAATAGTACCTGGCACACAGTAGAGTATATAAACATTTGCTAAGAAAATAGCAGAAAGGAAAGTAATGTCTAACTCTAGCATCCTGCTGTGCAAGTGGACCCTTAGGTATTGGAGGGAAATCTCAGAGTATGATTGTGTTGGACACCTGGTAACTCTACTTTTGAGACACTCTTGGGTTGCCCATTGGCAGCTCTTGATTTCTCACAAATTTATTTTGAGCACTGCATGCAGCTTCCTTCTCTCCACTACTTAAGTGGGTCCCAGGAATAGACCAGAGAGGTCATAGAACAAAGAGGCAAAATTTACTGATTCTCAGCTGTGACGGTGAATGGGAGATACTTCCAGTTGTTGCAACTGGTGTGGCGCAAAGCCGACATCCAGTGGGTAGAGACCAGGGATGCTGCTAAACATTGGACAATGCAAGGACCCACCCAACAAAGAGTTCTCCAACCCCAAATGGCAAGGGTACAGAAGTCGAGAATCTTGACCAAATTTGACCTTGTTTTGCCCTTGATGGGTGATAAGATGGCAGTTTCTGGAGTTCCCACCATGGCACAGTGGGTTAAGAATCTGACTGCAGTGGCCTGAGGTTGCTGCAGAGATGTGGGTTCCATCTGCAGCCTCATGGGTTATAGGATCTGATACAGATTCAACCTTTGGCCTGGGAACTTCCATGTGCCAAAAATAATAAATAAATAAAAAGATGGCAGTTTCTGAGATAGATCTGGTCTCTGCTGTGATGCAGAGTGAAGGGACATGACATTCTCTGATTTGGTTTTTAAAATGCAAAAAAAAAAAAAAGCAAGTTCCAAAGGGCTTGCAAACCCTCTCTGTTCCTGCTCCTAGGCTATTTGAGCTGAGCACCTCTCAATGTTTCTTCTTTTAGTAGAAAATTCTACAGAGGGAGTTGGCGGGAGTCAAAAATCCATCAGTTCTCATTTTCCCAGGCATTTAGGAAAATAACTTTTCTCCTGCAGAAGAAATTACAGGAATTACATTAAAACGGTGCTAAGGTAATAAAATTACATGCTCAGGACTCTTCTAAAAAACTCCCTTTGTCTGGCAGGGTAATTTGAGTGTGGGAAAGACAGTCTCCCAGCCACCACACTTTCACATAAAGAGGGAACAGAGGAAATTGGCTCAGACTGCGTTCTTGCTGCATGTACCACTCTGTGAAATTTCATGATTTTTTGCTTTTTTTTTTTTTTTTTACATCTGCAGATTTAGTCACAAGGCAAACTTTCTGATGTAGATCCACGAGAACAATAATTTGGGTTTTATTTTTAAATGCACATTTATAAGAGGAAACTTCAAATCATCACATGAATGGCAGTGCCAAGTCAGGGGCAAACACTCTCAGAATTGGGCAGAAGGGGACTCTGACGTCATGCCGTCATGCAAATCATCCTCACTTTTGGCGTTGGCGCTCTCCTGGTTTGGAAAGAAATGTATAGAAAGGCGCATGTAATGAGAGAAGTCTCTTTTGCTTCCAGTGTCCTAACAATTTTTAGCTCACGAGGAAAAAAAAAATTCTCACTGTAATGTACGAGAAAACCGAAATGACAGGGAAAAACGACTTCTGTTCTTAAGATTCCCAGTGAAAACTCCAGTCATTTAGAGGCACATTGGTGCATGGGGTATATTGGCCAAGGCCCCGCGGGATGTATGTAATGGAGTCTAAAAAGGACAGACCTTGGAGACAGAAGCCCTGGTTAGCATCCTCGTTTGCGTGGACAGTGGGGTTTGAGCTTTTAGAAGAGTGATTCTCAGACAGGGGTGATTGTGCCCTCCCAGGGGACGTTTGACAGCATTTTTGGCTAACAAGCATTCGGTTCTGCTGGCATCTGAGTAACAACGAGGGATGCTGTGAAGCATCCTATGAGGTGCAGGACAGCCCTCCACATTGAAGACTTGACTGGTTTAAAGTATGAACAGAGCTTCAATTCCTTCATCTGTTAAAATGGGAGTAGCTCCTATGCCTCTTTCACTTGGTTGTTCTAAGTATTAAAGACGGTAGCACATGGGAGAATGCTTTCTACAAGTAGCAGCTGTCTTCATTGATTCTAGTGATATCTAGGGCATCCCCATATTTTATTTCTCTATCTAATCTATCATTGCCACAGACCTCTTCCTAAATCGCAAATCTGACCCTATTATTTCTCTCCTTAAAACCAAACTGATCTTTGCGGCCTCGTTTTTCAGCCCCCCTGCTCCCTTGTGCTCCCATCAGGAATGTAGTATAATATGCTCTCTCTCACCTCCGTGCCTTTGCACCTGCTGTGTCCTTTTCTGAGCCCTCTCATCACACTCCCTCCAGTTTCACCTAGTCAGCCCCTACTTGTTCTTGATGGCCTTAGCTTCCGTATCACCTCCTGGAAGTTTTCCCTTATTGCCCCAGGTAGAGAAGGTGCCTATCATCTGAGTTCCCAAAGTGCCTCATGTTTACCCCATGCCACAGCTTGTAATGCTGTCACAATTGCCTTTTAAAATAGTCCATCTTGGGAGTTCCCACTGTGGCTCAGTGGTAACGAACCCAACTATTATCCATGAGGACAAGGGTTCAATCCCTGGCCTCACTCAGTGGGTTAAGGATCTGGCGTTGCCATGAGCTGTGGTGTAGGTTGCAGACGTGGCTTGGATCCTGCATTGCTGTGGCTGTGGTGTAGGCCAGAAGTTGTAGCTTTGATTCGACCCCTAGCCTGGAAACTTCCATATGCTGTGGTTGAGGCCCTAAAAAGACAAAAAAAAAAAAAAAAAAAAATTCCAGCTTGGCATTCCCTTGTGGCACAATGGGTTAAGGATCCAGTGTTGTCACTGCAATGGCGCAAGTCGCTGCTGTGGCACAGTTTCCGTCCCTGGCCCAGGAGTTTCCACATGCCTCAAGTGAGGCAAAAAAACAAACAAAAAATTCCATCTTCTCTAGGCTGTGAGTACCTTGCTCACTGTTGTAGTCTCAATGCCTAGGAAAATATTTGATCAGCTAGGATAGTTCAGTAAACATTTATTGAATGGATGGATGAATGAGATCTTTGAAAATGCCTGTTACCATCAGAAAATACCCCATTTTGATTTGTCTTCCTTCTTTTTCCTTTGGTCACCGTTAGGGTCAAGCTAATAGGTGATGGTCCAAAGGAGAAGGTTGCTGAGAAGAGCACAGGGGGGTCAAGAGAGGCTTTAATCTCAACCAGTGGCCTTGATGTAATCTAGAGGGAAGGGTTCTTGCTTGAAAATAATCATCTTTGTCTTTAGACTGAATTAACTGCTATTTTCTGGAAAATATATTAATCAGGAAAAGATGAGAACTTAATAAGTTGCCGGTAGCTCTGGGATGTGTGTGTGCACGTGCGAGCATGTATGTGAGTTTGCATATTCCAGACTACTTTTCTTATTGTGTGTCCATTGGAATTTCACATTCTCAGCTATGGAATTAAGCTTTTGGAGATAGAAACATTCTTTGCTTCTGAAGGACATCTTAATGTATGTCTTGCCGAAATGCCTGATTAAAGAAAGCTTTCAGGTAAAAATCTTTCCGTAACGGATCTACCGTGTCCCCATTTTACAAATGAGTAAACTGAATATTCTCAAAGAATATGTGTCCATACAGTGAGTTAGGAACCAAACCAAACCAGGACTCAAAAAAAAAAAAAAATAGCATAGCTTCATTGGAGACAAATTATAGAAGCTGCAATGTCTTTAAATTTAGAAAACAAAGTTAGCTCCTGCCAGAGCTGCGAGGCAGTTTTGACGTCTTCTGAAAGCCACTTCTCCCATCCAATTTTATTCTTAAAGTAGGAAGCAAAAGCTCGCAGGGACACTCCGGTGCATCTCCCCTTCCATTTATCAGTATTTTTGCTTCTCATTATACCCATGGCCTAGTTTTCTTGGGCTCTTTAGATGTCAATGAGCATATTACACCAGGTATTGTCCTTGAAAGTTTTTGAAGTTCTCTAGGCATTATGAACAAGGTCTTCAACTCCAGCTGGGAGCCATGACGACTTTGGCTCTGCTCTATTTCCTTAAGAAATCTAAAGGATGGCGTTGTCATCTTCCAAAAGAGAAACTGATAAAGAAAGGCTGCCCTCATACTGAGTTTTCCCCCTTTCTCAGAGGCAGCAGAGACATTGCTAAAATTGAATTTTATGGTGCAAGACGTGACTATATTTTCACCAAGAGAAAGTAAGGTGTGAGCTCTGGAAGAATGGAGCACGATTTCTGGGAGGCAAGACCACTGGTGCCGAACCTGGGGAAGAGGGGGTGAGGAATCAACATTCTTCATTCTAATTCCAGCCCGCACTGGTTGGGGAAGCAGAAGTCAGCCAAGCTGGGCTGAGCTTCCTGTGTCCTGGGCACAGGGCACCGGGACACAGGTTTTTGTCTCTGGTGACTGTGGGGCATTCCCAAGGGGATCTTGGTCTATGTTTTTTTTTTTTTTCCTGCTCTAGGCTTTTTCCAACCCAATATAAGAATGATTGACAGTTCTCAGCAGACCGCTGGGAAGCTGTTTTCTGGCATCTTATTGGATTGGAGGAGAAGATGGAGTTTAGCACCAAGGTTTGGAAGGGAGTGTTGAGCTAAGGGCTTGCTCCTAAGTGGGTGGAGTAGGCTCCTGAAATCTAATTTAAGAAGACCCACTCAAACCCCGAAATATCACCCCTTCAGATTTCGGAAATGTCAACTACAGCATCCATCACTCCGTGTCCATCATGTCTTTCCACAACTTCCTGTGTGAGGCAGCAGCACATTCAGTCTATAGCACTTCCACGTGGGTGGTTTTCTCTGGCCAGTTTTTCCTCTTGACTATGTATAGGGGGTGGTGGCATGAGGAATGAAGCCAAAAGACCCAGAAAAGTGGCTGCTACTGCTGTGGTCATTGGAAAGTCTTTCAGCTGGCTCTGTTTCTCTTTTAACATGTTGATTATGTGTGTGTGTATGTGTGTATATACCAGTGTTTGTTTCAGCAAGTTGAAGAATAGCACAAATTTGTATTCCTTTTAATATTTATTTATTTATTTTTGCTTTTTAGGGCCATACCTATGGCATATGGAAGTTCCCAGGCTAGGGGTCAAATCAGAGCTGCAGCTGCTGGCCTACACCACAGCCACAGCAATGCAGGATCTGAGCTATATCTGTAACCTACTCCACAGCTTGCAGCAATGCTATATCCTTAACCCACTGAGCAAGGCCAGGAATTACACCAGTGTCCTCATGGACACTGGGTTGGGTTTGTTACTGCTGAGCCACAGTGGGAACTCCAACCCTCAGCTTTTTAAAAGGGGAGATCTGGAGCTGGCCAGCATGGATTCACATCCTAGCTGTACCATTTAAGAGCTCTGTGGTTTTGGATAGCTGACTCAGTCGTTTTGCATCTCAATCTCTTTTCTGTAAATGGGAGTACTTATACTATATATATAAGTACTTTTTTTTTTTTTGTCTTTCTCTCTTTTTTAGGGCCACACCTGTGGCATATGGAGATTCCCAGGCTAGGGGTCCAATTGGAGCTGTAGCCGCCATCCTACGCCAGGGCCACATCAACATGGAATCCAAGCCATGTCTGTGACCAACACCACAGCTCACGGCAATGCTGGATCCTTAATCCACTGAGCAAGGCCAGGGATCGAACCTGCATCCTTATGGATGTCAATCAGGTTTGTTAACTGCTGAGCCACAGTGGGAACTCTGACTATAGGCTTATTTGAATGATTTAGAATAACATATAATTTCTATCCTAGTGCTTACACACACATGCAAAAAAAAAAATCCTTATTAAATCCCATTGTATAGGGTTATGTCAAAGGGGCTAACAGAAAGAGCTCCTAATAGCAAAGCTGGAACATTCTGAGCAATGAAAAAAATTAGCATCAAATAAAAATCCCTGAGTCATAAAAAAATGTTTGAACAAATATACAAATGGGGAAAAACACAAATCTCCTGAAGAGAAGAATTCCATATAATTCATGTAGACATCATGTCTTTAAGGGGGAGTTACATAGTTGCCCTAAGTGCAGGGTGCATACAGTGACTTTTTTCCAAAGAGGACAGTATAAAAGGGGAGAAAATCAAGAGTAATTTACAGTGGAGACAGTTGACAAATGTCAAATGATCTCAGCCAGGTGATCAAGGTTAAAATCAACAGTGATGAATCATCTTGATACTAGGTACCTTTGATATGATGTGATAAAAATGGCAATTTATCTCTATGGTCTGTCCCCCCAAACCTCATAACCCCAGCCTAATCATGAGAACAACAGCAGACAATCCCAATAGAGGGGAAATCATACAAAATATGTGACCAGTATTCCTCAAAACTATCAAGGTTATCAGAAATAAGTAAAGTCTGATAAACTGTCATAGCCAAGAGGAGACTAAGGGGACATCAGCTAAGTGTGATGTGGTCCTGGTTGGAATCTTGGAACAGAAAAAGGACACTATGTAACAATTAAGAAAATATGAATAAACCGTGGACTTTAGCTAATAACAATGTATCCATATTGGCTCATTAACTGCTATACATTACCAAATGAATCTAAGATGTTACTAATAGGTGACACTGGGCTCAGGCTGTGTAGGAATTCTTTGTGTTTTCTTCTCAAATTGTCTTTAAATCTAAATGTTCTGAAAGATAGTCTATTTTTAAAAAGTTCTTATCATCATCATCAACATCATCATTTTCTGAAGTTTCTCTCCTGTGTAAATTTCAAGGCTCTCAGCAGGACATGCTAGGTCTAAGACATCCATCCCAGTTGCTACTGCTTTTGTTAGCCAAGAAGCCCTGTTCTTTTTGATTATGGTTGGTGTGGTTCCCACATGGTAGAATTTGGGTGATCTGGGTGTCCATTATGCTCTTCTAGGGGAATATGTATTAACTCTGAAAATGTAAACCTAGCAGCATGAAAGAACCTTTGTCCACTAAAGAAAAGTGTTTAGGTAAACCAGCTTTCATTCCAGGCAAAATCAATTTTCTTTCTCTGTCAGCACCGCCTTGTACATACCGTGGCTGAATCACTCATCACATTGGATTTTCATTATTCATCTCTACCCATCTGTGAATTCCCCAATGGAAGAGTGTTATCTCATTTATCTTTGTACTTTCAGGACTTAATCTTATGCTCAGAAGAGATGACTCAAAAACTGGTGATTGAGTGGAGGACTGGGCAGCAGTGTTTAAACTTGCAATGCCAAAACTCAGTTTGATTGTCTGTGCCAAAAGAAGATGATGGGAGAGATGATATTTTCCAAAGATGGCCACAGCAATATCTCCCATCCTACTTTGTCTTTTGTCAACCTGACCTTCACTTTTCTCTAATAGCATCTCGAGATCTGTGTTCTTTCCCCTTGAAAGGAGTTGACCTTTGTAACTGTCTTAACCAATAGCATATGGCAGAAGTAGTACATTGTGACTTTGGCAATTGCATCATAAAAACTCCACGAACTTCTCTTTCTCTCTTGAGTCGCTCACTCTTGAAACCCCGCCACCATGCTGTGAGAATGCCAAGCAGGGGTATGAAGAGATAGCCTTTGAGAGCAACTGAGGTCCTGGTCCATATCCTCAACAGATCTTCCAGCTGAGAGCCAGCATCAACCTGCCAGCCATCTTGGAAGTGTATTTTCCAGCCCCCAGCCAAGCTATTATAGCTGATGGCATGTGGAACAGAGATCAGCTCTCTCATCTTGTCCTGTCCAATTTGCAGATTCATGAGCCAAGTCAATGACAATTGTTATTGTAAGCCACTCTGTTTTGGAGTGTTATGGAGGGTTACCCAGATCCTATGGGTAAATAAGATCCTAGCTGATTGAAAATAAGACTTGTGATTTGTTTTACTTTCCTTTGTATTTCATGCAAAAAGCTTTCTGATGCTGGGATTTTTTTTTAACCATGAGTGGAAATTGATTGAGAGGGATACAGCCACATTTGGAAGTGAGTAACCACAAGGGTCTCAAAATGATAATTTAATTAATGCATTTATAAATCAATTAACAAATTTAGCAACTGTTTGAGTACCCAATGTGGTCCAAACCCCTGGCTGAATGGTGGGATGTAACACTGAAACACCTAGATGTGATCCTTTGTTTAATGAAGATTAACATTTTACTGAGAAAACCAAATAAATAATTCCACAGTTAATTATTTTACTACTATTATTATTATTATTATTATTATTTTTGCTTTTTAGGGCCACTCTTGTGGCATATAGAAGTTCCCAGCTAGGGGTTGAATCGGAGCTGTAGCAGCCAGCCTACACCACAGCCACAGCAATGCAGGATCTGAGCCATGTCTGCGACCTACACCATAGCTCACAGCAATGCTGGATCCTTAACCCACTGAGTGGAGCCAGGAATCGAACTCACGTCTTCATGGGTACTAGTCAGATTCATTTCCCCTGTGCCTCAATGGGAACTCCTACACAATTATTTTAAACTAAGAATTAATTCAGTGTCAGTGGTGGAAAGAACTGAAGGATATTTATCCAAGAGAGTAGCTTCTTCAAATATCTAAGGATTGTGCTGTGGCTCACTCACATGGCTTGGGCTTCCTCCTAGTGTGGTGGCTGGGAGGCTGCTCAAAACAGTGCCTTCTGTGGGATGATTTTCTACTCCCCAGTACACAGGTGGGCTCCTAGCATCAGTACCTGCAGTACCTGCAGATGACAGACAGCTCTCTGGTCCAAGTTGATGCATCCAGGGAAGGACATCTGGCTCAGGCTGAGCCAATCACGTCCTAACAAGCTGTCAGTAAGGCTTGTTAATGGCAGTGCTAGAGATGCAGGTTTGGTGACTCCTGATGTGGTCAGTCTTGAACCTGCCCTGATCCCTCCATTCCTGGAGGCTGATTCTCCTCCTTTTCTTCTCCCCAGCTCCTCCTCTCCTTCCCCTTCTCCTTCTTGATCTAACCAGATGCCACAAGATCTTTCCAGTTAATTTCCTTTAATGCTAAAGCTTCCTAGAGCTGATTTCCATTACTTACAATAAAGCCAAACCTTCCTTAGTACAGACTACAAGAGGGATCATCCTTATCCTTGAGGACTCTCACAGCATAGAATTAAGACCAAGGAGCAGAAGCCACAGTGGGAAAAATTTCAGTTGAATACATGCAAGAATGTTCTAAGGACCAGAGAGATGCATAGACTCAGGTGGTGAGCTTCATATCCTTGGAGGTTTTCCAGTGAGACTGGTCAACCACTTAGATGTAATATTATCAGAGAATTCAAGCCTTCGCTCCAAGATTAGCCTGGTTAATGATGATAGTGATGACGATGAGGGTGGTGGTGGTAGCAGCTAACAGTTTTGTACCCTTACCCGGGTCCTTGATAAGTGTTTAGCATGCATTGCTTCATTTAATCCTCACAATAACTCCATGAAGAAGTATTGTTACCACAACCATATGGCAAATGAGGAAGCTGAGCCTCCAGAAGTTAGGTAACTGGCACAAGGTCATTCATCCAATGAGCCCGATTTTAAATTCAGGCTGTGGGAATCCAGAAACAATGCTCTAGTTTTAGGTCAATTTTATTCCACTCCAGCCCCCAAAACTCATAGGATTTCACCTCCTTTTCCTTATTTCATAGCCCAGAAAAGGCCTCAAAATAAAAAGGTAAAACAAAAATCTTGGGAAGTTGGACCCTGCATAATAGAGCATATGTCAGATAAAAATTCAGGCATACACAACACACTAGAATCAGAAAATTGTGGAAAAAGTGGTCCTCAGAGCACAGTGAGTCCTGTTCAGGTAGAACAGCTCACTAAATATATCTCCCCGTGTTGCTGCATGTTTTTTTTTTTCCCGTTTCTTTTGCTACTCCTTCCAATTCTACTCTTTCTGGATTAAATGAGTTTAATAATAAAAATAATAAATAATAGTTGTCTTATTTTTGAAATGCAGAGCATCCCTCCCAGTTCTGAATGATTTGTTTTGCGATGTATAGTGCCACCAACAGAGGGTGTGTTGTGTGAGGGAGGCAATTCGAATTGCCAGTAGCCTGTTTCATTTTTTGTTTGTTTGTTTTGTTCTGTGGGTTCGCATCTGCGGTATATGGAAGTTCCCAGGCTAGGGGTTGAATTGGAGTTGCTGTTGCTGGCCTATGCCACAGCCACAGAAACTCTGGATCCAAGCTGCGCCTTGTCTGACCTACACCACAGCTCATGGCAACGACGGATCCTTAACCCACTAGGTGAGGCCAGGGATTGAACGGGCATGGATACTGGTTGGGTTGGTAACCCACTGAGCCACAAGGGGAACTCTGCCAGGAGCCTGTTTGATGACTGTTTCCCAGAAGCAGAGTGATCCAATTCAGCAGAAGTTTCTTTTAGAAACATGCCTATAAAAAGGTCCAACCTCTACCTGATCATTCATGATTATTTTAAATAATAGGGAAAATGGAAGGTTCCTATCATTTCCTTAATTGAATAAAGGAGACAGACTTGGAAGTGTCGTGCTGAATGCTGAACAGACTCCAAGCACCTAATTAGAGCATTTACCTGCAGAGTTTGCTTTGCAGGGGTGGCGCTGAGCCCTGCTTCTCTTCCCCACCTGTTTCTGATGTGTTTCTGCCTGTTTGGGAGGTTAACGCCAAGGCCAGCCCGATGTGCGCTTTTTTAATAGAATACTTAAGCTCATTCTTGTTGTGGAGCGAACCACAGATCTTGGAAGAATCTTCCGAGGTTTTGTTAAGCCTATTATGATGTTTCCAAGGAGATGGAGTCCAGCAGAAGGCAAAGGGGGGTTGTTGTGTTTTGTCAGGAGCTTGTTTACCCAGCTGGGTTTGGAAACTCATTACTTTATTATTCATCTCCACATCTCCAAGCAGGTGATGCTTGCGTCTAGAAGCCAATTGTGTGCTTTCCACCACCACAAATCTAAAACTCCCTCAAGCAACCTATTTCAGATATATAAAGAGAAGCATGTTAACATCTCCAGACGTGAGTCCTGCTGGCTTGATGTAGGAGGTGCTGGTTGCTTAAAGCTGGATTGAAGTTTGAGTCCCAGGCATGGGATGGGGTATATATTTGGGAGCCCCTGGGTGATGCTGATAATAAAAGCTGAAGTCTATGGAGTACTTAACCATATGCCAGGCACTCTGCTCTGGGGTGGGGGTGAGCCCAGGTGAACACTGTGTCTCCATTGTTAACAGGGAAAATAAAACTTGGGTCTCTCCAACCAGGGACCATCAGGAATCTATTTCAAGCACAGAGAATGAGGCTGTGAATATCACGGCCTGGGTTATATTTCCTGCATCTACAGGGCAGCTTTTTTAGGAATATAGGAACCCCTGAAATCATAGGCAAAAACCCGACAAATTGCATCAATCTGGGGATGTATATTTTTTGGTTTTGCTCGCTGTTGATTTCTGTTCCCTAACTTAAACTTCTCATATTAGCACGGGAGTCAGCATGCTTTTTCTGGAAGGAAGAGATCAAATGTTTTAGACTTTGTGGGCCCTGTGGTCTCTGTGGTGTGAAAGGAAAAATCAAAACAGAGTCAGTATTGCTGAAATGGAGCTGGGAGGCCAGTGAGAAAGTGTGACTTATGCACGTTTCTGCCTGGACGGGATCTGAGATTTTGACCGCTTATCATCTTAACACAGCCATCCAGAACATTTGCACAGTGTTCCAAAAACTAAAGATACTTGTCAGACATCAGACCCTTACCCTAAAACAACACTCAACAGCCATCCCTTAAGGACAAGTATTTCCTTTCTTGTGTAAGAGTACTGCCTCATGGCTTTTGCTTTTATGAGACCTTGACTCTTTCTCTTCATCAGAGCGCTCTTTCTGTTTTACCTGAATAGCAATGTCCCAATCGCTATCCTTTTTTTTTTTTTTTTTTTAAATCCTTGCCCTAAATAAACTCTTTTCTTATTTGCAGGCTTCTGCTTTATTGTGGTTGTTGTTGACAGTTGCAGTTATTCAACTCTGCTCTTATAACGCAAAAGCAGCCACAGGGCAATAAGTAGATAAAGGGAGGGTGGTGGCTGTGTTTCAATAAAACTTTATTTATAAAAGGTGTAGTGGCCTCAGGACTATAGTTTGCTAACCCATATACAGCATATAGTAGGTGATTCAGAAATATTTGTTGAAAAAAAAAACCCCTCTAAAGTAGAAAGTTCAAACAAATGGCATTTAAAATGCAAAACCAATCTTTGTGAAGTGTTTATAACAGTAAACTCTTATTGTACAATTTTTGGAAAATACAAAAAAGTACATTTAAAATAAAAATCATGACCAAAAGATAACCAAGTTAATAATAATTTGGTGAATAATTATTTCCTTTTTGTCATTTTCTTATGAAGTTTTTTTTTTTTTAAAATGGGTAAACAACTAGAATTTTAAAATATTACAATATATATTTGCTCTATTTTTCTGGAAGGTGACAGATGATGCCAGCTTTCTTTAGGACTGTATCAAAAGGACTAAGTCTTCTGTTTAAGGTAATGAAAGATCACTCCCAAGCTTGCTTGATCACCTGTGTCCCTTTACATCCCAGGTCATTTTTCTGTCCGTGACTTAAGGTTCTGAAAAATCTTAAAGAGCTTTTTGGATCCCAAGGGAAGACTTAATTAAAAATCTTAGTAGAATTTCAGCATTGAGTTCTATTTTGGTTGTATGGTCAGGGGACAGGGGAGGTAACTCATTTAACCAAATGTGGCACTTCCTGCCTAGTTTTGGACCCTTGCAATTGCCGTTAGCAGAGGCCCAGATATTTTGAGACTGTGTTGTCCTAACATGGACAAGAAGGGCTGTGATGAATGTTGAGCCAAAGGATTAATAAGTTGGTATGAGAGAGAACCATCAGGGATTTTTTTATTTCTATGACACAGAGAGCAGTAATATTCCAGTTCCCCTCCATTGGTACACACACACATACGCACACCCCATCCCTGCGCATCTTTGAGGGTGTTTGACCTGCCCTGGTCTGATATTTATGATTATGTAGCCTCTGTTGCCTTGCGTAGTCATTTGCCCTTCTTACCCCATCCCCTCCCACCACTGCCCTGTCCCTGCACATACATCCTGTGCCCTGTATCGCTCACTCTTAGAAGCCAGAAAGCACATGATCATCTAAAACAATTCTAAAGGATGTTGGAGAAGCATCTAGCACTCAGAAAACCCCAAAGCTGCCAGACCAGTGATGACCACCCCTTCCCAAATTTGGGAATGGAAAATCAGCAAGCCTTTACATTTTAAAAGTTTTAAATTATGAGTATTTGGCTTGGCAGGAAGGGAGGTGGCCCCATCATATGCAGGTGGCATGTTCGATATGTGTCCACCCAGGCTCTATGTTCTTGATAATGACTGCAGAGAATTCCACCTTGTACCCTCCAAACATCCTCTGTTCCCTTTAAAATTCTATGATGGTCCTTTGCCAAATGCACAGTATCATGTCCCCTTTGAGCGGTTGGATGCTCAATCTGGGGGCCTCCCTCCCACACTAGGAGGGATGAGCACATGAGAAGACAGCGGGGAGGGGTGAAGTGCCCATCATGGACCTGGTGCTCTCTGTTCATGCTCTGATTTATTCCACCCACCAATGCTGTTGGTAGGTGGAGCATCTCTATTTTATGGATCGGGACAGACTCTTTTTGTTAACAAAGACCACATTTTCTCCCTTCTGCCTCCCTCTCTTCTAAAGCTCTTAAAACCATGCCTGGTACAAAAATAAGTACTAAATAATTGTTAGCCATCATTATTCTTGTTGCTATTTTTGTTCCTGTACTCAGCAGGGCTGTGGGAGCAGCAGAGTTCTTACACGAGGATCTGCTTTGGCCTTGAAGTGCCTTGTGTTTGCATCTCAGCTCTGTCTTTTATTTATAAGATGAGCTCTCTTGGGCATGTTATTTTCTGATTCTTAGTTTCCTCACCTGAGAAATGGGGGGTGATAATAGAAGCTTTATTATGAACGTGTTTTTGAGGGTGGAATAAAAAGTCATTCTGTCAGGCCCTGGACTGGAATGAAAACCTTTCACTACCCAGAGGGGTTTGCCAGCCCACTCTGCCAACTGTGAAAAACATATGGTCAACTAATCTTTCCATAAATGCTTATGGAATGTCTACAGTGTGGCTGCTTATGTTGTAGGCCCTGTGGAAATAACTGAGAACTTACATCCCAGTTAGGAAGAGCATAACAATAAACAATCAAACAAGAAAGAAAGAAAGTAGATATATTCGGATAGAAATTAATATTATGAAGAAAATCAACAGAGTACCATGACAGTGATAGGAGGCAGGGAGAGGAGGGCCATATTAGCAAGGTAACCAGGAACGAGGCCTATGAGGGGTGTCTTTTGAGTTGAGAGTGATGAAACGCAGCCAGCCAGGGAAAAGTTTGGAATATGAGAACAGAAGGAATAGTAGGTGCAAATTTTAAGTAATTTTTCTGCCCAAATTTCCCATTAACTTCTGATCCATATTTTCCCTCTCTGTTGAACAGCAACCTGTTTATTAGAGGTTGCCTAACAGCACAATACTCTAGATCAGGTCAGTCTAGGGACATTCAAGTTCTAATCAGAAACTTGGGAGCAAATCTAACTTGGCAATGAATAGCATATTGACCTTGATAATTAATGAATGCTGTTTGGATGGCTGTTCAATTTTGGAAAATTCCTAAACCCTTGATGGGCTTCAGCTGAACACCAGAGCCTAGTTTCTTCCTCAGAAACCATCCCAGAACTGTGTGAGCACAGATAGGTCTGGGAGCTGCTGGCTTCCAGCAGGTGAGATAAGAAATCTGTTAAATCACTGGTTGATTTGACCTCAGAAACTCACAGAAAAAGAGATCAGATTTGTGGTTACCAGAGGTGGGGGGGTGGTTAGGGTTGGGGGCCAGGGTGATGGTGAGAAGGGATTGGATGAAGGCAGACAAAAGATATTAGAAACTTCCAGTTGTGAAATGAATGAGGACTAGGGGTGTATATCTATCATGTATACCATGATAAGAATAGTGAACACTGCTGTATGTTATATGAAAGTTAAGAGAGGAAATCCTGAGTCCTCATCACACATAAATCTTTTTTTCTGTTTCTTTCATTGTGTATCTATAGGAGGTGATGGATGTTCACTAAACTTACTGTGGTCAGCATTTCATGATGTATCTAAGTCAACTCATTGTGCTATACACTTTAAACTTAAACATCACTCTATGTCAGGAAAACTGGAAGACAAAGAGAAGAAAAGTGTTAAACATTTTGCAGTATCATCCCAGAGAGGGTCCAAACCCCTGGGCCTGATGAGATGTGGTGGTTAGTTACCTAGAAATAGACTGCAGAGGCACTTATTCATTTAGCTGGCATTGTTGAGTACCTACTGTGTGCTAGGTGATCTTCTGGGTAATGGGAGTGGAAAGATGAGTAAGACTTACTATTGCTCTGAGAGAGCTCATTGTCTTTTGGGCACTTGAATCATGGCTTTTGTTGTTACCTGTTGTTTGGCTTTGGGCTTATCTCTGGGACTAGGTTTTCACATCCACAAATTGATGGGATCCAACTAAGTGACTGGTGGGGTCTTTGCAGTCCAAACGGGGCTGCTTGACTGGAGCAGGAAAATCCATGCTACAGAGACAGGGAATGAGAGTCAGTAAAATCTTACATGGTTGGAGTTCCTGTTGTGGCTCAGCAGCTTAAGAACCCGACATAGTGTCCATGAGGATGTGGGTTCGGTCCCTGGCCTCTCCTGGTGGATTAAGGATCTGGCATTGCCATGACCTGTGGTGTAGGTAGCAGACGTGGCTTGGGTTTGGCATTGCTATTGCTGTGGCATAAACTGGCAGCTACAGCTCTGATTTTACCCCCGCCTGGGAACCTCCATATGCTGCAGGTGCTGCCCTCAAAAAAGAAAAAAAAAAAAAGAAAAAGAAAGAGAGAAAGAAAGATGTGTTCTTAGAACTAGCGTATACAACTTACTGGTAAGTTTCTAGTCAAATTTCAGATTGGGTTTGGAAGCACAGTTTTCAAGTAAATGTTAGGAGAAAGGGTGATTCAACATGGATTCACAAAGCAAAAGCCGTTCACTGATTAATTCCAGAAACATATTTTTTGAAGCATATTTTATGTATATGTTCTAGGTACCGTTTTAGGCACTGGGAATTGAGCAATGAATAAAACAGTTAAAATATTTTTTTTTTCTTCTCTCATGGTATTTATATTCTAGAGAGGATAGGAGGAGTAGCAGACAAAAACCAAGGTAAATAAGTAAAACCAGCTAGTTGTGAGATGACAGTAGGTCATGTGGAGAAAAATAGAGCAGGGAAGGGGATAACAATGCTGTGGTTTATTTTATTTTATTTTATTTTTGTCTTTTTGTTGTTGTTGTTGCTATTTCTTGGGCCGCTCCCGTGGCATATGGAGGTTCCCAGGCTAGGGGTTGAATCGGAGCTGTAGCCACTGGCCTACGCCAGAGCCACAGCAACTTGGGATCCGAGCCACGTCTGCAACCTACACCACAGCTCCCGGCAACGCCGGATCGTTAACCCACTGAGCAAGGGCAGGGACCGAACCCGCAACCTCATGGTTCCTAGTCAGATTCGTTAACCACTACGCCACGACGGGAACTCCTACTTACTTTAGTTTTTAAAAGGGTCATTACTGAGGAATGAGGAGTGATTGCTTAATGATTATGGAGTCTCCTTTTGGGGCGATAAAAATGTTTTAGAACTTGAGGAAATGATGGTTGTATAACACTGAATATACTAAAAGACAATGAATTGTACATACAAAATAGGTAATTTTCTGTTATGTGAATTTTACCCCCATAATAGAAAAAGGGTCATCAGAGAAGGATTTTTTTTTTTAAGTGATATTTGATAGGGATCTGAAGGAAACAAGGGAGGGGGTCCCTTTTTCCATTTTTTAAGATTCCACATTTGCATAAATGAGATAATGCTATTTTTGGGGAAATATCTTGTGACCCGCATTGCGTGGGTTTTCCATGACTCAGGACCAGTGTTATGTAGCCGGGGCTAGCTCCACCTGACCCCACTGTCATGGCCAGGGTTGAGATCATCTCCAGGTGAAGCAGGAGGTGGCCAGCCCAGGCACGGACTCAGAGGCTCTTCTGTGTGGACAATGAGTAATCTGAGAGACTGTGTATTACCTGAAGAAATGATTTAAAATGTTTTAAATTTATTTTGTGTTATTTCTTTTCATTCTTTATGAATTTTGTCTGTAGGTGAGGGCTCATGATAAAGTCACTATCTGTAGTAAACTGCATTATTATCTGAGAGGTAATGGGTGTAAAAGCGAGACCAAATCAGTTGTATGTTCATTTTTTTTTTTTTCCAGAGAAGCTAGGGAACAATGAGAGTCCCTAGCTCTTTAAGGTTCTCTAACAGGTTATGGGCTCAAAAAAATTAAGATGCTCCAAGCTAGCAAGCTAATTTTTCTTGTCACAAATAGCAATAGGCATGTTGGCACAAAATCCAGTTTGGCTCCATTAGGGGTAGTGAGGAGAAGACTGGGAGAGGTTATTTTATTTTCAGCCACCAGTGACAGAGGTGTTTCTCTAGGTAAATTTTGCACTCATCAAAGTTCTGGAATGTACCAACACACTGTGCTATTTAAACCAGGACCACTGCCAGGAAAGTACAATGCAGAAGAACTGTACAGTAGGAGGGTGTTTTTGCTCTACTGAACTCTTACTGGATATGTCAACACATGGGGCAATACCAAATCTTCCTATACTGTAAATATGAAGTGCAAAAAAAAAAAAATCTGAACTGTAAAAAATGCACAAAGACCCATATGCAGGTATATTGATGTTGTAATGGGAACATACTAAATACAACCTATTTGTCCATCAGTAGAAAACTGGTGAAAAAAAAATATGGTTCAGCCAGATAATGGAATAATAATATATATAATAGTAATATAGCTATTAAAAGGATCAAACGGATCCATGCACACTGAAGTGACATAATCTTTAGGGAATATTATGAAGAACTCTGCATATAGTATGCTTCCATTAGTATGAAAATGAGTGTATGTATATATATATATTTGTATCTCTGTCTTTGTCTATATCTATACCTATACCTATATGTATCACAAAACAATATTTATGTCTATTTTGTTACTTTTATATGAATAGAATATTTCTGGCAATCTTTATAGGAATCTATTACTCTTGGTTGCCTTCTGGAGAAGACTGAGGGGTAGAGTGGGTGGGAAATCAGAAACAAGAGGAGAGTCATTCTTCATTTGAAATTCATTCTATTTGGTTTAAAAATAAATAACGGTGAGTTCCCTGGTGGCCTGTCAGGTTAAGGACCTGGTGTTGTCACTGATGTGGTACAGATTTGATCTCTGGCCCAGGAACTTGTGCATGCCATGGGCACTGCCAGAAAAGTCAGAATGTCGAGTTGGAAGAGAGGATATGTTGTGAGTGGGGGATGTTGAAGACGGGACTGGGGGACCTGGCCCCGGCTTTGGTGAAAGAATAGGGTTGCTTCTGATTCTTGGGGATGGTGGTGGAAGCAGATGAGACAGAGTGCTGTACTGTGTTTCATATGGGATGTGCTGGGAGGGAGGAAAAGGATGCTTGGGAACCCTGTTCCCGTATCTCCCAGACCTTGTTATAGGTCCATGGATAACAAGTGAACCGTTCACCCATCTGGCAACTGAGGCTTCCAAAATAAGCTCTTCTCCTTCCCTCCACTTCTGGCAAGCTTCTCTGTGTCTCTGTAGTATGTTGCAAAACTGGTCATATGCTTCTTTCACTAAGTGGCGAAGCCTGCTTATCTATCCTTTGAATCAGGGACATCCATGTTTTTTTTGTTTTGTTTTGTTTTTTTTTTTTAACCAATAGAAAGTAGCCTCTTTGCAGCTTCTTCATATTTTTGGAGCCCTCCACCACCATGTGGACAAGCCCAGGATAGCATCGTGGATGATGAGAGATGTGGTCAGAGACTCCTGTTGCCTCTGAGTCAGCCAGCTACCCCCCAGCCACATGAGTGAAGCCGTCCACAAACAGCCTCATTAAACCATCAGCTGATCATAGACACACACAAGAACCTCAGCTAAGCAAGCTGAGGCCAGAAGAACCTCCCAGCTGAGCCCGGTTCAAGTTGCTGACCCCTAGAATGGTGATGGAAATAAATGCTGTTTTTGCACTGCTAAGTTTTGGGGTGACTTGTTACATAGCAGTAGGTAACTACTACACTGAGCATGCAGGGATGGACGCCAAAGCTCAAGCAGTCAAAACAGCCAGGAGAATCCAGGGTTTTGTTTTCAAAATTTTAATTTTGTATCTGACATTTAGTCAAGATTTTTTTGTATAGGGACCACTTTTATTGTATTCTCTTATTCTTTTATCCTCTATTAATTCTTCAAATATGGGACTTTTTAGATCCCCAAGCCTTCCTGGACCCCAACCTCTTCAGCATGGCAGGAAAGGGAGCAGGGTGGATGGTTTCAGTGTTTTTCAATCTATAATTAGGTGTTTACAAGAGGTGACAGAGTTGGGGCACGGAGCCGGCATTCTTAGAACCTGCACCCCTACCCCCAACTTTAATCAGAGCAGCTCTACTTTTATTTGTTTACATACGCATTTATTTAAAGAATACATTTTTGTGTGCTCACTCTGTTCCAGTCCTATATTTTTTAGGAATCCTGCTTGCCAGACCGTTAACTGATAAGTCTGTTTGTTCACTGTCAGAAAGATTCATCTGCTTTAAAAAAAAGTTTGAAATCCTCTGCTGTGTACAGTATTTTCTCAGAATCCTTTTCAGAAGGTGGAAGCATTTTCCTGGAAAGGTAATTTTGGCTGTCGTTAAGTCAGAGCTGTCTGCCTGTCTGCCAGGAGGTGGGCCTGGCTGGAGGAGGGGCAAGGGCTGGCTTTCTGGAGGCCTGGATGGAGTGGAGGGTGCAGGACAAAGCAGGAGGGCTGTGACTGGGTCATAGTCACTCCAGGGCCCCCTCCTCAAGTTCAAGTCCTGAGCCCCAGCTCCTGCCCCACCCTCAGCTGCTTCCTGGCAAGGCTTCTTCTCTCCTCCCTCTGCATACCCAGAATATCCCAACTGCCAGTGGCAGCAGCCAGAACGGAGCAGGCTTCCTTGACAGTGGGGTTTGATGGCTTCATTTTCCCTTCTGCTCCCTCACATTCTTCTGTCTCCTCTCCAAGGCCTGGTGCTCAGCAACCTGGCCAGAGAGGAAACAGCCACCCTTCTGCCCCTTCTCTCTCTTCTCCCATCCTTTGAGTGATGGTCTGTTTTGGCTCCTGTTTACCTCTCGGAGGCCTTCGCACACAAGAGGTGAACAGGGGATGAGGAATCAGGAGGCTGAGTTCAGGAGACCAGCTCTGTTTCTTCAACTGTGAAGAGAGGGACTTGACCCCAGGGATCCCCACACCTGCCAACTGGAGCCAACTCCACTTTCTGGCCACAAATGCCACAGGGCTAGATAAAGGCTGTCCAAGGTCTAGCCTGTGGCCTGCTCTTTGTTAAAAAGGAGATTTGCAAAAATACTGAATCACACCCGAATGTAATGCAATATCATAAATCAACTGTACTTCAATTTAAAAAAAAAAAAAGGTGAGAAAGTGTTAGGATGTTGAAGACAGAGCAACCCCAAACTGAGACTTGTTTTTCCTAATGAGAAAGACTGCAAAGGGAGTTCCCATTGTGGCTCAGGAGGTTAAGAAACCAATGTAGTATCCATGAGGATGTGGGTTTGATCTCTGACCTCACTCAGTGGGTTAAAGATCTGGTGTTGCTGCAAGCTGTGGTGTAGGTTGTGGATGTGGCTTGGTTCTGGCATTGCTGTGGCTGTGGTGTAGGCTGGGAGCTGCTGCTCTGACTTGACCCCTAGCCCAGGAACTCCCATATGCCTCAGGTGCGGCCCTACTGTATAGCACAGGGAACCATTTTCAATATGCTGTGATAAACCAAAACGGAATAGAATATGAAAAAGTCATGTGTATATGTGAATAACTGAATCATTTTGCTTTATGGAAGAATTAGTATGACATTGTAAATCAATTATACGTTAGTAAAATACGTTTAAAAAAGAAAGCAATTACTACCAAATTAAAGAAGGATGAGCCTTGTAGGGACCTAGGGGAACCTGGGATAGAGATCCTATAAGGCCTGTTTAAGTTCTAAACATCTGTAATTATTTAAGGTCTGTGTCCATATGTCTTCTCCATCATTTAAATCCCCCTTATTTTGCTGGGTGCTGTGCCTGTCCCAGGCCAATGCCCCCACAAGTGTGAAATCAGTGTGGACATTGGTTGTGGGAGGAGTCTACAGATTCCACGGGAAACTTCTCTTTTCCCTCCTATCCACCTTTGCTCCTTTGACTTCAATCTGATCCTAAGTCCACGTGCATTAAAATACAGGGATATTTATGTTATGTGAAAAGCATTTCTTGAGATTGATGGCTCTTGGAAGTTGGTTGTTGGAAGGTTCTAAAGTTTCCACAGGAAATTTCTCATTTCCCTCCCTCCATCTTTGCTCCTCTGACTTCTGTCTGATCTTAGGTCCACGTACATTAAAACACAAGGACATTGGAGTTCCTGTCTTGGCTCAGTGTTTAACGAAGCCAACTAGGAACCATGAGGACGTGGGTTCAATCCCTGGCCTTGCTCAGTGGGTTAAGGATCTGGTGTTGCCGTGAGCTGTGGTGTAGGCCACAGATACATCTTGGATCCAGTGTTGCTGTGGCTGTGGTGTAGGCTGGCAGCTCCAGCTGATTTGATCCCTAGCCTGGGATATGCCACGGGTGAGGCCCTAAAAAGAAAAAAGACAAATATTGAATATGAAGAAGATGTTCAACAGCTTCAAACAAATACTTGTCAGGTATTTACTTTGAGACTAGTGTTGCTCTAGATGCTGGGAAACCAGCAATGAGGGGGCAAAAGTGTCCTGCCCTCACAGAGCCAATGGGGAGGCAGACAGAAAAGACGTGGAATAGCAGGGGGAGTGGTTGGCAGAATGATATCCCATCCTCCAAGATGCCTACATCCGCATCACCAGAACCTGTGATATCCCATTTTTGATATAACATATATAACTTTATGTTATATCAAAAATGGGAATTAAAGTAGCAGATGGAATGAAGGTGGCTAATTAACTGATGTAAATCAAGGAGATTATCCTGGATTATGCAAGTTGGCCCATTGTAATTCTAAGGACCTTGACTTTGGGGAAGAGGGAGGCAGAATTCTGACTCAGGGAGACAGCAAACATAACGAGAAATTGCTCACCGGCCATTGCTAGCTTTGAGAATGGAAAGAGTCACAAACCAGGAAATGTAGGAAGCCTCTAAATGCTGGGAAAGGCAAGAAAACGGATTCTCCTCTAAAGCCTCCAGAAATGAGCTGAGCCTGCTAACACTTTGATCTTAGACCAGTGAGACACATTTTGAACTTCTAACTTTCAGAACTGTAAGATAATTAACTTGTGTGGTTTAAGTCATAAAGTGTGTGGCCATTCGTTACAGTGCTCATAGGAAACTAATACAGATAATAGCTCTTCCATCTGCATTTTAGTGTTTGGTTTTTTTTTTTCTTTCTTTTTCTTTTCTTTAGGGCCATACCACTGACATAGGGAATCTCCTGGGGTAGGGATTGAATTGGAGCTGTAGCTGCCAGCTACACCACAGCAATGTGAGATCCAAGCCACATCTGCGACCTACAGCATAGCTCACGGCAATGCCAGATTCTTAATCCACTGAGTGAGGCCAGGGATCGAACATGCATCCTCATGGATACTAGTCAGGTTTGTTTCCACTGAGCCACAATGGAAGTCCCTTTATTTTAGTTTTCTCTTTGTTTTTCTGTTTGTAGGAGCAAGTGTCTTGGGGTCTTTAAACATCTTCTCCATTCCTGGGGAGATGCATCGCTAAAGGAAACCAGGAGCAAACTTTGCTGTGGCTTCTAAAATACAACCCTCCCCCCAAACCCCAAAAAAACAAAAAATGGATGCGCTCTTAAGTGGTACTTTGAATCTCATTTTCTCTCTCAGTGCCTCAGGCTCCCCCACTTAAGAACCTTGCCATATGGCAGTGTGTTTCTGGGCTCCTGCGATGCAGGCAGCCGTTTGACAAAAGCCACCCCACTGAGGATGCTGGAGGCTGGAGTGTGCTGAGAGACCTGATTTAAAAGATCTTGAACTACAGCACCATACTTTTGCTTGGTGCCTGCAGCCTATGGAAGGGGCGTGTAAGCTGCTGAATGGGACTGGCTATGGCGTGGTACCAGCTGGAAAGCAAGAGGCTGAAATTCTTTTTCAAATGCCTGAGTGTCCCTCTTGCTTTTTGTTTATTCATAAAGGGAGATTTTAATACATTTATATTGTGATGTATAACACACAATCAGAAAAGTGAAAATAACCACACATATACAGCTCAGTGTATAAAGCACAGCACAAAGCAAACATGTGTTAGAGCATCACCCTGGCTAATGAAACAGAACATTTCTGGTATCTGGAAGCCCTCTTTTGCCCCTTCTCTGTAGCTATTCCATTCCCCCTTCCCAAACAACCACTGTCCTACCCTCTCAAGACTCCTTTTTCTTTTGTGCATTAAAAAAAATAATTGTAAAAATTCAAACAATGTCAAAGCTAAAGAATGATTGATCATGTGTAAGCAAGCATTTCTAATAAGTAATTCTTTTCTCTATTAAAATTATTATGAAATAGTGTGCATAATATGAGCAACAGCTGGTGCCCCTCACACTCCTTAAGAAATAAAACATAATCAGTACTATTGAAGCCTCATATGTTCTTTTTCCTGATCCCTCCCTCCCTCCCTCCCTCAAATGTGGTATTTATTAACTCCAGGCATTTTGTTATATTTCCGCTAACCACATTTGTGTACCTAAATAATATATCATTTTATTTTGCATATTTTCATACCATACCATACTGTGAACATTTTTTTTTTTTTTTTTTGCTCAATACTATTTGTGAGATTCACCTAGGTTGATGCGTGGAGCTCTTGCTCATCTGTTTTAAAATGTCTTTATGCAATTCTTATTATGGCTCTATCGGTTAAGAACCTGACATACTGTATGAGGATATAGGTTTGATCTATGACCTTGCTCAGTGGGTTAAGGATCCAGTGTTTCTGCAAGCGGTATAGGCCTCAGCTGAAGCTCAGATTCAACTACTAGCCTGGGAACTTCCACATACCATAGGTATGGGTGTAAAAAAAAAGTGTTTTCAGCCTCTTTGCATTTTTATTTATTTATTTTTTGTCTTTTTGTGTTTTCTAGGACTGCACCCATGGCGTATGGAGGTTCCCAGGCTAGGGGTCTAATCAGAGCTGTAGCTGCCGGCCTACACCACAGCCACAGCAACACCAGATCCGAGCTGCGTCTGCAACCTATACCACAGCTCACAGAAACGCCGGATCCTTATCCCACTGAGCGAGGCCAGGGATTGAACCCACAACCTCATGGTTCCTAGTTGGATTCGTTAACTACTGAGCCATGACAGGAACTCCCTCTTTGAATTTTTGCAAAGGAAGAGAAAATATCTGCCGTCTCTTCCTTTTCCCAATCTCTGTCATCAAAATCTCTGTATACACATGCAGAGTTTTAAACAGTCAGTTATAAACGTTGAATCCTCAAAATAGATATGAGCCCAAGCTTTGGATCTGAATGGCAGCACCTTCACTTAGCTGCTCTGTGACCTTGGGTAAAATATTTCCTCTCTCCGTATTTTACTTCATTCATCTATAAACTGAGGTAATAAAAATAGCAATGTCAGAGTTTTGGGGAATGGATTCAGTAAGATGATACATGTACAGTGAATACCTTAGTTTCTGGCCTGTAGCAAGTGCTTTAATAAATGTTAGCCATTATTATTACATGGTCTCTACAATGTGCTTTTTCCATTTAATAATTTATCACACCATCTTTCCATGTCTGTAAATGTAGGACTATATTATAATGGTAAAACACTTATATACGTACAATAACTATTTACAAACCAGAGGACTCATTTAGAAACACATCATCATGATCTATTTCAACCTCTTTTATTGGTCATTTGGGGCACCCCTGCTTTTCTATCCTATATCCAGAGGACAGGGCAAGGTGGAATATTCATTATATGCTTCAGGAGTTCTTAGCCAAAGACGGTAACCCCTGAAGGTCTGTGGATAAAATGTAAAGGATTAGTCAACTTGGAAAGGCAAAAATTTTTTCATGGACCTCTCCCTGATTTGTTAGCATTTCTTCAGTGATGACCATAGGCAACAAACTACAGCAGAATTAACACTTCCTATGACTTGGTCACCACTGGAAATCACAGCTATTTTCTTATAATTGTTACAGAGTCTTCAAATATCCTTCATGCTCCTTGCTTCTTTGAAATTACAGTCATTGTCAGATCCACTGCTATATTTTTTTCCTTAATGTGTTAATAAAGAGCAATGTGTATTGCATATATATTGCTATATCAAAAGTTTGATCATTTCCATAACTGTATTTCAATGTAATTCTATTCCTTTGGAATACGTGCATTCTATTTTATTCATTTAAAATTATACCAAGAAAGAGTCCATAGGCTTCACCAAATTGCTGAAGTGACCCATACCACTAAAGAGATTAAGAGCCCCCTTGGATTTTCTGACCAAGGTTTCTAAGTATAGAAGATACTTGCTATACTTTTGGCTTCTTGGAATCTGAGGTCCTTATATTTGGGGGAGTCTTCCAAATGATGCATAACCTGCCTCCTTGCACAGAGGCTGAAATGATAGGCACCCACTCTGCTGATTCCCTCTGCAGCTGGAGCATGGACCCATCAGATGACTCTGTCAATCAACTGTACCAGCCCCAGACTTTTCAGTCAGAAACTGATGAAGACAGAGGGCCAAACAGAATTTATTCTGGTAAAGAGAAGCAGCCACATCCTCATTTTAGAGGCACTGGTAGTTATAGGTCTAGTGGTAACATTAATGCCCAGCATTGGTGGTTCTGGGCATAGAAGCCGTGAAGTCTTTATTGCCTATTGGAGATTCTATAACTACCCCAAATCCTTTAAACAAACCTTCTTCTTTCTTAACAAAACAAAACAGTTTCTGTTGCTTGTCATATGAATCCTGGGCTTGGGGGGTGGGTTTTCGAAGGCAAACCCCCTATAGTTTTGGGAATCCATCTCTAAGGTTTAGGACTCTTGTTTCTCTCTCCGTTTTGAAAGTGCTATTCGGTATGTGTGTATTTCCACAGCAAGTGAATACTTCCAAATAATAAGGGCAAGACCCACAATGTGGTAGCCATTCTCCATAATGGCATCCAGTGTTCCTTGCTCCCTGGTTGTCACACCTGAGGGTAATTCCCTCCCACATTATTCCAGGGTTGGTCTGTAGAGCACATAGCAGAAGCAATGGATGTCATTTCTGAGACTAGGTTATGAAAGGCTGTGGCTTCCATTTTGATGCTCTTTCATGTGCTTTTGGATTCCTCACTCGAGGGAAAGCCGGCTTCCACACTGTGAGCAGCCCTACGGAGCAGCCCACATGGTGAGAATATGATGCCTCTGGCCAAAAGCCAGTGAAAAACTGAGGCCTGCCAACAAACATGTGAATGAGCTTGGAAGTGGATTTTCCACACAAATTGAGTCTAGTGATGACTGCAGCCCTAGCTCACAGCTGGACTGCAACCTTGTGAGAGACCCTGAGCCAGAACCACCCAGCCAAACTGCCCCTAAATCTCTGACCCTTAGAAAATGGGTGAGCTAATAAATATTTGCGAATTTAAGCTATTAAACTTTTTAAAGCTATTAGCTTTTTTAAGCTATTAAACTTTTTAAAGCTATTAGCTTTTTTAAGCTATTAAACACAGTAATAAATAACCAAGACACAAAATTAAATAAAATGTTCTTGCTGGTAGCTCAGTGGACAGAAAGTATGATACAAGAGTAGTTGGAGGCAACATGGTGTGTCTTTCTTCTAGTATACAGACAGTAGAATACAAATGGATAATAGCCATTATATATAAAGAGTTCCTATGAGTCAGTATGATAAACTACCCCATAGAAAAATGAGTGTATGACCATGAGTAGGTCACTTAATCAGTTTCCTTATTTATAAAATTGGGATAATCAAGTGCCACTTTCACAGATTTGTTAAAGTCATGCCTGGCACGGAGCAAAATATGATGTAAATGTACATAAAACAGGTAATTTCCATAGAGAAAAACAACATGATTTCATTTAAATGTGGAATCTAAAAATAGTTAAATTCAAAAATAAATCGAGATGGGGGTAATGAGGTGGAGATGGGGGATGTGAGGTAAATGGGGAGATGTGGGTCAAAGGGTACAGAGTTTTAGTTATGTGGAATGAATAAGTTCTGGAGGTCTAATCCCACAGCATGGCGACAATAGGGAACAATACCGTACTGTATACTTGAAATTTGCAAAGAGGGTAGATCTTTACACACACACGTAACTATTAGAGATAATGGGTATGTTAATTAGCTTGATTGCGATGTATATGTATACAATGTGTATGTGTATATTCACAATGTATATACTCTTGAATAATGGGGTTAGTGGAGGTTAGGGGCACCCACCCCCTGCCTAGTAGAAAATCTACAATTATCTTTTGACTCTCCCTATAGGTAGCTACTAACAGTCTACTTGACTGGAAGCCTTACCAATAACTGAACAATTTACTAATACATATTTTGTAAGTTTCATGTATTACATACTGTATTCTTACAATAAAGAAGGAGAAAAGAAAATGTTAAGAAAATTCTAAGGAAGAGAAAATACATGAACAGTACTGTACTGTATTTGTTGATACTGCAAGTTTATGTTGTGTGTTTACACACACATTGAATGGTCTGGCAGAACTTACCTCAACATTGTCTGCTATGATACAAAACACTGTAGAGGCTATATGTACTGCTACCAATAAACATCAATAATGAAAAGATAATGTGAACAAAATTATATTTATTTTCAAGTCTAACAATTCATGCATTGATAACAAAGAAACAGCAATGTAGGCCTAATGTAACTGATGGTGCCATGCATAGTCTGTAAGTGTGTGCATACATTTTGATAAATTTTAACCTTTTATAATAGCTTTGCATATATTTTGTGGCAGTGAGTGATAAAATGGACTAGTATCCACATAGATTTTATGCATTCATAACATACCTAACTGTATCTTAACTTTTTTCAATATTTTGAGGCTACCCAGTTTGTCTGCAAGTTTTAAAAAATTATCACAAATCTCCAAAATTTTCCTAATATATTTATTGAAAAAAACCGCTAGTGTGAGTGGACCCACACAGTTCAAACCCCTCTTGTGCAAGGGTCAACTGTGTATGTCAGAACATTAAGTTGTATATTTTATTTTAATTAATTTATTTATTTTGCTTCTTTTAGGGCCTCACCTGCAGCATATGGAGGTTTCTAGGCTAAGGGTCGTACCAGCTACAACCGTCGGCCTACACCACAGCCACGTAATGCAGGACCTGAGCCGTGTCTTCGACCTATACCATAGCTCACGGCAACGCCGAATTCTTAACACACTGATCGAGGCCAGGAATCGAACCTGCATCCTCACGGATCCTAGCCAGGTTCATTAACTGCTGAGCCACAAAGGGAACCCCTCAAGTTGTACATTTTAAATACATACAATTTTATATATAAAGGATATCTCAGTGAAGCTGTTTAAAAAAAGATCACATCGCAATGAGATGCTGCTGTATAGCACAGGGACTATATCTAGTCACTTGTGATAGAACATGATGGAGGAAAATGTGAGAAAAGGAATGTGTATAAATATATAACTGGGTCACTTTGCTGCACAGCAGAAATTGACAGAACATTGTAAATCAACTATAATAAAAAATAAAAGTCTTAGAAAAATAAAGCTTTATACCTATCTTCACCTAAAAAAAGAGAGAGAGCACAAGATCTCATTGGTCTGTTAGATAAAAGAAAAAGAAAAGAAAAGAAAAAAGCTCCAAGACTCAAAAAAATAGTTATAAAATAGTTGATAAGTTTAAGAAAAGATGCTCTACTTCTGCAAAGAGCAGAGAAATAAGTCCAGTCACCTGTGCTGAGGATAGTGTCTAGCACATTGTCAATGCTCAGCAAATATTTGTTGAATGAATCAGATGTGAGGGAGAGTGTGTACAGCGTGCGGATGTGGTCGAAGAGATGTAGGCAGAGGGGAGGGCCAGGTGAACATCACAGGGCAAGAACAGGCCTGGCTTGTTTGAGGACAGTCAGGAGTGCTGCGTGGCTGGAGGAAAATGAGCAAGGGGGAGAACCGGGAAGGGGCCAAGGCAGGTCCTGGGATGTGAATGGACTCGTTCATTGTAAGGACATTGGCTTTTCTGCTGGGCCAAGCGAGGAGTCAGTGGCAGGTTTTGGGCAGAGGAGCGACATCCTCTGACTTACTTTGGCTGCTGTGCTCTGAATCACCTAATGGGGAAAGGGATGACTCAGGCCAGGTGGTCAGCCATGGAGATGGTGACAAGGGTCAGATTTTTCATTGTTATTTTTTATTTTATTTTTTTAATGAATTGACATTCTATTTTGGGTCTAATTGGAGCTGCAGCCGCTGGCCTATGCCAGAGCCATAGCAGTGCTAGATCTGAGCTGTGTCTGTGACTTACACCACAGCTCATGGCAACACCAGATCCTTAACCCACTGAGCGAGGCCAGGGATCGAATGTGCCACCTCATGGTTCCTAGTCGGATTCGTTAAGCACTGAGCCACGACAGGAACTTCCAGATTTTCCAGTTTTAAACAGTATACATCTATATCTCAATTTAATGATCATGTGGACTTTCTCCTTTGGTTTGTTAATATGATGGATGACATAGACTGATTTTTGAATATTGAAGCAGTATAGCATTCCAAACTCCATTTGGTCATGGGCTATTCTTTTATGAATGCATTGCTGTATTTAATTTTCTAGTATACATGTGTCAGATTTGAGATATGTTTTGAAGGTAGAACCAGGGCCAGCTTTACGGCCACATGACTTGTGGTATACCACAAGTTCCCTAGCTCAGAAGAACTTCGTGATTGGCTTTGAGGTGGGAGGGAGATGGACCCCTGGGCTGAGAACAGTGGGGACTTGTTAGGCTGAGTAAATTGGGCCTGGCTTCTCTTTGATACATCAAGGAGTAGCCAGAGTAAAAAGATGAGATGACCACATCAATCACTCCTGGGGTCAAGGAAACCTCCCCAACTACACATGGACAGAAATATTCCTTGGGGTCAAAACGGAGGGGATGCCAGGCCGTAATAAGTCCTGATACTGCCCCATAACCCTTTGCTCTGAGATCCGTTTTGGCCAGAACATGTGCACGCATATTGGGGAGGGCCCTGGGTCCTGTTAGGTGTGAGAAATAAAACGAGATAGTTGGCCAAAGGAAAGCAGGAAGAACTTCCCTATGTAAGTGGTTTAAATCACCTTGCTGGCACACTCATTCAGGGGGATACCCGCCCCCGAGCTCCTCCTTTGAGTGTGTGTTCTGCTTTGCTTCTGCCTTAGATAAACAGACTACTGCTCTGTGTGCTCTCCCACATGTTGTACTGTGTTTCTAACAATAAACTCTGTACCTGTTTTTCTAGCTTTTGCCTCCTTGAAATATTCTTGCTTTCAACAAGGGGCAAGAATCAGGGCAATTCTGCTTTTAGCCTCTAGCTAGTCTAGTGGCCAGGATTCCTGGTTTTCACCCAGGCTGCCCAGGTTCAGTTCCTGAGCAGAGAATTAAGATCTCGCTTTAAGCCATCTCTCACTGCTGTCTCTCTGAGAGTTTCATGCTCTGCTCTCACCATCTTGTAGTTCTTAATAACCTTTGGATAGTGTCCCCATTTTCATTTGACACTGGGCTCCACATATTATGGATCTAGTCCTGGAGAGAACTGACAGGATTTGTCAACAGATTGGAAGTGCGGTTGGAGAGAAAGAGAGATGTCAGTTCATGCCAAAGTTTTGATCTCATCCATTCAAGTGGAAGTTGCCAGGGAGTGAGATGGGAATACTGGATGGCCAGGACCAGGACCAGGGGGGATGTGAGACCCTGAGGCAGGGGGGGGGACTTTTCTAGGACATGAGGTCACTTGGGAATGATTTGGGGGTCCTCTTTTTGTTTTTGGTCTTTTTAAGGCTACAACCTCAGTATATGGAAGTTTCCAGGTTAGGGGTCAAATTGGAGCTGCAGCTGCCGATCAGCCTATGCCACAGCCACAGCAATGCCAGATCCAAGATGTGTCTTCGACGTACACTGCAGCCCACACCAAACCCTCAACCCACTGAGTGAGGCCGGGGATTGAACCTGCATCCTCATGTATACTAGTGGGATTCGTTAACACTGAGCCACAATGGAAACTCCTTGGGGTCCTCTTTGGGGAGAGTTTCCCCCACTCAGGTTTCCAGCAGGGCCCTGTCCCCACCCCAGTCTGATTCTAGCCTGAAAGCCTAACAACTGCAGCAACAACAGCTGTGTCCTCCTTGGGGACAATGGTCTGACCTCAGAGGGGCTGTGCCTGCCACTGACTTATTTTTAGAATTTCTCATTTCTCCTCAACGGCAACTGGCATGAAAAATTCTGAGGCTGGATGGGAATGGCTGAATAAAAACCTTTAATTAAGAGTTAAAGACTTTAATCTGCCTATAGCTCAGTTTTACTCCTAAATCCTACAATTTTTAAAAGAAAAAGCAATTGAGAGAGCACAAAATGCCTTCCAGGACAGAGCCAGGAACATGTTGCGCCCAAACAATGGCGGTCTCTGGGGCAATTAAACTCTTCGCTCTAAAGATGGTGGCAAGAAAACGTGTTTCTCCTCCCCATCAAAAATTTTTTCCCAGCTTGCCGGTTATGCTAACTTGGCCCAGAATGTATTCCTTCTCTCATTTTACTTCTTTTTTTTGGCCACTGGAAAAATGGAAAAAAAGTGTGCACATGTGTCTTTTTAAAAATTTATTTATTTATTATTATTTTTTTATTTTTTGCTTTTTAGGGCCTCATCTGTGGCATATGGAGTTTCCCCTGCTAGGGGTTGAATCATAGCTACAGCTGCCAGCCTACACCACAGCCACAGCAATGCAGGATCTGAGCCATGTCTATAACCTACACCACAGCTCACAGCAAATGCTGGATCCTTAACCCACTGAGTGGGGCCAGAGATTGAACCCTCATCCTCATGGATACTAGTTGGGTTCATTACTGCTGAGCCACAACAGGAACTCCCACACTTTTTTAAAGATGCAAATTCCCACAATTTGTCAGAAGGAGGCAGGCACTTGGGTCAGTCAGGAAGGAGGAGATGCCAGTGGCTGATAGGACTGAAAGGGAGAAAAAGCCCTTGTGTTTCTAAGATGTAAATAATTTAAGATTGAGGAGTGCTCACCTTTGGACCTGCTCTAGCTGTTGGGAACTTGGGCCGTGGGGAAAGCAAAACTGCTGAGACGGGAGAGAGAGAGGTGAGCTTACTGGACTTGATTCAGCCAAGAGAGCAGCTGATGAGCCCTGGTAGAGGAAGCCATTGGTGGGGAAGATTCCATGAGGACTGGGACCCATCTAGCACTTGGAGTGGGCTGTGAATGGGGACCCCCTTCATCACATGGGTTGAAAATTCTTCTTGCTACAAAAAGAATGGCAGAGGCAGATGACTCCTACCATGGCAAGAGAAAAGGGGAAAAAAATAGTAATAAGCAGTGTTCACATAGTTCTTCTTATATCCAAAGTAACCTTCTAGATTGGTAGCTGGCAGGTGTTTTCTGTAAAGGACCAGGCAGTTGATATTTTAGGCTTTGTGCCCATATGGTCTCTGTAGGAACAGCAACTACTCAACTCTGGTCCTATAGTGTAAAAATAACCAAGGACAGTATGGAAATGAATGGGCGTGGCTGAGTGCCAATAAAACTTTATTTCTGGACACTGAAATTTGAATTTCATTTTTCATGTGTCATGAAATAGTCGTCTTCTTTTCATTTTCCCAACTTCGTAAAAATATAGGAAACATTCTTAGCTTGCTGGCTCTGCAAAAGCAGGTGGCAGACTGTATTTGGCTCTTGGGTGACAGTTTCCAGACCCCTCTGCTAGACGCTTTGTATATGTTAACTCTTTTCAACTGTCAAAATCTTGTAATAGCCACTTAGACAGATGAGTGAGCACAGAGAGAAAAAGCAATTACCAACAGTTGCTCTTACGGGTGGGTTGAATTGTGCCCCCATCCATTCGTATGTTGAAATCCTAACAGCCAATACCTCAGAATGTGACTTTATTTGGAAATACTGTTGTTGCAGATATAATTAGTTAGGATGAGGTCATTAGAGTGGGTCCTAATTCAGTATGACTGGTATTCTTACAAAAAGAGGAAATTTGGACCTAGAGATGCATGCAAGGAGAACTCCATGTGAAGATGAAGGATGAAATTTCAATAATCCAAGGAATGCCAAAGATTGCCAGGGTACCACTAGAAACTAGGTAGAACAGATTTCTCCCCTGCAGCCACTAGAGGGAACCATCTTGTTCATCACATGTTGATTTTAGAACTTTGAAACTGTGAGATGATCCTTTTCTCCTGTTTAATCAACCCATGTGCATTGCAAACTAATGCAGTTACATAGCCAATAAGTGGCATGGCTGAGGTTTAAAGACAGTTTGCTTTCAGAGGTTAGGTACGTAACTGCTGTTCTATCCATTCTGACCTTAACTTTGTAATGAAAAGTAAATCAAGTGTGACTTTAGAGCCCGATAGAAGCAGGTCCAACTCCTGGCTACCACTTGTAGACACTGTGTGATCTTGGGTGAGTTATGCAATCTCTCTGAGCCTTGCTTCCCTCATTGATAAAGTGGAAATTACAAGATACCCATTTGATAAGGATATGTGAGAATGAGGATGTTATACAAATAAAAGATGATGGAGTTCCCATTGTGGCTCAGGGGGTTAAGAAACCAACTAGTATCCATGAGGACACAGGTTGGATCCTTGGCCTTGCTCAGTGGGTTAAAGAATCCTGTGTTGCTGTGAGCTGTGGTGTAGGTCACAGATGTGGCTCAGATCCCAGCTGCTGTGGCTGTGACTTAGGCCAGCAGCTACAGCTCCAATTGGACCCCTAGCCTGGGAACTTCCATATGCTGAAGGTGCAGCCCTAAAAAAACCAACCCCCCGTGCCCCCCAAAAAATAGTAATAAAGAAGCCCATGGCCCATAGGAGTTGCTCTGTTGCTGCTAATCATTTTTGTTATTTGTGACATTTCTTGGACTGTTTTATTACGTTTTCAATCTCTCAAGATGCCATTTTTGTAGTCACTCTCCAGATGGGGCTCTTAGAAGCTCTTCTTACCCTGTCGCTCCTGTCCCCAGCACCATATAAGGCAGGCTTGACACTCTCTGTTTGCCCTTATACATACAAGGACACTCATCATATGGGATTAGGATCTCCGTAAGGACCTCATCTTAACTAATTATATTAATTTTTTGGTTCCTGATGATTCTGTTGGAGGAGGTCATTGAGGAGATGTGTCCTCTGGTTGACTCTGGAGCTGGACCTGGGCAATTGGAGGCTCCATGCCCCTCCCCATGTCCTTGAAATGTACATCCCACCCACTTTTCTCACACCAGGAGCTGATTCAAGGATGCAGCCTTGAGAGAGTAAGGTGTTGCTGAGACCATCTGGACAGGATACAGCACTGAACCCCATCAAGACCTCTAGAAACGGCTGAAATACAGGTGGGCTGGTGGATGCTGAGATCTGCTTGTCTTGTGGCACCCAAAACAAGCCTCACAGGTAAGTTTCCTGCCACCTACCAGTCTGGAGTGGCTACCTCTTTTCTTACTCTCTCTGTGCCCTCCGTGTGCACAGCAGCTTTTGAATTTTATACCGGAAGCTCCTGAAGTTTCTAGCACCTGGGCCACGCCTAGTAGAAGGTTCTCTGCTGCTCATGGGTGAGGCATGGAGAAAAGTGATAGCTTATTTTATTGTCCAAATATTGGCTGCCTTTGTGCAACGATGCCACATAGCAATGCGGAGTCAAAGTTGAAGGAAACAGAAAAAGTAGCTTTCATTGCCAGGCAAAGAGGGGAGCACAGCAGGCTAGGGCCTCAAGGACTGTGCCCCCTTGGAGGGGGTAGTGAGGAGCCTTCACTGTCAAAGAGAAGGGCGTGATCAGCTCATGGACACTTTCGTGGGTGGGAGGCCCGGTCACTGGAAGTCAGCTTCATCAACCTGCGTCCAACCGGTCTGGGGTCGAGTGCTTGTAGTGAGCATATGGTTGACTTCTCCCACCTGGTGGGGGCTTCAGCACCTGCAAAATGGCTCCGTGGACATGGCTCAGAATATTATCTGTAGCCCTTGAGGAAGAACTAAAGGTTCTTGACGTTATTGAATGGCTAAACTATTATTATTCTGTCTTGCTTGACTGTTTTCCTTTTTCTCTTTTCTCACTTCTCTGATTAAATTGGTTCTTTAAAGATTTTCTACAGATTTAAAACAAACAAAAAAAAAGGACAGGTGGAAGATATGAGTGGGGGTCTGTTCTGGGTACCCCTCAAAGGTTTCTGCTCGGTAACAATCTGATCCATTCTGTTCATTGCTTTGAGTGTATTGTCTGGAGAGGATGTGGGGGGACTTAAATGGAGAATGTAGAGATCTTCCTTCTGGCTGTGTCTAGAGGGGCCTGAAGGAGTGAGAGAGGCTCTGACGAGTTGGGATGGGGCGGCAACAGTTACAGGGAGAACTCTTGGATGTTTTGAAAAAGATCTTTTTAGGAAGCATTTTCTTTCTTTCTTTTTTTTTTTTTTTATTTTCCCACTGTACAGCAAGGGGGTCAGGTTATCCTTACATGTATACATTACAATTATATTTTCCCCCCCACCCTTTCTTCTGTTGCAACATGAGTATCTAGACAAAGTTCTCAATGCTATTCAGCAGGATCTCCTTGTAAATCTATTCTAAGTTGTGTCTGATAAGCCCAAGCTCCCGATCCCTCCCACTCCCTCCCCCTCCCCCTCCCATCAGGCAGCCACAAGTCTCTTCTCCAAGTCCATGATTTTCTTTTCTGAGGAGATGTTCATTTGTGCTGGATATTAGATTCCAGTTATAAGTGATATCATATGGTATTTGTCTTTGTCTTTCTGGCTCATTTCACTCAGGATGAGATTCTCTAGGTCCATCCATGTTGCTGCAAATGGCATGATGTCATTCTTTTTTATGGCTGAGTAGTATTCCATTGTGTATATATACCACACCTTCCGAATCCAATCCTCTGTCGATGGATATTTGGGTTGTTTCCATGTCCTGGCTATTGTGAATAGTGCTGCAATGAACATGCGGGTGCACGTGTCTCTTTTAAGTAGAGTTTTGTCCGGATAGATGCCCAAGAGTGGGATTGCGGGGTCATATGGAAGTTCTATGTATAGACTTCTAAGGTATCTCCAGACTGTTCTCCATAGTGGCTGTACCAATTGACATTCCCACCAACAGTGCAGGAGGGTTCCCTTTTCTCCACAGCCCCTCCAGCACTTGTTATTTGTGGATTTATGAATGATGGCCATTCTGACTGGTGTGAGGTGGTATCTCATGGTAGTTTTGATTTGCATTTCTCTTATAATCAGAGATGTTGAGCATTTTTTCATGTGTTTGTTGGCCATCTGTATATCTTCTTTGGAGAAATGTCTATTCAGGTCTTTTGCCCATTTTTCCATTGATTGATTGGCTTTTTTGCTGTTGGGTTGTATAAGTTGTTTATATATTCTAGAGATGAAGCCCTTGTCGGTTGCATCATTTGAAACTATTTTCTCCCATTCTGAAAGTTGTCTTTTTGTTTTCTTTTGGGTTTCCTTTGCTGTGCAAAAGCTTTTCAGTTTGATGAGGTCCCATGGGTTTATTTTTGCTCTAATTTCGATTGCTTTGGGAGACTGACCTGAGAAAATATTCATGATGTTGATGTCCGAGAGTGTTTTGCCTATGTTTTCTTCTAGGAGTTTGATGGTGTCCTGTCGTATATTTAAGTCTTTCAGCCATTTGGAGTTTATTTTTGTGCGTGGTGTGAGGGTGTGTTCTAGTTTCATTGCTTTGAATGCAGCTGTCCAGGTTTCCCAGCAATGCTTGCTGAATAGACTTTCTTTTTCCCATTTTATGTTCTTGCCTCCCTTGTCAAAGATTAATTGACCATAGGTGTCAGGGTTTATTTCCGGATTCTCTATTCTGTTCCATTGGTCTGTCTGTCTGTTTTGATCCCAGTACCACACTGTTTTGATGACTGTGGCTTTGTAGTATTTCTTGAAGTCTGGGAGAGTTATGCCTCCTGCTTGGTTTTTGTTTCTCAGGATTGCTTTGGCGATTCTGGGTCTTTTGTGGTTCCATATAAATGTTTGGATTGTTTGTTCTAGTTCTGTGAAAAATGTCCTGGGTAATTGGATAGGGATTGCATGGAATCTGTAGATTGCTTTGGGTAGTATGGCCATTTTTACAATATTGATTTTCCCAATCCAGGAACATGGAATATCTTTCCATTTCTTTCCATCTTCTTTGACTTCTTTGATTAAAGTTTTATAGTTCTCGGCATATAGGTCCTTTACCTCCTTGGTCAGGTGTATTCCGAGGTATTTGATTTTGTGAGGTGCAATTTTAAAAGGTATCGTATTTTTGTATTCCTTTTCTAATATTTCATTGCTGGTATACAGAAATGCAACTGACTTCTGAATGTTCATCTTATATCCTGCTCCTTTGCTGGATTTATTAATCAGTTCAAGGAGTTTTGGGGTTGAGTCCTTAGGGTTTTCTATGTATAGTATCATGTCATCTGCATACAGTGACAGTTTTCTCTCTTCTCTTCCTATATGGATGCCTTTTATTTCTTTGGTTTGCCTAATTGCTGTGGCTAGGACTTCCAAAACGATGTTGAAGAGCAGTGGTGAGAGTGGGCATCCCTGTCTTGTTCCAGATTGGAGTGAGAAGGCTTTCAGTTTTTCCCCATTGAGGATTATATTTGCTGTGGGTTTCTCATAAATGGCTTTGATTATATTCAGGAATGTTCCCTCTATACCCACTCTGGTGAGGGTCTTGATCATGAATGGATGTTGGACTTTGTCAAATGCTTTTTCTGCGTCTATTGAGATGATCATATGATTTTTGACTTTTTTTTTGTTAATGTGGTGTATGATGCTGATTGATTTGCGTATGTTGAACCATCCTTGTGAACCTGGGATGAACCCCACCTGGTCATGGTGTATAATTTTTTTGGTATGTTGTTGGATTCGGTTGGCTAAGATTTTGTTGAGAATGTTTGCATCTCTATTCATCAATGATATTGGGCCATAGTTTTCTTTTTTGGTGGTATCTCTGTCTGGTTTTGGAATGAGGGTGATGGTGGCATCATAGAATGTCTTTGGGAGTATTCCTTCTTCTTCAACCTTTTGAAAGAGTTTAAGGAGGATGGGCACCAGTTCCTCTTTATATGTTTGATAAAATTCACCTGTGAAGGAGTTCCCGTCGTGGCACAGTGGTTAACGAATCTGACTAGGAACCATGAGGTTGCGGGTTCGGTCCCTGCCCTTGCTCAGTGGGTTAACGATCTTGCGTTGCCGTGAGCTGTGGTGTAGGTTGCAGACGCGGCTCGGATCCCGCGTTGCTGTGGCTCTGGCGTAGGCCGGTGGCTACAGCTCGGATTCAACCCCTAGCCTGGGAACCTCCATATGCTGTGGGAGCGGCCCAAGAAATAGCAACAACAACAACAACAACAAAAAAAGACAAAAAAAAAATTCACCTGTGAAGCCATCTGGTCCTGGACTTTTATTTGTAGGGAGTGATTTTATGACCTCTTCAATTTCATTTCTAGTGATCGGTCTGTTCAGTTGGTCTGTTTCTACTTGATTCAGTTTTGGCAGGCTGTAAGATTCTAGAAAATTGTCCATTTCTTCCAGATTGTCAAACTTGTTGCCGTAGAGTTGTTCATAGTATTCTCTCATGGTTTTTTGTATTTCTGCTGTATCCGTTGTGATTTCTCCTTTTTCCTTTATAATTTTGGTTATTTGGGTTCTTTCTCTCCTCTTTTTAGTGAGTCTGGCCAGGGGTTTGTCAATTTTGTTCACCTTTTCAAAGAACCAGCTCTTGGTTTTATTAATTTTCTCTATTGTTTTTTGAGTCTCTATTTTATTGATTTCTTCTTTGATCTTTATAATTTCCTTCCTTCTGCTGACTTTAGGCCTTTTTTGTTCTTCTTTTTCTAATTCGTTTAGGTGGAGGGTTAAGTTGTCAATTTGGGATCTTTCTTCTTTTTTGAGAAAGGCCTGTATTGCTATAAATTTCCCTCTGAGCACTGCTTTTGCAGCATCCCATAGATTTTGAGCGGTTGTGTCTTCATTATCATTTGTTTCAAGGTAGTTTTTAATGTCCTTCTTGATTTCCTCATTGACCCATTGGTTTTTTAGTAGCATGTTGTTTAGTCTCCTTGTAGTAGGTTTTTTCTCTTTCCTTTTCCCATGGTTGGTTTCTAATTTCATGGCATTGTGGTCAGAGTAGATACTTGAGATAATTTCTATGCTCCTAAATTTATTGAGATTAGCTTTGGGTCCCAATATGTGGTCGATTCTTGAGAATGTTCCATGAGCATTTGAGAAGAATGTGTATTCTACTTTTTTTGGATGTAGTGTCCTGAAGATATCAATGAAGTCTAACATTTCTATTGTTTCCTTTAGGATCTCTGTTGCTTTATTGGTTTTCTGTGTAGAGGATCTGTCCATTGATGTGAGGGGGGTATTAAGGTCTCCTACTCTGATTGTATTCTCATCCATATCTCCCTTTTTGGTTGTTAATATTTGTTGTATGTATCTGGGTGCTCCTGTATTTGGGGCATATATGTTGACGATTGTAACATCCTCTCCGTGGATGGATCCCTTAATCATTAAGTAGTGTCCTTCTTTGTCTTTCTTTATGTCTTTTGTTTTAAAGTCTATTTTGTCTGATATGAGTGTTGCGACTCCTGCTTTTCTGTCTTGTCTATTGGTGTGAAATATTTTTCCCCACCCTTTCACTTTCAATCTATATGTATCTTTTGTCCTAAGGTGAGTTTCTTGTAGGCAGCATATTGAAGGTTTTTGCCTTTTTATCCACTCAGCCACTCTGTGTCTTTTGATTGGGGCATTCAGTGCATTAACATTCAAGGTGATAATTGATAGATGATTATTTATTGCCATTTGAACTTCGTGTTCCAGTTGATTCTATGGTTCTCCATTCTTCCTTTCTTTTTTTTTTTTTTTTTTTTTTCGGTTGGATGATCTCCTGCTATTATCTGCTTGAGTGTTTTTTTTTTTTTTTTCATTTTTTGCGAATGCAATATTTGGTTTTGGCTTGTGGTTGCCCTGTTTTTTAAGTATGCTAACCCCTTCCCATAATTGTGTGTTTTAGCCTGATGGTCCTGTAAGTTCAAACACTTCATTACTATATTAAAATTAAGAAGAGAAACATACAAACAAACAAAAAGGGTTATTTACTTCCTAACATCCCTTGCCCACATTTTATGGTTTTGATGACTCTTTTTTATTTTTTTCTTTTTAATTTTATTTTGTTTGAAGCATGTTCATGATTAAATCTGTATGCTGGCCTATTTGAGTGACTGCTCTCTGATTGCGGTTTCCTCAGTCCTAGTTCTTCCTCTTCTTCTCTTTTTTTTCTTTTCTTTTTTTTTCCCTTTCCTTCCTTTCTTTTTGGTTTAGAGAAGCCCTTTCAATATTTCCTTTAACCTGGGTTTTGTGTTGCAGTATTCTTTAAGTTTTTGTTTGTTGGAAAAAATGTTTATTTCCCCTTCTATTTTAAATGATATTCTTGCTGGATAGAGTATTCTAGGTTGCATATTTTTTCCTTTGAGCACTTTAAATATCTCTTGCCATTCCCTCCTGGCCTATAGTGTTTCTGTAGAGAAATCAGCTGATATTCTTATGGGGGTTCCCTTGTAGGTAACATTCTGTTTTTCTCTTGCTGCCTTTAGGATCCTCTCTTTATCACTAACTTTTGCCATTTTTATTATGATGTGTCTTGCTGTGGGTCTATTTGGGTTCAGTTTGTTTGGGGCCCTCTGTGCTTCTTGTATCTTGAACCCAGCATCCTTTAGATTTGGGAAGTTTCCAGTGATAATTTCTTCAAATATATTTCCCATCCCCTTGTCTTTTTCTACTCCTTCTGGAATTCCTATTATGCGTAGATTGGCCCGCTTTATATTATCCCATAGGTCTCTTATATTGCTTTCCAGTTTTTTGATTTGGTTTTCTGTCTGTTGACCAGATTGAGTGATTTCCATTATTCTATCTTCCATATCACTGATTCGTTCTTCTGCATTATTCATTCTGGTTTTTACTGCCCTTAGTTCAGTTTGCATCTCTGCAAATGAATGTTCTAGTTTTTCTTGGCTCCTCCTTATATTTTCTAGTTCCTTTCTGAGGGTATCTGCATTACTGTTCATATCTTCTCTTAACTCCTTCAGTATTTTCACTATTTCTCTTTTGAACTCCAGGTCTGTCAGACTGCAGAGATCTGTTTCATTGTTGACTGTTTTAGGTGAGTTCTCCTGTTGGTTTGACTGGGGGTGGTTTCTCAGCTTCATCTTGCTTGTTGTTTTCTTTCTCCTGAGGGAGTTGTACTCTCCGTTATCGGGCAGTGTTTGCCTTGTCACTGCCATGGAATATTTCCTGAGGGCTGGCGTTGTTGGTCAATCTTTTTTGAGGCAGTGTGGCTTTTCTGGAGTGTTGATGGAGCTAACAGTGTTTCTTTGAAGCAAAGGAGGACTTCCTGAGGGCAGACAGGACTGGGAGGTCCACACCATGATGGTAGCAGATTTCAGTTGGTCATGCAGAGCTTGCTCTGGTGTTTTTAGGCTGTGGGGTTCTTGCAGGGGTTTGGCGGTGTTGGGCAGCTGTTCCTCAGGAGTGCAGCACCCCCTGGGGGCTGGAGCAGCTATCTGGGTCACTGAGAACCTAAGAGGCTCTTCCCTAGGGCAGCCCAACTCAGAAGGCTGGCCTGTGTATGTAGGCGGATCTTTTCACAGTCTGGCCAAGCTTGTTGCAGCTTTTCTGGGCTGCACGGGCTCTTCCAGGGGGCTGGTGGTGCTGAGCAGCTATTCCATGGGAGTGAGGCACCCCCTGGGGGCTTGGGCGGGTAGCAGGGCCGTTGGAAACCCAAGAGGTTCCTCCCCGGGGCAGCCTGACTCAGAAAAACCATCCAAGAATTAGGCAGATCTATTCTCGGCCCGGCTAGGCTTGTTCTAGCTTTTCTGGGCTGCAGATCTTTTCTCGGGGGCTGGTTGTGTTTGGTGCTACTCTGCTGAAGTGTAGCCCCTCCAAAGGGCAAGCAGGCCTGTGCAGGGACAGCCCCTGCGGTGGTAGGCTTCAGGCAATTTTTGAGGCTAGCCCTCCTGGATGACAGGCAGCCCCAGGTTCCGCGAGAGCTTAGGGGGTGGTGGGGGTGGGGGGAGGGAATGCACTGGGAAGCACAGCTTTCAGCTAGTTAGCGGGCCTGTAAGCTTGCTGCGGCGTGGGGGGTATTCTATGGGGACCCACCCCTTCTTCTCTCCCCTCCCCAGCACGGGCGCAGACCAGGCTCTTTTCCCAGGGTCCCTCTGATGCGGCTTTCCACTTCCCCGCCCCTAGAGTATTGCCCCCTTCCTCTGCGACAGCTTTGTTTTCTAGTCTCCCAGGCAGTCTCTGCCCTGTCAAATGGTTTCTAGACCTCCCAAGCAGTTTCCGTTCCGCCCTGCCCCCACAGCCCAGGGACTAACCTCTGGAGCCGAGGATTCGATGCCCAGCCCCCACCCAGGTGTCTCAATTTTCGGTGACTGTGCCCGTAGTTCAGATGGTCCGTTCGGTTCTTGATCGGCTTTTCCGTACTCCAACTTACTGCTACACTCTTCTCTGCATCCGGAGAATCCTCCGGTTCGTTTGATCTTTCCCCCGTGTAGGTGACTTTCCAGGGTGCGGGATCCCTTTCTCCTCCGCAGTTCCCTTTCAGAAGCGCCCGTCCCACTCGGATTCACCTTCTCTCACTCTCCTCTTTTCTCCCGTTCTGCCCAGTAATGTCACGATCTTCTTGCTGTTATTGGAGTTTAGGTTCCTCTGCCAGTGATTGGTTGCTGTTCTGTGTGAGTCATTTATTCTGTAGATGTGTTTTTTTTGTTGTGTTTATGGGAGAGGGCGAGTGTGTTCCCCTACTCCTCCGCCATCTTGTCCTCTCTCCTAGGAAGCATTTTCTTTTACTACTCCTTGATTTGTTGTTTATGGTCTAATCAAGGTCATTGAATATTCTGATTCCCACTGAAGTTCCAATTTGGATTCTTTTTTTTTTTTTTTTTGCTTTTTAGGGCTGCACCCACATCATGTAGAAATTCCCAGGCTAGGGGTTGAATCAGAGCTACAGCTGCTGGCCACAGCCACAGTAGCACCAGATCTGAGCCACGTCTGCAACCTACACCACAGCTCATGGCAGTGCCAGATCCTTAACCCACTGAGCAAGGCCAGGGATTGAACCCGTATCCTCATGGATACTATTTGGGTTTGTTAACCACTGAGCCATGAAGGGAACTCCCCAATTTGGATTCTTGAGGCTAGACAGAAATCCATTCATTTGGGTTAAGATGAAATTCTACCCTCCCATCCCCAGTCATGAATTCCTACCTGGAATTCCATCAATGAAATCTTTTCTGACTGGACAACCAGCAAGGAGGGACCCAGGACAGTAAGTTTCAGTCGGGGTCCAGAGTGTGGACAACAGTCGAAACAGAGGAAATCACTTAAGGAATTATGGCCATAGGCTTCAGCAGCAGGAAGGACTTCAGTGCCTAATGGGGGGAATGTGTCAGAGAAGGGGAAGAGAGGCATGTAAAGGGAGAAAAGCAGCAATAAACTTGCCAGGGGCCAATAGATCTTGGTTTGAATCCCACCCCTGCCACTTAGTGGCTGTGTGATCTTGAGGAAGTTACTTAACCTCTCTGAGCATTAGTGTTCTAATTTAAAGTGGAATTGATTAGCTCATAGAGTTGTCAGGGTTAAACAGGAATATGGTAGTAATGACAGGGATCTTTCGGGGCTGGAAAGAGCCTAGCAGGACACCTGGTTCAAAACAGGTACTCAGTAAATAGGGGTGGGGATTAGGTTGATGCTCTGCCCAGATCCACTTGGATCCTGTTTTTGCATGACCCTTGGCTTTGGGTTTGCTCTCACTTCCTGCTGCTCATGCCTCCAGCTCTCTTTTGGAGAGACTCATGCATTTAGGTTAGGGAGCCTCATAGGTTAGGGCTATGAATGTTTTCAGAAGGCAGCCTTAAACCAAAGACTGGGGGCTCAACTTCTCTTGCCCTGACTGGAGATGATTCTGTTGTGTGACTTAAACATCACTTCCCCGTTACATCAGGCTCAAGCCCCGTCTGTGGGATTTCGCCTGGCTTTGCACACTGGCTTAAATCTTTCTCCTGCCCTTTCCAGCTTTCCTTCTCTCTTACTGGTCTCTCCTGGGAAAATTTCTTTAACGAACCCCTTGCACACATAAACTCTGTGTCTGGGCAATTCATTCTAAGAACCGCAACCCTCTTCATGCTATATTCTGGTCTGAGTCTGAGGCCTCTGGAAGTCAAGAAATCAACCAACAAGAGAACCACACTGAAGTCCTTTTTGCATAAGAGATAAAGACCGCTATATACTTTAGCTAAGATCTCTAAGTGGAAGGCAAAGAAAATAAAAAAAGAAATCATTTGAGAGAGAGACAAGGTCAAAGTTCTATTTGGCTTTTACAACCAGAGCCAGAAGACTTCTCCTGAAGTTTTCATTCAAAGGAATCTAAAATGTGGCACAAATGAACCTATCTGCAAAACAGAAACAGAATCACAGACATAGAGAACCAGCTTATGGTTGCCAAGGGGGAGGGGGGAAGAAGTGGGAAGGACAGGGAGTTTGGGTTTGGTAGATGCAAACTATTACACTTAGAATGTATAAGCAATGAAGTCCTACTGTACAGCACAGGGAACTATGTCCAGTCTCTTGGGATAGACCATGATGAAAGAAAATATGAGAAAAAGAATATATGTGTGTGTGCGTGTGTGTGTGTATGTTTAACTGAGTCACTATGCTGTACAGCAGAAATTGACTCAACATTGTAAATCAACTATAACCTAATAAAAAATAAATTTAATAAAAAAAAGGTTTATGGCATTCCAAGGGGCATTTGGATTTTATTTACTATGTGGAAAGATGAGATATTTAAGAAAGGGGCAGAGCTGCCTTTTTGCTCATCACATTGTGTGTGTGTGTGTGTGTGTGTGTGTGTGTATGTGTAGCAGTTCAGGTTACCAGTTATGAGGTTATGGTCTCAGAGAAATTTTCCATGGGAAAGGAAAAACAGAATCACCATATATTTATGTGCTGTCTACGTAATTGGTTTACTTTTTCTCTTCCACACATGGAAACATTTATTGAACAGACATTTATAAGCCAATAAGCGTGGAACAACCATATAACCTGTTCTGTACCTGGATTAAATCCCACTACTTTTTAGGTGAGTAGTTGCAAACCTTGGCTGTACAGGAAGCTTTAAAAGATACTGATTGGGGTTAGTAAATGCAAACTGTTACATTTAGAATAGATAAGCAATTAGGTCCTACTGTACAGCACAGGGAACCATATCCAGTCTCTTGAGATAGACCATGATGGAAGATAATATGAGAAAAAGAATGTGTGTGTATGTATATGTGTATATATATATATATAAATGACTGGGTCACTTTGCTGTACAGCAGAAATTGGCATAATGCTGTAAAGTAACTACACTTTAATAAAAAAAAATTGATGCATGCGGCCATCTCGGAGATTCTGATGAGGATGTGGGGTATGGCCTGCGCACTTGGGCATAGTGCTGGTTTTTTAAAAAATACTTTCAGGTTTATTGAGGCTTTATATTTGGTGAACAGTTCTATATGCATTGGTAAATACGTCTATCATGTAGTAACAGTCATACAACATACACTTTCCTCACCCCCACATTTCCTTGGTGCCCCTTTATAATCAAATCCTCACTTATACCCCCTCCATCCCTTGCCCACCCAGCTCTTGACAAACAAGATGTACTTTCCATCAGTATAGTTTTGCCTTTTCCAATTTGTCATTAAAATGGATGTAGCCTTTTGAATCTGGCTTCTTTACCTTGGGTTGTTTTCAATTTTTGGCAAATCATGAGTAAAGCCACTCTAAAAATTTAAGTATAGGTTTTGCTTGAACATAAGCTTTTATTTATTTTGGATAAATATCTAGGAGAGGGACTGTTGGGTTTTATAGGTTTATACTTAACTTTATAAGAAATTGAAAGTTGTTTTCCAAAGTCATTGTACCATTTGGCATTTTTACCAGAAACAAGTGGGAATACCTAATGTTAAGGTTTTTTTTTTTTTAAGCCATTCTAATAGATTTGTTTTGGCATTTCATTGTGTCTTTCCTTTGAATTTCCCTCGTGAAAAAATGATGTTAAGTATCTTTTCATAAGCTTACTTGCCACCTCCATAACTTCTCTGAGTAGGGGAATTTTCAAATCTTTTACCATTTACAAATTAGTTTTTTAAAAATTTCCTTTTTATTCAGCACTACTGAAGTATAATTGAAAAATAAATTTATAAGAATTCTTTATAATGATTTGATAGATGTCTACATTACGAAAGGATTCTTCCCATCTAGTTAATTGAAATACCCATGACTCTCTCTCTCTCTCTCTCTATATATATATAAAACATTTAAGTTCTAATCTTTTGGCAGATTTCAATTATAGAATACAATGTTATCAACTATGGTTAGTATGTTATATCTTAGATCTAAAGATTTTATTTATCTTGTAGCTGAAAGTTTGTACCCTTTTGCCAGCCTCTCCCTATTTGCTATACTTCCACCTTCAGCCTCTGGGAACCACTTTCCTACTCTGTTTCTATGCATTTGATTTTTTTTTTTTTTTAAGATTCCATGTAGTTATTTGATACCATGCAGTATTTGCCTTTATAAGTGATACCATGTAGTATTAGCCTTCCACTATCTGGCTTATGTCACTTAGCATAAGGCCCTCATTGTCCATCCATGTGGTCAAAAATGGTAGGATTTCCTTCTTTCTCATAGCTGAATAATGTTGTTTGTTTTCTTATTACTGAGCTCTGAGAATTCTTTATACATTCTGGATGTAAGTCTGCTCAGACACTTGTTTTGCAAATAATTTCTCCCAGTCTGTAGGCTTGTCTTCATTTCTTAACAATAACTTTTAAAGAGCAGACATTAAAATTTTTTTTCTTTTGTGGATTGTAATTTTTTTTTTTTTTTTGATGGGGGGTTGTTTCTGCCCAGGAAATCTTTGCCTGTCTTGAGCTTATGAAGGTTTTTTTTCCTATTAAAATTTTTCTACTAAAAGTTAATTCTAGGTTTTAGATTACATTCTGTGATTAATTTTGAGTGAATTTTTTTTGTCTTTTGTATTTTTTGTTGTTGTTGTTGTTGTTGTTGCTATTTCTTGGGCTGCTCCTGCGGCATATGGAGGTTCCCAGGCTAGGGGTTGAATCGGAGCTGTAGCCACCGGCCTACGCCAGAGCCACAGCAACGCAGGATCCAAGCCGCGTCTGCAACCTACACCACAGCTCACGGCAACGCCAGATCGTTAACCCACTGAGCAAGGGCAGGGACCGAACCCGCAACCTCATGGTTCCTAGTCGGATTCGTTAACCACTGCGCCATGACGGGAACTCCTGAGTGAATTTTTAAATATAGCATGAGGTGTGGGTCAAAGTTCAGTTGGTTTATTATTATTACTATTATTATTATTATTACTTTGCATATGATCGTCCAATTATTTCAGAAGAATTTGTTGTGAGGGATATTCATTTTCCATTGAACTGCCTTTGCACCATCGTCAAAAATCAGTTGATTGTAGGAATTCCCTTACAGTGGCTCAGCAAGTTAAGGATCTGGCATTGTCACTACTGTGGCACAGGCTTTCTGGGTCCCAGATCTCATTCACCCTTAAGCTAGTTTCATGCTGTAATCTTTGATTTGCCCTTCCAGGGGCACTCTCTATCCTTTCCCCTCTTTCTTTCTGATCTGTATGCTTTCTGTTTATTTTTCTTGCTGTATTGTTTTGGCCAGGACCTCTAGGACACTGTTAACTAGGATTCATGTGAATGGACGAACACCCTTGCCTTGTTTCTGACTTAGGGGGGAAAGTGTTCAGACTTCCAACATTGAGCATGCTATTGCCTGCAGTTTTTTGACAAATGCTCTTTATCAAGTTGAAGAAATTAGGAAGATAGGAAAGAAGAATTCCTATCTTGCTGACAGGTCTTACTTATGCATGGACACTGAAGTCGTGGACTCTTTTTCCTGAGCCTCTTGATAGGATCATATGGTTTTCCCTCAGTCTGTTGTTATAGTGAAATGCATTGATTGGTTTTTGAAGACTGAACTAACTTTGCATTCTTAGGGTAATATTCTCTACCTCATTCTTTCCTGATAGTTTATCATTCTTTTACAACTACTAGGTCTCATTTGCTAATATACTTGAGGATATTGCCCCTATATTCATGAGAGACATTTGTCCATAGCTGCACTATACAATACTTCACAGATGCATGGGCTATATAAATTTAAATATAAATAGATTAAGTTCTTATATACAATTAAAATTTTTATCTCCTCAGTTACACTAGTTATATTTCCAGTGCTCAATGGCCACATGTAGCTAGAGGCTGACCTTGCTGGACAGTGCAAATATTTCCACCAAAGCAGTAAGTTCTGTTGCACAGTGCAGTTCTATAGCTTTCTTCTTTCTCTTTTCTAATGTCTTTGTCTGGTTTTGTATTAGTATGATGCTTTCCCAAAGAATGAGTTGAACAGTCTTTCCTATTTTCTGGAAGAGAATGTATAGCCCCGTGTGTAGAAGCAATATGATCGGAGTTCCTGTTGTGGCACAGCGGAAGTGAATCCAACTAGAAACCTTGAGGTTGCAAGTTCAATCTCTGGCGTTGCTCAGTGGGTTGAGGATTCGGTGTTGCCGTGAGCTGTGGTGTAGGTCTTGGTTCAGATCTGGCATTTCTGTAGCTGAGATGTAGGCTGACAGCTGCAGCTCTGATTAGACCCCTAGCCTGGGAACCTCCATATACCATGGGTGTGGCCCTAGAAAAGACAAAAAAAACAAAAAAAAAAAACCCAGAAAAACAAACAGAAATATGGTTTATCTTGGGGAATGTTCTATGTGCATTGTGCATTGGAAAAAAGTGTGTACTCTGGCATTGGGTAGAGTGTTTTATGAATGTCAATGAGGTCAGGTTGTGGATAGTATTGTCCAGGTCTTCTGTATCCCTGCTTGTTTACTTCCTACTGTTCTATCAAGTAGCACTGAGAGAGGAGTGGTTTTGTCTCTGGCTGCACTTGTGCATTTGTCTGTTTCTTCTTCTAGTCTTAGCAGTTTTTCCTTCTGATGTTTTCAAACTCTTCTGTTATGTATATATACATTTGGGGTGCTTGTCCCATTGGTTAACAGATTTATTGTTATGTTACTGTTCCATGCTTCTGCCCAGAGGTAGAAGATTCTTTTCTTTTGCCTCTTCTCCTGCTCCAGTGGGTCTCCACCTGGGCCCTGGATTTGCTGCCCTGCTTCCAACCTCTTGGGGTTTGAGTTCTCTTGAGGAGAAGCATCTGGATGAGGGCCTTTGCATTTACCCCAGCAGTGAGGAAAGATCTTTCCAGTATCCTACCCTGTTTCTCAATTTTCTGCCAAGCATCCATTGAGAGTCTATGGAGGAGAGCTTCAGAATATATTTGTACAAGCTTCCTGCATGCCTGTGACTCTCAGGGATTCAGTAATCTCATGGTAGCCTACACTTGGTGTCGAGCAAATTTTTAAAAATTTTAGTTGAGTTTTTCTTACTTGTATGCCTGGTGCCTCTTCATCTCATGCTTTGCCACAGATGCTCCTTGGAGGCACCTTTCTGTGGAGTTCAAGCTCCTTGGTTTCCCTGTGACCTCAGCTTTTAGATGCATTGAAGAGTACTTATAGTTCTGAAGTTTATCTGCCTTTTTCTGGTGATTAGGGTGGAAGTGAAGCTCCTCCCAGCTTTCTGCATCCTAGGTGGAAGTAAAACTCTGCATGGTTGAAAACTTAATGTCTTTTTTTCCTGAAAGTGTTCTTGCAAACTCCCAATATAGAAGAGGTCACCTTAGCATTTTATAAGATCACTTTAATTAAAAAAGGAAAGGATTTTAGTTTGGGAAATGCTAGGAAGGACTGATTCATGCTCTTAAATTATACATAATTTCAAAACAATATTTTACAAGCCAGACTTTATCCCAGAGAACATTTTTAGAGGTAACTTAATAAATAATTGGAATGCAGGCTTATTCAAAAAGTTCTAATATATCTTTCCATGGCATGGTATACTTTGTTCAACTGCAATTATGCCATAAGCCCATATCTCTAGCAAAAAGCTATTGTCCTGCTAAGAGGTATCCCTCTGTCCTTTGTAGGGCAAAGCCTCAGGTATAACTTTTTACATAGCACACACCCTTCCCATAATTAAACCTCATGTTCAGTGCGCTGTGCTTTCTAAGGGTATAAAGATCCCAGGAAAAGAGGATTAAGACGTGAGCAAGGCTCAGAAAGAGTGAAAACATAGAAGTTACAGAGAGGAGTGTATTGCTTAATAAGGATTAAAAATAAAAGCTTTTACTTTATTCAGAATTATTAACTGCAGTCAGGAGACACAGAGCAAAGGCAGTGTTTCTAGGAAAGAGACTTTCTGAGTCTTTTTTGAATTTCTTTGAATTTCTCAGATTACATGCCCACCCAGGTCTCAGTGATGGCACCCAAGCCATTGATTAGTTAATTTAGGTTTTCTTAAATTCTGCAGGCTCTGGGAAAGTCCAGTGGAATATACTGGAAGGAGCTTTTGGGACATATGGGCAAAGGCAGCAGTCCCATCACAGACCATGTAGATGGTATCCTTGAGATGGTATGTGGTTTGGATGAACCTATATTTGAATACCATTTTTTTTTAAACCTGTGGCATGTGCAAGTTCCAGGGCTAGGGGTCAAAACAGAGCTGCAGCTGCTGTCCTATGCCATAGCCTCAGCAACATGGGATCTGAGCCGTGTCTTTGAACTACATTGCAGCTCATGGCAATGCCAGATCCTTACCCACTGAGCAAGGCTAGGAATAGAACCCATGTCCTCCTGGATACTAGTTGGGTTCTTAATCTGCCGAGCCACGATGGGAACACCCCAGTTTTTCTTCTGAGTGACCTTGGGTAAGTCACGTAATCTCTCTGACTCTAAATTTACTCCTCAATGAAATGTCTTAGTGTTATTAGGTGGATGAGGTAATGAGATCTGTACAACACTTGACATAGGGCCTGACACTTCGTTTAAGGCTCAGTCATGATGAGTTCAGGTCTCCTTTCCCCTTCTCGAGAGTTGCACAAAGAAGAGGGTGAGAAGTTGTCTGTCCACAAATCCTGTGCTCTAGGATCTTGATTTTATGAAAATACACAACTTCACATTTTCAGTTTTAGGAATCTACAGGCATTTTTTTGCTGAAAGATCTGAATTTTGCACTTTTCCCCTAAGGTGATTTAGTTGCATGGGATGTGATGTTAGACATTTTAAATAATTGCTCCATTTTGCAACTTGGAAATCAGAGCAGTTCTCCCCTTGGCTCATTGGTGGGGCTGAATCTGTCCCTCAGTGAGCCTTGTGTAACTGGGGTCGGCGATTGCAAAGGGTGTGGATCTTCTTCATAAACAGATGATTAGCTAAGGTCGTCTGGGTTACACTGATCTAGGTTTGAATCATGGCTTTGCCAGTTCCCAGGGGCAGGATACAAAGCAAATTCCTTTTCCTTTCTAAAGCTCAGTTTTCTTGGGAACAAAATGGGAGAGGGTTGCAAGACTTCATAGTGTTGTGATGATCAATGAGATCATGAATATCGTGCACTCAGAAATGTTTTAGAAACAATTTATTGCATATTTACCATTTACTCTCTTTGGGATAAGCACTTTATATGGATTATATAGTTTAATGCCCATTACAATTCTGTAAAGGATGGTAATATTAGTATTCCCATTTTATAGGTGAGGAGGCTGAGATTTGGAGCAGTAAGTAACTCTGCATAGCCCACGTAGGGTGGTGATGGGATGTAAACCCAGGTCCAGGCTTTTAACCCCATCACTGGGCTCCCATTTTATTAGGTTTCTTCTTCTCCCCAGACCACGATGGAGTTTAGAAATACGTTCTGGTATTTGGCGACACGTTAGATTGCATACCTAATATCACCTTCTGAAAACATGTTTTGGAGATTTTCTGCTACTCTCAGAGTAGTGAAAGCAGAAGATATTTTGAAGGTCAGCCTCCCAGTGTGATCATGCTTAATCCCCTGATCTGTCAGGCATTTTAAGCCTTAAGTTGGTTAGGTCTACTCATGAATGGGGCAGGGACTCTGGGGGCTGAGCCAACTGTGGGCAGACAATGGTGTCATGCTTCCCACAGACCAGAGAGAAGATTGACTTTCCAGGGGAGCAGAATGACCAGCAGGAACTCTGTCTGAGGCCTTACCTCTTTAAAAACATGTCTGAAGTTTATTCTTTAGATCAAGCTTGATAAATGGAGGGATGTTCCCTCAATGGTAAAATAACACCGTGTGTTGAATCAGAAGCTTCTGCACTTGGCATGTAGTTTACAAAGAAGAAATGATGTGTTGTCCTAGTTTTTCTTACAATTTTCCATTAGGTCCTAATTAACACACAGCTGGTACTGTAAAGTGCAATGGCCAATTGTTCCTTCAACCTCCAAAGGACTGTCACCTAGAGAAGGCACCTTGGGGAAGGTTTCTCTGTATGAGGATGATTTCAGGAGATGTTATTTACAGATGCATTTTTGCTGGTCTTCCTATTTCCTCCAAATCATGTTAATGAACAGGAGCACTTAGATTCAACATACAGGGCATTGAATACAATGATAGCACCTGATCCACAATCAGAAAGGTAATGTTTTCCCAGACAGAATCATCTGTAGACTTTTTTATTTTTTATGAATTTTAAAATTATAGTTGCTTTACAATTTTCTGTCTTTTGTGAGTCTCATTTGGACCTGTGTTCCCCGTGTTACACAGGCAGATGAATGATGCAGAGGTAACACCAGAGGTTCTCTACACAAAATTCCCTTCTTTGTAAAAAAAAAAAAAATAGATCCAGCAATCCCATATATTCAGACAAAGCTTTTGTTGGAAAAGAAACATGCACCCCTCTGTTCATTGCAGACATGGAAACAACCTAAATGTCCAAGGACAGATGAATGGATTAAGAAAATGTGATACATCTACACAATGGAATGCTACTCAATCATAAAAAAGAACAAAATAATGCCATTTGCAGCAACATGGAGGGAACCTGAGACTCTCATACTAAGTGAAGTAAGTCAGAAAGAAAGACAAATACCATATATCATTTATATCTGGAATCTAATATACAGCACAAATGAACCTATCTATAGCAAAGAAACAAACTCATAGACATGGAGAACAGACTTGTTGCCAAGAGGGAGTGAGAGGGAGTGGGAGGGCCTAGGATTTGGGGTTAGTAGATGCAAACTATTGCATTTGGAATGGATAAGCAATGAGATTCTACTGTATAGAACAGGGAACTATATCTGATCACTTGTGATGGAACATGATGGAAGATAATGTGAAAAAAAGAATATGTGTGTGTGTGTGTGTGTGTCTGTGTGTGTATGTCACTTTGCTGTTCAGCGGAAATTGATAGAACATTGCAAATCAACTATAATAAAAAAATTAAAAAAAACCCTGAGTTGCTGACCAAGGCCTTAACTGTCTTAAATAATTGATACACAGGAACGACATAGGACCCTGTCAGAGAAATAGGCCTCCCAGGAGAAGGCATCGAATCCTTACTGCTTGTCCTTAGTATACACTCTTGATGCTCACAGAGTATTGATGATAGATGAGCAGAAATAATAAAATCTTCTTGCAGTCCTCTCAAATCTGTGTTCATAAACAGAATTATCACTATTTATTTCATGTATATTTTAGTCTAGTTAGCTATATACATCCTCTATAATATTTGCAACTCTGAAAAAATATATATTATTTACTCTAAATTAGGAAAAGAGTTAATTTTTTAAATTTTTTTTTATTTTCCCACTGTACAGCAAGGGGGTCAGATTATCCTTACATGTATACATTACAATTATATTTTTCCCCCCACCCTTTCTTCTGTTGCAACATGAGTATCTAGACAAAGTTCTCAATGCTATTCAGCAGGATCTCCTTGTAAATCTATTCTAAGTTGTGTCTGATAAGCCCAAGCTCCCGATCCCTCCCACTCCCTCCCCCTCCCATCAGGCAGCCACAAGTCTCTTCTCCAAGTCCATGATTTTCTTTTCTGAGGAGATGTTCATTTGTGCTGGATATTAGATTCCAGTTATAAGTGATATCATATGATATTTGTCTTTGTCTTTCTGGCTCATTTCACTCAGGATGAGATTCTCTAGGTCCATCCATGTTGCTGCAAATGGCATGATGTCATTCTTTTTTATGGCTGAGTAGTATTCCATTGTGTATATATACCACACCTTCCGAATCCAATCCTCTGTCGATGGACATTTGGGTTGTTTCCATGTCCTGGCTATTGTGAATAGTGCTGCAATGGACATGCGGGTGCACGTGTCTCTTTTAAGTAGAGTTTTGTCCGGATAGATGCCCAAGAGTGGGATTGCGGGGTCATATGGAAGTTCTATGTATAGATTTCTAAGGTATCTCCAAACTGTTCTCCATAGTGGCTGTACCAATTGACATTCCCACCAACAGTGCAGGAGGGTTCCCTTTTCTCCACAGCCCCTCCAGCACTTGTTATTTGTGGATTTATGAATGATGGCCATTCTGACTGGTGTGAGGTGATATCTCTGATTTCTTAATATCATGCAGCTAGTACATTGTGGCTAGTCTGAATTGCTTAAAAGCTTCTGTTATCCTGTTACTCTGTAGCCACTAGAGGGTATCATGATGGGAAAGATTCAGTTTCTTTCTTTTCTTTTCTTTTTTTCATTTTTGTCCACCCTGCGGCCTATGAAAGTTCCCCAGGCCAGGGATCAGGTCCAAGCCACAGTCATGACCTAAGCCATAACTGCAGCAACCCCGGATCCTTAACCCACTGTCCTGGGCTGGGGGTTGAACCTGCGTCTCAACACTCCCAAGATACTGCTTTGCACCACCTCAAGAACTCCTCTGTTCCATTCTTTTAATGCATTATGTATAGTTCAGGCTCTGAGATGCAACCATCACAATAATAGGCTGAACTCACTGAGAACTCACTATGTATCAGGGATTCTGCTCAACGCTTTATATAGATTTTCTCATTTAATTATATCAGTAACCCCATGAAGTACATAGTACTACTATCCCACAATGACAAGTGATATTAAGCAGCTAATTTTATATGGTGGATTGAATCTGAGCTTCAAACCCAGGCAGTCTGACTCCAGAGCCTATTCTTTAAGCTACCATTGCTTCTCAGGATTGTTGATCTGGGGCATTTTAGTTTTTCTGAAGACATTTTAGTTGAAGTCAGGCTAAGTGAGGGGTCATGCCCTGTGATTAGAATCAGTGGTAGCTGCAGTTTACAGAGTTAAGGGTCAAGACAATGATAGTGATAAGTTGTCTATGGCAGCAGAACTTTCAGAACCATGGACAGCCACCCAGAGAGGCATTTAGGTAAAGCTGTTATCTTCAAACAAGGTTAATGTTGCCTATCCACTGTCTTTATTATTAATTGACCTTCATTCTCCTCTTGCTTGGCTTAGCTCCTTAGAATTCCTGGACTCTTTTCAATACCCTCAAGAACTCTTGATGTCTGTAGTTGCTGTGAGCAATTGTTTTGAGCTTCTGTTGATATGCAGAACATTCAGCAGGGTGGTTATGGAGGAGTAGGGTTTGGAGGGAGTAGCATGAAAGGAAGGAGAATTCGTAGCCCTCTTAATCAATTGGTTTGTCCTCTAACCACCCATTTTCCTTTAATTCATGGTGAGATTAAAACTAAGGTCAGGGCCCTGACGATAAATGTGAAGTTTAAAACTGTTCAGTTGAAGAATACAGGCGGTGTCACAAGAAGACTTAATTGCCAAGTAAAAGGTACAATCAAATGCCATCTGAGGGAGAAATCATTGTAAGCTGCAGTGGTCTCAGGAGACAACTGAAGGATATATTTGGCTAAGTACGGATAAAGAGGGGTTGTTTCAGAAAAAAGTAAAGAGCACATAAAACATACAGAGGTAGGGAGCAGTAAAATGACTAGTGGGGAATAAACAGACTGTTTTTTTTTTTCCTGGAGACTCCTATCTGTGTGTGATCAAATTTGATTCTAATTTTTATGTATATACACAAAATGTCATCAGAATGAAGAACCATCAGCTATACTTTCAAGTCACGGCGGTACTGATGTGGATACAGAAGGGCTCATGCACTTCTTTAGCCAGACAGCTCTGCTACAATTATAAAACATCACTGGAGACATGCTGTGCTGTAGCATTTCTCCCCAGGCAACCAGGGGGCCCAGAGAAGCTGGATTGTCATTTGCAGGAGACATATGACAATAATCCCATGAGATGTAATGTGCAGAAAAAATGCAGTCCTATTATGAGACTGTCATTGTAAATGTTTCTTCTTGTTCCCAGCTCAGACAGAGGAGGGAGACAAGGTACCATGTTAACAATAGAAATGGAGATTTTTACCCAGAGTATGGAAAGATCAGCAGATTTCTGCTGTTTCGGAAAAGCAGTCCTCTGGGGTTGAATCAAATTAAATGCTTTAGGGGGAAAAATGTTTTGCTGCATAAGAGAAGGAATATGGCTTAACAACCAAAGTTCCACTTCTGATGGACCTGAGAAGCCTTGGTGAGGAAATTTAATTTCTACATTCTTTGAAGAGATCACAAATGCCATTGTTTGGGGAAGAGGGTTCTCCAGTGGAATTCTGGAGTTCTGACTACCTTTAACAGATACACTGGCTGGGAAGGGACATTGTTCTTAATTTTAATCTGGGAAAAGAAGAATGTGTTTTACTTTGCCTTTATGTACTGTGTGATGGCAGAGGGAGGGTTATGTCCATTCAACTCAAACCATTGGGAAATGTGTATAAGTGTATCCGTGCACAGGGAGATTGGGGTTTTGTACCCAGCATGGTGAATATTAAGATATTCATCCTTCACCAAGCCATCATCTAGACTATTTCACACCCGATGTCTTCTACTCAGTAAAGTATTAGCATGGTACATAGGAAAGGATGGGAGATTTTTTTTCCCCCAATGGCCACACCCTCGGCTTTTGGCAGTTCCTGGGCCAGGGATCAAACCTGACCTATACCAAAAAAATGCGTCAATGCCAGATCCTTAACCCACTGTGCCTGGCTGGGAATCAAACCCATGTCACTACAGAGACAGTGCTGGATCCTTAACCCACTGTACCTCAGTGGGAACTCCAAGGATGGAATCTTTTGATATTAGAGAGATTTGGGTTCAAGTCCCAGCTCAATCTCTTTCTAACCATGTGAACTTGGGCAAGTTACTTAATTTTTCTGAGGCTCATTTTTCTCATCTTTTGGTCTTCCAGCATCTTTCCCCTCCTCTTCAGTTAACACCACTTCGATTTTCCTTTGAAAAAAAACAAGAAAACACCTATTCCTCATTCTCCATCCATGTGATTTGGATAGAGAGCTTTCTTTACTGCAGAGGTAGGCAAATCTTCATCAGTCATGGTTTTCCATGTTCTTGCCCACAATGCTTGGTTCAGGGATGGACATGTGACCCAGGATAGGCCAATGAGACTTGATACTGGTACTTTGTAAAAAATAAGTACCTTCCCCCTTTTCTTTTTTTTTTTAATTTATTTTGAGGTATAGTTGATTTACAATGTTATGTTAATTCCTGCTGTACAGCAAAGTAATTCAGATACACACACGCACACACACACACACACACACACACACGCATACATATACACACATATATACATTCTTTTTCATCTTCTTTCCATTACGGTTTATCACAGGATATTGGATAAAATTTCCTCTGCTATACAGTAGGACCTAGCTGTTTATCCATCCTATATATAATAGTTTACTTCTGCTAACCCCAAACTCCCACTCCACTTTTCCCCCTCTGCCTCCCTCCCTTGGCTATCACAAGTCTGTTCTCTATGTCTATGAGTCTGTTTTTGTTTCATAGATAAATTCATTAGTGTTAGATTCTACACATGGGTGATTTTGTATGGTATTTGTCTTTCTCTTTCTAACTTACTTTGCTTAGTATGATAATCTCTAAGTCCATCCATGTTGCTGCACATGGCATTATTTCATTCTTTTTATGGCTGAGTAGCATTCCATTATATGTATGTGTTTGTGTGTGTGTGTGTGTATACATACATATCTATGTATATCTATATACCTCACATCTTCTTTATCCATTCATCTTTCAGTGGATATTTAGGTTGTTTCCATGTCTTGGCTATTGTGAATAGGGTTACTAAGAACAAAGGGGTGTATGTATTGATCCCAGTACTTTTATAGATCTTTCTGGCAGGAGAAACTCTATTCCTCTGGTGGTTGTTAAGATTGTATCAGATGGTTGTTCAGAAAGTTAAACATGGTATGACAACATCACTCATCAATTCTATTCCCAGTTACATACCAAAACAATGAAAAACAAGTGTTCAAACAAAAGCTTTTACAGTGAATGTTCATAGCAGCATTATTCATAATAGCCAAAAGGGAAAACAACTCAAATGTCCATCAACAGATGACTGGATAAACAAAATGGATGAAAATATTCACATAATGGAATATTATTCAACCACATAAAGGAATAGGTACCAATACATGCTACACTGTGGCTGAACCTTGAAGATATTATTTAATGACAGCTTTAGGCACCTACCTTTTGCTGAGAGAAAAAGACTGATGATAATAACTCTTAACACCAGTGGAAGGAAGATATTTCCAGGGCCAGACAGCGCCACTCTCCCGCCAAAAAGGAAGGTGGGATACTCTCTGAATCTTAGCCTCCATTGGTCTGTTTTCAGGGGCTCCTTGAGCAAGACCAGCTCAAATGCTGCTTTTTCTGGGAGACCTCAAAGCTGAACATAGTCCCTGCCTTAGGGAGGAATATTTTTATTTTTTGAAATGTCTGTTTTCCTCATAGATTAGGGAGTTTCTGGGGGTAGAACCATGTCTTGTGCTAATTTATATCTTTTACCTGTGGTGGCTATTGCGGTGCTTTGCTCAATGATCCCTTAATTGGAAGAGAGAGTTGGTCACAATTGTGTGAGAGAGTAACACGTAGCTGTTTTTGGGTCTAGGTTTGTTTAGCACTTAGCACGGTTCCTTAAATATGCATTTTATATAAAGTATAGCTATGTGTGTATCTACCTATACCTATACCTACTTGACATCTACACCTATACCTGTATCTTCACCCACACCCACACCCACACCTACCTCTACATCTCTGTCTGAGAGAAACTGAAATCCTTTTCTATCTGTGAAACTCACTACACCATTGAATTTGGGCCACAAGTTCAAAAATCACTGAGCACATACTATCCTGCATGTCCCAGAGGTCACTGAACTGTTGTACTACCTCCTATACTAGAACCTCCGTCCCTGTCTTCACCTCAAAGTAATCATAATAATGAAGATTGTTGTCAGTGGCCAGTTATTGAGTATTTGCTTTCAGCTGGGATCTCTGAATTCTTCACCCACATAATTTTCTTCATTGCACACAATAGCCATTTGTGTCTAGTTCTGTGATTATCTTCATTCTATGGATACACTGAGTCTGAGAGAGGTTCAGCCACTTGTCCAAGGTCACACATCCCATTTGAGGCCAGAGCCAGGATTCAAACCTGTTTGACCTCCAACCCCATGTTCCTGACCAGCTCAACTGCCAAATGGGGAATTCTTCTCTAGTTGGACAATTCCCTTTCCTTCCTACCTCCTGCTTCTCCCCACCTCCCTCTGAGAGTCGAAGGGTCAGAATCCAGCATCTGAGGAGTCTGCATCCTTCCCATGCACCCTCCCTTTATGTGTGTGTCTCTCCAGTTTCCTGTAGTTCTGAAAGGGGCTTAATTTGGGGCAGTTCTGATTGGGTAACTTCATGAACCCTCAGATGGCAGGAGTGGTTGTATATGTTCTTGTCCTTATCACTGCCCCCGATGTCTGGAGATGTGCATGCAGGACCCCTCACCATACCCCCAGTACATGGAAAGTGGCATGGGAGATGAATAGATGTGACAAAACCTTCAGAGTCCTTTGCTGGGTACCATGATCTGTCATCATCTTGGTGGCAGTCTCAAATACACAAGCTCGTTTCCCTCTAGAAATCAGGCTCAGGGAGAAGTTGTCTTCACATTTCTGATCCCTTAGGTGGGAGAGGAACTGGGTAAAGCACCTGGACCATCCTGGACCTATTTGACCTCAGATCCATCCTTTGCCCTCCTCCTGCAGCCCATGGTTCCCAGGCTCCCATATCAGCGGAGTTACAGCAGAGTTTGGCCAATGGGAGGCGCTGATGGGAGACTAGCGAGCAGGAGGGAAGGATAAGCCATGGTATTTCTTCCTTCCTTTGTCACTTGTGGCATCTCTGCAGCAACAGTGTCTCCTTTGTGGCTTCAGGTCCTGTGGGAAGGACCCTGTTTTTGTCCTGGGCTCCAGTAACACACAACCTCCCTCAGTCCCTTGTCCTAGGGGTTATGGTAGATCCTTGCTATTTATTCATCTTGAGCAGGACCAGTACTAGGATAAAATAAGTGAGGCTGAATTATGTAAGTGTGGGGTCAAATTCTGTCTTTATTTAAAATTTTGACATTTTTTTGTTATCGTGGATTTTTCTTCTGCATCAATCGAGACTTTTAAAATACAGACCTTCCTCGACTTATGATGGAGTCCCGATAAACACACTGTAAGTTGAAAATATTGTAAGTTAGAAATATATTTAATGTACACCTAACCTACTGAACATCAATAGCTGAGCCTAGCCTACCTTAAGTGTGCTCAGAACATTTACATTAGGCTACAGCTGGGCAAAATCATCTAACCCAAGCCTATTTTATAACAAAGTATTGCGTATCTTGTGTATAAAAGTGAAAACCAGAATGGTGGTCTGGGTACAGAATGGCTGTAAGGGGATCAGTTGTTGATGCTCCTAATCACGTGATTGACTGAGAGCCATGACAGCATCAGAGGGATCACACTGCAGAGGGCTAGCCTGAGAAAAGATCAGAGTTCAAAATCTGAATTTTGATTTTGACTGAATGCATATTGCTTTCGCACCACCATAAAGTCAAAAAATCTTCATTGGAATCATTCTAAGACAGAGACTGTCTGTATTGCCTTAAAGTAGGATTGCCACACTGTCCCTATTGGAAACTTGGTCTTTTGTTACCCAAACAGCTAATTCTCAGCATTAAAATCCTGCTTGCTTTTTTTTTTTCTTGTCTTTTTAGGGCCACACCCATGGTATATGGAAGTTCCCAGGTAAGGGGTTGAATCAGAGCTACAGGATCTGAGCCACATCTGTGACCTACACCACAGCTCAGGGCAACACCGGATGTTTAACCCACTGAGCGAGGCCAGGGATCGAACCTCTGTCCTCATGGATACTAGTTGGGTTTGTTAACTGCTGAGCCATGATGGAAACTCCAAAATTCTCCTGTTTAAAATAGTTATGTGATTTCTCCTTCTGGGTTAGACACTGACAGATAGAGTGCCTCACATAGATTTGGATTTGCACATCTCTGTGAGGTTGGATTAGTGTGATATCCATTTTACACATGAAGGAGAATGTTCAGAAACCTTCAGTAACCTGCCAGGGTCACTGAAGCTATGATGGGACAGAAACAGACCTTGAACCCAGGTCTTTGGGACTCCAGAATCCTCACTCTTAACCATGAAGTTCTGTGGTTTTATTATACAGATTTTCAAAGGACTCAACTAAGAACAAAAATCCCTTTTGATAAGGAAGAAACCTTTTGATTGTGGAGGACTCTCTTAAAAGGGTCTCTAGCTGGGCTCTTTCAAACTTGAAATTTATATGCAGAGAATACAGCCATGTGAGGATGGATGATATTGGGATGAAACTGGGCAGGTTTATATTCTTCTCTGAGCTGATTTGTCGCAGTAAATCCTCAGAAAATATCACTTGTCTCATTTTCCTTCAATCCTTTTGTCTGAGATTGAGTTGAAAACATTTCCCCCCCTTTTTCTTTGTAAATTCTCTTGATTTTGGTTATGTAACCAGGCTAGGCAATTGCCTTTGCTGAACAAAAGTCTCAAATGAATAGATATCAATGGTAATACCAGTAATTAACAGTTTCTCTCTGCAGCGCATGTCTGAAACTGCTTTTATTGATTTATTTTGACTCTGTTCCATATAGGACAATTTTTCGGCTCACACAAACATATGCTTATCTCCTTTTGCTTCCGACCATTCTGGGCTCTGTTTTTAAAGACTGTAATTCCTCAGGACAGCTCCGACAGGGGAGTGGATAAGGTACCTCAAATTAACTGTAACCTTGAAGGGTTATCAGTGAGAGGGAAGGATGGAGCACCTCTTAGTTTTGGGGTTTGATTTCTGTATTTTCATTCTGATTTGATTTAAGCAGAATTTGGAGCTACATGGAGTTTTGTGTAGGGAGAGCAAAGGAGGATAGATGGGGAGACTTCCAGTCAAAGAGGAGAAAAGTGGAAGAGGAAGAGCCAGTTGCTAAAGTTCCCTTGAGTCAGCTATCTCTGCTTCTCTGGGATCCAGCCCAGTGATCCTATTTTTTCCCTCAATCGAGGGAAAAATGCAGAGTGATATAAGCATAATTTGTTTGGGTGGCTAGGTCTGTCAGATTATTACTCCGCCCCGCCCCCGGATTGAGCTCTTTAAATTGGATGTAGAAAACTTAGATGACAGAGAGGCAAAGGAGGGGCAGGTGATGAGAAAGCTAGTTTTAAATATTTCTAAAAACGTTATGGTCCAAATGCAGATATGTTCTACCCACTCCCAACATGCAGACACACACATGTGATTCAGTTGAGATCACACTGAACATGCCTACTGAGCATAAGAGTATAAATGCTTATTTGAGCCATTTTTCAAATTAGTGATGTATCATGAACCCATTTACATGTCAATACTTACAGCTCCATGTCATCATTTTTAATGGCTGAATAGCTTTTTGTTGGATGAATGTATATAATGTATTTAACCAGTCACCTAGTGTTGGATATTTAATTTGCTTCTTTTCTTTTCCTTCCTGGCCTCTTTTACTTTTACGATCTTCTTTCCTCCCTGCCTCCCTTCTTCCTTTCTTCTTATAAAAAAACCCTTTTAAAATAAACAACCTTGACCTTTTTTTTTTTATTAGTCTGAAGCATTTGCTTAGGTGCAGACTGATGGGTCAAAGAGTGTGCCTATTTTTAGGTTTCTGAAGCATTTGCTACTCTGTCCTCTGAGAAGATTGTAAGCATACAGGAAATATGGCAATTTTAACTCCAGAATTACACTATCCAGTAAGGCTTTTCTGAAGATGTAATGTTTGTGCTGAGAACTCTAGGATGGGTGTAAGTTAACAAGGCAAGGGCAAGGGATGCTGGTAATAGTCATGATGGTGATGGTAAGCATTTTGGCAGAGGAACCCGCAAAAGTAAGAAACATTTGGTAAGAGACACTAAAGGACCTTCAAAGAGGCAGATTAAGAGGCACAAAGAATAAGGAGGCACAAAGAATAAGGAGGGTGTACTATTCAGGATTCTTGAGATTTGTCATAAGCAATCAGCACATAGGATTTCGGAGGCTGGCAAAGACCCAAGATTGCAGTCAGTCAACAAGCTGGAGACCCAGGAGAGCCAATGTTTCATTATGAGTCCAAAAACTGGGGGAAAAAACACACAAAATGCAACACCAATGTCTTAGTTCAAGGCAGTCAGACAGGAAGAGTTTGATTTTGTTTGTGAGTGGGTCATCCTTTTTGTTCTATTCGGGTCTTCAACTGATTAGATAAGGCCCACCCACATTGGGGAGAGCAATCTGCTTTACCCAGTCTACTGATTGAAAAATTTATCTCATCCCCAAATACTTGCATGGACACATCTAGAATAATATTTGTCCAAATGTCTGGGCATCCTGTGGCCCAAGAAAATTGACCCCCAAATTAACTATCATTTGGGGAGCATGAGAGGATGCTCAGGAAATGGACAGTAGGGGAAGGGATGTAGATGGAGGGGGAACAGGACCATATAAGGCCTTGTGGATCGCCTAAGGGATTTCGATCTTCATCGTGAGAGATATTAGCAAGGCTGGAGGTACGATGACATAATCACATTTATGGTATCCCTATGAAGTGTGAAGGGAAGCCAGCACTTACCCAGATAATCACTGAAAAGACTGGCTAGAACATTTAAGTAGCTCCCAGAGGCTCAATCTTATTCCACAGGACAAATTAGGGTTCTTTTGGCCACACTGAACTGCTACTTATGGGTCTACATATGCGTAGAGACTTTGTGCAAGGCATCCCCCAAGTACCCTGATCCCTCACTTCAACTTAGGAGTCACCCCATGGCAGACGGGAGCTGGTGGGTAAATACTGCAGCCTGGCTGTCCCAGGCCGCAGAATCATGCTGAGGTGTGTTCTCCCCAGAGCTCCCAGTGCGATGGGGTTCCCATTGCCCAGAGCAATTATCTTCTTCTTTTTTAAAAATTTATTTATTTATTTTATTTTTTAGTTGGAGTACAGTTGATTTACATTGTGTCAATTTCTGCTGTACAACTTGGTGACCCAGTCATATGTTTATATATGTTCTTTTTCTCATACTATCTTCCATCATATTCTATTCCAAGAGACTGGATATAGCTCCTTATGTTGTACAGTAGGATGTTACTGCTTATCCATTCTAAATGTAGTACATTTTTTTTTCTTTTTTCTTTTTAGGGCTGTATCCACAGCATATGGTCATTCCCAGGCTAGGGGTTGAATTGGAGCTACAGCTGCTGGCCTACACCACAGCCACAGCAATGTGGCATCCAAGCATGTCTGTGACCTACACCACAGCTCATGGCAATGCTGGATCCTTAACCCACCAAGTGAGGCCAGGAATCAAATCCGCATCCTCATGGACACTAGCCAGGTTAGTTACCATTGAGCCATGAGGGAACTCCCTAGTTCCTTTTTTTTCTTTTTGTCTTTTTGTCTTTTCTAGGGCCACTCCCACGGCATATGGAGGTTCCCAGGCTAGGGGTCCAATCGGAGCTGTAGCCACTGGCCTACGTCAGAGCCACAGCAATGAGGGATCCGAGCCACGTCTGCGACCTACACCATAGCCCACAGCAACGCCGGATTCTTAACCTACTGAGCAAGGCCAGGGGTCGAACCCGCAACCTCATGGTTCCTAGTCGGATTCGTTAACCACTGCACCATGATGGGAACTCCCCCTAGTTCTTGATAATACAGTCTGTGCTGGTGCCTTTTCACCTCTCCATTACCCTGTTGGGGTTTTCTGAGACCACTTCCCCAATAAATAATTTACAGTTAGGTTTTGTCTCAAGATCTACTTCTGGGGAAACCCAGCTAAAGGCAGGGGGACCCTCCTTCCAGGACATTCCTTTTTCTGTGCAGTTTTGCTGCAAGCACTGGGATCTGGGCACGCACTTGGGCTCTGCAGCTAGAGGTTTTAGTTATGAGCCTGGGGCCAAGACTCTCAACATTTGTTTCTCTCTCTCCCACTCCTGACCACAGAGCCGGTGTCAGGGAAGGACCTCTGTGGGCAGTATGTGTAAATCTCTCCTGTGATGCATTTCTGCTTAAGGCAGGTTTTGACAGTGGGTACCTGCCAGCATGCCAGCAACCATGTTGACACCACGCATGGGGCTGAAGAATTAATCACCAGCCCCTGCCAAGTCCAGAGTAACACGCCTGCCATCATCTCACCTCTGACACCTCTGCTACCCAGCGGATCCCCAAGGCTGCACCAGTAATTCATAGAACCAACAGCATCAGGACCCTAGCATGCATTCCAACAGTCAATCTGATTCTGGCTTTTTTCCCTACTTTCTGGGTCAGGCTTGGTGCTCTGTTTTCCTGAACTGTAGGTGGCATCAGGTGAAGAATTAACTTCAGGGCTGTCATTTCCTAAGGACACCAGTACCAGGGATGGGAATTAAATACTCGTAATTAGAAGATGCCTTTCTGCCAGGCTTCTTTAGGGAAAATTTCCTTCTCACTCCGTCTGATATTCCCATGGAGACGAGGGGAGGAATTTCATATCTGGCAGTGGGCTGTGGTATCAGAAATAATGGCTCGAGGCACAAAGAAAATGTAATCAATATTTACCTGCTGAGAGGTCCCATGATGGGAAGAAAATTGACTCTGTTCCCCACTGCATATATCCCATGTTGATGTCCTGCTTTCTTTGTGTACTTGGCAGAGGGGAAAAGCATAATATTGGTTCTTTTGGGGGAAAAAAATCTCCATGAAACTGTTACATCGTCATCAGTCTATATAAGATAATCCATTGCTGGGGGCAGGAGCTTAAAATATCCAAGCAGTTGTCCTGGTTATCTGCCTGATTTCTCTTTGTGCCCAGACTCTTGTAGTCAGGCAATATATTTTTCCTTCCTCTTCTCTACCCCTTGCCCAGTACAAATACTAATTGATGACACTTGTTTCACTATCTGTGTCACTTCTGTGGGTTGATAATGTTCCTTTGGACTGTTTTACCATAGGTCTGAAGTTTTGAATATAGATATATCCCTAAAACTCCAATGTATATCATGTAGATGCTTTTTTTTTCCCCAGAAGAAGTATACTGGTCTGAATTTCTGGTTGCAAATAAGAGGCAGAATGGATGATAGTGACATGAAGCAGAGAAGGGATGTATGGTTTGGAAAAAGAAGGAAGACCTGGCCAGGACTTGGCCTTAGGACCAGCCAGTCTGGGGCATTCCTATTGGTATGGTTGCCCCTGGATGCTTGTCATTCTGCAGCTGTACCACAAAGCCAGCTTCAGCTACATGAGTGTCCTGGAGAGAGGCACCTACTAGCTGAACTTTAGTCATGGTCAGCAACCCAGCATCCAGGTACCAGGGACAGGCACCCCACCCCTTCCACTCCTGTAAGGGGAGTCTTCCAAAGGGCAGCCTTTTGCTTCACCCACCCATTTTCCTCCCTCCCACAACTTCGTCCTCCTCTTCCTCCTGATTTTCTTTCATTGCTCTTGTACCATCCAAAATATAATTTACTCATCCATTGGGTTTATGTTCTGCAGTTTCCCACTAGAATCTAAGTTTCTTGAGAGCAGAGATCTTGGATTCCCTTGTTCATTGCTAAATCCTAGAACATTGCCTGACACTTAATCAATGTAAGTTTGAATGAATGAATCATTGAAATGGGAGGGATTGTTTAGATGCTGGGCTCCTCTAAAGGATAAATATATGTTGCAAGAAATAGTTCTTGATAAAAGGAACAATCACTTTCAGAAGTTGACTCTTTGATTTTAGCAAGACAAGACTGAACAGCTCATGCACTGCAGAGAAAAATGCTGCACGGTGACATTTTTCTCTCAGATTTTCTTCTATGCAAAGGTGACATTTATAGCCAGTGTCCACTGGCCTGTGTCTGCAAATTGAGTTGTAGATACCTTAGCAAGGATCCTGGAACATGATAGAGTTATGGGCAGGCCCATCTCTTCATACTTTAGGCAGAGATTAAAGGGAGAGTCTATTTTCTCTTCTAAAAAGGACCATTTGGGGAAATGGTACCACTTGGCATGGGACATTCAGAGTGGTGGGTTTGTGGGGGAAAAAAATGTAGACCTAGTTGTTTAAGCTCTCTCATCCTGATCACATGCTTAAGGACCAATATTTATGGAGCATCTACTATGTGCCAGGCACTCTTTCAAGATTGCTATAGACTCTGACACGTTAACTCACTGTGCTGTTACTGCCATATTGTAATTGGAAACTGGGAAACACTTGAGGTCTGTGTGAGCTATGGCAAGTTGCATGAGGACTTTCCCCCTTTCAGAGTCATGGAAGGACCTGGATGCATCGCCAAGCCAAGCTGTCCTCATCCAAGGACAAGAGAGGAAGGTGCAGCCATACTATGGGAAACAGTACGGAGGTTCCTCAAAAAACTTAAAACAGAGTCACCATGTGACCCAGCAGTCCCAATCCTGGGCATCTATCTGGAGAAAACTCTAATTTGAAAAAATGCTTGCACGCCTATATTCATAGCAGCACTATTTACAATAGCCAAGACCTGGAAATAACCTAAATGTTCATTGATAGATGAGTGGATAAAGAAGACATGCTACATATACACAACAGAATACTACTCAGCCTTAAAAAGCAGTGAAATAACGCCAGTTGGAGCAACATGGGTGGACCTAGAGATGATCATACTAAATGAAGTAAATTAGCAAGAAAAAGACAAACTCCGTACGATATCACTTATATGTGGAATCTAAAATTCCACACAAATGAACTTATCTATGTCTAGACTCACAAACATAGAGAACAGATGTGTGGTTGCCAAGGAGGAGAGGGTGGAGGACAGAAGGATTAAGCATTTGGGATTAGCAGAAGCAAACTTGGCAAATGCAGGTAGATAAACAACAAGGTCCGACTGTATAGCCCAGGGAACTCTATTCAATATCCAGTGATGAACCATGGTGGAAAAGAATATGAAAAAGAATCCATAAATGCATACCTGAATCAACTAGCTGTACAGCAGAAATTAACACAGTATTGTAAATCAATTATAAATCAATAAAATAACAAAAATTTAAAAACAAGAGAGGAAGGTCCTTACCTGAGAGCCCCCCATTATACCCAGCCCCCAGTTACCCTCAGGAGGTTGTGTGGATAGAGATTTGGTCCAGTGAGCTACTGTGTTTGATGGCATGAGGCCAGGCAAGAATGACATGTATGGAAGGAGAGCACGTGTTTGGGCATAAGTGCTAAGAAGACTCTAGAACTGCCCATGACTGCCCTATAAAGAGACTCTTTCACTGCATTTACTCATGGGTTTTGGAATAAAGCTATTGAGATTCACCACCTGCTTTCTGTCCTGAGTTCATCACCACGAAGGCAGCACCTTGAATGCTGGTTGTTATTGTCCTTAACACAGGGGATTTGGGGAACATGCAGCATTATTTCCTGTCATGACATGGTGCTAATGGAACTACAGTTGACTTCTCCACACTAGTGCAATTCCTGCCATCAAATGAACATAAACTCAAAATGTGCCTTTATTCTGGGGCCAAGGAATTAATTAGGTGTGTGTTGGAGAGGAATTAAGATATAAGATGCCAGATAAGATCACCTGTTAAATTTGAATTTTATATAGACAACGAATAACTTTTTAATATAAGTATGTCTCATGCAATATTTGCAACATACTTATACTAAAAATTATTCATTATTTATTTGAAATTCAAATTTAACTGGGCATTCTGTACTTTTATGTGCTAAATCTTGCCTTCCTGAGAGTTTTGCTTTGTCTCTAGCTTTTCCTGGCCTTATATTAGCTTCTTTCTCCCCCCTGCCTGCTTAAATGTGAAATCAGAAGTCATAAAAGCCTTGACAAAATGACAAGAATTTTAATGGCCTAAGGCATTAATTCATCCTTGACAGGAGACATATCCAATCTATTTAGGTTCAGTGATTTGAAATGGCACATTTTCATATTTTCCATCCTCATTCCACCCCCTACCCCCCTCAAGGATGGATTGAGAAGTAATTAATTCCATTCTTGGGGTGTTTGAGGGAAAATATCTTCCTATGAAGAGGGTGAAGATTTAACGTGTAAAGGTAGATGTCAGAGACCTTTTGGGTGAGTGTGAATTCCTCTTTCCTTGTACTGTGCTGCTAATTTCTTTAATAGTCATGAGCAAACAGGTGTCACTAGCAAGGCAGAAGGAGAGACATGTTCCTAATCTGGGTGATTAAGACATGTTTGTTTTCTCATTTCCACACTATAATTTGAGATGGTCTTGATTTTTCATTTCTGCTAATCATGAACTAGCAGTGGCACCAAACATTTTAATGTTGAAAACCTGTGCCTCCTACCCCCACAGGCAAGCTGTTTATGGTGTCTAGATATGCACTTGATTATAAAAATAAGAGCCCTGTGGTGAATCTTTACACACAAGTGAAAATTCCTTTTGTAATGCAAAATACCTGTCTTCTCTATTTTATGGGTTTTGCAAGTGTAGAGGCCTTTGTATATTGATTTTTTATTTTATTATTTTTATATTGACTTTTTAAAAAGCAGATGTTCCTTATATGCTATTGCATGTTCTGACCTCTGTTCCTCATACTTCCTTTCTTCCCATCATCCTCATCATCAGTTTGGGGTTGAACTCACAATTAATCATTACAGTTCAGAGCAGTCCTGGTCTTCAGCCCTGGCTCTGTTTTCATATTGCAGGGATAATTAAAAAACATGGATGCTCAGGGCACAGTCCCAGAGATTCTGACTTAAATGGTCCAAGGTGGGTACCATCAAGTGAGTCTAATTGCAGCCAGGATGGAGGACCACCAGCCTAGAGGTCAAAAATAGTCTGACGTGAGGGGGTCTGGATTCCCATCCCACCTATGATGTGTCTTCTGGGGAGTCACCACCTCCCTGAGGCTCAGTTTCCTCATCCACAAGATGAGGATGATTATGGCAGAGTTGTGTTAACTGAAAAAATACACAATCTGAAAGTTGAGAGTTAAGTTCTATTTGGGGCAAAATTAGGACTTAAGCTGGGGAGACAGCAACTCAGGTAGCCCTGAGAAACCACTCCAAAGGCAGTGAGGGGTGGAGCTAGTTTATATAGGATTTTTGCAACAAAGGGCAGGGAGCAGGAACAAAAGAGGCCTGGGCTCACGGAAATCATTCCTTTGATATGCACCTCTGCTATCAGGGCCAGTATCCTGAGTTTTCACAGCCTGCAGGACTCACTGACTCTCACCCTTGGAGGTGACTGCATCCACAGTTGACCATGACATTCTTTCTCCTTAACTATAGAAGGGACTGAAATACTCCCCAAGGAGGAAAAGGGGGAATATCAGGATATGATAAAGGTGAGGGGGAGGTGCATGCAGCACACACACATTTTACAAAAGTTTGTTGTGGATCTGAAGGTTACTACAAGTCACAAGGAGCAGACATCACCATGAAGGATTTTAATGTTTTTCTAGATATGAGAAGATGCAAGAATTGGGCACATAAAATCATCTCCTAAAAATATCTGACTCTCTGAAGGCCTGTTCTTCCAGTTTTCCTGGTCTCCACCCTGAGCTCCACTCAGGGGCTGCTGCGGATTGGTGGCTGCAGTGGCTCATGTTTTACTCCACATGGATGCAAGAGGCTGATGCAAGAGGCTGATGGCAAGTGCCAAACTTCAATTCACAGTTGAATAGTTGTGGTAAGAGACCACATGGCCCTCAAAGTCTCAAACATTTACTCTGAACCTTTGCAGGAAAAGTTTACTGTGACTTAACAACATAACATAAGCCTGTAACATAAACCTCATTTATGTCCTCATGGAGTTCCCAGTATAGTTGTGGGAGACACCTTAAATATCTCCCATATATTCCAGTAGAGACGCAGTGTGGTATCATGGAGGCAGTCTGAGGCTGGTCTCCTCAAATCCTCCCCAAATCATAATTTGACCTTAAATAACCTGCTTTTTTTTTTTTTTAAACCCTCTGAGCCTCAGTTTCTTCATTTCTAATCTAGAAGTATGGGGCTAGGTGATGCCTACAGGTTCTTTCAGCTCTAGAATTTTCTGATTCCACCCCTGGCATTACGTAGCACTCTTTTTTTTTTTTTTTTTTTGTCTTTTTAGAGCACCAACCTTGGCACATGGAAGTTCCCAGGCTAGGGGTTGAATCGGAGCTCCAGCTTCTGGCCACAGCCACAGCACTGCAGGATCCAAGCCAAGTCTGTGACCTATACCACAGCTCACAGCAACTTCAGATCCTTAACCCACTGAGCAGGGCCAGGGATCAAACCCACATCCTCATGGATACTAGTTGGGTTCATTACCACTGAGCTGCAGTGGGAACTCCTGTGGCCTTCTTATAGCACAGATCTACTCTATGGGACTTAGCCCAGGAGACCTTTGAACTTGGGCTTGGTGAAGCATCAGCCTTGCTTTCCTCCACATTACACATGTCTTAGAGCAAATGAGTAAATCAACATAATTCTGCATCACAGCCACTCTTCTTTCCCCAGAGGTTCAGAGAAAGATTTAAAAATGCCTCTGTGTAGGATGAATAATGACCCACAAAGATATCCAGGTCACAATCCCTGGAACCTGTGAATGTTACCTTATACAGCAAAGAAGACTTTGCAGATGTGATTAAATTAAGAATCTTGAAATGGGGATCATCCCGAGTTACCTAGGGTGCTCTCAGTGCAGTTGTATGTCCTTATAAGAGGCAGAGGGAGATTTTACCACAGAGAAGGCAATATGCCAACCTCAGCTGAGAGAGTTTTAAAGATGCTAAGCTGCTGGCTTTGAAGGTGGGGGAAGGGGCCAGGAGCCAAGGAATGCAAAGAATGTGTAGCTGAAAGGAAGCCTCTGTACACAGGCATTGATTAAGTCTTGGAGACAGAGTTTTGGGTGAAGCAGAAAGAACAGCTTTATTGCTTTGCCAGGCAAAGGAGGCCACAGCAGGCTAATGCTTGAAAACTGTCCTCCCTTGAGAGGGGATAACAAGGGGTTTTATAGGTTTAGCTTGAAAATCAGGGCTGTTGATAAGGATTAGGGTGCCTGCATCCTTCTCCTTCCATAGGTCATTTCAGAGTCATCAAGGCTGGAGACAGATGGTCTGATGATGGTTTCTGGTGGTCTTGACCTTCTCTCTGCAGTGAAGACTGCTCACAAAAAGAAGAGGGTGTTAGGGAGTGTTCCAATTACAAGAGAAAACACTAGGTGCGATGTAACTCTAGAAAGTAACCATTAGTAAAACAAATCATTTAAGCAAGGAAGAAATCATTGGTGCAAAGCTGTTAGAATAAGTTCATGGGCCAAGGCAGGGCATAACATCATGGAGACTGTTTTAACTAGCTTTTAGCTGTAACAATATTGCCTAATCATTAACTCTTGATACAGCCTTTGAGACTGAGGGGAGGCCTGGGAGACTAAAGGAAAAGAATTTTACTTCAAAATGCAAGGACTTAAGGGCCTGTACACAGTTTCAAATGCAGCTCTATAAGCTGGAAAAGGCAAATGAAAGGATCCTGCACTCTGTAGGGCCTCTCGAGGGAGCGCAGCCCTGTTGACAGATATTTTAATTTCACTCCAGTGCAACTGCTTTTGGACTTTTGACTTCTCAAGTATAAAAGGATAAGTGTGTGTCATTTGAAGCCGCCACATCTGTGTCATTGTTGTGACAGCAGCCATAGGAAAGCAGTACACTTGCCTTACATTGGTAAGTAATCCATGGATCCCAAGGAGAATCAGCAGTGTGCTTGCAAACTAAGCCTCTCACCAGAGAGAAAATTAGTAAAGGGTCAGTCAATGTGGAAAGCCTTGAATGGAATAGGGACAAAGGGGAAAATGAGAAAAAACCTGGATGGCTTGGGGTCTTCCCCAGCTCTTCATTTCCATGTATCACCGTGGCAGGCCATGTACTAAGATAACCTCCATAATCTTTACCCCTTGACATCACACCTTGCTGGGACCTGTGACTTGCCTCTAACCAAGAGAATACAGCCCGGGTGATGTTGTTTTGGTCTTAGGCTAGAGAGATTCTCCCATTGGCAGAATCAAGCAGCCGTGGTTTTTGTTTGTTTGGGTTTTTTTGTTTATTTATTAAAGTATAGTTGATACACAATGTTGTGTCAATTTCTGCTCTACAGCAAAGTGACTCAGTCACACACACATATATATTCTTTTTCTCATATTATCTTCCATCGTGGTCTATCACAAGTGATTGGAGGGAGTTCCCATCATGGCTCAGCAGGAATGAATCTGACTAGCATCCATGAGGACACAGGTTCTATTCCTGGCCTTGCTCAGTGGGTCAAGGATCCGGTGTTGCCATGAACTGTGGTATAGGTCACAGATGTGGCTCTGATCTGGTGTTGCTGTGGCATAGGCCAATGGCTCCAGCTCTGATTTGACCCCTAACCTGGGAACCTCCATATGCTGCAGGTGCGGCCCTAAAAAGACAAAAAAAAGTGATTGAATAGGGAGTTTTCCATCTTGCCTCAGTGGTTAACGAATCCGACCGGGAACCATGAGGTTGCAGTTTCGATCCCTGGCCTTGCTCAGTGGATTAAGCATCTGGCGTTGCCGTGAGCTGTGATGTAGGTCTCAGACGCAACTTGGATCCCGCATTGCTGTGGCTCTGGCGTAGTCCAGCGCCTACAGCTCCAATTAGACCCCTACCCTGGGAACCTCCATGTGCCTTGGGAGCGGCCCTAGAAAAGGCAAAAGGACAAAAAAAAAAAAAGAGTGATTGGATATAGTTCCCTGTGCTGTACAGGAGGACCTCATTGATTATCCATTCTAAATTAATAGTTTGCATCTGCTAACTCCAAATTCCCAGGCCTTCCCACTCTCTCCCTCTCCCCCTCAGCAAACACCCATCTGTTCTCCATGTCTGTGAGTCTATTTCTGCTCTGTAGATAGTTTCATTGTGCGATGTTTTAGATTCCGCATATAAGTGATATCATATGGTATTTGTCTTTCTCTTTCTGACTGACTTCACTTAGTATGAGAATCTCTAGTTCTCAGATTGCTGTAAATGTGATTCTTTCTTATGCAAATAATCAGGTTGTAAACTGTGTGTAGAGAGCAGCATGTGTCAGGGAACTGCCACTTGTCTTTAGGATTCCAGGGCAGCCCCTAGAGCCAGTAAGAAACCAGGACCCTTAGTCATTCAGCAACATGAAAATGAATTTGTCAATAACCAACATGACCTTTTAAGCAAATCCTTCCCCCATCAACATTCAAGATGAGCACATAGCCCTTCCCCCTCCACTGACACCCTAACTGCATGCAGCCTTATGAGACCTACAGGAAAAGACCCAGTTATGGGGCCTGAATACCTGATCTGTAAACATGGTGAGGTAATAAATGGATATCTTTTCATTTGCTAAGTTTGTAGTAATTTGTTACTCAGCAATAGAAAATAAATACAATCACTGACGATGAAATATATTCTGAACTAAGTGGAGTAAATGACTATTGAAGAAGTGTGGTTTGGGGCTACCTCCAGCCTTTCACTTTCATAAGGATTTCCTCCCTCTCTAAGTACCCACCGTGCCTATCCTTGTGACTATAAAATTGAAAACATCAAAGACATAGTTAAAATAGAAAGTATTATCAAGGAGGAGCAGAGCATGGAATGATCATTAGTTTTAAACTTAGATTAATTCAAGTATTTGATCAACTCAGTACTTGATACTATAGAGAATAGTCCCCAGGATAGGTAAATTTTGATTAAGGCAAAAGGGAGGACCAGGAGCAATTGAGTAAAAGAATTGCATTTAACATCTATGGAAAATTTGCTAATGTTTCAGAGGTTACCTTGAATGCTTTATATCTTATTTAGTCATCATATCAACTCTATGGGGTAGGTACTTTGACTATCTCCAGTATACAAATAAATAATGGCACAGAAAGTTTCTTTCACTTGCTTGGAGTCACACAGCTATTCAATGGTATGTCTGGCAGGGACCAAGCATGGGGATCCTTGAAGAGCCAGAGGATTGGAGAATGACTGTGGGTATGCAAGGAATGGGAAGGGGTCTTGAGGAAGAGGAAGCTTCTCTAAAGAGATATGGAATCCCCGACTAGGAACCATGAGGTTGCGGGTTCGGTCCCTGCCCTTGCTCAGTGGGTTAACGATCCGGCGTTGCCGTGAGCTGTCGTGTAGGTTGCAGACGTGGCTCGGATCCCGCGTTGCTGTGGCTCTGGCGTAGGCCGGTGGCTACAGCTCCGATTCGACCCCTAGCCTGGGAACCTCCATATGCCGCGGGAGCGGCCCAAGAAATAGCAACAACAACAACAACAACAAAAAAGAGATATGGAATCCAAGGCAGCTCCATCTGAAGGCAAACCGAGGGGCTTTTTATGAAACTGGTGACAGCTAGGTTTACTGGTAAAGAATGCCTGAAGGACTTGCTTGAGAATGACTCTGAGAGCATATCCGGCTTCACTGGGAAAGAGTGATCTGATGATGGCGATGGTGATAGTGATGATGGTGAGGATGATGGTGATGAGGATGATGACGATGCTGATGATTCATTGGGCTTAGGAGGGAGTAGATACATGTGCTATTGACTTATCTTTTATTTATTTTTTTGTCTTTTTGCCATTTCTTGGGCCGCTCCCACAGCATGTGGAGGTTCCCAGGCTAGGGGTGGAATCAGAGCTGTAGCCACTGGCCTACGCCAGAGCCACAGCAACGTGGGATCCGAGCCGCGTCTGTGACCTACACCGCAGCTCATGGCAACTCCGGATCCTTAACCCACTGAGCAAGGCCAGGGATCGAACCCACAACCTCATGGTTCTTAGTTGGATTCCTTAACCACTGTGCCACGACGGGAACTCTTGACTTGTCATCTTTGATGTAGGACCTCACATGGGAAAGAGCCTCTCAAGATCATTCTTTTTTTTTTTTTTTTGTCTTTTTGCCATTTCTAGGGCTGCTTCTACGGCATATGGAGGTTCCCGGGCTAGGGGTCGAATCAGAGCTGGAGCCGTCAGCCTACACCAGAGCCACAGCAACTCGGGATCCGAGCTGCATCTGCGACCTATACCACAGCTCCCGGCAACCCAGATCCTTAACCCACTGAGCAAGGCCAGGGATCAAACTTGCAACCTCATGGTTCCTAGTTGGATTTGTTAACCACCGAACCACGACGGGAACTCCTCAAGATCATTCTTAAGTGATAATATAAAATCATCCTCCCAACCTGACACAAATATTTGGACCACTCGGTGGTTTCCGGTGAAGACACTTCCACTTTATTCATGTAGATTTGTGCAAATGAAACCATAAAAAAATCGCATGACTTTAAATACATATATGTTAGCTCTTTAAATAATTGTGGAATAGTTAAAAATTGGAATATCTTCTTGGCTCACAATGATCCCCTTTCGTGGCTGTGTCCAAGCCTTGATTCCTTCTGGAACAGACCCAACTGTCGACCCCATGGGTGAGTAGTGTCTCAAATGGGCCAACCAATCATACTGCTCCTTTACTTGGCCCCAGTGATTGGTCTGAAGGATGAGCACATACAAAAGCTGGCTTTTCAGAGTCCTTTGGGCTTTTTCAAACTGGAGCCGAGAACAAGAAGGTGCTTCTTTGATAACTTCAGCTCTTATTCCAGGGCTGCTGGCCACCAAGGCTCTCGTTGTGAGCAGTAGATTGGAGCGAGGCCACCTTGCAGGGATGCCCAGACATGAAAGGAGGCTCTTTCCTATGTGAGACCCTATGTCAGAGATGACAAAGGAGGGAAACAGAAGATGGATCCGGTGATCCATGTCAGCTTATATTACCAGCTCTTCATAAAGCGTATGGTTCTTTGAGCCAATGCTCTCTTCTTTCCTTTCCTCCCCAGCTTTAATGAAGTATAATTGACATATAATAACCTGTGCATGTTTAAATTGTACTATTTGATGAAAAAATATATTCACCAATTCATCATCATAATCAGGATAATGAACATACTCATCACACCCCAGAGTTTCCTCAAGCCTGTTTGTGATTCTTTAACTGCTACCCCCGACAACCACTGATTTATGTTTTGTCACTACACATTCGTTCTGATTTTCTAGAATTTTATGTTAATGGAATCATTCAGAGTGTGCTCTTATTTTTGGTTCGGCTTCTTTTACTCAGCACATTTTTTAGGGGAGATATGTTCAGGTTGTTACATGTATCAAGAGCTCATTCTTTTTTTCTTATTAAGTAAGTATCCCATTATTTATCTTGTTAATGAATATATTTTCTTCAGGTTTTGACTGTGATGAATGATCATGCTATGGATATTTGGGTACAAATCTTTGCATGGACATGTGCTTTCATTTCTCTTAGGTAAATACCTAGAAGTGAAAAACCTGGGTTGCATGGTAAGTGTATGCTTAACTTTTTAAGAAACTGCCAAGCAACTTACTTGCTGTCCATGGCAGTGTATCATTTATGAGAATTCCAGTGGCTCTACATCCTCGCCAGCATTTGGTCAGGCTTTTCACTCCTCGACTTTTGGCTTATGTTAGTTCCATTTCAGTTTCTGTTACCTGTAACCAAAGTATCATGATTCCAACATGGGAAGAGATGCTCTGTTTTAGACAACTTTGTAAGGCATGTGAATTTGGATGTTGAAAAATACTTACTGAGAACAAATAACACTCAGTAGAATCTATGTAAAAGCTTAAAACATGCGCAGCAGGGGCGTTCCCGTCATGGCGCAGCAGAAACGAATCCGACTGGTGTCCACGAGGATGTGGGTTTGATCTCTGGCCTTGCTCAGTGTGTCGGGGATTGGCATTGCTGTGAGCTGTGGTGTAGGTTGCAGATGAGGCTTGGATCCCACATTGCTGTGGCTGTGGTGTAGGTTGGCAGCTGTAGCTCCAATTCGACCCCTAGCTTGGGAATCTCCATATATGCAGTGGATGTGGCCCTTAAAAGCAAAGAAACAAACAAACAAAGCACATGCACAGCCTGACTGAATGATACTGATCCCTTAGACAGAAACTCCATCAAGTAGCATTATTTTATTGTCCTGATCCCATGACATATTTTTTTCATCCAAGAAATGGAACTCTAGGACCAAGAAGGAGTAATGGTTGATGTGGTTAATTTAAGCAAAGTGCTTTTAAAAAAACTCATAATGAGTTCATAAGAATTAATAATAGCCTTATAATTGTTGCCAATGCGTCTGAGATGAGAAATCTGACAATGGCGGAACATCGCGATTGAGTTGTGTGAAAAGAGAAAAGAGGCAGGTGGCCAATGTTTGCCTGGGGCTTTGCCAAAGTGAGGGCCACCTCTGGCTGGAAGGTGGATGAAGGGACATAGCAGAGTGACCAAGAGTGATGGCTCTTGACTCAGACGTTTTCTTGTATCCTGACTCAGTCACATAGCAGCATTGGCAAGTTATTATACTTGCTCTGTGCCTCAGCTTCTTCATCTACAAAAAGGAGCTATGCAAAGTATCTACCTAATAAGATTGTTCTGAAGATCAAATGAGTTGATCCATGTCAAGTGGTTATTATTATTATTTTTTTTAGGGCCAATACCTGTGGCATACAGAAGTTCCCAGGCTAGTAGATGAATCAAAGCTGCAGCTGCTGGATCCCAGCTGCATCTGCAAACTACACCACAGCTCCTGCAATGATGGATCCTTAACCCACTGAGCAAGATCAGGGATTGAACCCATGTCCTCATGTATACTAGTGGGGTCCTTAACACACTGAGCCCCAGCAGGAGCTACTCATGATGGACAGCTTCTTATTTTTATTTTTAATTTTTGACTCATTCCTGGTGAAGCAAGCTAGTTTTTTCATGTTATTATACCTAAATGTCCTAGGCACTCTGCTTGGTAACCATGATCTCATTTCCTCCCATAATTTATCATCATTCCCGTTTTTCAGGTGAGAGTCTTAGGGGTCCTCAGCATGAAAAAGCAGTTACTGGCAGAGCCAGCAGTTTAACCAGAATGCTGAGACCCTAACCCAGATGCTCTTTCTATTCTTTTAAGCTCCTCTCATGAGCAGAGGCCAGCAGCCTAGGGTAAGATATTGGTACCCCCTCAGGGTGGAAAACCTGTCTTTCTGCCCCAGCCCATTCTGGCCTCCAGGTGCAGAGCTCTGCTTTTAGGTGTGGGAATGAAAGGGCCCCTTCTGCCTGCCTCCTACTTCCTTAGGGCTCATGTCTGCAATCTTCATCCTTAATTAGCTGTAGGCCTCTCCCTGAAGGAAAATGACCAGGTAGAAGGGTTGGAGACATTCTGAGGGCTTTTGGCAAAAGAGATCTTGGGTACTTTTCCTTTCTGTCTTGTAAACACACGTCTCTCTGAGTAGAGGCACTGATGACCCCATTGTGCATGAAGATGCTTCCTGGAAGGCTGCACCCCCTTTGTTGCCCCAAAATGGGAGGTTTTCGAGGCTGAACTGGAGGCAGTCTTCTTTCTGAGACAGCTGCCCCTGCACTTTTAAGGGCATGGTTAGCCTTCCTAATTAGGTGCTTTGGGATTCAGGGAAAACCACAGAGACACAGGGAGTAGAAAAGACATTGAATAAACCCATTGCCATGAACCCTGGGAATGATATCTTTGGGAAGATAGGGGAGAAAGGAAAAGAATGAAGCAAATTGTTGAAGGGCAGGGGTACAAAACTCCTAAATAGAACGAGAAGAAAAATTGTCCATATCTAGTCACTTGTGATGGAGCATGACAGAGGACAGTGTGAGAAAAAGAATGTATATATGTGTGTGTGACTGGGTCACTTTACCATACAGTAGAACATTGACAGAACACTGTAAACCAACTATGATGGAAAAAATAAAAATCATTTAATAAAAAATAAAATAAAGATAAAAAAAAGGAAAAATTGTGCCTTGCTCAAAAGACCCAAAGTAAATGACATGTATTAGAAACAAGACAGCCATGAAGGGTAAACAGGACGAGAGAGACCAGGAGTGGGGAAGGCGGCAGAGGGAGCTATTTGCTGGAAGAAGATGGATGATGGCAGTGAAGGCGGCCGAATGGGAAATATGATAAACTCTTAAGTGCCAGCGACAGAGACTTGAGTAACGAGAATCTCAGATAAGACAGACAAGAAGTAAAACCCCATTTTAGAGCAAGGCTGATGGGCCGAATGGAATGGACAGCCAGTGAGGGGGTGGCGGGCTGCGGCGGGGATGTGCAGCATGAAGGAGACAAATCCAAAGAGAAAGAGGATCTCTCGGCTGCTATGGCTGTCAAATGGCTTTGACAAGGGAGGTGAAGGGGGACAATGAGGGGCTGATCTGATGGACAAATCCCCCCAGCCCAGAGTCACATAGCATTAGAGGGATTTGCTTTGTGGGCCGTGACCATCTCCGCTCAGGGACGCCCACGAGGGCACATTCAGAACCAATGATGCTGGTTCCTTTTCTGCTTGGGATTAACTCTAAGATGGAAAAATCTAGAAAGCAGCTGCAATGTCTCAGATGTCAATGTGAATATCCAAACTTACTGAAAGGGAGGGGGCCCTCTGTTCTAACATCAAAGTCTATGGCACTTTTCCTCCAAAGGCTGTGCCTTTTGTTTTAAGTCATTGTTTGTTTGGTTTTTGATAAAAACAAGCTCACTGAATATAGCTTGATGGATAGGTATGTAAATCTTGGCTATCAATACACCAGGTTAAGATCTTGGCTTCACTACTTACTGGCCTCAGATTTCTCAAATAGGATGGAGTTGATCATAGGCTGGCTGTGGGGACCACATGAAATGTGCTGAGTTCTCAGTATTGTGGCAAGGCTGAGCTAGAGGCTGGGGTGTGGAATGAGGCGCACTCCAGCTCCATGTGGCCTCTAGGATGTGAAGTGAGGCAGGCATGTTAGCATACGCCCCAGTAAAATATATGAAATAGAACCATGGAGTCTTACCCAAGGCCTAGAGATGGCCTGGAGGAGGGTTGTGTTTTACTCTTTCAGGGTGTAATTGGGGCCATGGAGGAGCTTTTGCTTTGTAACCCAGGGTTTCCTGGTTTATAACTAGTAATCTGGAGTTTACTGGTAGGAGAAGGACATTTCAGGCTCAGGGAGCATTAGAACAAAAGGCATGGAGTAGTGACCCGGGCTGGCAGGTTCAGGAACCCAGGCATTGCTTTTTTTCCTCAAAGTGCATTTCACAGGAGGTTAATGGGTATAAAGGAATGATAAGACTCCATGTTTTCATGAATTTTAGAGATTTATGGCTAAACAAACAAACTGGTTTCTTTATTGGAAGATTTAATTAAGAGTTGTTATTTTTTTGCCTGTGGGATGCAACAGCTTGTTATGGAATCTTGTGGAATCTCAATTCCCAGACCAGGGATTGAACCCAGGCTGCAGCACTGAAAGCGCCAAATCCTAACCATTAGACCACTGGGGAACTCCCTAAACACCACATTCTTTTTTTTTTTTTTTTGGAAGACTTCTAAGTCTTTTTTTTTTTTGTCTTTTTGCTATTTCTTGGGCCGCTCCCGCGGCATATGGAGGTTCCCAGGCTAGGGGTCGAATCGGAGCTGTAGCCACCAGCCTACGCCAGAGCCACAGCAACTCGGGATCCGAGCTGTGTCTGCAACCTACACCACAGCTCATGGCAACGCCGGATCGTTAACCCACTGAGCAAGGGCAGGGACCGAACCCGCAACCTCATGGTTCCTAGTCGGATTCGTTAACAACTGCGCCACGACGGGAACTCCGGAAGACTTCTAAGTCTTAAACCTGATTATCTATACAGTGAATCTCCAGGAGAGACATACAGGACACAGTATCTTCCAAATTTATTTGAGCACAGAACTTTTTAGAAGAGGATTTTGCAAATCTGGTATTCTTCTCTTTTTCCCCTGACAAATAACAAGTAAATTGCAAAAAAGAACATTTTGTGAAATGCTGACCTCAAGAAAGAGGAATGGAGCTGAGATGACTGTGGGTGGATTATTTACTCACTTGAAAGCAATGTTACAATAGCAATAGGAATCTAAGACAAAAAGTATCACTACCTCTGGATAACACTAAGCATATTAAGTTGCCCCTATCCAGTTAGAGTAGGTAAGCAGCCCTGGACTCCACTGCCTTCTGGGAAGGACTGTGGCAGAGCACAAAGCAGAAGTCACTGCAGTCTTCTGGGTTCTTTTTTTCAAACCCTCATAGAATTTAGAGGTGTTATGGAAGAGGTTCAAGGCAGGGAGGAGGAGCTTCATAGGTGTAGGGGAAATGTCTTAGCCATGCAAGGAGGGAGTGGGTTCCCTCTCAAGACAATTCCTCGGAGGTCAATGGGAAGAAACCAGGTCTACTTCTTTGCAATGCACCCAGGAGGCATCAAGACCCCAGACAAGTATGCCTGGCTGGCATCTCAGTAGAGAGGTTGTATTAATTATCTGTACAACAGAATTCCTCACACAACACAAAGTAGCTTTAAACAACAAATATTTAGCATAGCATGTGACTATAAGAGAATTGTTTCCATCACAGAAAAAGCAGCATCAAGGGCAAATGTACATAGATTGAGTGAGTTGCGCTGGTTACTACGTTTTGCACTTTATGGATCCAGTAAACATGATCCATACGTTTGAATGCAAGAACAAACGAACGACTGGAGATTTGATGCAAAAGCAGGAGACGAATAAATAGCTTGGAAAAGGTTTTTTAAAAACCACAAAGCATTTATTATATCCTTGTTTCTATGGGGCAGGAACTTGAGTATGGCTTGTCAGGGTCCTTTGGCTAGAGTTCTCTGACAAGACTAGAGTTGAGGTGTTGGCGGGGGCTGGGGTCATCTCAGGACTCAACTGGGAGAATAACCATTTCCAAAATCACCTGTGGGGCTGTTGGCAGTATTGAGTTTCTTTATGCTGCTGGACCGAGGGCTTTAGTTTTTCACTGGCTGTTGGCCAGAAGCCACCCTCAGTTCCTTGCTAGATGGGCCCTTCCATAGGGCAGCTCACAATTTGGCAGCTGGCTTTCTTGGGGTGTATCAGAAACGCCAGAGAGAGAGAGGGCCAACGAGACAGAAATCAGTCTTTTGTAATAGAACCTTGGATGTGACATCCATCACGTGGGCCATATTCTATTCATTAGAGCAAGTCACTAGGTCCAGTGTACTCGAAAGGAGAGGGGATTATACAAGGGCGTGAATACCAGGAGGAGGGGGTCTAGGGGGTGAGGACTTTTGGGGGCCATGGCAGAAGCTGCCTACCATGAAGGACTACAACCGTTCTTATAAGCCTGCCTTGGAGGTAGCAGAGAATGGAGGTTGACTGAGAGAGTAAAATAGTGGGGGTATCACCTTGAGTCTGTATGGATAGTTGGCCTATCACAGAGGAGGTCTACCTTCTATCTAAACACTGCATCAGATCCTAGAATCATGATACAGATACAAGGGAGTTATGGAGAGAGTCCCAAGAATGGCTGGGCTGAAGGGGAAGTACATTTGCAGTTTTAATAGATATTGGCAAATTGCTAACCAAAAAAGAATGTACCAATTTGCATTTGCAGAATTCACAGTCTTTTCTTATTTTCTTTCTTTCTCCCAGAAACACATCTGTGGTTAACTGCTGAGTACAGTGGAATAGAAGTGATAAAAGACAAATGTTCATGTTCAGTCCAAGTCAATGAAAGATGAATCATAGACGGTACTGAACAGCAGAAGAATAGTTCTGAGATTAGATTTAGTAAAGCTCAAAGTGGGAGAGTGACTTGTCAAAGAGTAAATGAAAATCAGGTTGGGAGATGTTGAAGGGAATAAAATTGACTAGAGAAAGGACTTGGAGTCCAATATGGAGACCAGTTCCAGGTCTGAAGCCCAAGCTCATCCAAAGCTTAGCCTAAACATTTATTTCTTTATTCACCCAGTAACTATTTGGTTCACTTTCTGTGCAGTAGGTGTTGTATAAGACATGGAGGGTATAACAATGGGCTAGACTAGGGGTCAGAAAACTATGGCCAGTGGGCCAAATCCTGCAAACCTCTTAAGTAAGTTTTATTAGAATACAGCCACACTTATCAATTTACAAATTTGCAAAAATCATAACTCTTTTCACACCATGATGGTAGACTTGAGTAGGTGTGACAGAGACTGTGTGGTCCATGAAGCCTAAAATATTTACTATTTGTCTTTTGCAGAAAAAGTTTGCATACATGTATAACTGAATCCCTTTGTTGTTCAGCAGAAATTATTGCAGCATTGTCAATTAACTACTTCAATAAAACTTTAAAAACTGGGGGAATAAAAAGAAAAAGTTTGCCAGCCCCTAGGTAGGCAGTCATGGTTCCTAGGCTCATGGGGCTTACCATCTGGCAGGAAAGATGGACATTCATCAAATAATTTCCTAGATTTATGACTTTAAGTTGTAAGTAGTGTTCTGGACAATTATGTGATACTATGACAGAACGTAGCATGGGACACTTTTGATAGGCTGGTCACCTTTGATACTTCCTGAGGGCATGGATTGGATGCATGAGAAGGAGGCAGCCTGCAAAGAATCAGAGGAGAGATTTCTGAACAGATGGAAGAGGATTTGTTAAGAATCCATTTTGGAGGAGTTCCCATTGTGGCTCACCAGAAACGAATCTGACTAGGATCCATGAGGATGCATGTTCGGGCTGTGGCCTCACTCAGTGGGTTAAGGACCTAACATTGCCAGGAGCTGCAGTGTAGGTCACAGACACAGCTCGAATCTGGTGTTGCTGTGGCTGTGGTATAGGCTGGCAGCTGCAGCTCCAATTGGATCCCTAGCCTGGGAACTTCCATGTGCTGCAGTGTGACCCTAGAAAGACAAAAAAAAAAAAAAAAAATTCCATGTTGGGAGAGAGCTCTCTCTTCCAGAAATGAGGAGGGACCCAGCAGAGCTGGACCATGAAGGGTGAGACAGGATTCATTTGAGATCAGAGACCTGGGTTTTGTTGAAAGTACAAAGTAAAGACTTTGAATGTTTTTATGATCAGTGTTATAAAACTGAAAGACTGCTCTGTCGTGTTTAGTTAGCTGATAGGCAAGGCATGTCAGGCTGGGCATAGAAGTGAAGCAGTGCAGCCCGGTGACAATTTTGACAAGTGTACCTGCTAGTGGACAAGTCACATTGCTTGGGTTATATGGCCCATGGAAAGGTCTGAACCACGGAACTGTCCCAGGAAATACTCATCACAGGACTTTTGCAATGAAGAAAGTGGCTGACGCTTTTTTAAATTATTACTAAGGCTGTAATTTTTCTTCTGTCTTTTTAGGGGCACACCTGTGGCATATGGAAGTTCCGAGGCTAGGGGTCAAATTGGAACTGCAGCTGCCAACCTATACCACAGCCACAAAAACACCAGATCCGAGCTGCATCTGTGACTTACACTGCAGCTCACGGCAATGCTGTATCCTTGAGCTACTGAGCAATGCCAGGTATCAAACCCGAGTCCTCATGGATACTAGTCAGGTTTGTTATCAGTGAGCCACACGGAACTCCTAAAGCTGTAATTTTTATCAAACGTAACTGAACTGAGTCACAGACAACTCATAATCTCCATGTCAAACCCTTTTCCTTCAACTCTTAAATACTGTTTTCGTTGTGGCAACCTCTCACAGGTGCTGATGGCATCCCTTGTTTGGCCTTACAGTTGTTACTAAAAGTGTTCAGGCTTAAAAAAATAAACAGCAAAACAACAAGGACACAACCCCTCCTGACATTGAGCAAGGAATTAATTCACCTTTTTGACATTCTACCTTATCTTAATGTCTTTCTAATCTCTTAGAAGAAACATAACAATTTCGTCCTGAGTTTGGAAACTCTAACCAACATCTTTCCTCAGTAGATAGCTCTGTAATCGAATAAGCTTTCAAGGTGTCTCCCAGTTGTATTAAAAAGCTGGTGTTCAAACCACTTAAAAGGATGTTGCTTTTTATCATCCCACTAAACAGCAAGAAAACCGAGGGGCAAGCTGCTGAGGATGAATTGTTATTGGTGAATCATGCAGTAGTAGCTGATATCCTCAAGGTATATAATTATAAAAATTAAGCCTTAAATGCCCCAATGCAAAACTTTTCCCCCATGAATTATATATAACAGTATGGGAAATTTTCTTTCAGTTATTTTTATAATCAAGAATGATATAAATTAATAGTTAATCTAATTAATGACTTATAAGACAATATCATTACCATTAGAGAAAGCAAAGAGAAATAAAATGGCCAAATCATTAGTGGGTAGTTTTTTCATTCATCTGTGAGACCTGAATGAGGGGTTGATGAAAAGGCAGATGTGGACAACAAGAAGCTAGGAGCTCAGAGAAAGGGCTGCAGAGCTGGCGTTGGGAGCACTGAAGGAAGCTAGATATTGGAGCCAACCGATGTTGCTGGAATGCTACTGTTAGGAGAAATAAAACAAAGAGATCAAAGTAAAACAAAGAGGCACTGTTTTATCCCTTCCTCCTCTAGAATCTCCCAACAGCAGAAGCCATCCCCTCAAGGGAGTCTGAGAAATTTGGTGTACAGATTTCCATTTAGGATCACACACAAGTGCAGAAAGGTGGACAAAGAGCTGAGAGGCAATAGATAAATAACTGGCATGATAGTATCCTTTTGTGTGAATAAAGCATCTTGGATCAGTAGGAGCCCTTTCAGGCTAGGCTAGATCGTCTTGACTTGACCCCATTAAATTCTGAAAGCTTCCTTTCTTTCTGGCACAAAATATTCCAGGCTCATCCTGTACATTTTATGCCCCAGATCTCAAGTTGGCTGTTTCTTCAAAACAAAACAAAAAAACAAACCCTGGGTTCCTTTTAGTAGGGAGTGGTATTTAGAGACCAAAATCTGGGCATCTTGGGTGTTCATCTAAAACCATCATTTTAAGTCAGCCTTTGGCCACTGTATCCATTGTTTAAGAATATAGTTGTATCCTACCACCAGTTCAGGAGTTTTCATGGGGAGGATTATTTTTATTTTGCTTTGGTCCCTTGTGGAAAGACAAATTCCAGTTATTTTGAATTTCCCTCATCATTGTGCTTGTGTTCACTGACTTCATGCTTAGTCTTCAAGATTCTGGCATTTAAACCCTAAGGTATACCCCAAGATGACAGTTTAATTTGTAAGTTACTATTCTGTAAAAAGATACATGAAGAGTGACACTAAAATCAATCAAACATACAATTAATAAGTTTTGGTAAATTTGTGTTACCAGTTGCTCATTATCATTGGAAATAGATGTAAGTTGAGGAAATCAAACATCAAGCAAATTTGTGGCAAAAACCTGAATTGTGAAAGAGGTATTGATTTTCTATATGGTTAAAGGGTGGTTAAACTGGTGCACATAGTGAAAACCTCCAAAAAAACAAAAAACAAACTACGTGTGTAGAAATTTCCAGATTCAGTCAGGGATATCTTGCTCAAGTTCATTGCCTTCTTTGGATCACCACCAGCTATGTTGAAACCCAGTGACGTATCATAATCTTTACTCCCCCTATAACCCTGCTGACTTTAATGCATCTTTAGATTATACTTTAATAGCTGAAAGCATCTAATTATCCAACTACTTCCCTGCACATAGAAGTTGTATGCTTCATAATTTCAAATGTGAAAAATTCCATGAAATTGGTCAACCTGGAAAAATGATAGTTTGATAACTGTGCTTGGATATGCTTATGATAAAATCTTTTTAGAGCTTTGGAAATTAAAAAACACACTTCCCAAATCTTTGAGTAAAATGCATGCTTCAGGAAGATACATCATATTTATTTGTGGCTTTCAGAAGCCTCCAAGGCTCACTAAGGACTCTATTTTGAGACCTATTAGCGGTTAGGACTTCTGATCACTGTCTCCTGCTACTGTCCTGGTTCTAATGAGAAGGAAACACTAACAAGGAACTTAACGGAGAAATTAAATATATTATTTATTATTAAGGGCCTTCAAGTTCCAAAGCATGGAGTTCTCTGGGAAAGCAGACTGGAGAACACAGAGTGGAGGTGATGTCTTTTGCCACCTTCCCCAGTGTCTAGGTCTTGAACCATCCACTGATAGCATTGGGTAGCCAAGTCGATTTTGAATATCCTCCCGCAGTCAGCTCAGTGCAGGGTCACTGTCTGCTTTAACATCTTAAGGTTTTCACTGGAGGGGGCCAGAGAGGACTTCGGTGGGGGCTGACTGCTAAGAAGCAGGGAGGAGTCCTGGCTTTCTTCTCTCAGAGATCTGCTGAACAAGAGAGTGGGTGTTGCCTCCTTCTTTGCTTCTGGTGCAAACTAAGTCCACCCAATGGAAGGCCAGTCCCTAGGAAGCTCACCAGTCAGATTAGTTACTCTCACTCTGTAGGGAGGAGCCAGGAAAGGGCGGAGACAGAGGTTAAAACTATCTCTTTGGGGGTCTCCCTAAGGGGGAGACAATCTTGGTAGACACTTTCTTCTTTGGAAATCTGAGGACAGGGGAATAAAGAATCTTCCTTTTTGGGAAGCAAGGATCGTGAATTCAAATACTTTCAAGAGCTGGAAGGTGTTAGGAATAAGGGAAGGGGGCCAGGTAGGAAATGAGGGACGTGGAGACACATACCTCATCCAAAGCTCATGGTGCCCATTCAGGTCCAATGAATGTTGGCATAAGAGAACATGGGTTCAGAGTTGCCAGACCTAATTTTTCAAGAGAAGCCAGGAATGCTTTTTTCTGATATATATAATTTTACAGTTTAGAAATTTTGGCAAGTTATTCAACTTTTTAAAAGATGCTCTGAAGGCCAAACAGAACATATCTATGTGCTGGACTTGGCCCAGGAGTCACCAGTCTATGACATTGTCTGGTTTGCAGCATCATCAGCTGAGACAATGAAACATCTTTTTTTTAAAAACCCTCTGGTTAGGCTGGTGAAATGAGCCATATCACAAAGGATTAGAATAAGAAAAAGGAATATCCTGAACATACACTGTATTATCAATATTTGTATTTCCTGGACTCTTTTCCATCTCGATATCTACTTCTGACCCAAGACAGACTGTCCTGGCCTCTTTCTCTTGCTCTGCTGCTTCCCTCAGCAGCTTCTTCATTTGTAAGTCATGTGGTTCTGGCCCCACAGCCTCAAACACACTGACTCTGGCTAAAGTTTGCTGTCATTCTGATTAGCAAATGGAGGAAGCAGAAGCTGCTCCTTTTGACAGATGAGACATGGAGCCCCATTTTGAGACCGGATAGGCCAAGCCTTCATCCTGTGTCAGTAAAAATGTCACTGTGCATTCTGCCAGGACTGGAGCCAAGTGTTCAAGACAGCTATGGACAGAGCCCATCTTTAACGTGTCAGTGCCCCTGTAGGGCTGGTTAATGGCCTTGATTGCAAGTGCAATTAACAGGCTCCTCTTTAAGTCCATCTGGCTCAGAGCACTTTCTGGGCAGAAAAACTTCAGACATTCGTTCATCATTCAACAAACATTTATTGTACTTCTGCTGTTATCTGGATATTGTTAAGGCATTGGGCATTCAGCATTAAACAAAATAAACTTGGTCCCTGCCTTTATGAAGCTGATTCTAGTCAAGGAATGCAAGTAAACAAACAGATAAAAGATGATTTGGCTGGTGATGATGTCATGAAGAAACTAAAACAGGGTGATGTCATAGTGATTGAGGTTACAGTGTCCTCTGATTGGTGTGACTGAGGGGTCCTTTTTAAGGAAATGACATTTGAGCCAATACATGAATAATATATACTTTTTAAGTGTCCATGTATTATTATTATTATTGTTATACTAAATACTTAGTCCTAGAGTTAATAGAGAAACAAGACCATTAAAGTTAAATATGATTAAGGTTTAGAAATGGCATACACTGAAGCATTAACAATGGTTATCTCTTAATGGTGGGAATCATGTATTCATTTAACTTAAGAAGCATTTATTAAGTACCAATATGACCCTGGTACTATAATAAGTACTAGGAACATAGTCATGAACAAACAGACAGTATCATGTGGTTAAAATGTACGAGCATCCTGAGGGAAATAGTGTGCTATGGCAAAGGACAAAAAAGAGAAACACTTAGTTTGTAAGTGAGGGTCTGGTCAACTGAGACTGAGAAATGAGAAGGATTCAGTCATGTGAAGAATATTGAAGATTTGGAGGAGCATTTCTGGTAACGAGGGCAGCATGTGCAAAGGCCCTGGGGAAGGATGGAATTTGTTATATTTGGGGAACTAAAAAGAAAATGTGTTAGGATGGAACAGAGGGGTTAAGAATTAAAACTGAAAGGATTTTCAGGATCCATATTAGGCAACCTCTGGATTTATAGAGAGGAGTATGGACTTTATAAAGAGCAATGAGAAACTCTTGAGGGGTTTTGAGCTAGAGAATGACGTGATTGCACATATATTTTAAAAGCGATCCCTCTTGGTTGTTGGGTACATAATGGATTCTTAGGGACAGAGTGGGAGCCATAGAGACATGTTAGGAAGTTGTTGCATTTATTCTGGTGACAGATGATGGTAATTTGGACAAGGGAATCGTAAGTGATGTTTATGATCCTATAATTGGATCATTGCACAACTCCAGGGCGTACCTTTTACCTATACAATAATGTAAACAGTGCTTTCTGGAGTTAAGCACTGGGGTTGCCCCAAGTCTGGGGCAGTAGTAGCAGCAGAGAGAGATAGAGAAGGGGTTCAATTTAGGATTAGATTGGATGGAGGGAAAGGAGAGAGAGGACACGTAAGGATGATTCCTAGGTTTCTGAGTTGGATAACTTTGAGGCTGTTGGTGGTATTTCCTTAAATGGGGGAAGACTGGATACAAAACATTTTAAGAAGAAACAGTAAAACTTTTCTTAGGTTTAAGTGTGGGATTTTGGGAGGCATCCAAGGGAAGATGTCAAGTAGAGAGTTGGTCTGAAATTCAGAGTAGAAGTCAAGGCCAGATACAGAACTTTCAAGTTATCAGGATAAAGGTGGTATTTAAATCCATTGGTGTAAAGAGAAAAAAGATGAGATCCTAGACCTTTGACTTGAGGAATTTGATAGGTAGGGGTAAGAAGAGGAGGAAGTTTGGCCAAGAAGATGGAGGGGGAGCCACCATGAACCAGGAAGAAATCAGAAAAGCACAGTATCAGAGAAGGAACATGAATGGTTTCTGTCCTAAGGGTTTGTTTTTCATTAAAATGATAAATGCAAATGCAAGCATTTTTGTCTCTAAATGATGCAATTGGATGTAGTTTATTTTTCTGTGAGTGGCAAGGGTGGAACTGATTTTGCTCTGCAAGGTGACCAGTGGTGAGCAGTGGTGGCTATAAATGAGATGTGATTCAGAAATAAATGGGACCTGACACTGTTGGACATAGGAAAAGTAGTATGGCTCAGACAGAGCATGGCTCACCACCCAGCTCTATGAGGGCAAGTTGTAACCCACTGTAGTTGCCCACCTAGAGTGCACCCTGAGAGGAATTAAGGATGAAAAATAGGATGGGGCAGTCTATGCTTTGGATAAACACCCTGAAATGGTTGGATGATTCCCTCAGGAAGAATTTCAAAGACCCCTAATTCTTGCATCTTCTCATACATGGGAAAGCACTAAAACCATTAACCTGTGATGTCTGTTCTTTGCAATTAGCAGTAATTTTTTTTTTTTTTTTATAATTTTAGGGCCACACTCTCGGCATATGGAAGTTCCCGGGCTAGGGGTCCAATCAGAGCCACAAGTGCTGGCCTATGCCACAGCAACACTAGATCTGAGCCACATCTGTGACCTACACCCCAGCCACAGCAAAGTGGGATCTGAGCCACCCCTGCAACCCACACCACAGCTCATGGCAATGCCAAATTGTTAACCCCCTGATCGAACCTGAAACTCATGGATACTAGTCAGTATTTTCGCAGTAATCATTTAACAAGATGTATGCTTGACTGCATGTGCTCCTTAGGCAAAAACCACATAGAAGCTGGCTTCTCCTCTGTCTCTTTGGAGCAGTTTCCTCAGAGCTACCTGAGTCAGTGTCCTGGTCTATAGTCCTCAGCAAAACCTTGAATAAAACACCCACAACACTTTTTTGTTGCTGTTGTTGTTTTAGGGTTGCATCCCTGACATAAGGAGGTTCCCAGGCCAGGGGTCAAATTGGAGCTGTAGCTGCTGGCCTACACCACAGCCATAGCAATGCAGGATCCTTAACCCATTGTGTGAGGCCAGGGATCGAACCTGCGTCCTCGTGGATGATAGTCAGATTCATTTCTGCTAAGCCACGATGGGAACTCCACCATCACTACTCTTATGTTGTGTGTTTTTCTTCAAGTTGACACACTCTAGTTTCACTCTCAAGTAAAATCAGTAAAGCTGAAGTCTGACTGTTGTAGGACAGTGGTTCTTAGAGGGGCAATTTTGTTCCTTGGGGGCATTTGGCAATGTCTGGAGACATTTTCATTTATTACAATTGGGTGGTGGTGGTGGTGGTGAGGTTGCTACTGGCCCCTGGTGGGGTAGAGGCCAGGGACACTGCTAAAGAGCCTACGTAGCACAGGATGTCCCCCCGCCCCCCAATAAACAGTTGGGCCAAAGGTGAGAAATCCTGTTGTAGTGAATGCAGTTACTTTTAGAGATTCCATCATTTCTCTCCGAAAGACCTCCTTGGAGGAAGAGAGGGACCTGCTAAACCAAAAGTTTATCTGTTTCCATTTTCTAGGAGTGTCTATGCTTGACACAGGGACTTGATTGAAATGATTTCTTGGCTGATGTTTTACACTTAGGCATGTCTAGGCTGTCAGAGATGTAATTCATAGAATATTTTCTGTGGCTTGGATATGCTTTTTTATTTATTTTTGTTTTTATTTTATTTTCTGGAGAGGGAGAGGGGAGAGAGGAGGAGAGAAGAGAATAGAAGGGGTAAGAGGGGGGAATATCTTTGTTTTTAAAAGACAAAAGCACCAATGTTGCATTTTGTTTCAGTTATTCAGGATTCCTCATCCTGTTATTCTCCCTCAAAAATGGCATTTACTTTCCATTCTCTTGAGAATTGATTGAATTCTTCCTTTACTTATGTAAAAAAAGCACTTGGCACCTGAAGGCAAATAAAATGACCAAACATATCTTGGTCTTACCCTTGGATTCAAAGGCAAAGTGACATTTCTATATTACCCAAGATTTTTCCATAATGGGAAGTGTGCCTATGGATGGAAGGTGAAAAGCAGTTAGTTGGAGAAGAGAAAGAATTATGTAGAACTCTGAATTTTATTTTTTTAATTTTTTTGGTCTTTTTGTCTTTCAGGGCTGCACCCATGGCATGTGGAGGTTCCCAGGCTAGGGGTCCAATCAGAACAGCAGCTGCTGGCCTATACCACAGCCAGGGCAACGCTAGATCTGAGCTGCATCTTCGACCTACACCACAGCTCACGGCAACGCCCTATCCTTAACCCACTGAGTGAGGCCAGGGATCGAACCTGAATCCTCATGATGCTAGTTGGGTTCGCTAACCGTTGAGCCACGACGGGAACTCCAGAACTCAGAATTTTAGATCCTTAAGGAACTTTAGGAATCTTCTAATCTCACCTTTGTACAACCAGCAACTTTCAGTTTTGACATCCTGTCCTTCCTCAACCTTGGAAAAGCAGAAGAGATTGCATGAAGAACTGAACAGCGTTATATAAAGAAAAGTGGCCTGAAGTTTCCAGACTGGATAGGTGTTTACTGTAGTGGAAGGAGGAAGAGGAAGAATGTGTGACATACAGTAGGCTCCAGAGTGGAGGATTAAAGGCCATGTTAGCATTTAGATTCACATAAGCATTGAGATAAGGGGCACTGGGGAATTGTGTTCATCATTGAAGACTTGGCCCTTCAGCAGTGCCTGCCCATAATAGGAGCTCGGTAAATTTGTTGAATGAGTGAGACCAGGAAGTCAGCTCACAGGCAAGACTGACTGTGGAGTTGGCAGGCTCATGAAGGAAGATAGCCTTCACTTTTTTTATTCTTTCATAGGATGCTTCAGAGAAACAGATGGTTAAGAAGGACAGTAATAATATCAGATATTTTATGTTCAGCTTCATGAAACAGACTACCTAATAACTAGTGGCTTGGATGGAGAAAAAGTGTATTTTCATCATATAAAGAAAGCTTGGAGATGTTTAGGAGGTCTGACTAGTGTGGGGACCTAGAGATGCTATTGGGAACCTGGGATCCTTCTGGTTTTTATTCTTCACCAGCCATTCTCTACATTTGTCTTTCACCCTACCACCACCCCCCTCCCCCACCCCCTGGGCACACCTATGGCCTGAGGAGGTTCCCAGGCGAGGAATCAAACTTGTGCCACAGCAGTGACAATGCCAGATGCCTAACACACTGAGCTACCAGGAAACTCCCTCTTTTCTTTTGTCTTTGTCAAAATGGACACAAGATGACTGTTTTACGTCCATGCATGATCTCTGCCCTCCTTCCAGCCAGTAAGAAAAGGGAAGGGCAAAAGTTGTTGAGTCAGTTCCATTTTTATCAGGAAAGCAATGGTTTTTGCAGAAGCCCCACCCACTAGACTTCTATTTCTGCCCCATTGGCCAGAACTAGGTCACATGATCATTCCTAACTGCAATGGGGCCTGGGAAGAAATGTTTGTCAGTCACCCTGGACAAAATAGGAATTCTATTTGTAAAGAAGAGGTTTTGTTAGTAAAGAGGCACTTAAAACACATCTCTCATTCCATAGTTAAAGAGAATGAAGTTGATTGGTTCTTTCTAAGTGAATTTGAGTCAACTTGGAAGCACCATTCCAGTCTGAATGGCTTGGCTTGAAATCAGGATGCAGAGAATCATGGAACTTCAGTAAAACTTTATTTGTTTACCACCACCGGGTTTGGTCTCTGCTAAAGGTCACGTGGTAGGGCCAGCAAGTCCTCAGGAGTCTGGGAGATAGCAGTGCTAAGTGAGAGAAAAATTGAATGCAACTGTGTCTGAGGCTGCTTTTGTTCCCTGTGAACCCAGTTCTTACCACTAACATCACACTTGGCCAAAGAAAGATAGACCTGAGTGTCATGCTGAGCCCAAGGGAGCAATTCCAGACACGGCTGAATTTCTCTAAGTTCTACAATGCCGCCAACCAAGTGAAAGAAATGATGTGCACACACAAAGCTCAGTAAATGGTAACTGTGGTTATTATCATTTAATGGGTAATATTGACCCAAAGAGAAATCGGATGCATTGTAGGATGAAGTTACATTAGAGTAACTAAGAAAGTCATAAAATATGCATGGCGAGGAGGTTGGCTAATGTATAATTATAATTTTATGTGCAAGTAGAGAGCATGGAAAGAAAGAACTGAGGTTGGAAAGGGATTTAGCCTTCTATTAAGTGTGAAGAGAACTTGGGGTGAAGGGAGAAGGTGTTGAGTAGGCAGAGTGACCAGATTTCTGTTTCGGAGGGGTTTCTGTAGTACTGATGGAGGGAGGAAGGCTGGAAGTGGAGAGACTGAGGTTGGGTTGGTACTGAAGGTGAGACGTGATGGTGGCTTGGACCACAGTGCCTGTAGTGGAAGTGACGAAGAGTGGTCAGATTGAGGATGTATATTTTCAAGGTAGAACCAACAGGACTGATAGGTGGTACTCAAGAGGAGGAGTGGAGGCAAAGATGACTCTGGTGTGATGGAGTTGCCATCTCCTGAGATGGGGACATCTGCAGGAGGAACAGGTTTGGGGCAAGTGATGGGTTAGTAGTTTTTGGCCATTTTAAGTTTGAGATGTCTGTTAGACACCCAAATAGAGACTAAATGAGTTAATTGGAAATTTGAGTCTGTAGTTCAGGATTGAAGTTAAGCCTAGAGAATCCCATTTTAAAGCCCTTATTGTGTCGATGGGATTTAAAGCCAGGGTGCTGGATGGGCTCATGGAGGGAGTAAGTGTGCAGAGAAAAAAATAAATGATTCAAGAACTGAATCTCTGGATAGTGAGAAGCAGCACCCAGCGAGAATGGGGTTTCTAGGAATCAGAGTGGGGGAAAAGCCCAGCAAGGGCTGAAATGTTGTGGTGGTAAGGATGATAAGTGCATTGGCATTGTAGAGTCCTTGGGGACATGGACAGGACCTGTTCTAGCGGTGTGCAGGGGGTGACATCCTCATGGATGAATAGAGTTCCATGATTTCTTCAAGTTTCTATGGGAAGATTTATGACACGATTTACTTGCCATGTAAAAAGAGTTCGAACTCCATCATGGTGGCAATAGCATTTTAGCAAGAGATGTGATGTGATCACATTTGCGTTGTAGAAAGACCTCCCTGGCTGTAAGGAGAGAGGAGGTCACCTTGAAAACAGCTGGTGGATGATAGTGGCCAGAGCAAAGCTAGTGACAGTGGAGATGGAGAATGTAACCTTATTGGAAAGAAATTAAGGAGATGGAACCCATTACAACTTGAGAATGGATTGGAGATGGGAGGTGGGAGAGGAGGCAGGTTCAAATCCTGACTTGCCACCTGGTTGCTCCATGACCTTGAGCAAGCCTCCTAATATCTCTTGTACTTCATTTTCCTTATCTGTAAAATAAGGCTAACAATAGTATCTACTTCATAAGGCTGTGTTGGGATTAAATGAGATGCTTAGCATAGGGCCTGGTGTTGGGAATATATATATATATACTATTGGCATTCATACATTAGCACATATAAACAGAACCTTTGAACATTTTTAGATAGTAGTATCCTTTTCTTGGGGATTGATTCCTCTTTCTTCAGCTATAAGAACTGACATCCCTTTTGAGTAAGGCAGAATTAAATTGCATTTGTAAGAATTCACAGGTCAGATGACTGTCATTTTTGCCAGGAAAATGACGATTCATATTTACTACTAGGTGTCATATAAGCTATACATTATTATATCATTAGTAAGACATAAATATCAAGAAATGTTTTGGCTCAAAGGATTCCCAGAATGAGGTGGATATGATTGTCTGTCCTTGTGATTGACATGCAGTGACAGCTAGGTTTAATAGGACAACAATTTTACATGCAGGTTGATTTACGTATATCATGCCTTCAATTTGCCCAGAAATTTGCACACTTATCAGGCATTTAGGTACACAATTACCCAATTAGGGTGTGTCATTTACTAACTGTGGGGGCAAATGTGGTAATTGAGCCTTCAAATGGCTAAGCATTCACAATTTGCTTCCTTTTAGGCAAGGTGGCACTTTTGAGTTTCATGGGAGAATTAAAAGCATCTGACAGCTGAGGATTCCTCTCCTAACTGGATGATGGTGTCATTTCAGTACAGGCTGAGCATGGTGGTTAAGAAACTTAAGGAACCATCAGACCTAGAGTTTACACATGGAGATTGCTGATATCTTACTAGACATCATGTTAGAATTCCTTGTCTTGGGATGCACCACTGGACCATCAGGGAATTTTGTCTCTAGATGCTGATGTCTCTGCCCACTTTGGAAATCATCTTTTCCTGGTGTGGGGGGGCTGGGGTGGGTAATAACACCTTCCGTCTGTTTTGTGTGTCTCTATTAATTGGGATGCTTTTGCCTCAAAGACATGGGTGTTCTCTTTATCCATCTGGCATGCCCTTAGGTATCACACCACTGCTTCTGGCATTCAGGTAGAACTAGGGAGCTTTCTATTTCTGTCCAGCATAAAAAGAGTTTCTTGGTGAGACCAGGGTGTAATACTGGAACTTAGAACTTTGAATCTGACCCAGATCCCAGTTTGGTGGAAGGTCACTGGAGATTCCTGTGGAGTTGCTTGCTAAAAAAAACAACTTTCCTTCCATTATTGAACCAAATTTTGGTCTGCTCACCTGTGTGCAATAAAGCCAATCTATTGACACTGGGTTGTGCTGAGGGAAAGTTCAGTGTTTATTGCAGGGCACCAAGCAAGGAGTACTTCTCTTGAGGATGAGGAAGAAGGATTGAATAAAAGAGCTCTTCTGTATTCACAATGGCCAAGACATGGAAACAACCTAAATGTCCATCAACAGATGAATGGATTATAAAGATGTGGTACATATACACAATGGAATATTACTTAGCCATTAAAAAGAATGAAATAATGCCATTTGTAGCAACATGGGTGCAGCCAGAGATTCTCATACTAAGTGAAATAATTCAGAAAGACAAATACAATGTGATGTCATTTATATGTGTAATCTAAAACATGGCACAGTTTTTATTTCCTTTTTACTAAAGTGCTTTGATTTGTTTACTGATCAAGCAGCTGTAATTGTTAGTCCCTGAAATCTCAGTGGCTCCACTAACCAAAAATTTATTTCTTGCTCATTTTTCATTTATTTTGTAAGTGGACAGCAGTCTATGAAGTCACTTAGGTACCTAGGCTCCTTCCATCTTGTAGCTATGCCCTCTTCTTGGTCCCTAGAATCCTCTCTTCTGTTGGCTGATGGGGAAAAAGAGGATGGAGAAGGCACACCCGCTTCTTACTCACTTTGTATTGGACGAAATGCACACCACTTCTACTCTCATTCAGTTGGTGAAAACAAGTCACATGACACCATCTAGATGCAAAGGATGCTGGGATAAGCAGTCTTTGGATGGACAGATAGTTCCCTGCAGTAATTCTGCACTTGGCATGGGAAGAACCAGTCTTTGGTGGTATGCCAGCCATTTGTGTCACAATTCACATCTTTCAGTGAGCATATCCCTCTCTGCCCCATCTTCCTTCTTTTGGATCTCCTTTCATTGTGCTTTATCTTGAGTCTTGCATTCCTAGAAAATTTGCCAACTGAAACTGAAGTGCTGAGTTCTCCAGCCAGACAAGCTCGCCATGGGATCTCTGAGGTTCATAAATCACAGTGTAGAGGCAGTTCATCATCTGAAAAATGAGGAGGAAGGGCTGGCAGAGCCCAGCTTATAAAACAGATGTTCTTTTGGTGGAGAAGAGCAAAGGAATCTAAGCTCTGAAAATCAAAAACCCAGGCAACTAGCCCTTCTACCTTAAAAAAGCACATCATCCCTAAAGTAATTTACTTTCTCCTTCTTACTAGACCCTGCCCTCTAGGGAAAAAAGTCATTTCCCCTGTTTAATTATGTCCCATTTTAAGCTAGGACAATAGCTGTTCTTCCTGTGTTTCCAATCCCGAAAGTAAGGACATTAATTTTTTTCCAGTGCACGACAAATCCAGTGATACCTCATTATCAACCACAGGTCTGATATGTTTCAGGATACACACGGCTCTGCCATCCTTATCATTAAATCCCACTCAGGATAAACAAGGCTCATTTCAGCAGTAGCTATTTGTTCATGTTACGGAGCTTCCAGGATGGCATGAAATATTAAATGACAAGGGTTAATTCTGTTCTCAGCGAAGTGCTCCCATCTCATTTCCCATAAGAGTGTACAATGGGTCATTGTGTCAGGCTTGAAATCAGAGCCTGCGCTAGCCTTCCTCGGGAGGCTTCTGTACCCAGGGCGTACTGATGAATCTAGATTTTGCAATGGGAAAACAAAGCTCCTCCTGCCACTGGGAGGATGGGGGGCATGGTGATTGTTTCCAGCGTGTGCAGCAGTGGCTTTGAGACTCCGCCTCTAGTGACTGGTGCTTTGTTATTTTTTGACGATTCCCTTGTGAAGAATGAGGATTTCTGGGATTTCTATCCTTTGGCTGTTGGTCTCTCCTGCTTACTTCTCCTGGCTTCTTAGCCAGAGATTGTGTAAAGTGAGAGGGTTGTTGTTTTAAATTACATTGGTGCTTTATTAATATGTTAAATGATCATAGTTGAGCTATTGTCACTTATTATTGTGTATTATGCCATGTATTAGTAATGAATGGGAGCACTTTACTTAAATATCTGCCTATAAATCAGTTGAACATGGGGGAAAAAAAGAGTCATGGTTTATTTATGAGGTCTGGGAAAGAAATTATAGAGAGCACACCTTACAGTCTCCTATTCTAAAAACATTATGAAACATTGATTATATATTTGCCATTAAGTTTATGCTCCTGTTGCCTTTATGTTCCTAGTATATTATTAATCTTTCTTAAGAATGAAATCTCTGAAATCTGCTTTAGACAGAAGAGTGGAAAGCTTCAGAGCTAGGCAGTAACGTTTGCTTGAACGGAGTCTTCAAAATGTGCAGTCCTCATGGGAGTGGTTTACCACTGGCCAGGGTCCGTTAATGGTCTGCTTCCCAGTAAGTGCAAATTAATAGACTTTCATCGAGCTTATTTGGACCAACAATGGGACCAAGGTACTGTTAGTACACACAAATGCTTTTTAAGGCATTCTGGGAAGCTCTTCCTTACACCAGAAAAGTCCCTCTTCAAAAGATTTCTTGAGTGAAGCAGTCACATAAAATTATAGCAGGCAGGGAACAAGGCACCAATTTCATTGTTTGACTAAGGCTCTGTTGAGAGCCACTATTTTAAAATTCATTGGTAAAATGGACTGAAGTATGTAGCCTTCCATAAGAATCTGTTGGGATCTCTATTAATGTCTAAACCCCCAGATCAGCAATCAGACAAGTGCTGACCAAATTCTAGGAAGTGTATGAGGGTAAAAGAAAGGGGCTCAAATGACCTGACTGGCTGCTCTGTAGGATTTGTTTGCTTGGATGGACCAAGCAGAAGAAGAGTGACCCTGTCGGTAACTTTGGCTCAATCATTGTGCTGGAACCTGGACAATTATGAGATTAGTAGTTCCTTCTGTCTTTTTTTTTTTTTTTGCCACACCCGAGACATATGGATGTTTTCAGCCCAGAGATTGAACCGAGCCACAGCATTGACAATGCCAGATCCTTAACCCAGGAACTCCTTAGTAGTCCATTCTTTCGAGGATGAAGAAGAAGGTTTGAGTAGAAGAACTATTCTATATTCACAATAGTGAACATGGAAACAATTTAAGGTCCATTGATAGATGAATGGATTAAGAAGATGTATATATACACAATGGAATACTACTCAGCCATAAAAAGAATGAAATAATGGCATTTGCAGCAACATGGATGCAACTAGAGATTCTTATACTAAGTGAAGTAAGTCAGAAAGAGAAAGATAAATACCATATAATATCACTTACATGTGGAATCTAAAATATGACACAAATGAACCTATCTATAAAATAAAAACAAACTCACAGACAAAGAGAACAGACTTGTGGTTACCAAGGGGGAGGGAGGGAGATAGACTGGAATTTGGGGCTTAGTAGATGTAAATTATTACATTTAAAATGGATGAGCAATGAGGTCCTACTGTACAGCACAGAGAACTATATTCACTATCCTGTGATAGAACATGATAGAAGATAGTATGAGAAAAAGAACGTATGTATATGTATGACTGGGTCATTATGCTTTACAGCAGACATTGGCAGCACAACATTGTAAATAAACTGTACTTTAATAAAAATACATAATAATAAAGAAGAGCTGTTCTACACCTTCTGTTCTTGCTATAGCTACTCTGTGCTGGGTTTTGTTCCAAGATGATGGACATAACACAGGAAAGCAATACTAATCAGTTGCCATTTTAAAAATGCTCACAGTCTTGCAATAGAGGTGGACTTGTAAGCAAATGAGTTACCATACTACAAAATAATAATAATAATAATAATAATAATAAAAAATACCAATTTATTGAGTGCTTGTGAAGCATCGGGCACTATGGCAAGTATTTTATAAGTTTATACGACTTATGGAGGTAGCATAGCAAAGGGAATGATTAGCTTTGGCAGGACAGAACTTTTGGAGGAGGTGACATTTAGGTTGCAGTGTAAGAAGGGACAGGAATTCTCCTTCCAGGTGGAAAGGAAGTGGAGAGCATTTGGGTCAAGTGAAACAGTGTCTGTGTGGAATGACCTGGGCCTGAAACACCAGCTGTATTGGCGAGAACTGTGAGCATCTTGGGATCTCTAAAACATGTTGAGGGGGCAGAGCTGGTGTGAAACGAATTTGAAAACAGGCAGAGTGACATTGTACTTTTTTTGCTAGGATGAGAAACTTGGATTTTATCTTATAGAGGGTGTCAGTAATGGGATATATAAGTCAAGGAGAGAAAGGATTGATCTGGGTCTTTGTAAAGTTCTTTCGGCTACAGCTAGGAAGATGGTTGGAGGAAATGGGACATGAGATTGGAGGCACACACATGAGTCAACAAGGGTCTGCATTAAGTAGATGTGATAACGTAGAGCGGAAAAGGATTTGAAAAATCTGTGAGAAGTAGAATTGATGACATGGTGGCTAATTGGATGCGAGGACTGAGGAGAGGAAAGAGTCGTGGTTGGCTTCATGTTTTATTTATTAGGTGGCAGCCTTAGTGCAAAGGGCTGGAGTCAAAAGTAGACTGTAATATCAGGTACCAATTTCTACTACTTAGACTTCTTTGGTTGAAATCAAAACCAATTCTTTTTCTGAATTTCTTTAATTGTGGCAAAATACACAGAAAAGCAAAACTTATTATAATACTTGTACATTGGTATTAAGTGTATTCATGTTGTTGCACTTTTGCACAACTGTCACCACCATCCATTTCTAGACCTCTTTTCGTCTTGTAAAACTGAAACACTATACCTGTTGAATAATAACTTCCCATCCTCCCCTCCTCCAGCTCCCAGCAATCATAATACAGAAAGTATTTTGCCTCTATGATTTTGATTACTCTAAGGACCTGATGTAAGTGGAATCATGCATTATTTATCTTTTTGGAACTGGCGTGTCTCACTTAGCATAATGGCCTCAAGTTTTAGCATGTGTCAGAATTTTCTTCCTTTATTTTTCGGCTGCACCCATGGCATGTGGAAGTTCCTGGGCCAGAGATCAAACCTGCATCACAGCAGCAACTACAGCTGCTGTAGTGACTATGGCCGCTGCAGTGACAATGCCGGATCCTTAACCTACTGCGCTGCAAGGAAACTCCAGAATTTCCTTCCTTTTTAAGACTAATTCCATTGCTTATGTAGACCACATTTTGCTTATCCATTTATTGGTAGATGGACACTTGGCTTGCTTCTGTGTTTTAGCTCTTGTTAACAACTCTGCCATGAATATGGTGTACAAATATCTCTGAGATTGTGCTTTCAATTCTTTTGGATATATACGCAGAAGTAGAAATGCTGCATTATGTGGTAATTCTTTTTTTTTTTTAATTTTTGAGGAATCACAATACTATTTTCCATATAACCACTAACAGTGCATAAGGGTTCCAATTTCTTTACATTCCGGCCTGTACTTTTTCTTTTCTTTTTTTTTTTTTTTCCTTTTTATGACCAGGCCTGCAGCATATGGAAGTTCCTGGGCTGGGGGTCAAATCGAAGCTGCAGCTGCCGGCCTGCACCATAGCCCAAGCAATGCCAGATCCAAGCCACCTCTGTGACCCACGTTGCAGCTTATGGCAACACTGGATCCTTAACCCACTGAGCGAGGCCAGGGATAGTATCCACATCCTCATGGACACTATGCCAGATTCTTAACCTGGTGAGCCACAACAGGAACTCCTCTTTTCTTTTCTTTTCTTTTTTCTTTCTTTCTTTCTTTCTTTCTTTCATTCTTTCGTTCTTTCGTTCTTTCTCTCTTTCTCTCTCTCTCTCTCTCTCTCTTTCTCTTTCTCTCTCTTTCTCTCTCTTTCTCTCTCTTCCTTTCCTTTCCTTTCCTTTCCTTTCATTCCTCCCTCCCTCCCTCCCTCCCTCCCTCGGTTCTTTCTTTCCCCCTCTCTCTCTCTCTTTCTTTCCTATAGTAGTCATCCTAATGGGTGTGATGTTAAGACCAATTTTTAGATGTCTGCATTTCACCCTATGGTACTATGAGGCCATTCATTCAGGGTCCCTGGGAAGTTATTATGGGAATGACTTTATTTCCCTCTTCAGTTCTCCTGTGGCACCACATGGGATTTAGTTTTTTTTTTTTTTTTTTTTTTTTTTTTAAAGATTCGAGGAGTTCCCATCGTGGCTCAGTGGAAACAAATCCAACTAGTACCCATGAGGATGAAGGTTCAATCCCTGGCCCTGCTCAGTGGGTTAAGGATCCAGAGTTGCCCTGAGCTGTGGTGTACGTTGCAGCTCAGATCCCAAGTCTCAGTGGCTATGGCATAGGCCAGCAGCTGCAGCTCTGATTTGACCTCTACTCTGGGAACTTCCATATGCCACGGATGTGGCCCTAAAAAGCAAAAAAAAAAAAAAAAAAAAAAAAAAGTTTGGACGCTTACCCATTTATACCAGGGTAAACATTACTGATAACACCAATAGTACACATCCTAGTGAAAACTGCATGTTTTCAGTGACCCTGCAGGAATTTAGATTATTCGTTCAAATCCTGGTTCAACTGTTTATAAGTGTGTAACTTGGAGCAAATTTGATCACCATAACTTCCTCACAGGCAAAATGGGCATTAAAATTACCCTGTGCTGAGCTGTTTTGAGAATTGGAGGAACATCTGGCATGTAGTAAAAGCTCAATTAGTATTCATTTTTATTTTTCTTAAGTTGAATAACATTCTTAGTGGTAGGCCTTCAGAAGGAGGTGGGTGAAGAAGGCTGTAGTTTTGAGACCTGACTGCTGGCTCCGAAATTTTATATATTTTCTTTTCCTTCTTTTTACGACCACACCCATGGCATATGGAAGTTCCTGGGTTAGGGGTCGAATCAGAGCTGCAGCTGCAAGTGTACACTATAGCCATGGCAATACTGGATCCTTGCCTCCTCTGTAAAGTATGCAACAGCTTGCAGCAATGCTGGATCCTTAACCCACTGAGTGAGGCCAGAGATCAAACTCACATCCTCACGGACACTATGTCAGGTTCTTTACCTGCTGAGCCATAATGGGAATTTCTGAAATTCCATATCCTACACTGCTCACTATTCTGCTTATATGTTGATGTCTTGGTCGGCTCAGGCCTTTGTAACAAGGATACCATAGATTAAGAGGCTTAAATAACAAACATTTATTCTCACACTTCTGGAGGCTGGAAGTGCAAGATCAAGGTGCTAGCAGGTACAATGTCTGGTGCCCAGACAACCTTCTCCCCGTGCCCTCACCTGTAGAGGGATCTCAGGCCTCTGCATCCTTCTATCAGGTCACAAATCCCATCTCGGGGCTGATGACCTCATTGAAACCTAATTACGTCTCAGAGGCCTCACCTCCAAATACTGTTCACATTGGGGATTAGGCCTCAACAGATGAATTTGGGGACATAAACATTCAGTCCATGCAGATGGCTTTTTTGCCCTTTGCTTTGTCTTTTCTTTGACTGAATCTTCTACTAAGAACAAGTGCAAATTCTGATCCTGTAGGCAGTGAGGACATTCGACATGTGTTTTTAACTTCACTTTTTAGGTGTGGGCTTTCATCCTGGGTAGTTCTTAGTCAATTGCAAGATGGAGAGATTAGGTGGCGGCCAAAGAGGTCCTGACAAGAGCAGAATCACCTTTGCTCAGGTGTCCAGAGGTACTTGGGAATAGAGAAAGATCACCATTGTGTTAACCTGAGGTGTCCTGAATGATTATCCTTGTGGAACCTTTGCAAGGCATGTAATGAAATGAGTGTTGCAGATACTGTCAAATTCCCCAGAAAGAGGGGAAGGAAAATCTTAGTAGCAGAGAGATTTTCATTTATTTCTGTCTAAGGGGAGATGACATAAGTTCACTTTGTGATTTTTTTTCTGCCTCATATAGGACAGTGCTCAGAATACAGATCAGGAAATCTGAACAATTCCTATTCTTTATAAAAATCCAGGGGGAAGATGTTATAACGATCTGCCATGAGTGCTTTAAAAATGGAAAGGTGAACTCTAAAGATGTTCGAAGCATTGTCTTCCTTTGGATGTCCAGCAGACTCTCAGAAGTCAACTTTTGAAACTGGTGTGGTAAGTCCATTGGGTGGATCCCTTTAGTTCTCCAACTCAACCCAAGAATTATTGTCATCTTTTATTTTTAAAAAATTTATTAGAGTATAGTTGACTTACAAAGTTGTGTTCATTTCAGGTATACAGCAATGCAAATCAGTTACACATATATCTATCCCTTTTCAGATTCTTTTCCCATAGGTTATCACATAGTATTGAGTAGACTTCCCTGTGCTATATAGTAGGTCCTTTTTACTTATCTACTTTATATACAGTAGTGTATATATGTTAATCTCAACCTTCCAATTTATCCCTATCCCCCAACATATCCAGTTTGGTAACCGTAAGCTTGGTTTTGAAATCTTTGAGTCTGTTATTGTTTTGTAAGTTCTTTTGTATCATTTTTAATTAGATTCCACATATTAGTGATATCGTATGAATTTGTCTTTCTTTGTCTAACTCTTCCCACCCAGTACAGTAATTTCCAGGCCATCATATTGCTGCAAATGGAACTATTTCATCCTTTTTTAAGGCTTAGTAATATTCCACTGTACATATGTACCATATCTTCTTTATCCATTCATCTGTTGATGAACATTTAGGTTGATTTAGGTTGCTTCCATGTCTTGGATATTGTAAATAGTGCTGCAGTGAACACTGGGGTGCATGTGTGTTTTCGAACCATGGCTCTCTCTGGATATATGCCCAGGAGTAGGATTTCTAGGTTATATGATAGTACAATATTTCATTTTTTAAGGAACCACCTTAAAAAAAAGATGTTATCCATGTCATCTTTTATTTTTAGTGGTTAAGGAAAAGTCATGGTTTGGCCAGGCTTTCCATGGATTTCTATGTAATAGGAATACCTATTGTTTCTGGCAGTAATCTGAGGGAAATCACTCTTTCCAAACTTATTTGGGCTTTGGAATCAGACAAGCTGGGTCCCTGTTTCAGCTCTATCACTCACTTATTGGCCATGTAACCTTTGTCAATAAACTTATCTGAGCTCCAGTTTTCCTACGTATGCAATGGGGGTATCTACCTTATAAGGGTTATATAGGACAATGTTAATTGCCTGGTATGGGACATGGCATAGTGTACACACTCAATAAATGAGAGCTATATTAACTTGACTCTAACATCAGGCTCATTAAAAAGGAAACTAGTCACATATGATGAAGGGAAAGGTTAAAGAAGGCATAGCCAAAGAAGGATGCTGTGGCACATACATTCCATCCTCACTTCAATTTTCAGCTTTGGTCCTACGTCATGGTACTACAGTGGTCCAAGTATTCTACCTTGAGATGAATGAGGACCATATTGGACTATGGCTTTGATGACTGCAAGACTCCCATCTTCAGATGTCTTCCCTCAAAGGGAGAACGAAGTCATTAAGGACCAACTTGAATTTGAATGGATCATCTGTAAAAGTTGGAGGAACTACCCTGTAGTTCCATCCAAGGCTATGGCTCAATCAAAAGCATCCTTCCCAGACTCTTCCCATCAGGATCCATTCTTCTCACCTGCATATGTCCCCCAAGGTCATTACTGAAGAAATAGGGGTTATGTTGTATAAGCTTAATCACTGCTGAGACCGCTCGTTACAAGTCAATGTCCAATGTTGTATTGGCTCAGTTGTTTTTTTCTGGTTCAGGGACAAAATTCATTAGCATCTGGAACTAAAGCTAAAAGGCAGTGGCCAGTATAGCATTGTTACTTTTATCTTTATGGCCACAGGGCTTGTAATTATTAATAAAACTTGACTTTTGCTCTTCAATCTATATTTTCTATGGTACAGTAATTACAAACTGAACTTTAAGTAACTCCTTCTTTAAGAGTTCTTCACTCAGAGCTAGAGGACTATGTAGATGAAGCTTGACTTGTCCTCCTTGGAAAGGCTCCTTTCCTTCCCCTCCAGCTGTCACGGCTGAAGTGTAGTGCTGGGGGTGGGAGGTGGACTTTGAAAATGAATGAGAACACAGCAACACTTGTTCATTTTAAATCTGATTTTAATTCTTTATTAAACAAAATTTAAATAGCACATGAAAACATGAAAATTCAATTAGCAACTCTGTTGAGAACTTCTATGTGTAAGGCTCAATGGAAGAGAGGTTGAAGATAGAAAGATGAGGCAGAATCTGACCTCAAGTGTGTTCAAATGCCTTGGGAGGAGAGGTGTGATTAAGAGGCCCAAGAGTATGATTTAAAATGAGGAAAACCACCCAGGCATGGCTGGGCATTCTTTGATTCTAATATGCAGTGGAATTCTGAAAGAGCTTGTCAACTTGCTTATGAGTCCTAACTGGAGGCAGGTTGGCTTATGTACAGAGCTACAGACTTTTCCCCTGGTACTTTATTGAGTTATAATTTATGGAGAATAAAATGCACAAATCTTAAATGTGTAACTTGGTGTACACACACACACACAGACACACATACCCCCATGCCCACACACACCTGTACCATCACCTTACAGGTATAATCTATATTTTTTGATCAAGGTAGACTATATTTACTCCAGAAACTTCCTCTGTACCCCTTTCCTGTCAGTTCCCCTCCCCGGAGGTAACTCCTTTTCTGACTTCAGTCACCTTAGATTAGTTCAGACAATCTTTTTGTTTGTTTGTTTGTTTTGCTTTTTTAAAAAATTATAGTTGGTTTACAGTATTGTGCCAGTTTTTGCTGTATAGCATAGTAACCCAGTCTCTCTCTCACACACACACGTATACAAACACATTCTTTTTCTCATATTATCTTGCATCATGTTCTATCCCAAGCGATTGGCTGTAGTTCCCTGTGCTGTACAGTAGGACCTCATCATTGCTTATGAAATACAATTGATTTATAATGTTGTGTTAATATCTACTGTATCATAAAGTGATTCAATTATGCACATCTTGGAAAATGTTGCCTTAAAATAGCTGGATATATTCAGCTGATCAGATATATTCAGATATGTCTGAATATCCTTTTTCATATTCTTTTCCATTATGGTTTATCACAGGATATTGAATAGAGTTCCCTTGCTATACAGTAGGACCTTGTTGTTTATCCATTCTAAATATAATAGTTTGCGTCTGCTAACCCCAAACTCCCAATCCATCCCTCCACCCCCATCCCCCTTAGCAGCCACAAGTCTGTTCTCTATGCTAGTTCAGATTATTCTTGAACTTCATATAAATGAAATGCTAGAGCACATACTCTTCTGTGTGAGAATTTTTTTTTTCATTCAGCATCATGTTTTTGAAATTCAGCCATTGTGGTGCCTGTGTCAGTAGTTGAGGCCTTTTTTGTTACTGAGTAAGATTCCATTTGTTTGTCCATTTACCTTTAGATGGGCATTTGAACTGTTTGCAGTTTTTGTTTATTATGAATTTAGCTACTGGGAACATTTGCATACACGTCTTTTTGTGGACATCTGCACTCATTTTCTCATTTGGGTGTTCAGTTGCTGGGTCCTGGGGTGTACATTTGTGTAGTCTTAGCAAATAGACTGTTATCCAAAGTTGACATTCTGCTTTATGTCACCACCAACAGTAGGTGTGAATCTCAGCTCCTCTTTCTCAGAATATCTAATACTCTTGGAAGCTAGAGAGACCTTGGTTTAGATTAAGGATCTTCCACTTAGTAGCCTTATTATCTTGAGACAGTTACTACATTTTTTACTCCAGTTTTCTAATCTACAAAATGTGGGTAATAACAACCTTTTGCAGTGTTTGTGAGGACTATAGTATTTGGAAGATCCGAGACTGCATATTAAACTGCCATAGTAAATACCCCAATATATAGTAACTGCTACACTCATTATTATTTCCATATTCTCATCTCATCCAGCTATTTTAAGGCAACATTTTCCAAGATGTGCAGTATGGTGGCACTTGACATTTATTTTACTCTAAGTATTACCTATTCACAGCATTACGAAGTACTGAATCACACAGTGAAAATTTATTTCTATTCCAATTTTCTTTAATCCCAATAACATCAAAGGAAAAATCTTAGCATGGTGTTAGTCTGATTTAACACCTCTCCAACACTTGCTAATCTTCCTTTTTAATAAAGTGAGAACAAGACACAGGCTCTTAGTCTTGGGAAGGCGACAGAATCTAGAAATAATTCAATGTTGTTTTGCCTTCGTTGTTTTTTAATTTTTACTGTTAGTAGAATGGATGGCTGGCGAGACTAGTAGTATTTCTGGTCGTGATTTACTCTTTTCATAAATTATTAAAATCTAAAAAGTGAGTTGTCTGAAATAAAAAAAAAGTTAAGATAATAATGGTACAGGAGGAACTTGGGCATGGCTGCAAGTCCTGTCCCAGGTTGGTCCTCTCCTGTGGGTCCCACACTCAGCTTCATACTGACCTCCCCAGGACACACAGACACAGGCATGTGGATGAGCAAGGGCATGTATTCTTTGACCTTGGAGTCCAGGTTGTACATAGAACACGGTGTGTCTGGGTCATTGGGGGTAGAGTTTTGGGGATCTAGATAGGGGCTGGCCAAGCAAAACCAGAGCGGAGACAACTTCAATTATCAGGGAAAAGGTCAAAGCGGTACTTGAAGAAACTTCCATGTTGTATACCATCCAGCCAGAGATATTAGAGACGGTGCTAATAGGATTTTAGAGACAAATAGAATGGGGTTCAAATTGTGATGTTGCACATTCATGGCTGCACGACATTGGGCAAATGACCTGTCATGGCCTCATTTTCCTCAGTTGTGAAATCGGGGTTCTAACACCTCCCTGTCTGAGTCACTATGCAGATTATATGAGGTAACACTTATGAACAGGTTTTTTGTTTTGTTTTCTCTGTTTTTTTTTTTTTTGTCTTTTGTCTTCTAGGAACACACCTGCAGCATCTGGAGGTCCCCAGGCTAGGGGTCCAATTGGAGCTATAGCTTCTGGCCTGCACCACAGCCACAGCAACGCCGGATCCTTAAGCCACTGAGTGATGGGAACTCCGACAGGTTTAATGGATGCTTTCTATTATGTTGATGATCTGAGACAGACCTTCAAGATAGTATAGCATCTACCTTTGCCTTAACTCTTCGGGAATCAAGCATGATGACCTTTCCTTGGCTGATTAGGCTTTGCTGCCGTGAATATTTCTTGTACACGTTATGCTGCCAACATTCTCCTAAATTTATGATCAAAACTTGTGGGTTATGTGTCTCAACACTTCAGGCCTCTGCCCTACTGCTAGAGAGAGTTACGTATGAATCCTTGTGAGTGGAATAGCAGGCCTGAGTCTGAAATCTCATCTAGTTGTTTCTGTTTGAGCTCTGCTAGATACTTTGTGCTTACATCTGTCACAGCACCCATGGCGTTGAGAGAGAAGTCAGTTAAACAGTAAGCTTCTTGGATATAGGGACCATATCTTGCTGATCTCTAAAGCTGGAATGCCCGGGACAATACAGGTGCTTAATAAACATAGTTGACTGATACCCTGTGGTTTCACCTGTTTTCTTACTAGAATATAAGGTGCTTAAAGGCAGGACTGTGTCTGCCTGTTCAGTGTTGAATCCCTAGTGCTTGGTAGGCTCTCAGTAGCTATGGGTTGAATGAATGAATGAGACAAAAGGATGCTTTTTCTTTTCAGTGTTTGAACAGGATGTGAGCAGGTAACCAGACCCACACAAAGGGGACACCAGCCGCAGGCCAGACCTGTGAGCAGCTGGTCTGATCTGCTCTCTTTGTTGGCAAACACTCGGTAAGAGGCCTCACTCCAGTACACCTGCCTGGATTGATCATCTTCTTTGTGATAAACAGGAAGGAAAATCATTATAGCACCAGCGCCTTGTCATTCCACATGCTTCTGCCTGTGATAAATGTTCTCCATTTACAGAGCCATTGGTGGAAACCTGGAGGAAATGATTGCCATCCAGGCCTAACCTGGAGCAGGTTCATCATTAAACAACTCCCATAATTTTCACTGCTCAGCATTCATCTTCTCACCACCCGCAGGGCTGGGGAAAAAGAGGATTTTGACTTCAAGACAGAGAAAACTGCCACCTAATTGCTCTTTTTGTCATCTGTACATTGTTGTGAGGAAGTGGATAAGAAGGATTGCCATCAAATGAACAGGTATTTGGAACCACTGGAACTTTATAACACTTTGGTGAGAGCCTTCTTTTGGTTGGTGTGACCCAACCAAACGGGCAATACCAACAACCCAGCAAGAGGAATCCTAAGTGTTTACCCTGGAGAGTTAACTGATGTGTGTGGGAGGAAAGGTCAGGACAGCATTGTTTGTAGCAGCCATATTATGAACAAGGTTAAATATCCATCCACAGAAGAGCATGTTTTTATAATGTGGTATATGTATACATTAGAATATTACGCAGAAATTAAAATGAATGAACCTCAGCATGAATGATTCTTACATAATGATGTCCAGTAAAGAAACAATATGTAAGAGAGAACATATGCCATGAGCCCATTCATATAGAATTGGACACAGACAAAGAGAAATATATTGTTAAGATCTGCATGCAAAGGAAGAAAAGCTATAGAGACAAATAAATGATCACCATAAAAGTTGAGATAGTAGCTAAAAGTTAAGATAGGGTTTAGGAGTTCCCACTGTATCTCAGTGGAAATGAACCCAACTAGTATCCATGAGGATACAGTTTCAACCCCTGGTCTCACTCAGTGGGTTAAGGATTTGGAGTTGCCCTGAGCTATGGTGTAGGTTGCAGGCCAAGGCTTGGATCTGGCATTGCTGTGGCTATTCCCTAGGCTGGCTGCTGCAGCTCCGATTCAACCCCTAGCCTGGAAACTTCCATATGCCCCCTAAAAAAAGGGGGGGTTAATTAAAAAATTAAAATTAAGAAAAAAAATTTTTAAAGTTAAGATGGGGGAGGGACCCAAGGGTGCTTTTGATATTGTCCATATTCTTTTTCTCTAGCCATGTGGTTGTTACAAAGATACTCACTTTATAAGTATTTGCTAAGCTGGGCCTGTGCGTAATTTTCTGTCTACAGGTTATACCTGGCAGTAAAATATATTTTAAAACTCTAGCCTATCGATTTGAGCTATAATTTATCGTAATGTTTAGGCCAGTGCTTCTCAAACACACAAAATTTTAAAAATGACCCAGGGCTTTTGTGAAATGTGCGAGTTGCTAAGTGCCTGGTGATTCTCATAGGTGTAGAGCCAAATGTGATTGTTTTGATAAGGGAATTTTTGAAAAATTGATTTAGAGCAATTTTTTTGGGGGGGATTAGAATCACCAGGGGAGCTTTAAAAATAACTTATGGGAGTTCCCATCGTGGCGCAGTGGTTAACGAATCCAACTAGGAACCATGAGGTTGCGGGTTCGGTCCCTGCCCTTGCTTGGTGGGTTAACGATCTGGCGTTGCCATGAGCTGTGGTGTAGGTTGCAGACGCGGCTCGGATCCCGCGTTGCTTTGGCTCTGGCGTAGGCCGGTGGCCATGGCTCTGATTCGACCCCTAGCCTGGGAACCTCCATATGCCGCAGGGGCGGCCCAAGAAATAGCAAAAAGACCAAAAAAAAAAAAATGTCTAGATTCTATCCCAGAGCATCTGATTTAAGGGTCTTGGGAAGGGGGCGGTGCAGCTTGGGTGCCCAAATATTTTAAAGCTCTCCAAGTGATTTCAATGTTAAGCCCAGTTGAGATGAGTGCCTTCTTAAACTGTAATGCAGTTGGGTTACCTGAGGATCCTACTTAAATGCAGATTCTGATTTAATGGGGACCGAATGGGCCTGAGATTCTGCATTTTGCCTAGGTTCACAGGTGATGCAGATGCTGGTGGTCCATGGACTGCACTTGGAGTAGCGAAGGTTTAGAGCCTTTGGAATCAGACAAGACTTCAAGTCTCAGCTCTGACCCTAAATGCTGTGTTACCGGGGCAAGGACTGAATCATGCTGAGCCTCAGTTTATTTATCTATAAAATGGGGGCGATAAAAGCAATCCCCACATCCTAGGGTGGTTGTGAGGATCAAGGGACTCAAACCAGGTAACTTTCTGCCACAATGTCAGGCTGAGAGCAAGCTTTCAGTAAAGACTGAGGTCCATGTGTTTCCTGCTATGCTGGGGAGCTCCCAAAGGGTGTTAAGAGTGGGTGCAGCATCTAGCATTTCCTCTTCTTCTTCCCTGCCTCTTTAAGAGGCCTCATGGAGGGTCAGCGCAACTCATGGGCCTTGAGTGTAGAAGGAAGTATAGTGAGGGCCACAGAGGACAGCACTAAGGCTGAAGTGGACACTTTGACCAACTCTGCTGGGAACTGAAAAGAGTAGAAGACCAGCTGCGAATTCTCAGGACAGAAGCCCTTGATGCTGGACTTCTTTGGACCTGTCATTATTTTGTGTGTGTATGTACACACAAATATGTTTATACATACATATATATATATATATATATATATATATATATATATATATATAGCAGGTACTCAGATGTGTTAAATTAGTGGGTTTGCTGGGGACAGCAAACAGGCAAACATATGTGTATGTGTGCATATATGTTTGCCTATGTGTGTGAATACATATGCATATAAATATAATATTGGAATTCCCGTTGTGGCTCAGTGGTTAACGAATCCGACTAGGAACCATGAGGTTGCGGGTTCGATTCCTGGCCTTGGTCAGTGGGTTAAGGATCCGGTGTTGCCGTGAGCTGTGGTGTAGGTCGCAGATGTGGCTTGGATCTTGCCTTGTTGTGGCTCTGGTGTAGGCTGGCGGTTACAGCTCCCATTAGACCCCTGGCTTTGGAACCTCCATATGCCATGGGTGCAGCCTAGAAAAGAGAAAACAAACAAATACATATATAAATATTTACCTGTTTTCTATCTGCCAAGCTATGAATGAATTTATACACATATATTTATCATATATGATGTATTGTAACATACATGTGTATATATGTACTTATTTGCTTATTTGTTGTCTGTCTCCCTACCTATGAATGACACACGCACACACATAGGTGTATATGTGTGTCTCTATATGTGTTTGGGTATGTATGTTTTCCTATGTGTATGATATTATATCCATATTTATAAATATATAAACATGCATATTTATATATTTACCTGTTGTCTGTCTCCCCAGTTACAATTCATTCATTAATTCAGCTAATCTTTGCTGAGCACCTACTATATACCAGGTACTTCCTTAAGCCCTGGGAACAAACACATGAGGGAACAAAACAGACAAAATTCCCTGTCTTCTTGGAGCTGACATTCTAGTGGGGCAGATAGTAAACAAATACTGTCATAATAAAATCATGTGAAAGTTGTATGCTATGTAAGAAGTTGACACGTGCTAAGAAAAAAGCAGTAGTGCAACAAGGGGGGGGGATGGGGGGATGTGTGTGCAGTTTTAAGTAGGATGATTCCCGATGGCGTCACTGGAAAATGACATTTGGGCAGAGACTTGGACGAGGTGCTGATATCTGGGAAGGAAGCACTCTAGGCAGAGAGAAGTAGAAAAAGAACCCCCTTGTCTGGGAGGCAGGAGAATGCTGGCCTATTCAGGGACTAGAAACGGGGATTGGGGGGTGGCTGGAGGAAGAGAATGGGCTGGGCTGGGCAGAGCAGAAGATGACAGAGCAGTGATAGGTGATGAGAGGGCTGGCTTTTCTCAGAGTGAGCTGGAGCAGCTAGAGGGTATGAGCAAAGGTGTGACCAGATCTGACTTACTTAAAAAATTTTTTCTTGGAGTTCCTGTTGTGGCTCAGTGGAAACAAACTGGACTAGCTAGCATCCTTGAGGATGTGGTTCAATCCCTGGCCTTGCTCAGTGGGTTAAGGATCCAGCATTGCCATGAGCTGTGGTGTAGGTGGAAGATGTGGCTGGGATCTGGGGTTTCTGTGGCTGTGGTGTAGGTTGGCAGCTGTATCTCCAATTTGACCCCTCGCCTGGGAACTTCCATATACAGTGGATGTAGCCCTAAAAAGCAAAAAAAAAAAAAAAAAAAACCCAAACTAAACAAACAAAAAACCCACAATTTTTAAAAACTGAAATGTTAGTTTACAGTTGTATTAGTTTCAAGTGTACAGCAACATGATTCATATATAAATTTTCAGATTCGTTTCCATTATAAATTACTACAAGATACTGAGTATTGTTCCCTGTGCTCGATAGTAGGTTCTTGTTGTCTATGTATTTTATATATAGTAGTGTATATCTCTTAATCCCAAACTCCTAATTTATTCCTCCCCCACCCCCTTTCCCCTTTGGTACCCATAAATTTGTTTTCTATGTTTGTGAGTCTGTTACCGTTTTGTAAATAAGTTCATATGTGCAGTATTTTAGATTCCACATATAAGTGATATATGGTATTTGTCTTTCTCCAACTTAACTTCATTCACTATGGTCATATCTAAGTCCATTCGTGTTGCTGCAAATGCCATTGTTTCATTCTTTTTTATGGCTGAGTAGTATTCTATTATATACATATGTACCACATCTTCTTTATCCATTCATCTGTGGATAGACATTTATGTTGCTTCGATGTCTTGGTTTTTACAAATAGTGCTGCTGTGATTATTGGGGTGTGTGTATCTTTTTGAATTAGAGTTTTCTCTGTATATACACCCCAGGAGTGGGATTGCTGGATCATATGGCAACTGTACTTTTAGTTATTTAAGGAACCTCCATGCTGTTCTCCACAATTGCTGAATCAGTTTACATTTCCATCGATAGTGTAGGAGGGTTCCCTTTTCTCCACACCTTCTCCATCATTTATTATTTGTAGACATTTTGATGTTGGCCATTCTGACTGATGGAAGGTGGCAACCTCATTGTAGTTTGGATTTGCATTTCTCTAATTAGTAGCGATGATGAGCATCTTTTCATGTGCCTCTTGGACATCTTTATGTCTTCTTTGGTCTATTTAGGGGTCTTCTGCCCATTTTTTGGATTGTATTGTTTGTTTGTTTGTTTTTGTCTTTTGGCCATTTCTTGGGCCACTCCCGCGGCATATGGAGGTTCCCAGGCTAGAGGTCTAATTGGAGCTGTAGCCGCCAGCCTACACCAGAGCCACAGCAATGCAGGATCCGAGGCGCGTCTGCAACCTACACTACAGCTCACAGCAACGCCAGATCCTGACCCACTGACCAAGGCCAGGGATTGAACCTGCAACCTCACGGTTCCTAGTTGGATTCGTTAACCACTGAGCCATGACAGGAACTCCAGATTGTATTGTTCTGATTTACATTTTTAACAGAGTGGATGTGCTGTGTTGAGAAAAGAAGACTGGGGGGCAAGGTAGAATGAGGGAGACCAGTTAGGAAAGTACTGGAATCATTCCCACAGGGAAATGATGGTGGCTTGGCAAGGATGGAGCATTGGACATCACTTAGGGCCAGTGTGTACTACCATTGAGTGAGTTGGATACTACCCATCCAGGGGACCCATTCCCATGGCTATCATGGGAATAGCACCCCTAGAGTTTTGCACGGCACACCTGTGTTATGCAGTAGTCCTGGAAGAAGTAGGTGGATTTCATGAAGGCAGGGATTTAACTTTGTTCCATGCTCTCTCCCTGATGCTTGAACACATATCTGGCACAGAGCAGATGCTCAACTGAAATGTTTCTCATGAGTGATATGGTGGCTTCCATCTCCTGTGTCCTTGGAAACACTGCATAGGCAGGTGACTCAGTGCAGGCTCAAGTGTGTTTTGGGTTACCTTGTAAACGTCTGCATTTTTCTTTGATGACCACTTTGAGTGTCCTGGTATGACAGCCCCTTTGCACTGCAAAACGCTACCATTTTACGTCATCAGGGCAAACCAGCTTTTAATGACATTGTTTGCAGAGAAGGAAAAAAATAAACTTTATTTTATTATACTTTGTCACCGCCCCCCGCCCCCCAACCCCCGAAGCATCATGTCTGAGTCATCTCTCACTCACTGATCTGTTCTGGCTGCAATTAAAGTTAAATCGCCTTTGGAACCAGAACAGTCTCATCTTTATTTACAGCATCTGCAAATCAAGCCACTCCTCCTAATTTTAACAGCTTCTTCAGTGGCAGAAATTTCTTTTCCAAAGGTACAGGTGGAGAAATGATAAGGAATGGTTACTGTCCTTTTCCCTCTGGGACTAGGATGGTGGAGACCAGGCCAGGAGAAGGGAGTCAATTTATGCTATGACAGGAGGTGCCCCCCACACTCTGGGTTCAAGTGTGGCTGCTGCCTTTCATGAGCTGAATGACTTTGACGAGGTCATGGAACCTCACTGAGCCTCAGTCACCTTATCAGTAGGATGAGAGGGAGATCAATGCCTGTGCAACCAATCTGGTGGACTTTAGGAACCCAAGGAGATCATACATGAGAAAGTTCTTATATATTTAGTAGCAGTGAGAGGGAGCAAAAAGTGGGAGAATATATAATAAATTATTTAAATTATCAGGCTCACTGCATGTTTTGTTTGAAGTCCTTCTCATCATGTATCATTGTGTTGAAATGCCTTTTCTTCTATATCTGTTGCCCTATGCTTTTTTCTCCTTCCCACTTCCATCAAATTCATTCAGCAGTAATTTATTAAACATTTATGATGTGCTAGGCACTGAGTCTCTAGCAGGGAACAAGACAGATGTGGCTTCTGCCCATAAGTAGCTTACAAGCTGATGAAGAGAGGCCTGGGGGGAAAAAAAAGATTACATACTTGACTATGTGATTACCACTATGCTACATTCCAGGAGGGGAAAATATCTGAAGATATGACAGGGAGACTAAATTAGACTGAAGGGTCAGAGAGCTCTACCTGCAGACATCTGTGCAGAGATAGGAGGATGGCTGGGAGTTAGCCAGATGGAAGGAGGGAACAGTGTCCCCCGTGGGTGGAACAGCATGTGCTAAGATCTGGAGGAGGGATGAAACAAGGCTGGGAGTTAAATCATGAGGGTGGAAAGGCAGGCAGGGAAGAGATTGGGTAGGAAATCACTTTGCTAGAGCTGTGGGTGCCTTAACATAGGATGCTGGTGCCTTGATGTCACAGAACCAACCAAAAGAAATCACACAACAAAAGAAGACAATAGTGATAAACAACTCTGGTTCTGCTTCCCCTGGATCATTTACAATATTTTCTCTAAAACTGTGGCCTTTTTTTTTTTCTTTTTATGGCCATATGTGAGGCATTTGGAGGTTCCTGGACTAAGGATCATATCTGAGCTGCATCTGCGACCTACGCCACACCTTGTAGCAATGCCAGATTGTTAACCCACTGAGTGAGGGCAGGGATTGAACCTAAATCCTCGCAGACACTATGTTGGGTTTTTAACCCACACTGAGCCACATCAGGAACTTCTGATGTGTTTCTTAAAGCACCAACTTAGAACTTTATGTTTATATAAGCAGCTCCTTCTTAAAGCCTAGTGAAACAAGTTATTCCTTGTCCTTCTGACTCTAGAGGGAAGGTTGGGGGAATAGAAGGCAGAGACAATTTCCAATCCATCTTCATAGACTTCAGGCATAGAACGGGGGTGCTGTAGTTCACTCATTGAATAAGATTCTTCACATGAGCACCCTCTTTGAAGTTCCCATCGATCACCCTGTGACATTGTTCTAATGAATATCCTCTGCACCCCATCTGGACTCAGCAGACAGATTTGCCCCCCAGGGGATGGTGGCCTCCTCTTGTTGCCATCTAAAGCTCATTACCAAGCCCAGGGAATCACATCTACATTGCTAATTGAAGAAGAAAGCTACAGTAAGCATGAGAGAATTATGGTATCTAGGAAAAACTGGCCCCAGTTCCCCTGAGGGTGTTGGTGTCAGCGATCATGACAGGCCACCGTGCTGTGCCTGATACTAATGAAAGAGAAGCTTAAAATGTCCACTGAGGAAAGGCAGCTGACTCCAGAGATTCTCCATGATTGCCTCTGATGTGGAATGTTGAGGTATTTCAATGCCATGGGACTTAACCGAAGTGGAGAAGGATGGCAAATGAGTTTCATTTCTTAAGTGGGTTCTCCTAGTAGCAACGGGATAATCTAAGCTGAAATGGCTCTACTGTTATTCAAATGGTTAATTTGGCTCAGGAAATCCCTCTGCTCCCAGTTAGGAAGATCCTACACCTTCACCATGGCTATCACTTGACCTAGGACCCTAACAGAGGAGTCAAATTGTTCACCAGTAGGTCAGCTTCCTTTTCGGAGTCCTCAGATATTGTCCCGTGCATTCTTTGCAAGGTTTTTAGTTGTCTTGTGTGGGAGAAACAGGTAAGCTTCCTCCACCTTACCCAAAACCGGAAGCTGAACAATTCATTTTTTAAAAAATTGATTTTATTTCTTGGACTTGAGTTCTACATTTCTGAAAGTCAGTTTTATTGAAGCATGAGTTACATACAATCAAGTACACACAGAGTAAATGTCCATTCAGTGGATTCTGACAAATCTGCATACCCATAGATACATAATCACCTCAACTAAGATACGGACCGTTTCCCTCACCTTAGAAGATTCCTTCATAACCCTGCTGATTAGAAAAGAAAAAAAAGAAAAAAACTTGAAAACTTCTGCAATTGTTGGCCTTGCTCAGTGAGTTAAGATTCCGGCATTGCCCCAAGCAGTGGTGTAGGTCACAGATGCATCTTGGATTCAGTGTTGCCATGGCTGTGGTGTAGGCTGGTGGCTGCAGCTCCAATCTGACCACTGGCCCTGGAGCTTCCATGTGCCATAAAAATTAAAATAAAATGTCAGGAGTGGCCATAAAAATTAAAATAAAATGTCAGGAGCCCCCAGAGGGAAAAAGCAAAAAAACCCCAATACTTCTGGTATTGAAGGTATTTGCTGTTGATACTTTAGAGTATGCAATGCTTTATTGCTTCTCCTCTCTCTCTCTCTCTGAATTATGATAATTCTTCTGAATATTTCAGAGCAAGCTGCTGACCTCAAGACCCTCAGGCCCATGATAGAGTGTGTATATTTCTTAATAACAAGGGCATTCTCTGACATGACTACAATGCAGTGATTGAAACCAGAAAATTTAATATCAATATAGAATGATTATATATTATTCAGTCCATATTAACATTTTGCCTACTGTCTCATTAATATCCTTTATAGCATTTTTTTTTTCTAATCCATGATCCCTTTGCTATTGAGTTTTGAAGAAGAGTAAAAGCTCCTCTCTTTTCCCAATTCCTCAACTCCACACCAGAGGCCAGAGAGCCCAGCCTCTGGGTGGAGGGCAGAGGAGGTGAGAAGTCAAGAGAACAGCCTTTTGGGGGGTGGGGGGGCAGGGCACGTGCATCTCTTCACTGGGCCAGGCAGGCCTTCTGGCAGAACCCTGCTGGCCAGTCATCCAGATGGCAATTCCCCAGGAACCTTGGTGTTCCATGAATCTGCCAGCAAAATAAATGCAGTCAGAGACGGCAAGCATATTTCTTAAAAGCCAGCTTGATCTACTTTCTGGAGGGGAGGCTTCGGGTCTGTGCACCAGTTCTATCAGAGCAGTCAATTTCCTGCCATGTGTTGGTGGAGTGAGCAGCCCATGTGGGCTACGACCTTGCCCTACCTCCTGCCATGACAAGGCAAAAGCATGGTCCCCTACTGCGAGTGCACACAGCCCGAATCCTCCTTGAAACCTACCCCTCTCTTCCTTGCCCAGGACAAATGTGAATTTAGAGGAACATGCTCTTGGCACCATTCACTTTTCTATGGGTCTGACTTCTCTTAGGTGTGGGCAGGTTGGGAACACATGTTTGTGGGCTGATAGATCTTCGAGATGCAAAGCTGATCTCATGTCTCTTGGCCAGTTGGGAAGCAAATTGTTGCCCCTGGAAACAGATATCAGATTGAAAATAGTAAGTTATGAATATCCTCAGTCCTTTTTCACATTTGAGTTTGTGGAAACTGTTACTTGCCTTTAATAATGGCAGCTAATTCACGGCTCTAAGTACTAGAGGGTGTTAATCAAACCTTGTAACTAAAACCCTTTAAGAGTGGAAGGGAGAGGTGGTACAGTCTACTATTAAACAGTCTCAGTATTTACCAGTTATACATACATAGTCCAGGAGAATGTAAAACGAACAAACACATGGAGTTCCCATCGTGGCTGCAGCGGAAACGAATCTGACTAGTATCCGTGAGGATGTGGGTTTGATTCCTGGCTTTGCTCAGTGGGTCGGAGATCCGGCACTGCCTTGAGATGTGGGGTAGGTTGCAGACATGGCTCAGATCCCGCGTTGCTGGGGCTGTGGCGTAGGCTGGCAGTCGTAGCTCTGATTGGACCCCTAGCCTGGGAACCTCCATGTGCCTTGAGTGCGACCCTAAAAAGAAAAAAACAAAAACAAAAAAACCCATAAAATGCTTTTCCAGGTCAAGTCCTATTTCAAAATATACAGAGGCCACTGACACCTGGTCTGCATGGGAAATGGCTTTTCCTTTTTACCCAGCCTGTCAACAGCATCTCAATAGGGATGAATCTTCTCATATTGGTTTAAGTGCTTTATCTTCATGGTTACTGTAGAACTTAACTCCTCACTTTTAGCTCTTTCTTCTTTAGGATCTTACTCCCTCCCTCTGTCCCCCTCATCATCCTGCTTCTATTTTGTATTTAAAAATAGGATGTTAGTCATTCAGTCACATTTGGTTCCACCAAATAAGAACAGGGATGCGAGTCTGGGCTGAAAGGTCGATGGTGACTTTGGACCATGTGGGTAGAGCAATGATAGTCCTAGACAATTAAACTGCCATAATGGTCTTACTCCTGGCTTGAGTTCTTAACACTCTGAAGTTAAAATAATTTCTATCTTTTTTTTTTTTAAAACATACCTTGAGTTACATTAGCAAATGTGCTCTGTTCCCCATTTGTTAAATTATCTTTGAAATGTTCAGGCCCCAGGAAAGGAGGTAAGGAGAGAAAAACCCATGCAAGCTATGTTAACATGAGCCAAACATAGGAAATAAATGTTTGGCAAATGCATCTCTCTGAAAATAACAAAAGAACAACCACATGATCCTTCAGTTTCACTACAGGCCATGTATTTGGAGAAAACCATAATTAGAAAAGATACACGCACCCCTGTGTTCACTTACAATAGCCAAAACATGGAAGCAACCCAAGTGTCCATCGACAGATAAAGAAGGTGTGGTACCTATATGCACAATGGAATATTACTCAGCCACAAAACAGAATGAAATAATGCCATTTGGAGCAACACGGATGGACCTAGAGATGATCACGCTAAATCAAGTAAGCCAGATAAGGGCAAATACTGTATGATATCACTCATATGTGGAATCTAAAATACTGATAAAATGAACTTATTTGCAAAACAGAAAGACTTAAAGACATAGAGAACAAATATGGTTACCAAAGGGGAAGAGGGAAGAGAGGGATAAATTAGGAGTTTGATACTAACATATACAAACTACTATATATAAACGAGATAAACAACAAGGACCTACGGTGGGAGCACAGGGAACTATCCTCAACATCTTATAATAACCTATAATGGGAAATAATCTAAAAAAAGAATATGTATATATTCTTGACATATATAACATGTATATGTATCAGTCATACATATGACTGAATAACTTTGCTGTATACCTGAGACTAACACAACATTGGAAATCAACTATATTTCAATAAAATTTTTAAAAAATAAGGAAACACAAGGATGTTTAAATGTAATATTTTCTGCAATAACTTTGAGCCTTTTAAAAATATGGATTTTGGGTCCTCTCTCTGATTCTACAACATGAGGACCTCTGGAAACAAGTCCCAGGTACTACATCTATAGTGAGTTTACTAGGTGATTCTCAAAGGATTCATGAACCACAGCTTTAGAGAACTCAGCATCCCACAGGGGAAAGAGGAAAACAAACAGCTCCATCCAAGGAATGGGAAAGTAAGAAGGCACGTGCCTCATGAGCATTGGATGAGAGTACTAATAGCCCCCAAATACTCAGTGGGAAGAGGGAAGCTGATTAACAAGGGTGAAGAGAGGAATATAGCATTACTGACAATGTGGATAACTAATTAGTTATTTAGGGAAATTGGATTGCTTAATGTTGGATCAAGAATTTTTAGAGGCAAGAAAAGTTACATTGATTTACAAAATGAAAAGCCCAGCAACCATATACACAGCATTGATGATTTCCCAAAGGGGCAAAAATAACAAGTAGGCATTTTCTGGTGAGCTGAAGCAAGACATAATACACACTCTTTGTTGTAATGGGGCACATTTCTGTTCATTTGTTACCTTAATACTTTCAAACTTTAGGCTCTGTGCAGATTGAAATCCTGGTGATTATTGCAAGGTAGATAATGACTCCTCATAGTCTGTAGCACACTAAAGAAGGGAAAACATTCCTATTCAAAAGTGATAAGTGATCAATCAATATTTCATTTATTCTGCAAATATTTGATTTATTTATTTATTTTTAGGTCCTCTGCCCTGTTTATTTTTATTACTTAATGAATTTTATTGCATTTATAGGTGTACAACAATCATCACAACCAAAGTTTACAGCATGTCCATCCCAAACCCTCAGTGCATCCCCCAACCCCCCAACCTGTCTCATTTGGAAACTATAAGTTTTGCAGTCTGTGAGTCAGTATCTCTTCTGCAAAGAAGTTCATTTTGTCCTTTTTTTAGATTCCACATGTCAGTGATAGCATTTGATGTTGGTGTCTCATTGTTTGACTGACTTCACTTAGAATGATAATTTCTACGTCCATTCATGTTGCTACAAATGCCATCATTTCTTAACTTTTAATGGCTGAGTAATATTCCATTGTGTATATGTACCACATCTTCTTTATCCACTCCTCTCTCAATGGACATTTAGGTTGTTTCCATGTTTTGGCTATTGCAAATAGTGCTGCAATGAATATTGGAGTACATGTATCTTTTCAAGTCATGGTTTTCTCTGGATAGATGGCTCAGGAGTGGGATTGCCGGATCAAATGGTAGTTCTATGTTTAGTTTTCTGGGGAATCTCCATACTGTTTTCCACAGTGGTTGCACCAATTTACAATCCCACCAACAGTGTACTAGGGTTCCTTTTTTTCCACACCCTCTCCAGCACTTGTTGTTTGTAGACTTTTTGATGTTGGCCATTCTGGTTGGTGTAAGGAGTTTGATTTGCATTTCTCTAATAATGAGTGATGTCGAGTATTTTTTCATGTGTTTTTTGGCCATCCATATGTCTTCTCTGGAGAACTGTCTACTTAGATCTTCTGCCCATTTTTTGATGGGGTTGTTTGTTTTCTTGGTATTGAGCTGTAGGAGGGGTTTATAAATTTTGGAGATTAATCCCTTGTCAGTCGATTCATTTGCAAAGACTTTCTCCCATTCTGTGGGTTGTCTTTTTGCTTTGTTTAGGGTTTCCTTTGCTGTGCAGAAACTTTTAAGTTTGATTAGGTCCCATTTGCTTATTTTTGTTTTTATTGTCATTACTCTAAGAGGTGGATCTGAGAAGATGTTGCTGTTGTTTATATTGGAGTGTGTTTGGCCTATGTTTTCCTCTAAGAGTTTTATAGTATCTGGTCTTATATCTAGGTCTTCAATCCATTTCGAGTTTATTTTTGTGTATGGTGTTAGGAAGTGTTCTAATTTCACTCTTTTCCGTGTGGCTGTCCAGTTTTCCCAGCACCACTTATTGAATAGGCTGTCTTTTCTCCATTGTATATTCTTGCCTCCTTTGCCATAGATTAGTTGGCTGTAGGTGCATGGGTTTAATTCTGGGCTTTCTATCCTGTTCCACTGATCTATATTTCTTTGCACATTCCTGTTGTTCAAAAGTGAGAGGTGATTAATCAATCAGTCTTTCACTCATTTATCCCACAAATATTTATTGAATGTCTCCTACATGGTAGGTGTAAAGATATGACTTAAGGACAGAATATTGGACAATCCCAATTATTTGGTGTCTGTATTTGAAGCCTGGCTTCTGGTATCAGTTATCTATTTTTGTATAACAAATTAACCTCAAACTTAGCTTAAAACACTGGACATTATCTCACAATTTCTGTGAGTCAGGAATTCAGTATCATCTTAGCCAAAGGGTTCTGACTCAAAAAAGTCTTTTAGGAGATCAAAGGCAAGATGTTGGCTGAAGACGTGGTGAGTGAAGGCTTAACTGGGTTGAGGGAATCCATTTTCAGGATGGCTTATGCACGGCTGTTGGCAGAGGATCTCAGTGACTTGCCATATGTGCTTCTTTATAGTGTAGCTTGAGTGTCCTTACAACATGGCAGCTGGCTTTCCTTTGGAGGGAGTTATCCAAGAGAGAGCAAAGAGGAAGCTGCATTGTCTTTTATGACCTCATCTTGGAATTACATATTATAACTTCTGCTACATCCTGTTTCTTAGAAATGAGTCACTCAAGACAGGGGAAGGGATTAGGCCCTATCCTTTTAATAGAGGGGTATCAAAGAATTTGTGGACATATTTTTATACCACATGCTACTTTATCTAAAGGGCTTTGTTACCTGTGTTATGGCTAGGTTCAAGTGTAGACTTAATGGTAATGTACAAACAAGCTGACTGAACCATAAACAACTCTCAAGTACCAAGTATGCAGTTCTTAACTGGTCAAATATTAAAATAACTGGGGGGAATAGCTTTTCAAAAATTATGTTACCTGGGTTCCACTTCTGGAAATTCTGACTCAAATGGTCTGGAATGGGATCTGCATATTAGTAACTTTGAAGTGCTCTCCAGATGACAAATCACTGCCTAAAAATCACTGATTAGGGAGGGAGTGGGATGGACTGGGAGTTTGTGGTTAGTAGATACAAACTATTGCATTTGGACTGGATAAACAATGAGATCCTGCTGTATAGCACAGAGAACTATATCTAGTCACTTGTGATGGAACATGATGGAGGATAATGTGAGAAAAAGAACATTTATATGTATATATATAATTATGACTCAGTCACTTTGCTGTACAGCAGAAATTGATAGAATATTGTAAATCAACTTTAATAGAAAAAATCATCTATTAATAAATCTTTCAGAAACTAGCTTTTGGATACTATTTTAATCTTTATTTAATTACATGATTTGATGAATTCTACAAGTCTTTTGTTGGCCTTTGTCACCATTTTTTACCCATTTGTATTCATTTTATGTATGTTCAGGTTTGGTGTTCTTATTTATTTTGGATCCATATTCTCAACTATATTAGAGTTTGACATAATGATATTTCCTTACAGCTTCATCATGCATTCACACATCTAAAGGAAAAATCTTAACTCCAGCAAAATTGGCTTGAAGCATGTGTGTGCTATGTAAAAATGTCAGGAATGCTATAATTATTTTTTATCAGGTGAAGCTTAACATTTTAATAGGCAGTGTCTAAGACTGATCTGACAGGGTGTTTTTGGATGGTGAAATGGATGCTCAAAATAAGAAAACACCACTCAGAAACTAAATGAGTCACTTCTGCCAGACAAGTGGGATCTGAGTTTATTCTGAAGGGCCTGTATAATTTTTCTGAAGTGTTATCCTCTCTTAATGTTTGTTCATTAAATCTGATTTGGAAGGTTGGGAAAATAACCCCCCCTGTGACTTGCTAATCATTATAGAAGAGTGAAAATTGGCAAAGTTCCAGGAGAGGCCCTTAGCTGGATATTTATTTTATCTCACCATGGGTATAATTCACCAAAATACCAAGAGTTTAAGCAACTTCATCAGCTATATAGCTCTACTCATTTCTTTGTATGTTAAGACATAATATCCACCAAGTTGGATGCATGGGCTCATTATAGCTGCACTATTTATTACCATTATTATCTCATGGGAGTAAATTTAATTTACTCGGGTTATTCTTCTGATGTGTGTGTTCTCTTTATTTTATTTATAGACAGGAAGTCACGAGTCCTTTGCCTTGAGTTAGATCCCTGGTGAAAGCCTAATTTTGTACATTAACTAAAAAATAAACTATGCAATTTACATATATGTGAAGTATTTCCAGCTCTTTAATGAAATGTTGATTTCTATCTCTAAGAAATATTTCTTTTTTTCCCTGGAGTGCTAAAAAGATCTCCGTTCAAATATACATGTGACTAGGCTGTAGCATCTGCCATTCCAGGACTGCCAGGTTTGACTCTGATGATCTGACTGCCTGCTTCCTTCCTTCTTTATAAAGCATTCTGCAGGGAATATAGGTTAAGGGTATGAGGCTGGAAGTTAGATCTGTATTTGAATTCCATTTTTGACAGCTCACTCTATGAACTTGAGCAAACTATTTCTCTGTCTCCACAGAAAGCTGTCATGAGGATAAAATCAGTGCATAGATAATCCTTGTTTCTATTTGCCTTGCATGTCTCTTCCTTATTCCTTCTAGTGGTAACAGCTCTGTTTTCTTTAGGAAATGTAATTCCAAAATTCCCAATCTTTCACAGATCTGATCATTTAATCAAAGAAAGTAGGAACAGAATTTTATCAATGGAAATTTGTTTTTAGTACCCGAGACATATCATTCCATTGTCTTCTGACTTCCATTGTTACTACTGAGAAGTCATCTATAATTCTTACTGCTCTTTTGAAGCTAAATGCTTCTTTTCCCTCTCTCTGCTTGAGAGGCAATTTTTTCATTAACATTGGACTTTAGATGTTTAGCTTTGACATGTTTAGGTTTAAGTACACACATATATAATTATTATCCCTGCTTGGGGGTCATATAATTTCTTGATAATGTATTTCCTCAAGTCATTTTTTAAAAATTCTCTTCAAAAATTGCTTCTTAGAATTCCCATTGTGGCACAGTGGATACGAATCTGACTAGTAAGCATGAAGTGGTGGGTTCAATCCCTGGCCTTGGTCAGTGGGTTAAGGATCTGGTGTTGCTGTGAGCTGTGGTGTAGGTCACAGAAGCAGCTCAGATCCTGCATTGCTGTGGCTGTGGTGTAGGCTGGCATCTGTAGCTCTGATTTGACCCCTAGCCTGGGAACCTCTACATCCTGGGTGTGGCCCTAAAAAGCAAAAACAAAACAAAACAAAAAACTGCTTCTCCTACCTCCAGTAAGTCTCTCTCACCTCCCCTATTGAGCATCTAATTACATAAATGTTAGAGCTTTACAAGAAGTCTCATATGCATTTTATGCTTTTTAAAAATGTATTTCCCATCATTTTATTTTTCTCTGTGTTCCATTCTTAATATTTTCTACAGATGTTCCTTTGGATAGACTAATTCTGTGTTGTGTTGTGTTTAATATTAAAGTATCTGTTCAATTCTTTGTTTGATTTTTGTTTTTACCAACTTTAATTTTGAAAAAATTTTTAAATGTAGAAAAGTTAAATAAAACAAAACAATGTACGAATATCTTTTGTTAGATTAAGCAGTTATTAATGTTTTGCCACATTTGCCTTATCTCTCTTTGTATATATAAATGTACGTGTACATACACATTCATATTTTTTGAGCCAGTTGAAAATAAGTATGTGACATTTCACTCTTAAATACTTTAAATACTTCATTACATAGCTTCTAAGAACAAGGGCAGTTTTTTGGTATCACATTGAAGAAGCTTAAAATTAATAGAATTCCCTGATATACTGTTCATATCCAAATTTCCCCACTTGTTTCAATTAAGTCTTTTATCCCTCCCTACATTTTTTGGCAAGGGGGATCCAGTATCCAGTGAAGGATCTCACATTATAAGTAATCTTTTTAGTCTCCTTTAATTTAGAACAGAGACTCTTGATCTGTTCTGCTTTTGTGATTTTTTTTTATTTTTGTATTTCCTTTGCTTTTTTTAGCTTTTATGACATTGGCTCTTGAAGAGTTAAGAACAGCTTTCTTATAAAGCACCCCACAATCTGGATTTTTCTCACTGTTTTCTCATGATTAGACACAGTAAAACATCTTTTTGCAAGAATATAACATAGGTATTGTATATAGTCTATTGCATCATAACATGGATGATAATATCAGAATGTCCAGTTATTGGTGATGCTAAATTTGATTGCCTGGTCATGGTGTTGTCTGCCTGCTGCTTTTCTCTGGTGAAAAGGTACTGTGACTAATAAGTTAGGCCAAGATGTTACTTTGAGACTTTGTGCATATCCATATTAGCAGCCATTGATAAACCTTATCTGAATCAATTATCAAGTTGGTTATTTCAAAATGAGTTCACAATTTTTTTTTCCACTGTACAGCAAGGGGATCAAGTTATCCTTACATGTATATATTTTTCCCCCCACCCTTTGTTCTGTTGCAATATGAGTATCCAGACATAGCTCTCAATGCTACTCAGCAGGATCTCCTTGTAAATCTAAGTTGTGTCTGATATGTTCAATTCTTAATTTCAGTTTTTGTCCTTTTTCAGCTCTAGAACTTCAATTTACTTATTTATTTTGTGTAGATTACAATTCTCTGGCAAAATTGTCCATTTTGTTATCTTATTGTATATATTAAGGTTGTTTTAAATTCTCTCTCTCTCTCTTTTTTTTAGGGCTGCACCTGTGGCATATAGAGATTCCCAGCCTGTTGGGTCTACTCAGAGCTGCAGCTGCTAGCTTACACCACAGCCACAGCAACACAGGATCTGAGCCACATCTGCGACCTACACCACAGCTTACGGCAATGCCAGATCCTTAACCTACTGAGTGAGGCCAGGAATTGAACCTGCAACCTCATGGTCCTCATGAACATGGTTCATCTGAATGGTCAGATTCGTTTCTGCTGCACCACAGTGGGAACTCCTTAAATTCTCTATATGATGAGTTAACATCCTGTTCTCCCTCTCTTTGTCTCATCTCTTGATGTGCCTGGTAACTTTTTACTAAATTACAGATAAATGTATGAAACATTTTTGAAACTCTGAATGATGTTGCTAATTTTCTAAAAGGGGCCTACTTTTGATTTTGGAAGGCAGTTAAAGTATGACATGAGATTGATCTCATAGGAAGCTGGATTTATCTCTGAGAATTGTATATATTCATTTTGACCTTAATTCTAGGGTAGAACACTTCAGGGCCCCCAGTCAAAACCTTTTGATGTTTACCAGAGCCTTTTATTTTGGCTAGCTCTGAACTCTAATTTTTGTCTCACCATCTTTGTGGGACTACAATAAACTCTGTTTAGCTTCCCAGGATTTTAGTTTATGCTTTTTCTTTGGCTCCTCAGCCTCCTAGCCACTGATTACAAATTCATAAGTGCTTAAAAGGGAAATGTACAAGACAAATATAAAGCTTACTTCTACCTTCTCAATGTCCTTGGCCCCTTGAGCTAAGGCTACTTCAGTAGCTATGACTTTTTACTTTCATCTAGACCCCTGAGACTTCTGGAAAAGCTGGTCATCTTTTTAAGGCTTTAGTCATCTCTTTCTCTCTAGTATCTCACCTTTTTTTTTGTCTTTTTTTTGTTGTTGTTGTTGTTGTTGTTGCTATTTCTTGGGCCGCTCCTGCGGCATATGGAGGTTCCCAGGCTAGGGGTTGAATCGGAGCTGTAGCCACCGGCCTACGCCAGAGCCACAGCAACGCGGGATCCGAGCCACGTCTGCAACCTACACCACAGCTCACGGCAACGCCGGAACCTTGACCCACTGAGCAAGGGCAGGGATCGAACCCGCAACCTCATGGTTCCTAGTCGGATTCGTTAACCACTGCGCCACGACGGGAACTCCTAGTATCTCACCTTTGCTTCAAAATTCGCAAATGTTTTTGGGGGAAACTTGGCATAAAATATGGGACTTTCCTCATATCCTGGCCACCTTGGTAGATTTTCAGTGACTTCAAACATTTTAAAATAATTCTAGCTTTTCAAGATACTCTCTTTGAAACTTTTGGTCTGATACCAACTAGACCATCTGATTTGGAAGGAGCATCCTCTGCTGAAAATTTTCATTTTGATCTGAAATGGGATGCGAAAGCCAGTGGTAATTTCTAGGGAACCAATTCTGGGAACTTGACTGGTGAGTTATCTTGTGATGTGCTAGCTATGACATTTCCCTGAGATTGGTTTCTCCTTCTTTCATTTGAGTATATTACTCACCTACTATATTTCCAAGTAAAAACTCTCCTCTTCTTAACCTAGTGTGAATATCTGTATTTTCAAATAAACCATAAACATAAAACTCATTTGTTTGTTGGCTACTCAGAATAAGAGGACTAATTTGTATTCATGCAAGAGCAAAGTTGTGCAATGATTTTGGGGAGGATAGGGAACCAAGTGGCCTGGTTTTGCTAGGGTTTAAAAGCAATTCTTTCACTAGACTGCTTGGTGACTTTGGAGCATTCATCCCCTTGGGTCTCAGTTTTCTCATGTGTAAAATTTTATGTTTGTATAAAATTACCTCTGAAATTCCTTCAAGCTGAAAATCCTGTCTTCTGATTTGGAGCTAATTGCCTCATGCAAGAATTGAATACACAAACTTGCCCTTAACCTTGATCTTACCAATTGATTAGGCTAATATTTCACATATAATGTTCTTTATTAAAAGAAAAAAACTAGCTATAAAACTTCCTGCCTGTGTACTATGTACAGTGAGGCACATTTGAACAGGAATAATAGTTGTTTGGTTAGTTTTGTGAGCTGGGGTAGACTTATTTGGAAAGTTCACTTTGACAGTGAGTGTCAGTGGTTCTCCTTGACTTATATGTCACTCTGTAACAACACTTCAAGATGTTCTTTTAAACCGAGCAATTTATGAAGGTACCAAAAATTAGCTGGGAGATCATATTCACATTTTGGTATAGCCATATATCTTATTTCTGCATATACATATCCATAACTTCATGCTTATGTAAATATGTGCAATATATACAGCCAGATCTTTGACTTTTATGGGAGGATGTTGGTTGTTTACTTCCAACTCACTGAAGACCTATGGACATCACCATTGGCTTTGTGGATGTCAGTATCTCAGTGCTTTTTTTTTTTTTTTCTCACACCAAAGAAAAATTTTATTAAAGTATAGATTACTCGTTATTTAAAAATACATAAGAAAAGACAAAGGCATTATTATACAACTGATTTCTAAACTCAATACTTTTGAAATACAAAACAATGGTCATTACCCCCAAAAGTCAGTTGGAAACAAACTGATTAAGTTGGCTCTATAATTCTTTTCACTCAATTGTACATACAAATGTTACTAGGTTTTTCGGTTTCATCCCACATCAGAACTTTTCTGGACATTTACTTCTCAACGTAGTATATAGTTATTTCTTGCAATTAATGTCAGCAACTACAGGAAGCTTCTCTAAGTCACGAGAATTCAATATGGTTGCTGCTTTGGAAATAGTTACCATTTTGGGTTATCTACACTGACTCATGTATTGACGGGCAAAATATGGGGCTGAGAACAGAAGGACTAAGAAAAACTGATGTTATCTTTTACTACAGACCTATTTTTTTTTTTAAAAAAAAGACTGCATTATTTACTTTGATACTATTGCTAGAAAAGCAGTTTCCGCCAGACCACATTTTGGCTATGTGGTTGTCCATTTTATGTTTCGTTTTCTAAATGACAGACTTCAGCAATAAGATTGCTCAACCACATAAGCAGAGACCTTTGAGTTACCATATACTTCAACTGAGAAATAAATTGTTGTTTTCTTAATTGATTTAGCAGCCTTGTATCTGGAAAGGCAGCAAAACCCACTCTGTTCCAAAATTAGGAGGCCAACTCAAGAGGCTGCTTCTAAGATGCCTATCTTCTATTATCAATCAGTCATGTCATGAAGGTGGACCTTCACGAACTCAGTAACTTAATAAATGTAAAAATGAATCATCTCTCAACACAATGTTCAAAACCAAAAAAACACGCTAATAAGGTAGAAATTGGTTTGTATAAAACAAGAGGGTATATACCCTTTTAATATTAACACAAGAGGAATATGTATGGTAATAAAAACAATCTATAATAAATTTGTAAAAAGATGATTCTGGTTTACACATAAGTTTGCCTAAATGATCATGACTGAATGATTGAAAATTTTCTGCTCCTGATATAGTGCCCTTTCATTATAAGCTAAGCTGGACCTGGCTGCTTACAAATCTCTCATTTCTTTGCATTTATCTACTACACCCTTACTCTATAGTCATTTAACTTAGAACCTGGGCCTGCCCAGCCTGCCTATGAAGCCTCTCTTCAGAGAGATACTAGATGCATTAAACAGAGGCATCTTGTAAAAATCTGCACTTCAAATCACACATGAAGAACCAGCAATTGGCCCGCCAATGTAAATACCTTTCATTTCATATTATTACAGAAACAGTGCAGTTTACTAATCACTCCTTCCTTACAGAAAACTCAGTGGCTGTAAAAATTTGTGTTCAGTTTCAAAACTTTTCAGTACTTATTAATTCCAACACAAAAAGACAACCCACAGAATGGGAGAAAATCTTTGCAAATAAATCGACTGACAAGGGATTAATCTCCAAAATTTATAAACAACTTCTGCAGCTCCATACCAAAAATCAAACAACCCCATCCAAAAATGGGCAGAAGATCTAAACAGACAATTCTCCAAAGAAGACATACAGATGGCCAAAAAACACTTGAAAAGATGTTCAACATCACTCATTATTAGAGAAATGCAAATCAAAACCACTCTGAGGTACCACCTTACACCAGCCAGAATGGCCATCATCCAAAAGTCTACAAACAATAAGTGCTGGAGAGGGTGTGGAGGAAAAGGAACCCTAGTACACTGTTGGTGGGATTGTAAATTGGTGCAACCACTGTGGAAACAGTATGGAGATTCCTCAGAAAACTAAACATAGAACTACCATTTGATCCAGCAATCCCACTCCTGGGCATCTATCCAGAGAAAACCACGACTCGCAAAGACACGTACTCCAATATTCATTGCAGCACTATTTACAATAGCCAAGACATGGAAACAACCTAAATGTCCATCAACAGAGGAGTGGATCCAGATGTGGTACATATACACAATGGAATATTATTCATCCATTAAAAAGAACGAAATACCAGCATTTTTTGCGACATGGATGGACCTAGAAACTATCATGCTAAGTGAAGTCAGCCATACAATGAGACACCAACATCAAATGCTATCACTGACATGTGGAATCTGAAAAAAGGACAGACGGAACTTCCTTGCAGAACAGATACTGACTCACAGACATTGAAAAACATATGGTCTCCGGAGGAGACGGTTTGGGGGGTGGGGGGATGTGCTTGGGCTGTGGGATGGAAATCCTGTGAAATTGGACTGTGATGATCATTATACAGCTACAGATGTGATAAATTCATTTGAGTAATAAAAAAATGAAGAAAAAAATACTTATTAATTCCAAAGATCTGAACACCATGTAGCTGTGGCATTTTGGGAATTAGCACACTCAGGAAAGAAGCTGTGTTTAGGATGAAGTGAGTTGGATCATACTTCGTATAGAAACTCACCAGGAAGTATAGAATAATTGGAGAAATTGTGAAAAACTTCCGTGAAGATGTAAACTGTACTCCATAGTCCAGTTGTTCCCAATGAGTAAGGAGCCTTGCTTTACACTGGTCAGGAGTTTCAAAAGGTGTTCCTTTTATGGCATGCAAAAATATATACATCCACCGCCGCACTCCTGGATGGCCGGCTCAGAGACCCTGCGGCAGCGGCAGCATCTCCTCAGGCGGAATCTCTCAGTGCTTTTTTTTTTTTTAAAGTACCCAGGGATCAAATCAATACCACAGAAGCAACCAGAGCCACAGGAAGTGACAACATCAGATCCTTAACCCACTAAGCCACCAGCGGACTCCTAGATCTCAGTTCTTGATGGATAGTTTAAATTTGAACTTAAGAACTCCTCCAAGGCTCAATTATGAGATACTTTTGTGAGGTATTACCAATCTAGCTTTTAGATTTTCTGAAATTTAGACTTTATGAAAACCAATTATCCTAGAACTGGGTACATGGCACACACTCTTTTGCCCTGGGGGGGGAGAATTATTTTGGGTCTGTGATACCCAATTACATCAAATATGTTCCCTTCCTCCCATAGTCTCATCAATACCATAGGGAAAAATTCTATTATTTATCATCTGGATTATTACAAAACCTAACCTCAACTTCCAGGTTGGTCTTCATATATATATTTCTTTTTTTTTGTCTTTTTTTTTTTTTGCCATTTTTATTGGGCCGCTCCCATGGCATATGGAGGTTCCCAGACTAGGGGTCGAATCTGAGCTGTAGCCACCGGCCTACGCCAGAGCCACAGCAACGCAGGATCCGAGCCGTGTCTGCGACCTACACCACACGGCAATGCCAGATCCTTAACCCACTGAGCAAGTGCAGGGATCGAACCCACGACCTCATGGTTCCTACTCGGATTCGTTAACCACTGAGCCGGGGGTTGACTGGAACTCCATGTTCAGGAACTCCATGGTCTACCCATATTTTTGTGGGTCCCATACAATCTGTTCTCCCTTAGATGCCAAGTGATCTTTTCAAAATGAAAGTATGATTGTATTACCCAGTTGCTGAAAATCCTTCAGTAGCTCCTCATTGGTCTTAGGACAAATTGCTCCATTGTCTGACCCTTGTCTATATCCTCAGCCTCTTCTTCCACCAGACTCCCCCCACTCCCATTTTAGCAGCAGTGACTCAAACTCATGCTAACACTTTTCTTCAGTGGGGCAGTTTCATGTGCTATACCTTCTGACTGGAACTCCCTCTTCTTTTCCCCAGTTTAAAGTCAGTCAACCCCCGGTCTAGATTAAATCATCTATCATCATCTTTTATGACTGTGTGGGTTTCTGCTCCATTGCATTTGCATTTATTCCTGTGTTTTGCAACTTTTGTCTGAATCTCTCATTAGGAAGCTAAGCTCCATGAGAGCAGGAATTTTATCTCTTTCTATTTAACATTGTTTTTGCTCCCCAGAGTCCAGCACAGTGCCTGAAACGTAATAAGTGCTTAAGAAATATGTTCTGAGTGAATGAAGGAAATAATTAGCTTAAATTCACTATTTCATCTGTTGTGGGGATGGTTTTGAAGATATTTCCATGAAAATTGTTGTTCAGTGAGCACATAGTTTAAAGCATTTTCTCTGGTTTTAGTACCAGAGATGAGCTGTCTCATGAATAATTGATTTGTTTTATTTTGTCTATAGATTCTGAAAATTAAAGAACTGTTTATTTTTCCCTTTTTGTTTGGCTTTTAAGCAGGCCAGAGTGAAATTTAGCATTGAATTCCAGCTGGTTATGTTCATTAACCAAGATCTGTTTATTCAGCTAACATTTATTGAGCATTTGCCATGTGGGAAACACTGTCCCAGGCGCTAGAGATACAGGACTGAGCAGAGCTAGGCAAGATCTTATCCTAAAGGGGCTTATAATATGCAGGTAGCTGGTAATGAAAGAATTACTCAAATAAGTCTCACAGTTGCAATTGGAGATATGCTATAGAAAATGTCTGTGGGATTTTGAAAACTTGGAACAGGAGGCTTTGTTCTGGTCAAAGTAATGTCAGAGAGGCCATCAGAAGAAGGGATAGGAGTTCCCGTCGTGGCGCAGTGGTTAATGAATCCGACTAGGAACCATGAGGTTGCGGGTTCGGTCCCTGCCCTTGCTCAGTGGGTTAACGATCCGGCGTTGCCGTGAGCTGTGGTGTAGGTTGCAGACGCGGCTCGGATCCCGCGTTGCTGTGGCTCTGGCGTAGGCCGGTGGCTACAGCTCGGATTCAACCCCTAGCCTGGGAACCTCCATATGCCGCGGGAGCGGCCCAAGAAATAGCAACAACAACAACAACAACAAAAAAAAAAAAAAAAAAAGAAGAAGAAGAAGAAGGGAAAAAGTTAACGGGATAAAGAGTGGAGGGAAGAACATTCTAGGGAAAGGCTTGAGGTAATGTTCTCCAGCAGAAGGGAGCGTGGTGCCTAGAAGACATTCAAAATTCGGCCAGTGTGCCTGCTGTGAAAAGAGCAAGGAGGACTGTGTGGAAGATGAGTTGGAGGGGCATGCAGAGGCCAGACTGTGCAGGATTTCTTGTAAAACTTGCTGAAGAATTTTGTCTTTATCTGGAAGAACAATGGAAAATCAGGAAAGCTTTAAGAGCGGGGCCTTTCTACTCTCAAAGAAACAAAATCGTTGTTGACTTTAATGGGGAGACACCATATACATGATTTTATAGTCTCGATATTTTGTATAACCTAATTTTTACTTCTGTAGTACTGTCTTTTGCTAAATTCCCTAGAAATAAGGCCAAATCAAGAGATTCTTGAGCAAGTGATTTATTGAAAGAGCGCTCTCAGGAGACAGAGAGTAAAAGCTTAGGGGAAATTGCTTATCAGCAACTGGGTCCTAACTGGAGTCTAGCTTCAGCCTGATTCCGAGGGAAACTCTGGGGCATGCAGTGTATCGCAGAGTTGATCCCACCTTGTGGCAAGGGAACCAGCTGGAATCACCTGTGTCGTTATCAGCCAACACTCCTAGCAGCTGTGGGTGTGCTGGCCTATGAGAGAGATCGGAGTGGGGAACAAAACAGTGTCTACCACAAGCACTTTATTTACTTTTTCTTGATTGGGAGGAGATTTAAAAATTACTTATTTCATTAGTCCGAATGCATGTGATTGACAATAACTAAAAAGATGTGCAACCTGTCTCCAGTTTTTTCCCCCAGAGGCAACCCTTATTAAGAATTTCTTGTATATCTTTCAAAAATAATCTCGCTCTCTCTATACACACACACACACGCACACACACACACACACACACATATATATATGAATTGAAGCAGAGTTGATTTACAATGTTGTTTGTTTCTGGTGTAGAGCAAAGTGATTCTATATATATATACACATATTCTTTTTTATATTCTTTTCCATTATGGTTTACCCTGTGCTGTACAGTAGGTCCTTGTTTTTAGCTATTTTATATGTAGTAGTATGTATGTACTACTAATCCCAAACTCCTAATTTATCCTTTCCTGCCCCTCCCTCTTTGGTAACCATACATTTGTTTTCTGTTTCATGTATTTGCTCTCCCTTTCTATAAACCAACCTATAGCACAGTATGCTTGTTCTTTCATACCTTGTTCTCTTAATAATGAAACTTAGCACTGTATATCAAAACATCATCAGAGCTGCATCATCGTTCTTAATGGCTATAGACTATTGTATTGTACCATAGTATATTTTATCTTGATTTGTTTCACTTAATATTCCTATATTAAGTCCTGTGTATATGTCTATAAGCCACCTCAAATACGTGGAATAGAGTAGAAGGTAAATAACTAAAACTAACATATGAGATCTCATGTCCTATGGCAGTTAATCTGAAAGACCAATATAGGACCTGGAAATATCCATATTCAAAGAGGGACCTTATTTTTTTCCTGTATGACTCTGTGGAGTCTAATCAGTTATGGGTATTCAGTCAGTTCATTATGCTGTAGGTCCTTGGCTGAAACTCTTGTCATTTCATCAGAATATGGCAGAAGTCCCAAGCCAGTTTCAGAGCCTATTTCATATGTTTCCAAAGAATCCATTATGACTTTAGCTGAAGCTCTCCAAACTTTTGTACGGACTTTCGTTATTGATTTAATGTAAAGCCTAATCAAATTCTACAGCTTAAAAATAAACCAGCCTTATCTAGATTTAGCTCAAGGCCAAAATGATGGTACTTTTCCTCTATATCTTTGTCTTTGGAGATTCAATTATCTTATCTTAGTCATGGTTTAATGGAGCCAAAGGTCTGGAATTGTTCCTACCTAGTTGTGTTTGCAAAGTGAACAGCTGACATTCTTACAAGATGGCTGTTTTGAAAACTAAAGACAGAATCTTGGCTTCTCCCCTGAGACTGCCTGTGTAGTCATGAGTAACACACTGCAGAAACCAACATGGAGCTGGATTGGGGTAGGGTTGCTGGTGGTTCCCCAAGCGGAGCCTCCCTGCGATCTTTTTCTAGTCATTTCCAAAGGACAGATGCTCTGTGGCCAAATGCCATGAGTAAAACACTTGGCCCTAAATTTAATGCAGCTCTGAGATTCCTGTTTTTTTCTTTATGAAGTCATGCAGATAGAGAATAGATGTCTGTTTTTTTTTTAAACTCAGATAAGTGTATTTCACCAAAAGATAACAATTACCCAGTGTTGTATTGAAAAGGTAGCAATCACATAGTATTTTATGTATTTTTAAATTTGCTTTATTGAAATGTAGTTGATTTAGAATATTGTGTTAATTTCTACTCTACAGTTAAGGGATTCAGTTATATGTATGTATATATATATATATATACACACACACACATATATACGCATTTTTTTTTCATTATGGTGTTAACACAGGGTACTGAATATAGTTTCCTATGCTATACAGTAGGATCTTGTTTATATATTCTATATGGAATCATTTGCATCTGCTAATCCCAAATTCCCAATCCATCCCTTGCCTCCTCCCCCACTTGGCAGCCCTAAGTCTGTTCTCTATGTCTGTGTGTATATTTCTGTTTGGTAGTTCAGTGTATTTGCAGACACAGTATTTTATATTCTCCAGTGTCCAGTTTAAAACAAAGGTACTATTGTGAGTCTTGAATAAGTCCTTCATTGTCTAAGGATCAGTAGGTTGAGGCCAGGTGTTAGGTACCAAATTGACAATGACTCAGGTTTGTTTTCCTTCATTTTCTCTTTGGAAGAGATGAAAGTGATGAGCAACGCCAACCGCTTCATCCAAAACTGCTCAGTGAAGGTACTGAATAAGAGATTAATTATTAGTAAAACTGAATTTTTACCTTGGCACTGTGTCCCATTGATGGATTATGTATATAGATAATCATTTCTTCTTTGCACTTTGTATTATTGACAGCCTATTGGGTGCTGAAATCCATCTAAGAGGTAATGCTTCATGATCCTGCACTAAGCCCCAGATTTCTCATATAAAAAACAATTGTGAGATTTTTGTAAGGATTCTGTGAGATAGTTTATGTAAAGCTCTTAGCACAATGCATGGGACATAGTAATCTCTTATTCACTATATTTCCAATAAATAGTGAATGATTCACATGAGTGAAACACTATTCAAGGTACCAGGGACATACGCAGACATGGACCATGATACTTACATTCCAGTTTGGGAAAACTAATAAACCCATAATCAAGATACGTTTAGAGAGTCATGAGTATTATGAAAATAACTAAACAAGGTAAGGTGGTCATGGAGTTCCCACCCTGTCACAATGGGTTAAGATTCATGCTACAGCAGCTTGAGTCACTGTGAAGGCATAGGTTTCACCCTAGCCCTGCCTCATGGGTTAAAGTATCTGGTGTTGCTGCAACTGTGATGTAGGTTGCAGCTGTGGCTTGGATTCAGTCCTTGGCCAGGGAACTTCCTATGCCATAGGTGCGCCCATCAAAACAAAAAAAGATAAGGTGGTCAAAATTGAATGGGAGAGGAGAGATGGTAACATGAAATGGGGGGAGGGGGGGTACATTGGTCTTGGGCTGTTTGATCTCAGCTCCATCTTCTACTCCCCTGTTGTGATCTGTATGGCCAGGTGGTTGTAGGATGTATTCCCCAAGCCCCTGTGTCCACTGGTTTCCAGATAGGCTCAGTCAGTGGAGCCTCTCACAGGAGATTGGAAGGGTGGAGAAAAGGAGAAACTGGGATGTTTCTCCCCACCTCTCTCTGGTGACTTGGTCCTAGCAGTGGTGGCATTTCTTTTGTTACTCTAGCTTCTGCTGGGCATATATAAAGCTTCTTCCACCTTCCACTTGGTGACCCTAGCTCATGGGATCCAGTGATGCCAGTTCCTTCCGTTGGCTTTCCAAGCTTGGGTGGACTAAGTTTTCCTATTGTTGCAAATCCTTACTTGGGTTGCCTTTCCTTGTTTGGCTTCAAGTGCTATCCATCACCTACATCACTAGTTGGCTATATTAAATTCTTTCTGTTTTATGTACATAGAAAGCTTTCTGCTTTCTTGGTTGGATCCTGTCTTGTACAAGAACTTAGAGAAAGTCTTTCTCAGAAGATACCATTTGAGATGAAACTTGGAGGACAGAAGACTAATTGTGTGATCTGGCAGAGTAATATTCCAGGCAGAGGGAAGAGCAAGGTCAAAACCATTGAGATGAGGAGTTCCCGTCGTGGCGCAATGGTTGGCGAATCTGACTAGGAACTATGGGGTTGCGGGTTCGGTCCCTGCCCTTGCTCAGTGGGTTAACGATCCGGCGTTGCCGTGAGCTGTGGTGTAGGTTGCAGACGCGGCTCGGATCCTGCGTTGCTGTGGCTCTGGTGTAGGCCGGTGGCTACAGCTCTGATTCGACCCCTAGCCTGGGAACCTCCATATGCCGTGGGAGTGGCCCAAAGAAATAGCAAAAAGACAAAAAAAAAAAAACCATTGAGATGAGCCTGAGCTTAGAATATTTGAGAAAAATAGAGAAAGCAAGTGTGGTTGGAGCGTGTTGAGTGGGCAGGAAGGGGATAAGTACAGAGAGGGAAGTGGGAATTTCTTGATGGAAGATCTTATAGGCAGACTAAGGGTTTGGGACTTTATTCTAATTGTGACTGAAAACTTTTGGAATTTTTTTTTCCATTTTTTAAAAAAATTATAGTTGATTTACAGTGTTGTACAGTTTCTGCTGTATGGCAAAGTGATAGGATCATAAGAGTAGGACAGATTTCCCTGGTGGCCGGGCAGTTAAGGATCTAGCATTGTCATGGCTGTGTCTTGGGTTACTGCTGTGGTGTGGGTTCGATCCCTGGCTAGGGAACTTCCACATGATGTATAGCCAAAAAAAAAAAAAAAAGCAGAAAAGGGGAGTTCCCTTGTGGCACAGCAAGTTAAGGATCTGGCATTGTCACTGCAGTGGCTCAGATCACTGCTGTGGTGCAGGTTCTATCATGGCCTGGAAACTTCCACGTGCTGAGTGCTGCAAAAAAAAAAAAGAGTGGGACAAAAACCAGTTAAATACTTATTGCTAATAATCCAAGCTAGAAAAGATGCCAACTTGGACTTCAATGGAAGGAAAGGAAATAGGGAGAAATGGGATGATTCCTAATATGTTTTGGAGGAAGAGTGTACAAGCTTACTGATGAGAGGAGTGATGAAAAAAGATGAATTGAGTATGACTTTTGACTTTGAAGATGTTGTTGATAGCGTAATTTACCCAAATGAAGACTAAGGGAGTCGCATTTTTTCAGGGGAAAGAAAATATTTGATTTTGAATATTTTAGAGCAGAGATGCTTGTTTGACATCAAAATAGAGATATCATGTAGAGGGCTGTGGATCGTGTCTGGAGCTTTGGTTAGAAGTATAGATGTGGGAGTTCCTGCTGTGGCTCAGCAGAAATGAACCCAACTAGGATCCATTAGGTTGTGGGTTTGATCCCTGGCCTCACTCAATGGGTTAAGGATCTGGTGTTGGCATGAGCTGTGGTGTAGGTCAAAGATGTGTCTCAGATCTGGCGTTGCTGTGGCTGTGTGTTAGGCTGGAAGCTGCAGCTCCAATTTGATCCCTAGCCTGGGAACTTCCATATGCTGCAGGTGCAGCCCCCCTCCTCAAAAAAAAAGCGGAAAAAAAAAAGAAGTATAGATGTAGAAGTCAATGACATAAATCCATGGGTTGGATAATTGGGAGGAAAAAAAATAGATATGTAGTAAACATTATTATTATTGTCATTGTTGTTTTGTGCTACTGTTGTTGCTGTTATTACTGTTCTTACAGCAAGGTTTCAGACTTCCTCAAAATTAAAACTTTCAGCAAAGCTTGAAACTTGCTAAGTTGATAGAAGGTAAGGAGAGAAATGAGTATAGTGGGCAGGCAAAGGACCAGTTGCCTAGATGTTTGTTAGAACGGTCTTGTGCTCTCCTCTGTGGACCAGATGGATAGCTGGATAAGTGTAGTAAGTGTGATGGATGGTCTGGGGCTTGGAACAGCACCTGCATGGGCAAGTTTTCTGGAGAGAGGCCCAGGCCAGTTCCTTATACAGTAGCAAATAAATCTACTTTGTATTCACACTTGGTATGAATAATTGAATAATCCATCCTAAATTCCCTCCTCTATGAATATTTTGTCAAGAATAAGACAAGTTATAATGAGTACATTTGTAAAAGTACAAATAGATAAGGCCTTAACCTATTTGATTTTAAAAAAGAAATTGGAAACAATTGTTTTTAAGGTCGAACCAGCTCTTTCCAGAAAATTCTCCAGACTAAAACTAAGGAAATACATACTTCAAAGCAAAAGAGTTAAGAAAGGCACAGCGAGCTCATATGTGACCTCTTTATTCTTAGGTCACTGCCTGGTGAGTCTCCAGGAGCTTAATTTACCTGCTGTTGTGGTTATGCAAGCCCTCTTAGGCATGTAAGGAAAACTTTGATAAGAGGAAATGTTTTGAATATTCATAGAAGATGGAATTAGGAGTGACCTTGGGTTACCATATGGAAGTCAAGCATACCCAAGAATAGCACCAACAGCAGGGTCGACAAGATGTTGTTTGTTCACTGTTCACCCAAGCCTTATTTTAATGCAACTTAGAGGTGTGTATACATACTTGAAAAAAAAAATAACTTCTTCAGCTGTCCATTTCTTAAACTCATAGACCATCCTTGGCTCTGTCAATTAGATGCAGAGGCATGTAGTGCTGGCTGATGAGTAGCAACAAGAAGATGATCCAGGGTGATATTTTATCCTCTCCAGTGCCAAATTCAGAGCATGCCAGCCTGGAGGGCGGCTTGGCAGTCTCCGTAATACTGACGATAAACTCAATTTTCCACATGCCTAAATTAGTCTAATCAAACCTCTCCGAATTCTGAACATCGAGATAGTAATGCTGCCAGGAATTCTCTTCTGCCTTGGACAGCGTCAGATAGAAGCCCTAATAGTAACTTAATTCTGTTATTTTACCCATGAGTGCTGTTTATCTTCAGTTCTCTCATTTTCTCCCCTATTTTTATCCTATTGAATATGGTACATGAAACATCCATGAATCCATATTAGTTGCATATTCGTGTGGTGGCGATAGGATGGCAGGAAAGACCACAAGTAAACAAACGGAAGGCAAACCAACTCTAACAATGGGACACAAGTACCTACCAGTTTTGTTTTTGTTTTGTGAGTATTTTGTTTATTTGTTTATTCTTTGAATATTGGAGGTTCCAAATTGAATTCTCTATCCAGTACTAAGCATAGCACTTCTTTTCAAGTTTTAATGCTGCTCGGAGTTCCCATTGTGGCTTCGTGGGTGAAGAACCTGACTCGTATTCATGAGGATGCGGGTTTTATCCCTGGCCTCACTCAGTGGGTTAAGATCTGGTGTTGCCTCAGGCTGAAGTGTAGGTCACAGAAGCAGCTAGGATCTGGCGTGGCTGTAGCTGTGGTGTAGGCCAGCAGCTGCAGCTCCAATGTGATCCCTAGCCTGGGAACTTCCATATACTATGCTGTAGCCCTAAAAAAAGAAAAAGAAAAAGAAAAAGGTTTAATTCTGCTTTATTAACTCAAGACTTGCTATAAATCTATAGTAACAAAATTGGTGTGGTAATGGCATACCTATACACAAAGGAATAATGGAACAGAATAGAGAGGCCACATGATAGAGTTGAAATTGCATATCAGTGGAGAAACAGTGTATGTTTTAGTTAATGTTGCTGAGACATTTGTTATCTATATGGAAAGACATGTAATTGGAGCTCTACCTCACACTCTGCACAAACATGTAGTCCAAGTATATTAAACTCCTAACTGTACAAGGGAAATCTAGAAAGCTTTTAAGAAGAAGATACATATGTGGATATTGTCATGAGCTCAAGATAGAGAAATATTTCTTTCTTTTCTTTCTTTCTTTTTTTTTTGTCTCTTTAGGGCTGCACCCACGGCATATGGAGGTTCTTAGAGTAGGAGTCAAATTGGAGCTGTAGCCACTGGCTTACACCACAGCCACAGTAATGCCAGATCTGAGCCATGTCTGTGTGTGACCTACACCACAGTTCACGGCAATGCCAGATCCTTAACCCACTGAGCGAGACCGGGGATCGAACCTGTGTCCTCATGGATTTAGTCAGATTCGTTTCCCCTGAGCCATGACGGGAACTCCAGGATTTCTTAAACAAGACCCAAGAAGTACAGTTCATCAAGAACCTTACTGGCAAATTTAACCAAGTGAAATGCAAGCATATGCATTTACCCAAAGACATCACATAAAGAGTGAACATGGAAAGTTGATGCTGAATTCCTTCAATTCTGTTGGGGATTATTGGTATATCCAGACCATCCAAAGCTATGGGAATATAGGAAGATGTCAGGGCTGCTTAGGTGTGACAATTCTTGCTGACCTCATCTCCATTATTTGTGACCTTGTCCATCCTATCAAAGTAATGGTGAGGATAAATTTAGCATCATTGCTCTTCCTTGATTCTTCTGCAGAGTGTCAAAGTACTTTTGAACTACTACAGTTAGAAATATGCTCTGTGGCTTCTCTCACTGTTGACAAAATATACAATTTCTTCAAAGAACTGGAGCTTATAATTCAAAAACGTGTGTGTGTTTGTGTGTGTGTGTGTATATGCCTCCTTGAGAAATTCAAGAAGTACTAAAAGTGAGTCTCTCCTAGTTTAAATATAATGCATGCTCATTATAGAGAAAATCTGCAATACTGAAAAAGTTTAAAAAAGAAAAAAATCATTCATAGTCCTCCTATCATCCATACTCATTTATTTACTTTTTTTTTTTGCATGACCACCCTGCAGCATACAGAGTTCCTGGGCCAGGGATCAGATCCAAGCCACAGTTGTGAGCAGCACAGGGGCAGCAACGCCAGATCCTTAACCCATTGTGCTAGGCCAGGGATTGAACCTGTGTCCCAAGGCTCCAGAAATGCCGCTGACCCCGTTGCATCACAGAGGATTCTCCCATTTATTAGCATTGATTTTTTTTTCTATGTGTATCACATTGCAGATACATTATTGAATTCTGATCAGATCACTTAATAACACAAGCTTCCTCTGTGTTGTTACAACCTTGGTAGAAACATCATTTTTTAAACTTTTTTCCCCCAATTTTATTGAGATATAATTGACATTCCACACTGTATATGTTTAATGTATACAGCATAATAATTTGGTTTATATACTTCTAGAAATATTATTTTTAATGGCAACCCATGGGAAGCAGCCCACTATCTTCATTAGGATCCTAAGCTCCATGGCCATACTATCTAGGTTTGAATCCTCAATCCACCACTTATTAGCTGTGTAGTAATAGGCAAGGGACTGACCATCTCTTGCCTCAGTTTCCCCATCTGTAAAATAGGCCAATACTGGTATCTAACTCACAGAAGGACTATTGTGAAGATGAAATTTGATACTTTTAAATGGCGCTTGGCAGATAGTAATAGGTAGTTGTTATTATTTTTATTATTATTATGTTTTGGCTTTTTTCTTCAGGGCCGCACCTACAGCATATGGAAGATCCCAGGCCAGGGGTTGAGTTGGAGCTGCAGCTGCCAGTCTACATCGCAGCCACAGAAACACCAGATCCAAGCCTCCTCTGCAACCTACACCACAGCTCACAGCAACACCAGATTGTTAACCTACTAAGCAAGGCCAGAGATCAAGCCCACATCCTCGTAGATACTAGTTGGATTTGTTTCCGCTGAGCCACACAGGAACTCCCAGTGGTTGTTATTGTTATTGTATGTGTAAAGGGGTGATGGGTTTCAGCACTCTTCAGGTCCACTCAAGTATTAGAGCTAGAGCTTTCCTTGGCATCTTATAATTGATCTCTGTAAATAGCGAGCCCTACAGTTCAGGGGCTCATGAGTGTCCTGAAAGGCATCAGTCCACATGGGGTAGTTTGGAAATCTTCAAAGACTCAGGGCAGAATTCTTTGGCCAGAATTCCATTGGAGAGTGCAGGTAGCCATTGCAGGAAGACCCTCATTGAGAGCAGAGAGAACTGATAACTGGGTTCTCACCATCAGCCCTGATGTCAGCTTCCTCTAATGGGGATGCTAGACCTGTTTCATGATACTGACTTCTCTTCATCTGGTCTTCTTAGGTCCATTCCTCCTTTCCTTAGTCTTAGGCAGCATCCACCCTCCAAGGTTTGGCCCTATCTCTTTGCCCAACCAGAAACAGAGATGGGAGGTATAATTGCCTACCATTTTTCTTTCCAGCCAATTCTTGTTGCATCAACTTCATCAGCTAACTTTCCCCAAAAGCCATTCTTTGTCACTCTTGAGACTAATTTTGGAAGTTAGGAAGGCTGGATATGGCCTCTTTCTTTCTTTCTATCATTACCATAACAATCCCCATTTCCTTTGAATGGCTCTGATTAACTAGGAGAAGGGTCATGTATAATGGAGTACCGAAAAGAAAGCACAAAGATTAATATTTTAAGATATTATCTCATCATAAATGAATGTATCATAATTTACTTAATCATTCTCCTATTGCTGGACATTTAGATTATTTCCAATTTTTAGCTATTAAAATGACACTGTGATTAACATTGCTAAAAAATCCTTTCATGTTTTGGACGACTTAGGATGAATTACCAGAAGTGGAAATTCTGGGTGAAATAATACAAAAAATAATAAATGCTTTTAAAGTTTTCTTTCTTGTGTTAGCTTGCATTGATTTATCAGGTGGTAGAGAATGAAGTATAAGAATAGGACCAGATTTTCAAAATCATTGCCATTTAACTGTCTGGATGCCTGTAATATCCATTTATGTTGAGTGAAAAGACCCTGACCAGCTTATTGATGTCTGACTTTCTTTGGCCAATGGCTGTCTTCTATTGTTAAACTGTTAGCATTTTGGGGAATAGTAAAAGTTTAAAACTATGTATTGAAAGACAGACTTCATTTTATTGGAGCTTTAACCAAGCATTAATTAGTGGAGATGGTATGGCCAGTGAGACAAGGGGGCAGGAGTGCCACTGGGTGTCACATGTAACATTAGAATGGGTTCCTGGGGGTAGCAGTAGCCAGCATTCAATCTTCCAATCTTCAGTCTTCCAGTCTTTAAAGGAAAATAAAGAGTAGAGTGAACTGCATGGGGCATCAAGATAACTATTATGCCTCAATTCCATGATCCTGTTTCCAAACAGAGGAGAGTAGATCAATGTAAAATCAACACCAAGAACAAGGATGTCCCTGATGTACTTTTGTGATGGAAGAAGAGTGTTGTCCACTCCCACCGATGATCTGAGCTTTGTCCAACAAAGAATTCCATTAGGGCGCTGTCAATCTGAGCCTACCCTGGACACTGAATCTTGAATGAGATGAGATCCTATCCCTCTATAGTACAAAACTCTATAAAGGCAAAAAAGTATTCACTGAGAGTAAGTAAAAGGTGTTAGGGAATAAAATGTATATTTTATGGTACACTCAACCCAAACACAATTGTGTATAAAAAACTAAAAATGCTGTACAGTAGGGCTTGTAATTAATATTTAGTTATTCCTCACTAGGAATTTATGAAAGCTTTAGTCACTGCTCCTATTCCCACTTGGTCTGGATTTTTCTGTCTTCTGTAAGACCTCTAAGATCTGTGCATTGTTTTCTGCATATCTCATGTTCTTCTTGCTTTCTGTGCACCTCAGCTGGAATGCTTGCATCCCTGAATTAGAAAACTTATTACCAAAAATTACAGGAAATCCTCAGTCTCTGAAAGTATAAAGGCTCAACATTTAGTTTAAATATGGAGCCATCATCAACTGTGTTGCTATGGAGATCCTTCTTCCCATGTGCTCTGCAACATGTCTGCTGCCAATTATCCAGAAATAACTTCTCTATTTCTATGGAATATTCTGTCTCACCTACTGCTGCCTCTCTATTCTGCTTGAGCTTTGGTAGAAGGAGGCAGGCAGGATAGATAATTTCTATTCCTTGTAGGCAGGATAGATAATTTTCAATGTGTCCACACTGAAAAGGATCCCCCACAGTATCATTTCCTGTGTAACACTATTAACCCCCCCACACTTTGATGCAGTGAATGACAGTTAATTTTTTTTTTATCTATTTCATACTCACAATAAAACAGACTACCGTCTTGGTGGCAGTGGTGGAAAAGATGATTATGAGTCATTTTTACATTATGGGTTAATTTTACAATATAGACTTCCAGGTTGGTTTTTTTCCCCCCTCCAGTAGTTTGATGTGTCATGTTATTTTCCCATATGAACTGCCACTCAGAGTCACTTCAGAGAGTAATTAAGAGTTGAGGATGAGATTTTTCTGCTTCTCTATTTTGATTTGGATCATCTAAGCATGGGAACTAAATAGTCTTCCTTGAGCTGATTTATCATCATTTGGGCAGATTTGAAGGCACTTGACCTATAACCATTGAGCCAGACCTCCTTGGTGGCCTTACAATACAGCAAGGAGTTCAACTTGCAAATCCCTGTCTCCATTCTCTCTGCAGCTCAGTTGCTTTTGATGCTCTGGGAGTCTGCTTTATCTGTCACTTCATGCTGAAAATTGATGACTTTTTTTTTGGTGGTTGATCCTTCCTTCTCATGGGCTCAACCAAGTGCTGTTCCAAGAATATCCCAGCTTCACAGAAGCCCTCCACTGTATTTTATAGGTTCCCTTTTAGAGACTAGTTTAATGAACACAGATGTGTTCTAAAGTGCTAAGTTTCCTGCATTTGCAGCAGGGATGGAGAAACTGGGAAGGCTCTTTGAATACTTTGCCCAACTTGGAGGCCTTGGCAGGAAAAGAAATGAGAATTTTGTCTGCCTGCATCCTTTCCCCATTTTTACTGCCCACTTGGAATCTGTAAGGAGGATGTAATCCAAAAGGCTTGAAGAATATCGTGGAGTGGGTCCAAAAGTCTCACTGACTGGGTCTGAGATAAAGATGATAGAGAGTGAAGGAGGACCAATAAGAGACTAATTTCTGACTTTCAGGCAAGCAAGTTTCAAATCTTTCAAACCACTGAAGAGCCCCTAGATCAGAATCTCCAGAAAAGCTGCATATATTGCTCTGATAAATATGATTGCTGAGCTTTGATTCTCTCTTTTTGGTAGATTCAGTGACCTGCCACCCTCCTTGGTCATATGACATGATAGGAATCATCATGCCTATTGACAGCATCACCTAAACACTTTTATTCTTCTCCAAAGCTTTTAAAGCTGTTGTAGAACAGGAGTTGTAGGGAGGAAGCACTACATAGTGCCGAGGGGTTGACAGTCTGTTCAAGATTAGCCCCAAAGTAGCCTTGTCAGGTCACAGGGGAGGTGCGTTTCCAATTCATATTTTGTCAGATAACAACTTAAGGAATTTGTCTTCCCCAAATTGTCACATTGTTGCCCAAGGCTGTGGTTATAAGAACATTCCCTGCAGCATTGCTTGTGTTACTAAACTAAGTGTCCAATAAAAGAGGATTGGCTAAAGCGGAATACTGTCTGTCTTCTGCAGATTAGGGGCAGAACTTTCAACTGTGACTTCACATTGGAACATAGCCATTAACATAGAGGTATAGAAAAAAAATCGAGAAGGCTGTGCACAAACTTATTAACAGTCATTAGCTACGGTCAGTTTAGAGGGAGACTTTTTTACTCCCCATATACTTTATTATATGTGTATGTAATATATAATTTATATATATTATTTGTTTATTATATATTACTTATAAAATATTTTAAATGTCTTGGTAAATAAATTCCCCATATTTATTTAGTTTGTTTATACAATTGAAATCATGAGTGAAAATCATGTCTGTGGCAGTTGCCCAAGGATATCTTCGGTCACATATGTTTACTAGTCCCCAAGTGTTAGCTTCATCTCTTCCTTTCCCATTCAAGAGGGCACTCAAAATGACTTGAGTCAGGATACCACAGTGACCTTAAATATGTTGTAGTTTACTCATAAAAGTAAAGGTACTCATAAACGTTAAATGTATAGATATAGGTCTATCTATCTATGTATCTGTCTATCTCAAAAGCAAATTATATGAGACACATATTGTTCAGAACCACTAAGATTGATGGGTGGTTTTGGGTGAGATGATTTGCAAAGTTTTGTGTGAGACCAAGAAGATCAAAATCTCATCTTTGCTTTAAAGCTGCTTGAAGTAGAGAAGGGAAGTATGTATCACAAGATACCCCATGATGAATTCCTGCCTGGATTTGAATGCACAGATATCCTGAGGGCACCTTCCAGCTGGGAGATCGAGGAAGGTTCTCATGAAGAAGGCATCTCAACAAAGTGATCTGATTAAAAGAGGGTGTGTGTGTGGAGGTCAGTTGAAGCTGGGGAGGGTGTGGTAAGCAAAGGTTGTCTTTAGCAGACACTGCAGCCTCCATGAAGATGAAGGATTTGTTTTATTGGCCATGCCTTACCTCATGTCTACAGTCAGGCATTGAGACAGGGCTCAGTAATATTGTTGTGTAGATAACAAGTCAAAATTAGCGTCAGTGATAGAAATTACGCTAGTCTGAAAAACAGCTTATGGATCCCAGTGCCCTGCTGGGAAAACAATAGCTGTTCTGCATCTTCTTCATGTGCCAGGTCCCTGGGAGTGCTAGTGGAATAACCCCTTCAGCAATAGCCTCGGAAGATTGATTATTTCTTGAGTCCAGAGCTCTTTATTGACTGCTGAGTAGAAGACAAAGAAAGGAGACAAGATCTCTGCCAGTAAACAGTTTATTGATGCCTCTCTGTGATTGGCTTTTAATAAGCTGCACATTTGCATAGCTCCAGACACTTATCTTGGTATTTATGTGACCCTCACACTAATTCTGGACTGATGATGGATAGCTGGAATTATTATTCCCCTTTTGCAACTGCTGGGATTCAGAAGTGAAGGGACTTGTTGATTGCACAACCTAGGATTTCAGAGCCTGGAAAAAAAAAAAAAGAAAAGAAAAGAAATCAATGTCTCCTAACTTTGATGAAGTTCTCTTTCTATTCACACAGGCTGGGACACTGTGAGACCTCTGTGAGCAGCTTGGTTAAGTCTTAGGAGGTACTGCTTGCTGCTGTAATAAAGGCATGAATAATAGGTTTCTATTCCTCTGAGAAAAAAGAAAAAACAAAGCAAAACAAACAAGCTAACAAGAAGGTATTCTGCTTTGTGTATTGACTTAAGGGTTTCAGAATATACTGAGGCCTGCATGAGATAAAGTTTCTGCCTTGTTTAAGTTTCTGGAACTACCAGGGATGAAATTTGCTTTTTTTTTTTTTTTTTTTTCTCCCTACCCTTGATGAGAATTATTGAAGGTCTTTTGTTTTATTCTTCTGAATACAGGGCCTCTTTAATTTACAGTGAGTAAAATCCATCTTTCCATGTCTACTTCCCCATCATTTCCTTCTCTGAACAGTTCCAGACATATGGGCAAATAAATCATGGATTCTGTATGCTGAGATGTCGGGGTAGGGTTCATCCTTGGAATAATCATGAAGTATTTGTCGATATTTGGTTTCTTACTTTCCTTTTCATCTTCCCCTCCCCTTGCTCCTTTCCCTCCTAGTTCCTTCTTTGCTACATCTAAATATACCCTCTAACTCCGTGAAGCATTTAAAAACAAAAGTGGATATTCATTCATTCAACGGTAATTATTACAGGCCTGCTATGTTTCAGGCAATTTGCTATTGGTATCACAGTTTTCTAGAGCTGTGTAATAAATTACCACAAATTTAGTGACTTAAACACATTCGTTATCTTACGGTTTCTGTGGGTCAGGGATCCAGGTTTAGCTCTGTCCTCTGCTCAGTGTCTCATCTGAAATCTAGGTGTCCACTGGGGCTACAAGCTCATTTGATGCTTCGTGTGCTCTTCCAAGTTCACTGGTTGGTGGCAGAACTCATTTCTCTGTGGTTGTGTGACTGAGGTCCCATTTGTTAGCTGTTAGCTGGGGACCACTCTCAGCTCCCAGAGGCCACCTCAAGTCCTTGCCATGTGGCCTCCGCCTCTCACAACATCGAAGCTAACTTAGACACTGGACAAGCATCTGCTGCTGCTTCTCATCTCTCTGACATCATTTAAGGTCTCACTTGATTAAAGGTCAGTTTACCTGGGATAATCTCCCTTTTGATTAACTCAGAGCCTACTGATTAGGGGCTTTAACTGTCTCTACAGAGTGTCTCATCTTTCCCATATATATAGCCTTCTCATGGGAGTGGTGTCCCATTATACTCCTAAATTCTGTCTACACTCAGGGGGAAGAGATTATACACAGCGTGTGTCCCAGGGGACAAGAATCCTGAGGCCATCTTACAATTCTACCTAGTAAGTTATGCAGTAGATATAACTGTGAATAAAACATCCTGATCCCTGCTCTGGTAATTTTGCCAAAGAATCGGGAGCTAGAAAATTGTCACTTCCCAGGTCTCAGGTGAGGCCCTGGGATGAGCTACCAAGTGAGGGGTCCTTGGCTTCATGCAAGAAAGATCTCAAGAGCGAGCCAGAGTAAAGTGAAAGCAAGTTCATTTAGAGAGAAACGTAGAGGTACATATTCTATAAACAGAAGGTGGTCTATCTCAGAAAGGGAGCCCCGAGGTGTGGGGTGGTAAGTTTTTATGGGCTGGGTGATTTGATAGTCTAAAGAGTGGGAGGATTAGTCCAACTATTTTGAGGAAGGGGTGGGGATTTCTAGGAATTGGGCCACTGCCCACTTTTTTGCCTTTTATGGTTAGCCTCAAAACTGTCAAGGTGCCTGTGGGTGTGTCACTTAGCATGCTAATGCATTATCTTGGGTGTATAATGAGGCCCAAGGTCCACTGGAAGTCTAATATTCCACCACCTTAGGCTTAGGTGGTTTTAAATTTTTGTCTTATCTGCACCCATGGCATAGGGAAGTTCCTGGGCCAGGGATTGAATCCGAGCTTCACTTGTGAACTGTGCTGCAGCCGTGGCAATGCCAGATCCTTTAACCCACTGGAACAGGCCAGGGATCAATCTCACACCTCTGCAGTGACCTTAGCTGCTACAGCTGGATTCTTAACCCTCTGTGCCATAGTGGGAACACTGTGTCATCTTTTGTTTTTTGGTTTTTAATTTGTTTTTCTTTTTACAGCTGTACCTATGCTAGGGGTTGAATCAGAGCTACAGCTTCAGGCCTATACAACAGCCACAGCAACACCTGATCTGAGCTGCATCTGCAAATTATGTGGCAGCTTGGGGCCACATTGGATCCTTAACCCACTGAGCGAGGCCCAGGATCAAACCTGCATCCTCAGACAACATGAGGTCCTTAACCCGCTGAGCCACAATGGGAAGTCCCTATGTCATTCTTTTAATGGTTGTGCCCTGCACCCTTCTCTCTTGTCTTAATAATAAGTATATTTAGTGGGAGCGCCATAAATAACAAATGGATAATTAAATTCTGTGAAAGAAACAGATTGATATGAAAAATATTGCACATGTGACATTTAGATGGGGCAATATATATATATAGTCTTTTTAAGGCCGCACCCACTGCATATGGAGGTTCCCAGGCTAGGGGTCAAATTGGAGCTGTACATGCTTTCCTACACCACAGTCATAGCAACGCCAGCCCTGAGCCATGTCTGTCACCTACACCACAGCTCATGGCAATGCCGGATTCTGACCCACCGAGTAAGGCCAGGGATAGAACCCGCGTCCTCATGGATACCAGTCAGATTCATTTCTGCTGGTCCATGACAGGAACTCCTAGATGGGGCAATATTTATACAGAGTAGTATGAAGGTTGAAAAGCAACAGTTACATAAGATCAGGAGAAAGAGCATTCCATACAGACCCACCAACAAGTTCAATAGCGTGGAGATCAATTGTATAGCACAGGGGAATCTGCCCAATACTCTGTAATAACCTATGTGGGAAAAGAATATGAAAACCAAGAGCTATATGAATACTTATAACTTATGCACTTTGCTGTACACCTGAAACTAACACAACACTGCAAGTCAACTATATTGCAAAAAAATTGATTAAATACAAAGACACAATCATGGAGGTCAGAAAGATGGATGTTTCTGTTTTTGAAGAACAGAGAAGAGGCTAGTGTGGTGGAAGCAGAAGGACGGAGGAAATAGTCTGAGAGGTAGTCATGAGCCAGATTAAACAGGGACTCAAACTATGGTAAGAAATTTTGGAGATGGGAAGCTAAAAGTAATTTTAATATATGATCTGATTTGTTTTACTGTCTGTCATATTGTGATTTGTAATAGGAAATATTTATTTAGTCTTCATCCCATTTTGGGGCACAGAGGTAAAACCCTTGGAATTTCCTAAGGGATGAGAGAGAGAAAGCTTTCTTTTGTTATGTTAATGAGATGACTTTTGGATTGCACCTAGGGATGGTAGTTGGAGCCAACCAAAATGATTAGAGGGTTGGAAATTTCCATTCCACCTCTCAGACCTCTGGGGGTGAAGAGGGGCTAGAGATTGAATTCAATTACCAATGGCTAATGATTTAATCAACTGTGCCTATGAAATGAAACCCTCGTTAAAAACCCAAAGGATAAAGTTTGGAGAGCTTATAGATTGGGAAACATTCTGCAGAGAGTGGTGCCCTGGGAGAGGGCATGGAAGCTTTGCTCTCCTTCCCACATACATCCCTATGCATCTCTACGCATCTCTTCCATCTGCTTCTTCCTGAGTAATAGCCTTTTGTAATAAATAAGTGATTTAGTAAGTAAAATATTTCTCTGAGTTCTATGAGCTGCTTTAGCAAATTAATCAAACTCAAGGAGAGGGTCATTGGAACTTCCAGTCTAGAGACAGTTGGTCAGAAGCCCAGGTAACAATCTTGACCTGTGATTGGCCTCTGTGGCTGGGCAGTCAGTCTTGTAAGACTGAGCCCTTAACCTGTGGGGTCTGACATTGTATTCATGTAGACAATGTTAGAATTGAGTTGAATTGTCGAATGCCCAGCTGGTATGGGAGAATTGCTGCATGTTGGAATTGGGTGCAGAATTATAAAATCACTCTATGTGGAAATTGGATCATAGAAGTTCAGGAGAGGAAGCCAGGAGACTATATTGGAAACTACTAAGAGAATCCAGTAGAGGTGATGGAGGGCTGGACCAGAGTGGTGGTTGTGGAGATGGAAAAAAGGAAATGGAGTTGAGACACATTTTGGAGACATCAGAGAGGACAGGGGTTGCTGATGTATGGGATATGGCACCTGGCAGGGGCCTTTCAATTTTAAAAGGTTAATCATTTTGCTTAAGGTCACCCAGTTAATAAGCATTTGCTGGCAGTTTATGGATGCAGGTAGTCTAGCTCCAAATCTGTTCTCTCTCCATCCTTTCAGTTCTTTAGTGAAAGAACAATGCAAACCAGGCAGTTGATATCATTAACTGAGATTTCTGAAAATATGCTGCAAATCCATTATCTTTCCCCCTCTTAATAATGAAGGTAAAGATAGTGTGTTGGGGAAGGTGTGGGGGAGGGTGGGTTGTTGCTCAGTGAAGTCAGCACATCCGTATCTTTCTTGCAAACCAGAGTATGATCATGCTGGAAGCCACAGTCAGCGAGAGTGGAATTGTCAGATGGTTTTTTGACAGCAAGGAGATGATCTTTTCCTGGAAGTTTTCCAAAGGAACACCAGCACAGGGCTCTGGAAACTAGGTGGTTATTGTACTGTAAAAATGCCTTTGCATAATGAGCAAAGAAAGAAGGCAAAGAGGGAATGATTGCCCTGGACTTGGGTAATATATGATTTCAATGTTTTAATTTGTGAGGCAGGTTTGGGGACTATGATGACCTACGGAGTCACTTGAATTATAAAAACAAGCTCTCTCTCACCACCTGCCCTCCTGACCACCCTGTCTGTCCAGAGGAAGACAAAAGCATTTGCATAAGTGCCAGACTAAATGATTTGGTGTCTATTAATCTACCTGCTAGAGATAATAGTTTTGTTTTGAAAATGGCTGTAAATTGTATTAGCACAGACAGAGCTAGTGAGAAATTAAGAATCTTATACTGCTGAAGCTAAATCAACAAACTTAAATGAGTACTTGCACTACAATTTAAATCTCAGAATCTCCTCTTGGTTTCCAATGGAAAACAGTGAGATGCCCCTGTAAAGATGAGGTACACAAAGAGAAGACCTGCTTTTCTTCCAGGCAACAGCTGGGAAGAGGCTATGCAGTATAAGTGACTCAAGAATGTGTTTCAGAGTCTTCCAGCTTCCTAGAGGAGCCAAACAAGCAAGCAAGCAAACAAAAAACCATCTATGCCCAGGAAAGTCAACTATAGCATCAATGTTCTAGAGCTTATGTTAAGAATCTGTCAAATCCATGCTTATTAAGTGGAGCACAGGATGCAGAATGGTAAGCTGTGGTTCAACAACAGACCACAAGAGAAACTGGGATACAGAAGTTTATTACTCACAGGTCTTGGAGGAAGTACCTGGGATGCCTCAAAGGGTCACATGGGGAGGTCAAGGCCAAGTATAGATACATACAGAGAGATAGGACCTGGGCACATGTCTTTATTAGGGTCTAGAGGGGGAGTGCTTTTGGGGTAAGGCTAGATCAGTCAATTTAAGCCAAAAGAGCAGGATTTTGGTAAATACCATGGGGGTGTTATCTAAGGGGTGAACAAAGGGAAACTTTTGATCACAAGGGATGTCAAGGAAGTCTTACCAGCAACTTACACTTGCTCGTGAAGGTTGTGTAAGTTGTTGTCTGCAGGTCGCTATTTGGGGTATCTATTTGCATGAGATGGCTGGTGTCAGTTTAAGGTCCTTGCAGACCACTTTGCCAAAACAAAGCAAAAAACAAAAGCAAAATCAAAAGAATGCAGAGGCAGAAATACTATGGAATAACTAAACTCTCAGCAGCTTACTACTACCTATGTTGCTACCTTTATTACTAGTATGGTTCATCATCATCATCATCATATGTAAAGGCTAATAGTTATTGAAGACTAGTCATGGGATAGACGGGATAGATGTTATGTTGATTGTTTTATATGAATTAACTCAATTCTTAAAATTATCTTGTCTTGCAGTATTATCTCATCTAAAGGAAACGAGGATTAGAGAGATTAAAGAATTTACTAAGGATTCCTAGATGGTGAATGGCAGAGCTAGTATTAGAATCCAGAGGTATTTCACTCTGGTTTTAGTGCATTTAAATATAAAATGAGTGCTTTAGATGCTGCACCTTAGAAACTGTCAAGTTAATCTAGTCCATCTCTTCTCCCCTTCTTCCCAATTTTATGGATGAAGAATTGTATCTTAGAGACATGGAATGACTTGGCCAAGGTCATTTAATTGTGTAAATGTTTAATGAGTGAGAAGTCCAGGAGAGGCTTTTTTTGTTAAGAAGAGTTTTTGAACATCACTGGAATTCTAGAGATGTTCTTGATAGGACAATGAAAGCCTCCGGCAGAAGAGTTTTTAAACACCTGAGAAAGATGTAGAAGGACTGTAGCTATGTTTGTTTATGAGATGACTTTAGTCTTGACATGGTTCAGTTGAAGAAAATATCCTGCTGAAATATGAGGGGGAAGAAAGGGTTAAAAGAAGCAGTAATTTAAAATTAGTAGTAAATGATTTTTTTAAGGAATTGCCTAGTTATACCTAGAAGTTTGTCATTCTATATTACTTTAAAATCTAATTACCCTCCAGGAAACATCACCTGAGATGTTAATTTATAAATAACCCAGATTTAAAGTTCTACTGTGTCATTTTTTTCCCATCAAATCTATGTTATTATTTCCTTAGTCTTCTTTTCATTGTTTGCTTCTAGACAGGTGTTAGCAGTTTTAGCAGTTGGATTTCTTGAGAGAAGGGATTTTTTTGGGAGGGATGGCAAAGTAACTTTTATCTTTTTTTAACTCACAGGAGCAAATGTATATTTGATGACTATTATACAGCAGTATTTGGTGGTCAACCAGGTCCACTCACCAGCTATAACTCACAAAGACGTAATATTCTTATAGTTGTTCCTTGAAATTACAAACGGATCATTTCAAATGATAAATGTTCTGGGCCACTCATAAATTGTTAAAATTAGGAAAGATAAATGTCCATAGTCCACTGTATTAGCAAAAGTAATTGGCACTTGTGTTTTAATTAAGCACAGCTTTTTTTTTCCTGCATGTTTTTAGGGAAGTGATGGGTTATAGGTTGTACAAGACAGATACTGAATACTTCCTAAAGAGATCCATTACCTTGCCATGTTCAGGGCATTTTGTACTTCACATTTTGGGTACAAAATGTTAGCATCATGAAGAATGGTGATTAACTCTAGGAAAATTAATGCATCACTCCATATATTATACTAGCAAACATTTACAGAGCACCTGTAATGTGGCAGCTAATATGTTAGGCATTCAGTTTATACAACTATCAGTACAGACTCTCCTTGAGCAAATTACAGATAATGTGAGAGGTAAACTTGGAAAAAAATGTCTACACAGTGAGATTAGGTATTAATAGTGTACATTAGAGAGTTATTATACTAGTTGGGCACCAAAAACATACCAGGTGGTAGATGGAATTTTGTTAAATAACTTCTGAAGTTTCTTCCAGGCACAAGTATGTGTGTATCTACCACTTAAATAATCGAGTTGCCATTACAGTACTGAATTAAGTATCAAAGAAGTCATGCACATCTTATTCTATGCATAACGACACCCTTTGAGGTCATCAACAGGTATTTATCACAAATTAAAGGAAGAAATCCATAAGTGGTAAGGATTATTTTTTGTCCAAGATTATTAGGAGTCAGAATCACCAAATAAATTTTGATAGTTCAAAATGCCCAAGGCAAAGACAATAAAACCCTTCCTTTCTATTACTGTAGAACCCCACAATATATATTATAAATTTTGTAGAGTTCTGTCTTATTTTCTACTGAGTATCAAAGTTCCTGGTATATTGTTAGAAGAAAAGAAGATAGAAATATTGCAGACTCAAAAAAGGGAACAGAGAAAATGGAGAGAAGGAAATTACTAAGCTACAAGACTTCCATAATGTAAATTTTCAAAAGAAAAAGGTTATTGGGTGTCCACAAAATATGGAGAACAATTCTATTCATTAAAACACCTTACTATAATTTTTCAGAGCATAATGATAAAGACATGGACACAAAAGCTTCCCAAGATTTAAAAAGTACCTTAAAGAGTGTGGCATTGGAATGGCTTTGGGCTTTTTAAGAGTAACATTGCAGCCTGAATACTGGAGTCCAGAAGGCAGTAGAAAGGTGTCTTTAGAATTTTGAGGGAAATATGGTTTCCAATCTAAAATTTTACACTCAGCCCAATGACCCATCAAATTTGATGATGGAAGAAAGAAATCTTCAGACAGACAAGGTCTCACTAATCTCATTAAATTGATCTTTGAAGCTTCCTTTCTTGAAAAGTACTGAGAGCATTCTCTCCTAAAACAAGGGAGTAACCTGAGTAAAAGGAAGACATGGAATTCAACTTCTGGACGTTTATCCACAGGAAATGAAATAAATGTCTTAAAGAGATATCTGTACTTCCATGTTCATTGCATCGTTATTCATAACAACCAAGACATGGAAATAACCTAAATGTCCACTGATGGATGGATGCAATGGAATAGTATTCAACCTTAAAAAAGAAGGACATCCTGCCATTTGCAGCAAAATGGATAAAGTTTAAAGACATATGCCAAATCTAGAAAAGGCAAATACTGCATGCTTTCACTTATATGTGGAATCTAAAATGGTCAAACTCAGAGAAACAGAGTAAAGTGGTAGTTGCCAAGGTCTTGGGAGAGGGAAAATAAGGAAATGAAGGGGTTCAAATTTTCAGTTGCGCAAGATAAGTTCTGGAGCTATTAGTACACTAATATACTGCATATGCTATAGCTAACAATACTGTATTTTACACTTAAAATTTTCCAAGAGGATAGATCTATGTTAAGCATTCATCTAATAATAATAATAATAATAATAATAATAATACAAAAGGGTGAGAGGAAACTTTGGGAGGTAATAGATACATTTATGGCCTTGATGATGGTGGTGGTTTCACAAGAGTATAGCTTATCCACAAATTCATTGAGTTGCATACAGTAGATAGGTATAGTTTTTAATATGTCAGTTATCCCTCAATAAAAAAAGGAATATGTGGAATTCAGGAAACAGAGGATCTAATTTAGGAGAGAGAAAAAAGGAATTTCCGGATTAATGAAAGGAATTTCCAGGATGCCGAATATCTGTGAGCAGATCATAATCTCCAGATTATAATTGGAGAAAGAAAAACCCATACAAGGTTGTCTTCAATAAAAATAATACAATGAAAAAACCTCTCTAGGGAGTTCCTGTCGTGGCGCAGTGGTTAACGAATCCGACTAGGAACCATGAGGTTGCAGGTTCCATCCCTGGCCTTTCTCAGTGGGTTAACGATCCAGCATTGCTGTGAGCTGTGGCGTAGGTTGCAGATGCGGCTCGGATCCCGCATTGCTGTGGCTCTGGTGTAGGCTGGCAGCTACAGCTCCAATTAGACCCCTAGCCTGGGAACCTCCATATGCCTCAGGAGCGGCCCAAGAAATGGCAAAAAGACAAAAAACAAACAAACAAACAAAAACAAAACCTCTCTAAATGTTTCTGATTTATACCTTTGTCCACCCACTCCTCTTCCCTACTGAGGATGACTAAATTCATGTAGTTCAGAAATTCCGAATCTGGTTGACATATTATAGATTAGAAAATTCAGGTGTTCGAGACCAAAAATCTTAACTGTTTCAGGCGTCTGCATCCATGGACTCCAGGTGAACTGCCTACTCCCAAGATCTATAATTAAAACATGGTATTAAAATAACTCTTCAATGCTAAATACACAGGAATTAGAAACATCCCATTTTCATTTAAAGGTATTATGGAAGATCAAGAAATCATACTCTCAAGAATAAGATAAGTAGATTTTGGATTATGCTGGATTTGAATCTGAAGATATAACAGAGTTGTTGTTTTTTTTAATCTAATAAACACTACCAGTATTGAGAAGAAAACTCAAATATGTTGGTCACCTACTATGTGGCAAGTCTTGTGCTTGTCATGTTAACTCTACACAACCTTATAAGGATATTTTTGTAGAAGTAATGAAAAGATTGAGAACCCCCACCCCCACCCCCACAAACTAACAAACGATCGTCAAACCCTTACATTATTTGGTTGGTTTTCACAGCTCTAGGGATACCGATTCTCTCTTTGTTAGGTGTTTTGAACCATGGCGGGAAAAGGTAGTGGTAAGAGAGTAGGAATGTGGTTGAAGGGGAGACACAAATCTGAGAAATGGCCAGCCAAAGAGACTGTAATATCCCCTGGGAAGTTGTGAGATGATGTTTCTTCACCCATGGTGTTTCTATGTTCATCAGGAGTTTTTCCTCCTCCCTCTTCCCTTCTTCCTTTTCCTCTCCTCTTCCACCTCCTCCCTCTCTCCTCTCCTCCCCCTTTTCCTTCTCTTCTTCTTTCCCTCCTCCTCCCCCACCTTCCCCTCCCTCTCCTCTTCCTCCTTATTTTCCTCCTCCTCTTCCTTTCTCTTCCTCTTCCTTCCTCTCCTCCTCTCCTTCTCCTCCTCCACCACTTCCTCCTCCTCTTCCTTCTTCTTCTCCTTCTCCTAATTCTTCTTCCTATTCTCCTTCTTCTTTTAATTCTTCTTTTCCTTCTTCTCCTTTTCCTTTTCCTCCCCCTTCTCCTTCCCCCTCTCCTTCTTCTTCCTCTTCCTCTTCTCCATAGAGCTAAAGAAAAATAGATCCATAAAATACAATAACTTGCCAAAACTCATACAAGTGGTACACTTGGGGGCATAAACTGGCCTGTGCTTTGCTTACTGCAGTATGTCATTGTATATTACTTACAACTTCTACAAGTACTCGCCCCTCCATTGTTCCTTTATTGGCTCTGTTTTCTATGAAGCAGAGCTGCCAAGTCAACCTTGAACCATCAACCTCTAGACATTCATATGAGAGAGAAATAAATATGATTTAGTTTAAACCACTGATATTTTGAGTTTTAATTGCAGTCAAACTAAGTCAAAGCTAATTTAAGCCCTTTTATTCACAGAGTATTATTTTACTTTATAAATGCATATTCATTGAGAACCTAACAGATGCCTGACATCTGGGGATAGATTAATGAGGAATAATAAACAGAAATTCAGTGGAACACCCATTGGGAAATATCAAAGAAAGAACAATTTGTTACTCAAGATAGGTCATTATTTCATGAAATAACATATTAATGCAGATTTTAAAAAGCATATTAGCAAAATAAAAGTTCACTGTTGGAGTGAGATAAAAGGCAAACATTTCAAAGTTGGGAAGTGCTGGATATTTGGTGAACTGATAAATGTTGAAGCTGTAATACAAAGTGGAATAGGGTAGTTGATAAAGATAAATTGCTTCCTTCCTACTTTTGCCTCAGCATTTGGAGCGACTTACGTGGCTTCCAATGTCAAGTGTGAACTGACCTTTCCCATTCTACCTGGGGAATGTCATATTTTCTCTTTGAGTGTGTCCAACACATTTTGGGAAGGAAGAGAGACTCATTATTTAGTGCTCCTTGAACAGCCAGCTTGTTTTGTAATAATTTTCTAGGAGGGCCCAGGGAGCTTGTCTTTGCCTGCAACATAGATGAGATGTTAACAGATTTAAAATAACTTTGTGCCACCTGGGTCACTTCAGAAGATGCTCTCAGACAAGAACTGTCATTCATCCTATGGGGGAAAAACCCACAAAGCTACTAGTAGCACAGAAATGAAGGCAGATGAAAAGAAAGGGCTCAATATCCAACATCTTCATTCCAGAGTATCTACTGTCAAGATATTGTTCAGATGGCTATAACCTCAGGAAGTCAGGAAAATGGTGTCAGGAGGAAGGTAGAAAGAAGCATTGGGGGAAAACTCATATTTCCTCATGTCCTCCAGGAAGCTGATGCTTATTCAATCATTCTGCAGTTATTTATTGAGGATGTTTACTGAGTACCTATCATGTGCCACTGTGGCTGGGGATACAATGATGAAAAACACAAATATGGTCCCTGCCCCTCCGGATCTCATCAACAGGCAGAATATGAAATAGTCCAGAGGGAGCCTGCAAGTTTGCAGGAAAAGGGAAAGAAAGGGTATTTTTTTGAGCACCTACGGTTCTCTTAATTAGTTCTCGTGAAAACTGTGAAAGATGTTGTCATTATCATTGTCTCCATTGTAGAGAGGGAGACCAGTGCTCAGGAAATTTAGGTAATTACCCCAAATTTTTTGCTAAGTAGTAAGAAAGGGAAACAGAACTCTAACCTGGGTCAGTCTGACTCCATTGCTTAAGTAATTGATGTTTAGATGAATGTCATGTATCATTTCTGCATTTATTTCCAGGAAGGGTCTATCCTGGGCTGGCTTTCCTCAGAAGTTCAGCACAAGCATAAGCCACATGAACATTCTTGGAGAAGAAAAACTCATTTTAATATTTATAGTGAATAGCATTAAAAGGGTAAATCTGCCACTACATATAAAAACCTTACAAATGGCATTAGAAATGTTTGGGTTTTACTCCTGGTAATTTAATTTGGTTGCATTTTATGGCCATGGCTTTGGAGTTGGCAAATGACTAGCTAAGAATCTTTACTACTCACAGTCTGTAATTTGGATCTTTGGATTTTTCTTCTTCTTTCTTTCTTTCTGCACTATTTATTTTTATTATGTATTTTTTATTAAAGTATAGTTAATTCACAATGTTGTGCCAGTTTCTGCTGTAGAGCACAGTATACATACATATATACACATTTTTTCTCATATTATCTTCTATCATGTTCTATCCCAAGAGACCAGATATAGTTCCCTGTGTTGTACAGTAGGACCTCATTGCTTATCCATTCTAAATGTAACAGTTTGCCAAGGGGGAGGGGGAAAGGAGTGGGCTGAACTGGGAATTTATGGTTAATAGATGCAATTTTTTTCCTTGACTGCAAAGTACTGGAATGGATTTTAATAATTCAATCAAGTCAGACATATCTATACAAATGGATATAACTCACATATTAAGTCTCAGCCACTATTATAAATGCTTTACATTTAAACCTCTCAACATTTGTCTGCAGTGGGTCTTAGTAGCATCATTCTCATCTTACAGATCAGGCATACTGGCTCAGAGAAATTAAGTAACTTCCTCCAGACCACACTGCTCATGAATGACAGAACCAAGATTTGAACCTAAGGATTTTTTTTTTTTTTAAATACTAGAGCTTAGTGTTTATTCTTCTATCTTCCTCCAACAGAGAGGAAAAGTCCTCTGGCTTTGCTCTATTTATGCTCATCAGGAATAAAATAGTATTTTCAGAAGGCTGTTTTGGGGAGTAGATTTTTTATAAAAGATCAATTTCTCTCTGGTCCTATTATTTACATCTTGAGATTGGAGCACCTCAGTGGGAACCAAGATCACGATCTAGTCATACTTGGGAAACCTCCAGTCTAGGGATTAGAGGGCTCGCTGTGGGGTGGCAGTTGATTAGATACTTGCCTTCAGGGTCAGCAGAGCTGTAGCTTCTCGAGAAGGACATCTTGGCTCTATCCTGTGCCATTGGCTGCCATCCAAAGCACCAGGTGGGATTCTTGCTCACTGCTCCTCCCCCCAGTGGTAGAATCCATTGGTTTTTCTGTTCCTCTTCCTAAGTCCAGAAATGATTTTCCCCACATGCCCTGAACAGGTCAAAGAATCTAAGGTATTTCACTTCAATTTAACCCTCTCCCAACATATATTTCCCATGTTGATTCCAAGCTATGCCCCAGATCCAGGGAACACCCACGGGGGTCTCTTTGACAGGCATCAAAGCCTTACACACAGGCTTCCAATCAAGTGTTTCGGATTTGCTCTAGCTAGGGCCTGGCTGTTCTCGAATGTTTTCTGGAGAGAAATTAAGAAAATGAATCTAGGAGTGCCGATTTGTGGCTCAATGGTAACAAACTTGTCTAGTATCCATGAGGATGCAGATTCAATCCATGGCCTCAATCAGCAGGTTAAGGATCTGGCATTGCCTTGAGCCATGGTGTAGGTTGCAGAAGAGTCTCCGATCCTTCATTGTGGTGGTTGTAGTTTAGACCGGCAGCTGGCAGCTGTGGCTCTGATTCAACCCCTAGCCTGGGAATTTCCGTACTTCCATATGTTGCAGGCGTGGCTTTAAAAAAGGGGGGAAAAAAAGGAAAGAAGAGAAAAGAAAGAAAATGAATGTAGACTAAGTAAAGAATGAGGGGAACCACTGCTGGAAAGGAGAGAAGCTTTTATTCCAAACAGAAGTGGCACTGAGAGAAAGAAACTCTTGACCATTTCAGAATAAGAAATCTGAGGTTTGGTGGACAAAAATAAAGGTATCTTTATAGTTTGTTGGGAATGTATCTTTTAAAGGTGCAGAAGGTACAAGAGAACAAAAAGAGAAAGAAAAAGATGAAAGACTGAAATGGAGGAGAGGGAGGGAGAAGAGACAGAGGGAGAGAGACTATAAATATGAATGAATACCAGAAAATTGGGTCTTACAAAACATATCAGAAAAAACTATTTTATTTCCCCTATTTCTGCCTCTCCTGTTTCCCCCTGGGCTGCTCAGGACACAAGTGTTCCACCCAAACTTTTCCTACTTAGATACCTCCCAGTGTTTTCAATTTCTTCTGAAACCACACTCCTTCTCTACTGGGGCTCAAGTCCAGTTGCACTTCAGATTGGGAACTGAACCCACAATCCCTGACTCAGGAGGGGACTCAAACACTGTCTTTGAAACTGTCTTCAAAATTTTTTTTTAAATTATAGTTTATTTACAGTGTTCTGTCAATTTCTGCTCTACAGCAAAGTGACCCAGTTACACATATACATATATTCTTTTTCTCACATTATCCTTCATCATATTCCATCACAAGTGACTAGATATAGTTCCCTGTGCTCTACAGCAGGATCTCACTGCTTATCCATTCCAAGTGCAAGAGTTTGTATCTACTAACCCCAGACTCTCAGTCCATCCTGCTCCTCCTCCTTCCCCTTGGCAACCACAAGTCTATTCTTCGTGTCCATGAGTTTGCTTCTTTTCTGTAGATAGGTTCATTTGTGCCATGTATTAGATTCCAGATATAAGTGATATCATATGATATTTATCTCTTCCTGACTTACTTCACTTAGTATGAGAGTCTCTAGCTCTATCCATGTTGCTGCAAATGGCATTATTTTGTTCTTTTTTATGGTGAGTAGTATTCCATTGTGTATATGTACCACATCTTCTTAATCCATTCTTCTGTCAATGGACACTTAGGTTGTTTCCATATCTTGGCTATTGTGAATAGTGCTGCAATGAACATAGGGGTGCTATCATTTTCAATGAATGTTTTGTCTGGATATGCGCCCAGGAGTGGGATTGCTGGATCATATGGTAGTTCTATGAATCATTTTCCGAGATACCTCCATACTGTTTTCCATAGTGGTTCTACCAATTTACATTCCCACCAACAGTGTAGGAGGGTTCCCTTTCCTCTGCACCCTCTCCAGCATTTGTTATTTGTAGACTTACTCATGCTGGCCATTCTGACTGTGTGAAGTGAGACCTCATTGTAGTTTTGATTTGCATTTCTCTAATAATTAGTGATATTAAGCATTTATTCTTGTGCCTCTTGGCCATCCATATGTCTTCTTTAGAGAAATGTCTATTCTGCTCACCTGGTGTCAGGACTTACTGAAGCTCAGGTTCTTTTGTCTCTATGCAGAAAGAAGTCAGTGTGGGGCTAAGTGGCATGCAAAGAATGAGTTTATTAGCATAGGGCGCTTGTGAGAAATACAAGCCTGCATGCAAGAGAGTGTAGCCCTGAAAACAAAGAGTGCTACATTTTTATAATCAAAGACAAATAGGGAGAGGAGAAGACCACCTGCTTCCTCATTTTTGGTAGACATCAAGGTGTGCATCATTATTTCCTCTTTTAACTCTCTATGGTCTAGCCAGGGCTTTCATGGCACTATTTAAATCATATGTACATTAGCAAAAGGGTGGTGATATATACTAAAATATGGTAATTCATCTCAGGTTTCAGTATAATATCCCCTTTCACCTAGTTTCTTTCCCTTTTCACCTCTATTCCTATCTAGGCTACATGCAGAAATGCTCTTTCAAGAGTCTTCTTCAAAGAGTCCTCAACTTCCTGACCTCATGTAACACAATTAAGACCTCATATCTATCGTCTTGTGTTTTAACACTCAGGACTTGTGGCTTGAGTGAACCTGGTCTTCCTTCAAGGTAGAATAGATTGTTAGATTACTAGGTTCTTTTCTTGTGTGGTCATTAGCTTTCAACAGTCTCCCAAACACCCTTAGAATTCCCTTTCTGTCTTTAATCCCCTAGCGGGATTTCTAAACTAATTGCTTTATTATCCTAATCTATCCCTATCACTTCTACCTCTGTACCTCTTACTCCAACCTATACTTGCTGGTCCCAAAGATGTTAGAATAAAGGAAAATGGGTCAGGAAATGTTGGTTCAAATTCCAAATATGCTGTATCTAGACTGTATGACCTTGGGTAAGTCACTTCCCCTCACTGGGACTCAGTTTCTCCATGAATAAGATGAAAGGATGGGATTAAATGTTTACTATCCTTTCTTGCTATATGATTCTATGGTGCAGTTTGAATGGCCATATAATTCACACAGGTCTCTTCTCCCTGGGCGTGGGGGTGTGTCAGGTATACATGCCAGTTTCCCTAGCTTCCTCGAGCATCAGCATCACCTGAAATGCTTGTTAAGAATAAAAGTGGCTTGTCTCCTAGCTCAGTGCACTGCTTCACAATCTCTAGGGCAGGGTCCTAGGAAGAGGGGAAAGACATCAAGAATCTCAAGTGACTTTTTATCTTGGGAGAAGTTTAGAAAATAAGACTCTAAGCTAATTGGATTTCATGGCTGATATGGTTTGATGTGGTATTTGTCCTGGTTAAAATATTTACATTTTAAAGGCATCTCAACTGCCTAAACCCAAAGTTTGTTAGTGTTAGTTAGAACAACGGAGGGTGAGGAGGAAGCATTTCTTTTTAAAAACAATTTTATCATTTTATTGAAGTATAGTTGATTTACAAGGTTGTGATAATTTCTGCTCTATAACAAAGTGATTCAGTTATACATATACACACACATCCATTCTCTTTCAGATTCTTTTCCCACATAGATCATCACAGAATAGCGGGTAGAATTCTCTGCGCTACACAGCAGGTCCCCACTGGCCAGTCATTACACATACTTCAGTGTGCATATGCCAATCCCAAATCCCCAATCCATTCCTCCCTCCCCCTCCACCTGTCCCCTTTGGTAACCATAAGTTTTTCAAAGGCTGTGTGTCTGTTTCTGTTCTCTAAATAAGTTCATTTGTATCCTTCTTTTCACATTCCACATGTAAATGATATCACATGATATTTATTTCTCACCGTCTGACCAACTTCACTTATTGTGATAATTTCTAGGTCCATCCATGTTGCTGTAAATGCCATTATTTCATTCTTTTTTATGGCGGAGTAATATTCCATTGCATATATGTGCCACATCTTCTCTATCCATTCCTCTGTCGATGGGCATTTACGTTGCTTCCATGTTGAGGAAGCATTTCCTGAGAGAGCCTCAGGTGCATGGAAACAGCTAAGTGTCACCTACTCTCTCACCGAGCTCTCACTTGGCTGCGTGCACTTGGTCAGGAAAGTTACTTAATTTCCCCATGACTCAGTTGCCTTGTCTGTAATGTGGGGTGAAAATAATGCCTACTCCACTGGTTGTTGTGAAGGTTATAGAAGTTTAGCACAGTACCTGGCATGTAGGAAGCATGCAACACATATTTTGTTCCAATGAATCCTAGGAGAAATATACTATTACCTCCACTGAAAAGTAGATTCAAGTGGGTCACATCCGTCACCATAATGGATTTTGCAGATAATTTGTAAATGATGCAGGAGGAATTCAAACCTAGGTCTACACTGACCCTAAAACTTCCATTCCTTTGTTTGTATCATTTTCTAACCTCCCACAGCTGAGTGGTGAGCCAGTCCTGATTTAGTCAGATAATTGACCAATTCAGAAATTGTTTGATAAAATTGTTGTTGAACTTAGTGGGATGATCATGTTGTTGAACTTAATGGGATGATGTTCCTGTTGGTAGAACAGCCTCTGGGTAGCACATCCTTTAGGCTCTTGGATGAAGTTTCTTTTTTTTGTTGTCATGGTTTTGGTCAAGAGAGTTGTGCAGACTTTTCTCTTGGAGGATATATAATTTACCCTATTCCCTTCCTGGCTGGCCCAGGTCAGGCTGCATCAGGTCTGATATGCATTTCTAGTTTGATCTCTTATTCATGAGAGGCAGTTTTTACAATCAAATCAAGAAGCAGAATTTCTTTCCCAGATGCAAATGTTTGATTTATTTCCTGGGCCTGAAACTGGTGATGGCTTGGCTTCTTTGTATCCCTATCTGTGTCCAGATGCAGAATTTGCGTATTGTGTGGACATTTTTTCGTGTCCCAGTGTTTCACATTGATGCCAGTAGGTTTGTCACTCAGCTGTGACAACTCACATTTATAGTGTCCTATAAACTGAGTGTTTGTGTCCCTCCCAGATTCATATGTTAAATAGTCTTAACTCAATATGATGGCATTTGGCGATGGGGCCTCCAAGGAAATAAATAAAGCCATATGAGGTCATAAGCGGGGGGCCCTCACCCATTACAAAGGATGAGTGTCCCTAGAGTAAGGGAAAGAGAATACACATTGCCCAAGAAATGAGTATTTCCAAGTATAAGCTGGTCATTCCATAGCATCTGAAGAAAAGAGTGGAACTGGCTTGAGTTTCATGCCCTAGAACTCAGGGCTCTAGAATTCCTTTAACTTTGTAGCTGGAGAATAAAGAAATTAAAAAATGTACCTTTTAGGAAGAGGTTACATTTGGTAGAAGCATAAAGTAGAACATAGATCTCAAACTGGCATCCACGGGGCTGAACTAGCCCACAGATGTGTGCTTTGCTTGGTCTGCACATTGTTCTTTAAAACTTTTTGATTGATTGAAAACAAAACAGAACAAACTCTAAATGCTGTTTGGCCATGGGAAATTTAGTTTAATTCTCTGAATCTCAGTTTTCTAATGTGTTAAAATACTTGCAAGTTTATAATGAGCATTACAGATATCACATATACAAAGCACACGGCACAAAGCAGGGCACATCCTAGGTGTTTAGGAAATAGTTTCTGTTGATGAACATATTAAGTGTGCTAATGAATGTGAGTTTTCCACCATGGATGGCACCAGAGCCTTTCACTTGTTTCTTTTTTCTTCCCTTGTGTATATGCTTAATTTTTAAAATGATAGTTGATTTATAGTGTTGTGCCAGTTTCTGCTATACACCATAGTAACCCAGTCGTATATACATATATATATGAATATATGTATATTATTTTTCACAATGAATCATTTTCCAATTTGATCTGTCGATTAGCATTGTTGATGGCTTATCTGATCCAGCTAATGGTCAAGTACCAGTCCAGTGTGCCCAGCCACCAGCTGTCATGAAGTCTTGATGTTCTCCAAATATCATTTGGAGAAGCTGCTCCTTCTTTGAGTGACAGCCCAGACCTATGATAACTCACGTTGGGAAGGTTGGCTTGTCCACCACTCACTGCCTTGGTCCATAGATGGCCTCCAAGGCTTGCCACCCTTTGGATTTCAGACAGTATTTCCAAGAAGGGCAGGTGCCCCCCATGGCTGAAATTCTTTGAGGGAGGAAGGGCAACCATAAGCAGGTCATCAGAAGGAGTGCACAGCTTGCCAAAGTCCTCCCAGTGGGAACATGCACCTGTATGGCAATTATGTCTTCACTCCTTGGACTCCTGTACTCCCGTGTAAAGTCCTTGAAGTTAGAATCCATGGATAACTCATCTTTGTATCCCTAATTCTAGTACAGGACCTGGCACAGGGGTGTTTAGTCAAATGGGTCTGTGAATAATTGTTATTTTTTCCTTTTGAAAATTTCTCTATGGAAAATTTTGAGCATATACCAAAATAGAGCCATTGTATAATGAACCTCCATGTACTAATCACCCAGATACAACCATTATTGACATTTGCCACTCTTGGTTCAGCTACTCTTCCCAGTTTCTTTTTTTCCCTTGCTTAATTTGTTGTATTAAAGTATAGTTGATTTACAGTGTTGTGACAATTTCTGCTATACAGCATAGTAACCCAGTCATACATATACATATATATATGTGAATATAATATATATATACATATTATTTTTCACAATAGCCAAGCCATGGAAACAACCTAAATGTCCATTGACAGATGAAGGGACCAGGTTTCTTTGTTTGTTTGCTTCTTTTTTCCCTTGGCTGCACCTGTGGTATGTGGAAGTTCCTGGGCCAGCTGTGGCCCAAGTCATAGCTGCAGCAATGCTGGATCTTTCACCCACTGCTCCCACTGAGGAGTTGTTTTTTTTCTCAGTCTTACTTTAAAGCAAATAAGATAGAGCATTTCACCTGTAAATAACATCGCTAACATATAAGGAATCTTTTAAAAGCATAACTGTAATACTCTTATACCTGACAAATTTCACAATAATTTATTATATATTATCTACTGTTTGGTTTATATTCAAAATTCTACATTTGGCTTAAAATATCTCTTTTGGGGGTTCAGCAGCTTTGAATGTTGTTCAGCTTCATTTGAGGATATTTTGCTTATTTACTTTCAGAGTTGGTTTTGACTCAGATATATGTTGTCTTTGTTCCGTACATCTGATTTAGGATATTTCAGGAACTCAAAGATTTCATCACAGTTTACAGGAGATATATGTTAGTGAATAAAAGCTTGTGTGCTTCTATGAATAAAAAAGGCTACTTAGAAATTTCTGCGATAAATACACGGGCCTGTGCATGCACACATACACACACCATAACCTAAACTTCAAATGAAAAACAAATCTGCTTGCACAAGAAAATTTTGGCTTTATTCAGATTAAAAGAAAAAGGACTAAAATATACTTTTCAAGTTAACTGATTTTTCTGGGTAAATCTTGATATTTCTTTTTATTTTTTCTTTCAAATATAGTTGATTTACAATGTTGTGTTAGTTTCAAGTGTACAGCAAAGTGATTCAGCTATACACACACAGACACACCTTTTCAGATTCTTTTCCCTTATAGGTTATTAAAAAGTATTGAGTGTAATTCCCTGTGCTATATAGTAGGCACTTACTGGTTATCTATGTTATATATAGTAGTGTGTATATGTTGATCCCAAACTTCTAATTTATCCCTCCCCTCCCCTCCCTTTTGGTAATCATAAGTTTGTTTCCTATGTCTGTGAGTCTATTCATGTTTTGTAGATAAGCTCATTTGTATCATTTTTTTAAAGATCTATGCAATATCATAGGATATTTGTGTTTGTCTGAGAGCTTCACTTTGTATGATAACCTCTAGGTATATCCATGTTGCTGCAAATGGCATTATTTCATTCTTTTTATGGTTGAACAATATTCAATCGTATATATGTATGACACCTTCTTAATCCACTCATATGTTAATGAACATTTAGGTTGATTCTATGTCTTGGCTATTATAAATAGTCTGCTATGAACATTAAGATGCATGTTATCTTTTTAAATTCTGGTTTTCTGTAGATACGTGCCCAGGAGTGGGATTGCAGGATCATATGGTAACTCCTTAATTTTTTAAAGAACATCCATACTGTTTTCCATAATGATTGTACCAGTTAATCTTCCCACAAACAGTGTAGGAGTGTTCCTTTTTCTCCATACCCTCTGCGGGGTTTGTAAAATTTTTGATGATGGCCGTTCTGACACATGTGAAGTGATACATCATTGTAGTTTTTGTCTGCTTTTATCTAATAATTAGTGATGATAATTTTTTTCATGTGCCTTTGGCCATCTGTATATCTTCTTAGATGAATGTCTACTTAGACATTCTGCTCTTTTTTTTTTTTTCCCTTGCTTTTTAGGGCCACACATGGGGCATATGGAAGTTCCCAGGCTAGGGGTTGAATCGGAGCTACAGCTGCTGGCCTACACCATAGCCACAGCAATACAGGACCTGCAACCTACACCACAGCTCATGGCAATGCCAGATACATAACCTACTGAGTGAGGCCAGGGATTGAACTCACATCCTCATGGATACCAGTCAGGTTCATTACCACTGAGCCACCTTCTGCTCATTTTTTTATTAGGTTTTTATTGTTTTGATATTGAGCTGTATCAATTGTTTGTATATTTTGGAGATTAATACCTTGTCAGTCACATCATTTGCAAATATTTTCTTCCATTTCTGTAGGTTCTTTTTGTTTATGGTTTGTTTATGGTTTTATTTCTTTGCAAAAGCTTTTATGTTTAATTAGGGCCCATTTGTTTATTCTAGTTTCCTAGAATAATGGAAATAAGAAGCAATATCTTTTTGAATCTGTTAAAGCATGTTCTACCCATATTTATCTCTAGGAGTTTTATGGTATTTAGTCTTATATTTAAGTCTTTAATACATTTTGAGTTTATTTTTGTGTGTGGTATTATAGAAAGTTCTAATTTCATTCTTTTACATGTAGCTGTCCAATTTCCCAGCACCACTTATCGAAGAGAATCTCTTTTCTTCTTTGTAAATTCTTGCCTCCTTTCTTGTAGATTAATTGGCCACAGATGTATAGGTTTATTTATGTGCCTTCTCTCCTGTTTTATTGTTCTTTATTTCTGTTTCTGTTCCAGTACCATATTGCTCTGTTATCAGTAGCTTTGTAGTATAGTCTGAAGTTAGAAAGACTGATTCCTCTAGGTCCATTTTCTCTCTCAAGTTTGCTTTGGCTCTTAGGGGTCTTTTGTGTTTTTATTCAAATTAAAAAAAAATTGGTCTAGTCTTGTGAAAAACACCTTGGATAATTTGATGGGGATTGCATCGGATCTGTAGATTGCCTTGGGTAATATAGTCATTTTGACAATATTGACTCTTCCAATTCAATAGCATGTATATCTTTCCATCTGTTTGTGTCAGCTTCAATTTCTTTCATCAACATCTTATAGTTTTTGGAGTGCAGGTATTTCGCCTCCTTAGGTAGGTTTCAAATACATAGATTCTTTTGATCAAAATGTTTTAACTGTTTTTATACACCTGAAGTGATTTTCATATTGCGATGTTAGAGCACTTTAAGTAGAATTGAATATTACCAGCTATAATCTCTTATGCAAAATTTTAAACTTTAGATAACATTTATGTGGATGCTCATAACTAACTATAAAAAATAGTTTATGAAACTATTTCTTATATATCACCTACTATTTGATTTATATTCACAATTCTACATTTGTCTTAATATGTCTTTTTATAGTTATATTTTTTGAGATCAGAATCCAAACAATCCTTACATTTTTAACTATAACTGTTGTATATCAGAATACAACCTTGATAATTAGTCTTTTCCCCCTTCTTTTTTTTTTTTGTTCACACCATTTATTTGTGGTTAAAGGAAGTGAATCACTGTCTTATAGAATTTCTTATATCCCAGGTTCAGCTGAATATATTCTTGTGGCTCTTTAAAAACTTCCTCCATTTCCTTTATTTCCTATAAACTGGTAGTTAGAGTTAGAAGCATTATTATTTTCACATTCATTCTTTTTCTGGGAAAAAAAAAGCTTCTTGGAAAATACTGTTTTCTTCCTTAGTCATATCTGGAAGCACTGGTTGTACCACTTTTAGTGACTGAAAAATAAAAATTTAAAAATTATATTATTTCCCCTGTATTTATTAATGAGAATTCTCATATAAGAAACAATCTAATTACTCAGATACAGTTGACTTTTGAACAACGTGGGTTTGAACTGAGAGATTCCATTAATGAACCAGGAAACGTCCTCAACCCTTGGTGTTCGGAGCTTTTACCAAGGTTTCATTACCTGACTGTGATTACATTCAGAGTCCAAGACTCTTCTGCCCAGAGGTCAGGCAGCTGAAAGTTTCACCTCTCTAATCATGTGGTTGATTTTTCTAGTGACCAGCTCCTGACTCTGGCATAAGTCTCCTCATTATGATACGGTAACATGCCCATCACTCATAAAATTTAAAGGGTTTTGAATTTCTGTGCCAGGAACCAGGGACAAAGACCAGAAATTTTTTTTCTCATTGTAACACACAGTTTGTTTTTAACTTATTGTTATTTTGAATGGTGAATATTGGCTTTTTTGGTTTTTGTTGTTGTTGTTGTTGTTTTCTTTTTAGGGCTGCCCCTGTGGCATAAGGAGGTTCCCAGGCTAGGGGTCGAATAGGAGCTATAGCTGCCAGACTTTGCCATAGCCGCAGCAACACCAGATCTGAGCCATGTCTGTCTTACACTGCAACTTGTGACCATGCCAGATCCTTTAATCCACTGAGCAAGGCCAGGGATCAAACCCATATCCTCATGGATACTAGGCAGATCCTTAACCCACTGAGCCACAATGGGAGCTCCTTAATGGTGAATATTGTTATTATGATACTGCCCTAATATAGGTGCCTTACACAGAATTTTGTATATCAAAGGTGCTCCACTATCTGTATGTTTTCAGGTGGCTCTCAGTCTCCTTGGGTTTGTGAATAAAATGATGCTAATGTTCTTTGTATGCAGTTTTCACACATGTGGGTCTTTTCTCCCATCTTGATTTTTTTCTAAGATTAGGACAACGCCATTTCTGCTTGTATATAATATATCAGTGTTGCTGTTACTGGGTTTGATAAATGAATACTGAATCAAATTCAAAAGTTTAAAAAAAAAAAACACCTCTGAGAACAGAAAGGTTAGGAGGTGTTAGGAAAATACTCTGACTCTTCCATCCACTATTAATTTAAATATGCTGTGTCCCAGAAAAAAAAAAAATCCGCATTTCCTTTATGTCCACTGTTTTGTTTCTATCAGTGATTCTTAAGGCTCATGGCATCATTCAGTCCCCTGAAGGGGAGTTTTCAAGCAGTTACCCAAGCCGGGGAAGACGCCTCTCCCCGTCTACCTTGATAAAGATTTACCTGATTCTCATTTAGTTCACCTGGGCTGAACTTTGGACATTGGTATTTTTAAAAATACACCCAGGCATTAGTGTGAATGCATATTTAACTTAATATAGATTCAGATGTTTACATATAGAAATAATCGTAGATAACTATGTGTGTGTGTATATATACTTAGTCTGAATACATGAAATCCCTTCTTAGTTGAAAATACCTAGAAGCAGCTCCGCAGTAGCAACAAGCAGTCCTAGAGCCCATATCTTAATTTCTCATACATTTTCCAAGAAGTTTAGTTTCTCTTAGCTCCAATAAAACATTTCAGCACTCCTTGGAGAGATGGCTTACTGTAAGACTGGGCAAAAAATATACAAAATAACCCTGGAGTAGCTTGTGGTACCAGAAATTACAGATAAGTAAATAAATAAATTAATGATAAATAGATAAGTAAAACCGCCCACAGTGATGGGGATTTGTTAAAGACATGCAGGAGTCAGTTGAAAGAGCTCCCAATGGCCAAAGCTGTAACAGTTGGAACAATGAAACAATAAAGTAATAGTGCGTTATAACTCGAGGTAAAAAATAAATAGATGCCAGTCCATGCTGACATAAATACATAATTAAAGAAATGGGGGAAATAGACACATCTCCCAGGCAGAGCAGTGTGGGCTCCACATAAAGACTTCCTTCCAAAGAGTCCAGCATCAAAGGAGGTTTAAGAGGAGAAACCTGTAAAACACTCCTCAGCCCAGTGATCCAGATTCACATCAACAGTGACAAGTTGTTGAAAGCATGTACCCTCGGTATTATGGCATTTTACCTCTGTGTTCTTTCTCCTCTAAACTCATAACCCAAGTAGAAGCATAAGACAAATCTGAAGAGAGGGACCCTCTACAAAATACTCGACCAGCCCTCTTCAAACTGTCAAGGTCATCACAAACCAGGTGAGTCTAAGAAACTGTCACAGCCCAGAGAGCTTAAGGAGAACACGATGGCATGTCATGTGGTACCCTGGGTGGGAATCCTGGAACAGAGACTGGACTTGAGGTGAAAACTAAAGAAATAAGAATAAATTATGAGATCAATTTAATGATAATGTATCACTATTGGTTCACTAACTGTGACAAAAGCACCATATTAACATCAGACATTAATGATAGGAGCCTCTGGATATGGGGTAAATGATGACTCTGGGCTATTTTATTTTCACAGTATTTCTGTAAATCCCAGACTATGCTAAAATGAAAAGGCTTATCTAAAAAAAAAACAAAAACCAAAACCAAAAAAACACCTGGCTATTTCTTCCTTCTTTTCCTTTGCAATGTCCTAGACTAAAGGAAAAGGAGAAATTGATCTATTCTACTGCAGTTACAGTACTCATTCAGTATGCCACTCAAGTATAAATTGGATTATCTCAGTTAAAACTAAGATGTGACTTTCTAATAGGCTTAATATTTTCAGGTGGTATTTACACTTTAAAAGAGGCCCTTATTTACTCAAATATCAAAATATAAAACCCAGGAGGTATTTCTGAGCTGAGCCTATTTGATGCTCTATATCTGTAACTTCTATAAGCATTCCTCACAAAGAACAACACAGAAATAGATTCATAAACTTTGACAGATTTCTGAAGTCAAAGAAGACAAAGTTGATAGCTTTTGACACAAATCTGAACTAAAATTTCAAAGGGCCAAACCAGTAGAGACAAAGCATGGTGCAATGGAAAGATACTGGCCACTGATATCAGGTGGACCTGGATTCTAATCATGATAACTTTATGACCCTGGCCATGCTGTGGGATTGCTCTGCATCTCAGTTTCCATCCTTGAAATAGGGATAAAGATTTATTATGCCTAAGTCACATAATGCCTATAAAATGCTACATATAGGAAGTTCCTGTTATGGTGCAGCAGAAGTGACTCCTACTAGCATCCTTGAGGATGTGGGCTTGATCCCTGGCCTTGCTCAGTGGGTTGGGATCCAGTATTGCCCTGAGCTGTGGTGTAGGTCACAGACATGGCTTGGATCCCATGTTGCTGTGGTTATGGCTGTGGCTGTGGCTGTGGCTTAGGCCTGCAGCTATACCTCTGATTCAACCCCTAGCCTGGGAATTTCCATATGCTGCAGGTGCGGCCCTGTAAAGCAAAAAAAAAAAAAAAAAAAATTTTTAATGCCACATACGATGCCTAGCACATAGGAGACAACAAAGATGATAATGTGTTGGAGTTCCCGTCGTGGCACAGTGGAAACGAATCCCACTAGGAACCAGCCATGAGGTTGCAGGTTCAATCCTGGCCTTGTTCAGTGGGTTAAGGATCTGGCATTGCTGCGGGCTATGGTGTAGGCCAGCAGCTGTAGCTCCGATTAGATTCCCAGCCTGGGAACGACCATATAACTGCAGCCCTAAAAAGACAAAAGACAAAAAAAAAAATAATAAAGATGATAATGTGTTGCTATCATCATCACCATCGTGATCATTATCAGTGGCTCCTCCATTCTTAAGCTAAGTAACCTGGAGCGAATCATTCAACATCCCTCAGCTTCAGTTGCTTGTGTAAAATGGCAATAAGAACTATATATTCCATACAGAAGGGCTATGAAAATTAAACGAAGTAATGGTTTTATTTGTTTTTTTCTTATGCTATAACACAGTTGTTTGTATTTATTTCTATTTATCTACCTACCTACCTATTTAATCTCTTCATTTGTCTTCATATCTATCCATCTGCCTTTAACATTTAAACAGACAGAGTTAACAAAACAGCTAGAAAGTTTTCAGTACAAGAACTTGTAATTGTTTTTAACAGTGGAAAGGAATGAGTTTTGAAAAAAACTCAAAAGCTTTCTGTGATATTCATGTGTTCTGGATAAAATTCTCAAATAATGCATATAAATGACAAAAGCCTTAACCTGTGATAATTTAAGAAAAAACTATTGGTTTTGAATGATATCAAAACTGTGGGTGTATTACATTCCCAGTGCCTTGAATTTAGAGTATAAAATAAAACTAAGGCCAGGGGAGGCTGCCTCTACTTACTCCTAATTAAAAAATTGTTGATGTTTTCTTGCTGCTGGCACTGAGGCTGGCTGAGAAATTATGCATAATTCTGGATGCTTTGAAGCCTGAAGCCAATAATACTTCTCTTCTTTTTCTTTTCTTTTTTCTCTTCTCTTCTTTTCTCTCTCTCTCTTTCTTTCTTTCTTTTGCTTTTTAGGGCCACACCTGTGGCATATGGAAGTTTCCAGGCTAGGGGTCGAGTAGGAGCTGTAGCCGCAGGCCTATGCCACAGCCACAGCCACAGCCATGCAGAATCTGAGTCGCGTCTGCCACCTACACCGCAGCTCATGGCAACGCTGGATCCTTAACACTGAGAGTGGTCAGAGACGGAACCTGTGTCCTCATGGATGGTAGTTGGGTTTATTACCGTTGAGCCACAACGGGAATTCCCTTCTTTTATTTTTCAATGCAACTGTCCATATTGCAGGACCCTTGCAAGCAGGTCATCAATAACAATTCAAAACCTTTATGGTCACACTGTGATAAGCAACATGGTGGTTAAATATCCTCTCTTATTCCTGTCATCCTACTCTTCACTAGCACCTGCTCAAGACCACACACTGCTTCCTCCCTCAGGCCATACAGACTCACTTTCCTCTCATATTCCAGCTGGTAAATAGGCAGACATAACGGTCAAATTTTGGTTGAGTCCAACTCTGAGAGCTTTTGGATTAACTGGGAATCTAGCATGGAAAATGAAGGGAAGGGAAAGAACTTGAAGGGAACCCAGGGCTAAAGCCTGAGCAATGCTGCCTTTTGGAGTCAAGTAGAGGAAGAAGAGTAGCAGGTAGGTGTAAAGTAAAGGCCTGGTTAAGGGGATAGGAGGATACCTGAAAGTTTTAGAAGCAGAGCCCAGATGCCCATGCAGGCTTGACAAGGGCTCTTGGGAGACAGTGAAATAAAGACTAACACATGGGTTGACAGCATAGAGATCATTAGAAATAGCAATTTCCGTGGAGGGAGAAGTGTGGGAGAGCTAAGGTGGAGAAGTGAATGGGAGGTAAAAGTGTGGGGGAAACCCATACCTTTCTTTGTGTTTAAAAAAATAAATAAATTCCGTAAAATAAACCATTTCTTTTTTATTGAAGTATAGTTGATTTACAATGTTGTGTTAGTTTCAGGTACACAAAAAAGTGACTCAGTTATATCCATTCTTTTCTGGATTCTTTTCCCTTATAAGTTATTATGAAATACTGAGTATAGTTCCCTGTGAGATACAATAGCCCCTTGAAGGTTATCTATTTTATATACAGTATTGTGTATCTGTTAATCTTATCTATTTTATATATAGTATTGTGTATATGTTAATCCCAAACTCATAATTTATCCCTCCCCTATCCCCTTTCCCCTTTGGGAACCATAAGTTTTCTATGTATGAGGGTCAATTTCTGTTTTATAAATAAGTTCATTTGTTTTTTTTTTAAGATTCCACATGTTAGTGATATTATATGATATTTGCCTTTCTCTGTCTGACTTCACTAAGTAATATACTCTCTAGGTCCATCCACGTTGCTGCAAATGGCATTATTTCATTCTTTTTATGGCTGAGTAATATTCCATACATATGTATATGGAATATATAAATATACCGCATCTTCTTTACCCATTCATCTGTTGATGGACATCTAGTTTGCTTCCAGGTCTTGGCTATTTTATTTATTTATTTATTTTTCATATTAGCATTATTTTATTTATTTATTTTTAATTATTTCCCCAATACAATTTTTTTCCTGCTATACCACTTGGTGACCCACTTACATAGATACCTTCTATTTTCTCACATTATCATGCTCCATCATAAGTGAATAGACATAGTTCCCAGTGCTATACAGCAGGATCTCATTACTAATCCATTCCAAAGGCAATAGTTTGCATCTATTAACCCCAAGCTCCCCATCCTCCCCACTCCCTCCCCCTCCCCCTTGGCAACCACAAGTCTGTTCTCCAAGTCCATGATTTTCTTTTCTGTGGAAAGGTTCATTTGTGATTAGCTATTTTAAATAGTGCTGCAATAAACATTTGGGTGCATTTATCCTTTCAAATTATAGTTTTCTCCAGGAGGCATTTCTAAAGCCAGTATCAAAAACTATATTCACCTACACATGTGTGTACAATGCTCCTTGCATTTCATGTAATGGTTGACATGGAGCATGAACTCAGGTCCATACGATCTCAATGCTAACCCCAGCCTGGCCTGTCCCGCCTTTCTACTGTACCATGTTACAGCTCTGTCCAAAGTACCACCCTTTTATGACTTTTTCTTTTCATATGCCTTCATGATTAGATTTCTTTGCTACTCTCTTTCTGAGATACTATTTTCAGGTCAATACATCCACCCTATTTCCTAGGAGAAACTGGCTTCCAAGACCTCATTGCATGGTAGAGCAAGTTGTTCCTTTTTTTTTTTTTTTCCCTTCTTCCTTCAATGCCCCTTAGCTGACCATACAGTAAGAGCAAAAACCCAATAACTTCTTATGGTCTATAGGTTACATGACCCAATGGTCACATGACCACCTAGCTCCTGACCCCTCTCTAAACCTCTCTCACCACTTTCCCTCGTCATTCCTAATGTCATTTGGAACTGCGCCCAAATGTCACCTTCTCTAACATGCCTACCTCAAAAAGCAACTCCTGTTTCTCTCTACCTCTTCTTCTTAGTTACTATATTTTTCGTAGTATTTATCTCCCTCTGATTTTATTGTTTATTTGGTATTTGTTTATCTACTGGTTCTCTACCACTCTTCCCACACCCAAAAGTAATCTTCATGTATTAGCCAGTATGGTGAACAGGTTCTTGGTACAAAGTAGCTTCTTGGAGGATTACAGTGCACATTAATGTAGGGTAGTTGAGATGTTCTATCATAAAGTTTAACCCAGCACAAATGGGACAATTTGCCTAAAAGATATTTTTTTTATCATAACGTATTTTATTTCTTTGGAAATTTTTATGGCACTCTATTTTTGTGGAATATAAGAAATGCATAAGTGGAGTTCCCATTGTGGCTCAATGGTAATGAATACTAGAACTGACTAATATCCATGAGGATGCAGGTTCAATCACTGGCCTTGCTCAGTGGGTTAAGGATCCCGCTTTGCAGTGAGCCATGGTGTAGTTCACAGATTCTGCGTTACTGTGGCTGTGAAGTAGGCCGGCAGCTGTAGCTCTGATTCGACCCCCTACTCTGGGAACTTCTGTATGCCATGGATGTGGTCCTAAAAAGCCAAAACCAACCAACCAACCAACCATAAGTGCATGGTACAGTATAGTGGGGAAGGTCAGTGCGCTGCAGTAATTAAGAGTGTAGTGTAGACTCTAAGTCCAGGTCTGCTTTGATTATATCCTGGCTCCAAGGCTGCCAGCTGTGTAACTCTGGACAGGTTATATAATCCTTCTGTGACTCAGTTTCTTGAGTGCAAAATGAAGGTGATAGTATTGGGACCTACGTCTTTAGTTGAAATGAAGATAAAATGGGCTAATCCATTTGGTATTTAAATATCTGACTCATAGTACGTACCTTCTAGCTCTTCGCCCATTACATGCTCATGTTTTTCAGTAAAAATAAGTGCCAACACACTGTTAGTTTTCAAACTCTTTTAGACCCTGGCAGTTTTAAAAAGCAAAGGGCTTTCAGTCTCTTGGTAGTGACCTCCTTTCCAGGAATTGCTCTTAGGCTGTTTAACCTCTCTTGCCCATTTCGCTGAAAATTTCATAATCTCATAATGACCTCTTAATATTTTGTTTCTCACTGTTAAGCTGTACTCAAGCTCAAAAAAAAAAAAATAATATGATGTTCCGACCATACAGATATGCAATTGTCTTTCACAAATAATTGTTCCCTCTTTCTCTGCTTATGTTTCTGGCCTCTATCTGTCTCTGTCTTTATTTCAGTCTCTTGTCTGTCTCTCTCTCTCTTTTTTTAACTGAAGTTGATTTACAGTATTTGTTAGTTTCTGATGTACAACAAGGTGATTCATTTAAATATATACTTATATATTTACATACATACATTTTTTGGGGGTCTTTTTTAGGGCCTCGCCCATGACATATGGAAGTTCCCAGGCTAAGGGTCTAATCAGAGCTGTTGCTGCCGGCCTATGCCAGAGCCACAGCAATTCCAGGACCGAGCCACATCTGCCACCTACACCACAGCTCACGGCAACTCTGGATCCCTAACCCACTGAGCAAGGCCAGGGATTGAACCTGCAAACTCATGGTTCCTAGTTGGATTTGTTTCTGCTGTGCCACGATGGGAACTCCCTATATACATATTTTTAAATATTTTTTCCATTATGGCTTATTACAGGAAATTCAATACAGTTCCCTGTGCTATACAGTAGGACCTTGCTCTTAATCAATTTTATGTATAGTATGTATCTGCTAATCCCAAACTCCAAACTTATTCTTCCTCTACCCCCTTACCCCTTTGGTGATCATAAATTTGTTTTCTATGTCTGTGGGTCTGTTTCTGTTTCACAAATAAGTTCATTTATTTCATATTATAGATTCCATGTGTAAGAGATAGCACACAGTATTTGTCTTTCTCTTCCTGACTTACTTTACTTAGTATGATAATCTCTAGGTTCATCCATGTTTTTCCATATGGCATTATTTCCTTCTTTTTTATAGCTGCATAGTATTCCATTGTGTGTGTATGTGCATATACATATATACATATGTGTGTATGTGTATACCATATCTTCTTTACACATTCATCTGTCATCTGTCAATGAAATTTGAGTTGCTTTCAAGCCCTGGCTATTGTAAATAATGCTGCTATGAACATTGAGGGTGCAGGTATTTTTTCAAATTAGAGTTTTCTCCAGATATATGCCCAAGAGTGGGATTGCTAGATTATATGGAAACTCTGTTTTTTTTTTTTTAGAGGAATCTCCATACTCTTCTCCATAGTGGCTGCACCAATTGACATCCCACCAACACTGCAGGAGACCTCTCTTTTCTCTACACCCTCTCCAGGATTTGTTATTTTTGTATCTCTGTCTTTATCTCAGCCTGTTTCTATCCTAATTTATATTTGTCTATTTGGCTTTTTCATTATCTCTGCTTCTGCCTGCCTTTATATCTTTCTTTGTCTCTTTTTGTATTTCTTATACACATACAAAAACAATGTACATGATGTGTCTGGTTTTCTGTGCATGTGTATTTCCCCAGACATGATTCTAATTCATCTTTCATGTTATCCCAACTCTTCTCTTTCTCTGTGATGAGGCACTGGTCTTCCATAAGACATATCAAGTTCTCTTAACTTGAGCCTTTTGAGTTGGGTTGAGTGGAAGATAAAGGCTCCTCTTAATGGCTCCTTTTCTTTAAATCAGCATTGCACACATGCCAGTGTCTATTTGGAAAGTGTTCCTTTTGGGAGGATTTTTTTCCCCCTTGACATCCCATTTAAAATTATCCATTTGTGGTTCAGTCTTTGTCTCTGTTTTGCAACTCAGCCCCACCCGAGGTCAATCACCTCTCTTCTCTGCTTTTCAATTATCTTTGGTGCTTTTATTCCCATGCACAACTTTAGTTGCTACCTAGCAATTTGAATCAGGGTGTTCAGCCTCTGAGATTCGTGAATGAATAGCCCCCCTGATAGTAAGTGTTGGTTGACAAGCCCCATTTTCTGTCTGCCTTGTTAAGCGATAGGAAGAATGAAATATAAATAGAAAGTCAAATCCTTGTATCTTCTCTTGGGTAATTCTCCTATTAATTTCAGTGTGAGCAGAAAATCTGTGGTCTTAATTTGCAGCAAGGACATTTGACACTAGCATTTTAAACAGATTTGTCTGGAGTATATTGGAAGTTGATTTTCAAGACGTCAAAATAATATCTAGAAGAACCTGTCATGGTGGAATTTGTTTTTGTGGGTTAAAAAAATACCGCAACAACTTTTGACCTATATAATCTGTCTTCAGAAAGTGGTTTCCACATGCATGACATATTTAGACTGCCTAGTAAAAACACAATTTTTGTTTGACAGTTTTAATATTTTGAACACTCCATGTTGATGTTTTTATCAGATGGGTTGGTTGTTTTCATTGACAGTGGGAGTTTGCAAACTAATGAGGAAACTAAGAAAGGAAATTAGCTTGAAGCTGCTGAGTGTTTGCGACCAGAAGGTAAATGAAGGAGGTATTAGATCTGGAAATAATTACCATCACTGCCACAGTCCTCCATTAGTGCTGGCAAAAGACCCAGGGTCTGACAGTTAAATTAAAGCTTGCAACCTAGTGAAAAATTAGCAGCAGAAAGCTTGAATTCTGGTAACATCACAGTGCACGCCGTTTACTGTAGGACTTGACAGTTTTGCTCCATTCATAAGATTCATTGGTGAGGTAAGATGACTTAGAAGATGTAGAAAACAAATTCTTCTGTAGCAAGCAGTGTTTATAAAGCAATGACACCACCAGTCTGACGTTAACGTAGAACCTTGCTCAGTGAGATTCTTCCTTTTTTATGTGGTACTGGATGATGAATGGAGTCTGGGATTGGAAGTCAGATGGAGTTGAATATGAAGCCCAGTTCCAGCACTTATTGGCTGTGTGTTCTCAGGCTGGTGACTTCACTTTTCTGAGCCTTAGTTTCCTTACCTTCAAAGTATAGATATTACTATGAAATACCTAATAAAAGTTACTGGGAGTAAGTAAGCTAATTCATATAAAGGACATAGCATGATGCCTGGCACATCATAAATGATGCCATTAGTAGTTGATCTTATTCAAGCAAATGGTGGAGGAGGAGATTAATTGCTTTAGAGACACTTGGAGGCTCCTTGGAAGAGGTGGAAGTTGAGATTCATCTTAAACTAAGAGTGAGGGCTTGACATGAGCATGTAGGTTGGGAGAAGAATGGCAACCTAGAAAGAGGAGAATACTTGAACAAGATGTGAAGATGGGAGAGTTTATGTCCTATTCAAGGAATAAGAGAAGGGGCAGGGAACAGAGAACAGCCTTGAGTTTTAATAGCTTCAGGACCACTTTCTTTGTAATTCATCATACATAAGAAAGGGCCTCTAGGGAGTTCCCATTGTGGCTCAGAGGAAATGAACCTGATTAGTATCCACTAGGATGTGGGTTCGAACCCTGGCTTTGTTCAGTGGGTTAAGGATTTGTCACTGACATTAGCTATGGTGTAGGTCGCAGATTCGGCTTGGATTTGGCATTGCTGTTGCTGTGGCATAGGCCGGCAGCTGTAGATCTGATTTGACTCCTAGCCTGGAAACTTCCATGTGCTGCACCTGGGGCCCTAAAAAAAAGAAAAGAAAAAAAGAAACGGGCTTCTAGTGTAGCCAAGTGACTTGTTTCAAACTAGGTTCTCTTAAGCATCAGGCCACAGGAAAGACCAAGTGAGGCGTCACCATTCAGGTAGTTTGGCTGTTCTTCCAAGATTCTCAAATGCATTAACTCTTTCCCCTTACCCCGTCCAGTACTTACCAATCTGATGACTGAAAAATGGTATCTTCTGGTTGATTCCTCATTTGAAAAATGGATATAGTGCTGCAATACTACATATAATATAATGCTATAATCTCTTAGGAAATTAATCTGACAGTATCTGTTATAATTAGCTATAGGAATACCCCATTTACCCACAAATTTAACTTTGAGGATTTGAGCTATAAATGTACTAGTACATGAAGATCAAAGTATTAGCATGTTTATTGCATTTTAAATGCTTATTACTAAGGATGGCTAATAAAAGTAGAAGCAAATTCAGTGTCATAGTTGAGTTAATGGACAGACCGCTCATTTTACAGAATGTTATATAGCTTTTAGAGGAATTAATTATACATATACATCTTAACCTGAGCACACTGCATGCTGCAAAGAGAGTAGTATGATCCAGTTATTTAAAAAAAATATTAAGAAACTTGATGCATGTGACCATCTATGCCTACATATGGTTGTATGAACATAGAAAAAAGTGTGGAAGCTCACACCAAATTTAGTCATGTCTCTGGTGGAAGGGTGACAGGGATTAAGTGAGAAGAGAACAATAGTTGCCATTTTCTCTGTAAATCTTTCTGATTTTGACTTGTTTTCAGAAGCATGCATTTTGTAACTTGAAAGGAAAATCCAATGATATCTATATAAAAGGCACTCATGGGCTGAATGGAAGATACAGTAAAAGAAAAGCAGAGTAAAAGCAAAGGAAAATTGTGGAATACTTATACCACATCTTTATTCACTCATCTGTTGATAGACACTTAAGTTGCTTCCATGTCTTGGCTATTGTAAATACCTCAGCTATGAACATTGGGGTGTATGAATCTTTTTGAATTAGTTTTCATCTTTTCTGGATATATGCCCAGGAGTGGGATTGCTGGATCATATGGTAGCTCTATTTTTAGTTTTTCAAGAAACCTCCATACTGTTTTTCCCTAGTAGCTGCACCAATTTACATCCCCACCAGCAGTGTAGGAGCGATCCCTTTTCTCCACACCCTTTCCAGCATTTTTTGGGGGGGAGGGGGATAAACTTTTTGTTTGTGCTGATCAGTGTTTTAATTTTAATTTCTTTAGTAATTAGTCATTTTGAGTATCTTTTCATGTACCTGTTGGCCATCTGTATGTCTTTTTTTTTTTTTTTTAGGACCATACCCGTGGCATATGGAGGTTCCCAGGCTAGGGGTCTAATCAGAGCTATAGCTTCCGGCCTACACCAGAGCCACAGCATTGCCAGATCCAAGCCACGTCTGCAACCTATACCACAGCTCACGGCAACACTGGATCCTTAACCCACTGAGCAAGCCCAGGGATTGAACCCACAACCTCATGGTTCCTAGTCAAATTTGTTTCCTCTTTGCCACCACAGGAACTCCACTGAATGTCTTCTTTGAAGAAATGTCTATTTGGGTCTTCTGCCTATTTTTGATTGATTTGTTGTTTTTTTAATATTGAGTTGAATGAGCTGTTTGCATATTTTGGTTAATGACCCATTGTCAGTCACATCATTTGCAAATATTTTTTCCCGGTCTGTAGATTTTCTTTTCATTTTGTTATGGTTTCCTTTGCTATGCAAAAGCTTTTAAGTTTGACTAAGTTCCATTTGTTTATTTTTTCTTATACTTTTGACTTGGGAGACTGATCTAAGAATATATTGCTACACTTTATGACAGAGTCTTTGTTTTGCCTGTGTTCTCTTCTAGGAGTTTTATGGTGTCATTTGCTATATTTAGATCTTTAGGACCTTTTGAGTTTAATTTTGTATATGGTGTGAGGGCATGTTCTAACTTCATTGACTTATATGAGGCTATCCAGCTTTCACAACACTACTTGCTGAAGGGACTGTCTTTTCTCCATTGTATATTTTTGCCTCCCTTTTTGAGGATTAGTTGACATTAGCATATGGATTCATTTCTGGGGTCTCTCTTCTGTTCTGTTAATTCACATGTCTCTTTTTTGTGCCAGTACCATACTGTTTTAATTATTGTAGCTTTGTAGTATTGTCTAAGGTCTGGAAGGGTCATGCTTCTAGCTTTGTTCCTTTTTTTCTTTAAGATTACTTTGTCAATTCTGGGTCTTTTGTAGTTCCATATAAATTTTAGGTTTGTTTGTTCTAGTTCTTTGAACAATGTTATGGATAATTTGATAGGAATCATGTTAAATATGTAGGTTGCTTTGGGTAGTATGGCCACTTTAACAATATTAATTCTTCCAATCCAAGGGGTATGGGATATCCTTCCATTTTTTTTTTGAATAATTTGAATTTCTTTTATTAGTGTTTATAGTTCTCAGTGTATGGGTCTTTCATCTCCTTGGTTAGGTTTATTCCTAGATATTTTATTTTTTGATGTAATATTACAGATTTTTTTTTACTTTTTCTTTCTAATATTATTAGTGCAAGGAAATGCAACAGGTTTCTATATATTAATCTTGCTGTCTTTAGAATTCTCTCTTTAAATTTTTACCATTTTAATCATGGTATGCCTTAGTGTGAATCTTTTTGGGTTCATCTTGTTTGGGACTCTCTGTGGTTCCAGTACCTGCATATCTGTTTCTTTCTTCAGGCTTGGAAAGTTTTTAACCATAATTTCATCAAGTAAACTTTTATTCCCCTTCTTTCTCTCTTCTTCTGGGACCCATATAATGTAACCTAGCTGACTCAAAAATAGGATGGTAACATCAAAGGCTTGGAGGTCCTCCCTGGGGATTGAGTGACTCAAACCTCATATCAGGCACAGATTCCAACCTTATCACTTCTCTTCCCTTCCTAAGTGACTCTGTGTGGATCTTTCTTTACAGCCTTGGTTTGTAGACAAGTTTTTCTGACAGTCTCACTTGTTTTTGGTGAGAATTGCTCCTCACGTAGATGTATTTTTGATATGCTCATGGTGGGAGGTGAGCTCAGCATCCTCCTACTCCACCATCTTGATCTCCTCTCCTCCCAAGTACAAATTTGAGTTTTCCTGTAAAATAGGAGAGGTATCTCTCTGAAGTACTAAAGTTTTGAGAAAGTTCATAAAACAAATGGCTTAATTTTCTTGTCTCTTTTTTGAAATACAGTTATGTGACTAACGAAATACGGTTATGTGACGAATACTTTCAAGGGTACAAAGTAAAAGAAAGTGGGAACTAAACTACATTTTATGATTTAGCAATTATAAAGTCTTGGGAGCTGGAATATCACTGTAAGGTTAGACAAGAAAATGATGCTTGATTATGATATTTCCAGGCTCATAGTGTCAGTACCATAATTTAAAAGACTCAAGTTTGGGACTGTGATGCTTTCCATTTTCACATTTTCTCCTGCCTTTGTAAATTCTAAGAATTCAGAGATCTTCTGTACCTGTGCCATTATCAAGTATTGAAACTGTTGTCTCAAAACCTATTTCATTGTATTCAAAGCTATAGAGTTTTCTACAGTTTAGACATTTCCTTCCAGCCAAAAGATTACACAATGGTGTAATCAGAGAGTCATGTAAGCTAATTATCTATGGTTGTATTTTGATTCAGATTCAGCTTTCCTAATAAGAGATTTCTCAATTAAGTTTTGTGCCATTATGGATAGTGGTAGAACTTTTTCTTGTATGCATATAAATGTGTGTGCATACATGGGAGTGTTAAAGATGCAACATGTGGAAAGCTGTCCAGGGAAGATTAGTGGTCTGAAGGCCTCTGTCCAAATACTGAAATTTTCAAACCCTTTTCCAACCAGTGGGTGCAAGATGCTTGGGCTGGAAGTAAAAAAAATCTGGGTTGCATTATGCTTCTTCCTATTGTGTATTCTGTGTCCTGGGAGAGTTTCCCCTCTCTGGGCCTCAGTTTTCCCATCTGTAAAATGAACACATTAGGTGAATCAGAGCTTTTGCCATTGAGTGTCCTAGTCCTTCTCCCTGTCTAGTCATTCCTTCTCCTCTGACCTCCAGCCCCACATTTATGCCAATTCAACATAGTCGACTCATTCTCTCTTACATCTCCCATCCCAATCCACTACCTTCTGCTGACTTTTAATGTCATCACCACTATAACAGGATAATTTCCCAAAAGAGATAAAATCATGTGTCCATACTGATATAAAGTAAACACATGTGTACTAGGTTGAATAGCATCCCCCTATTCATCTCTCTGCATGTGACCTTATTTGGGGATAAAGATGTAATCAAATTAAGATGAGGTTATACAGGGTAGGTCTTAAATCCAGTGACTGGTGCCTTATTTCCAATGACAGAAATTTTAAAACAGACTTACACAGGCATTTAAAGGATGGAACTGGTTAAGGATCTTGAGATGAAGTCTTCCAGGATTTCAGGTGAGCCTAAATCTAGTGACTTGCATCCTTGTAAGAGGAGGAAAGGACAAAGAAAGACACACAGGCACACTGGGATGAAGATGGAGGCAGAGATTGTAGTCATGCTGCCACAAACCAAGAGAGACCAGGAGCCACCAGATGGTAGAAGAAATCAAGAAGGACTCTCTCCTAGAGCCTCTGGATGGTCCTGCCAACACCTTAATTTTGGCTCAGTGAGATTGATTTTAGACTTCTGGCCTCCACAACTGCAAGGCAATACATTTCTGTTGTTTTAAGCCACTGTGTTTGAGGGAATTTATTTTGTCAGCCCTTGGAAACTAGTACAAGGGGAGAAAATAATTCAATTTTCAGTGGGAAATAATTCAATTTTACTAACTTTTGCTGAGGAACTACTCTGTGGCTTCCAGATTTGGACCAGGCACGGGGCATTTGGAAACTACTGACCAGGGCTCTGATCATCTTTGATAACACATGGTAGTGGCCACACAACCTGGGCTTTTGGCCTCCTTCTGTGACTCTTCTTCATCTTTCTCTTCCTCCTCTTCTTCCTCTCCTCCTCCCTGCCCCCTCTTCCTCCACATCCTCATCCTTCTTCTTTCTACTTCCACGTGGATCTTCCTTTTCTTTTCTCTTTCCTCAGTAAATTTTTTTTTTTAAAAGGGCTGCACCTGCTGCATGTAGGAGGTTCTCAGGCTAGGGGTCTAATCAGAGTTACAGCTGCCAGCCTATGCCACAGCCACAGCAATGCCAGGTCTGAGCTGTGTCTGTGACCTACACCATAACTCTTGGCACCATCAGATCCTTAACCCACTGAGCGAGGCCAGGGATCAAACCTCATCCTCATAGTTCCTGGTTGGATTCATTTCTGTATTTCTGCTACGCCACAATGGGAATCCCCCCCCCCTTTTTTTGCATTTTTTAAAGTTTCATTCATGTATAGTTGATTTACAGGATCTTCCTATTCAGTACCTGGTTTGGGTTTTATCATTGTATTGGGTCCTCCCAATGTTTATAGATAAAAGCTGCTGATTGAATTAGTATTTATTTAGCTTGTTCATTCAATACATAGTCACTGAGTGTCTGCTTCATTCCAAGCACTATTCTAGATGTTAGGGATATGGTCGTGGCAGGGGGGGGGGGAAAGGGGGGAGATGAAGGAATGAGAGCATCACTTCAAACTCTCTCAGCCCTACCTCTTACTCCAGATGCTGCCGTAACATCTAGTTGAGAGCAGAGGTCAAGAGTTTTCAGCTGGTCAGTTTCCACCCTGGACCCTCATGGTGTATCTCTGGCTTCTCTGACACCATGGTGGCCTACGAGCACTGATTGGCCTTTAGTTGGGACATGGTAGTCATGAATGTGTGTGTGTGTGTGTGTGTAATGCCCATGAGACCACCTTGAACAATGGGGCTGAGCAGATGAATGCTCCAAAGCAGAGAGGTCTAGATGCATTTCATCAGCATCTGTAGACTGAGCACCCTCAGCAGGGGCCACCCCATTCTGCCTCTTTGCTTTTCTTTCTCCTTCCCCTGGTTCCTCCTCCCTGGACTCCCTCCAGCCCCCTATAATCACTTCCCAAAGAAATGACCTGTGGGGGCCCTCGTCATGGTTACTGCTCTTGCAAGACAGGCAAAGGCGGTGTTCTTCCTTCCCCACAGTTCCTTCCTCTGTCAGATCTACCTTCCCTACAACCTCAAGCTAAACTCATCTTGTGCAAATCACTTCCCTCTTTGCTTTGGGACCACTTACCCTCTGGGCCTGGCCATGTTGTTATTTTTCTAATCATAATGAAATAAAAATATGAAATATGAGGAGACCAGAGCTGTTGAAGGGGTCCATCAGGCATTAATGTCATGGTTGTTAAATGCCAGGGATTGCTCTGAATAGCAGGTTTAGGTCTTCCTTGTCACATCCTTACGGTGCATCTGGGGAACTGCAGCAGAAAAGTGGGGTGTCATTTCCAACTCTTTACTGTTTCCTTTGAGCAGAAATAAATCAAGAGCCTTTAGTGACTCCAGTTATAGTGTTGTATTAGTTTCCTGTTGCTGCTGAAACAAATTACCACAAACTATTGGCTCAAAACAACATAAATTTCTTACCTTATAGTTCTGGAAGTCAGAAACCCTAAAACCAAGGTGTTGGCAGGGCTGCATTCGTTTTAGAGGCTTTAAAGGAGAACCCATTTCCTTGCCTTTTCCAGCTTCATGAGGTCCCTGCGTTCCTTGGCTTGTGACTTTTTCCTTTCATCTTCTAAGTACATTGTTCCAAGCTATAATTCCCTCATTTTTTCCTTCTTGGTCTTGCTTCCTGCCTCCCTCTTATAAGACCCATTGTAGTTATATTGGACTCAGCCAGATAATCCAGGATAATCTCCCCATCTCAGAGTCCTTAGTTTAATCACATCTATAAAGTCCCTTTTCCATATGTTACCTGCAACATATTCGTCTGTTCTGGGGATTAGGGCACAGGAATTTTTGGAATAGGTCATTATGTAGTCAGTTGCAAGGTTTCTTTTATCTTAATTATGGCATTGATGAAAAGCTCTCTCTCTTTTCTCTCTTTCTGCCTGCCTGCCTGCCTATCTGTCTGTCTATCTATCTATCTATCTATCTATCTATCTATCTATCTATCTATCTATCTATCCCTCCATCCACCTATCCATCTATCATCTATCATATATAATCTATCTACTTACTTGCATCCTTACCCATTTCACTGATCATAATTCTTAAATAATGAGGGACTTTTTTACCTGGAATAATTATCAAACAAAATGCATGTTAAGCAGAGAACCTTCAGAAAATGAAAAAAATTTCATCACTGCAGAGGAACAAGATAATTTTAGAAATGACACTTGGATTCTGGAGCACCTTGTTCAAAAGTAATATGCTTTCCAGGAGGAAATCTTATTATGTGGAAGCCTCAAGTTGTATCAGGACTTCAATCATTGCCAGCCTCACTGGGTCCAAAATGAGGTATCTGCTCAAAGATTAGGGAGCTTCTGCTCAACTTTTAATTGATACTATTAGGTTGTGATCTTAATATTTGGCCCATTTTTCCTCTTCTAGCCCTAGTGGGTGGGCATTTTTCTCCCTTGGGTTTGCCAAAAGCAAAAAGAAACAATTCCAGCCACCGGTGACTTAAAAAAAAGATTTATTATTTTCTACCAAAGAACAGCTGTAATAACAGAGGACCATGTGTGTCCACCGCAGTTTGTGTTCATCTCTGCACACTATCAGAATCCCATCTTGTGGTTCCTTTTCTCCTGTTGAGGTTGTTGTAATAGTTGTATGTAAGATAATGATCTCAGAAGCCTGTGTTCTGTTGGAGGCATGATGGGGAGACCTGAGCTTCTTTCAATGCTTCAGTGTTGTAATTTCCAAGAAAGTGAAAATTTTCTATTCAAAGTGGCCTCTGCTTCTCTGGCCACTTATTCATTGATCAGCCTGAGCATGTGATGTAATCAGTCTTTCAGTGGATAACCAGAAGAGTGGGTGGTGAAATCAGACAGAGTGATAATTTTCCCAGTCCAGAAACGTGGTGTTGATGCCTCCAGTAGCAGCATTCATTGGTACCCCGTGTTGGTGAAGGAGCCAGGGAGTTAAGATTATAACCAAGGACCAGAGCGTTCAGGGGGAAGTTCTTTCCTGCCCTCTGGCATTGGCTGAGACCATATCTTTATGTACCGAGACTATTCTCCTCCTACAAAGACCAATGGACTAGGGAAAGGATTCTTTCAGACACGTCATCCTAGGACTTAGTTTAGCAGGTGTTAAGGGTTTGTGTCTTTGTATGTACATGCCAACAATTAGGCATTTGAAAAAAAACAATCATTTTGGACAGAATTTTTGACCTCAGAATAGTTGCCCTTGGCAACTACCAGCTACATTATAGCCCTAGGTGGTTGTTCATTTGTTCTAGTTCACCTTCGTGGCTAATCCTCTCCTTCCTGACCATCTATAAAAGTGGTTCTCCTTCCTCCAACTTTCCTCTACCTTCACTTTCGATAGATCTACTTTTGCATGTTATTGGTCAGAAACATCAAACAGCTCTCCATTTTGTATGTTTCCTATTGAACAGAGTCCAGCCTTCTTGGTCAGGTCCAAGGCTACACTTCTAGTCTCATCTCCCACTTTTCCCCGAAAGTTTCAGCTACTGAAGACATTGCCTTTTCTTGCACCCATGACTTTGGTCAACACTTATTTCAGCATAGAATTTGCTCTCTCATCCTTTTTCTACAAATCCTTGTCTATTCTACATGTGATAGTTTCAGTGCTTTCTGCTTCCAAAAGTGTGCCAGTATTTTCTCAAGCAGGTGAAACCTTTTCTCCTTGCAGTTTTTCCTCTTAGACATTGTTTCTGCAAACTCTCCTTCTTATATACTGTTTCTGAGAAACATTTGGTCTCATTACCAATTATGATTTAAAAAAAAAGTTTATAGTTCATGTCATAATTCTCTTCAAGGCTTGACTTACTAGGAAGAATGTCAATTTAGTATTGTCCAAGTTAGCCATCCCTCTCCACTTAGAATGATTCAGTTAGCTAGTATAACATATTTTGTAAAGAAAATGCTGTAGTATTTCCTTAGCATTTTTAAAGAACTATTTAAACCATGGGCTCTTGCTCCCCAAAGAGTTAACAAGGCAAAATTCCAGAGAATTTTGCATAACATTTCAGAATGTTCTAAGAGCCCTTGAAGTTGATCCATGAACCACCATACCCTCACTTGTCAAGATTAAAACATTGTTCTTAAGGAATTCCATTCATGGCTCAGTGGGTAACAAACCTGACTAGGATCCATGAGGATGCAGGTTTGATCTCTGGCCTCGCTCAGTGGGTTAAGATTCCCTCGTTGCTGTGGCTGTGGTGTAGGCTGAAAGCTGCAGCTCCAATTCAACCCCTACCCTGGGAACTTCCATATGCCATGGGTATGGCCATAAAAAGAAAAAAAAAAAAGAAAGAAAATTTTCTTCAATATATTAATCTCTCGCAATGTGTATTAGCTGAAGCACAAAGGAACTGTATTTGGTATTGCCAGTGGACAACTTCCTACAGGTTTAATATTAAATTTGATTTAATAGCTGTATTTTTATGGGTCTACTGTGAGAATGATAAGAAAAGAGACTATATGTGGGCCTTGATATGTTTACGACATTGTGAATGTTCTTTGCTTAGATGTAAGTGAAATATACATTTTGTCTCTGTACTGATCAGAAATGCTCAAATGCAAGTTGCCAAGGGCTCGGACTACCCTCTTTGTGGCATAAAAATAATTTCCCCAGATCAGTAACAAACCATTTAGTGCATCGGATTCAATTCACTGATAAAAGTATATCCCTCTGGTCTCAATGGGGCTATTTCTTACTAAGCAGGACTGAAGCTGTAGCTATTCAATATCAAATGAACTGTTTGAGAGGTTCTTTGTGGTTGTTCTACAAAGTTGTTCAAACAGCTGTGGGCCAAGTAACTATTATTAGGGTCATTATTATGATAGAGGATATGTTCTACATGCAAGCAGCAGAGTTTTGGGTGAGAGCTGTTCTCAGCGCTTCGGTGTCAGGATGTGTGAGTGTAAAACTGAACTCTCTCTCTCTCCCCCTCTTCCCCTTGCCTTCTTTCTGCTCCAAGTTTGTGGCTTCCCTCCCAGAGGGCTTCTTCACCCTTTTTCTGGTGCTCTGCTTATTTCTGCTGATTTGTACTGTGTAATTTTCCTCTTCATTCTTTCCACTGACATTACTGCCAATCCCTCAAACTCAGACAACTGCAGTGCCCTCCAGTCATTCCTCCATCTTCTATTATCTCCTCCATACAAACAAGCATCTTTAAAAAATCACTTTTGATTGATGTAGATAATATGTGAATACATTCCTCTTATTAAAAAACCATGGAGGATGTATGTGGGTGAAATCTCTTGGACAACCTTCTTCTCTCCCAAGTTGTATCCCTCTCTCCAGACTCCTCATACCCATGCATGTGAACTTCCAGACATCATCCTTTGTATTTGCCAACATATGTGCCCCTAGAAAATACATAGAAATATGTGTGTATATTAGTAGTATATCAACTTGTTATTTGGCAATGTGCTTTTTTGCATTCAACAATATGACTTGGAGATCTCTTCAAGTTCTTACATCGAGACTGACTTCCTTCCTTTCAACTACTGCATAGGGTTCCCTAGTATAAATATGCCATAGCTTACCTGGCAATTTTCCTATGGATATCTTCATATTTTCATTATTAAAAGCAGTGAGATTTATCTCTTCATCTTCCAAAACACCTCTCAGTGAACACTCCTTTATAAACCTTTCAGGTGCCCACACCAGAAAGTCCAGATGCCATTTGGGCAGGTTCCTAGTCTGGTCCTCATCCTCTTTTTATATTTTAATTCTCACTGCTCCCCCCCATGTGTCTACTGCCAAGCTGGTCTTTACATTCCCTAAACACTCTTGTGCTTTGGCGCATTCAACACAAGATTGATTTTTTTTTTTTTATCACGTTCATGATCATTGCCACCATCAGCATCGTCATCGTCTTCATTGTCATCATCATCACATCACCACTTAACCATGTTTAGTACTTATTATATTCTAGTCATTTCCTAAGTACTTTACACCTGTCTAATCGGTCCCCATTTTCCAAGTACTTTACATGTGTCTGATCTTTCCCCTTACCCTGTGATTGAGGCATCATAACTCATTTTGGAGTTCCCATTATGGCTCAATGGGTTAAGAATTCGACTAGTATCCATGAGGATGAAGGTTCGATCTCTGGCCTCGCTCAGTGGGTTAAGGATCCAGCGTTGCTGTAAGGTGTGGTGTGGGTAGCAGACACGGCTTGGATCTGGCATTGCTGAGGCTGTGGTGTAGGCTGGCAGCTGCAGCTCCAGTTTGACCCCTAGCCTGGGAACTTCCATATGCTGTAGGTGTGGCCATAAAAAGACAAAATAATAATAATAATAATAATAATAATAATAATAATAATAATAATAATAATAATTTTCCTCATTTTAAAGAGAAAGCAACTAAGACCCAACAAGGTTAAATAATTTTTACAAAGTCAGTTGGCATGTCCATGGTCAGGATTCAAGTCCAGGCAGGCAGTCCAGCTCCAGAGGCAATGCCCCTAACCCCTCATCCATGCATCCTCTCTTATAAATCATGTGCCACTGCTTCCTTTAAGACTTCCTTGACCATCACCCCAGACCTGTACATTTATTTTCCTCTTCAACCAATATTTTTGTGTTCATGTCCATGTTCACGTTCTATGCTAGTTTCCAGGGAAATATTGGTCAACAAAACTGTGTAGCCTATGTCCTGAACTTGTCAAGCTAATAAACCTGACCTTCAGATGAATGGCACACTACCATTTATCTTTTTATGGATGTGTTCTACATCCTATATCTCTTTTAGGGAATTAGTTGTATTTTTGCTGTTGGGCATCTCTCTTAACACTTAGCAGATCAAACTTGCTTAATTAGCATTTATCGGCAATGATGCTGTAATAAATGGTGTTCCATATAGGTTGTTTAAGTCTTACCTACAAAAGTATTTGAGATGCTGTGCCAGGTAAATTGTAAGACTTGCTAAAAAGTCCACCTCCCACCTTGAGGTCCAGAGAGAACCACTCGACAAACTGCTGAAACCCACTTGTTGGGACTTCAGTGTCCCCACTGAGGAAGCAGGACTTCATTGTCTAAAGATCATCTGAAGGACCTCGTCTAAGACCCCAGTTTCTTTCAGAGCAAAGTGATGAATCCTGGGAGCTGAACTGCTGTGCTTTGGGGAGCATCTGGGGCTTAGAGAAGTGTGAGGGGCCAGTCCTGGCTCTTAGGCCTCGAGCATCTCACGCTAAGGGAGACAAATGTTAAAAGAAAGCCTGTTTATCAGAAAAGCTACATGCCTGTCCATTTTATCTTCTGTAAGACAGTTTCTGTTAAACTAACGCCTCTGGTACCCACATCTAATATCCAATACCCTCATATGACCTAGTGGAAGTAAAAACATTTGGAAATAGCTTTCCCATGCATTGCTTAGAAGATTATCCTACTGTGTAACATACCAGGTGGAAAATACCAAGGGATGTGCTTTTATTCTCTCTTTTACATGATAACGGAGATTGGGAAGAGGATCGGAGAGAAGCAGATAAAATAATAACAATTAAAAAGTGGAAACAGGAGTTCCCATTGTGGCTCAGTGGTAACGAACCCATCTAGAATCTGTGAGGATGTCGGTTTGATCCCTGGCCTCACTCAGTGGGTTAAGGATCTGGTGTTGCTGTGAGCTATGGTATAGGTCCCAGATGCAGCTCAGATCTGGCGTTGCTGTGGCTGTGATATAGGCCAGTGACTACAGCTCTGATTCGACCCCTAGCCTGGGAACTTCCATATGCCATGGGTGCTGCCATAAAAAGAAAAAAAAAAAAGAAAGTGGGAACAGTTGAGCTAGTGGTTCAGAGTTGTATGTTCCACATCATATGGCACCTGAGGACCAAAAAAACACAGTAAAAAACCAACCCACTGGGCCAAATTTGTTAAAATTAGGCCTTGCTGGTTTACATGCCAGGCAGAGTACCTTTGGTATGTTTTTTTATAATGTATTTTGCTGCTGTTGTTGTTCATTTTGCCTTGATTCAGTTCCAACACTGGGATTAAACTTAGTCCATTTACCTGTTCTGGGCATTTTTAGTGAAATCCTCTTCCAATCACAGGCTTGTCCCACATCCTTGCTCAGAAAAGGAGGAGGTCTTCCCAGATCCTGAATAGTGCTTGGTGTTCAGGCAGTGTCTTGAGGGGATAAACACAGCCTTGTAAGGTTACACTGTCTCTATTTCACAGATGAAGGAGAGCTGATTGCTGATGTCTGTGGTAGGTGAGTATTAGATTACAGGACTTCAAACCCTTGTCCAATCACCAGTTTTCCAACACAATGCTTTTCTTTTCTGTGCTGGGTAGATCTTTTAAGATTAATATCAACATTAGCCCGAGAGGCCTGGCTCCTATTCAAAATCATATGCCACCAGTTCTACATAGTCTGAGCTCTAATAATGCCAAGGCAGCTCTTTGTTCCCCCAAATATTCCTTGGCCTTTTCTGCTTTTGTATGCATGATTCTCACCTCTCTTCCTGCTTAGCCCCTTATGTGTGGTGAGATCCTCCACTTCCTTCTAGACTCAGTTCAAATGTCACTTCCTCTGGGAAGCCCTCCAGGCTCTCCCTTTTGCTCCAGCTTTTTGAGATGACCCTTTGCCTTACTCTTCATCTCAAATGTATAGAGCTCCAAGCTAAGAGAAGGCAGAAAATCGACCATCTCTGCCCCATGACTCCAGGGAGTCCTGGCAGCACTGGGAGGGGGGAGACTTACCCCCTCGTGGTCATCTCTTGCCCTGAGTTTTTGTCTCTGTTGAATGTCTGACTTCCTCTTTCTCTTCTTTTCTTTTCCTGATCTTTTTAAGGCCGCACTCATGATATATGGAAGTTCCCAGGCTAGGGGTTGAATAGGAGCTACAGCTGCTGGCCTACACCATAGCCACAGCAACGCCAGATCTGAGCCACATCTACAAACTACACGGCAGCTCATGGCAACACCAGATCCTTAACCCACTGAGTGGGGCCAAGGATCAAACCTGCATCGTCGTGGATCCTCGTAGGGTTCCTTAGTGCTGCGCCATGACGGGAAATCCCCTGATCATTTGTTTCTTAACATTTCCCGCAACTTCCCTCTTCTCTCCATTCCCCCTGACCTGTACTGACATAGTCTTCAAAGCACTGCTGACATAGGCTGTCCTGTCTAGCAGATATTTATTTAACAGAAGATTTTTTTTTTTTTCTTCTCAGAGCAGGAGATTACATCATAGAACAGAACAGGCAATAACTTGTGATGAAATATTAGGTGTCCTGATCCCAAGAACTCATCCGACCTTTCCTGGCACTGGGAACTTCTCCCTGCTGTGTCTTAGCTGAGGCTGTCACTTTCCACCCCTTTTTGCCCTGCCTCCTGGGATGTCCCCTCCCCTCTACCTTTGCCAGCTTTGAACCCTTAACATTCTTGTGACTTAAAGGCGGTGCCTTCTAGTGATCTTCCCTCCCTTACTCTAAACTAAATTCCAGCCAACATTAAATATGCAAAAATTTCCTTAAGGTAGCCCCACTGAATAAGGCATTTTTACTCCTAGCCTCTCCATTTAGATCACGATGCATCTAACTTGTGGACATTATTGTCTTTAACTAGTTGTGTTTCTCGTGGGTAAGAAAATAGAATTGCTGGAAGGGAGGCAGTCATGAAAGTTATTTTCTTTTTTTAAAAAAATATGTACTCCTGGGAGTTCCTGTGGTGGCTCAGTGCAAATGAATATGACTAGCATCCAAGAGTACGCAGGTTCAATTTGGCCTTTCTCAGTGGGTTATGGATCTGGCATTGGCGTGAGCTGTGGTGTAGGTTGCAGACGTGGCTCAGATCTGGTATTGCTGTGGTTGTGGTGTAGGCCAGCAGCTGTAGCTCTGATTCGACCCCTAGCCTGGGAACCTCCATATGCCTCGGTTGCAGCCCTGAAAAGGCACAACAAAAAAATATGTATTCCTTTTTGGCTTCCATTTTATTTTTACAATGAGTGCATATTGGTTTATTGATGTATTTTTCATGCAATTGTTAATGCATAAAATTTAAAATGCACTTTGAAAACAAATTATGGCCTTTTTCCAATTCTTAGGACAGCATTCAATTCTTCTGTGAAAGCTTCTTTCACAAAGGCCTTGTAAACACAAGAGGAGCTACAGAAAGATTTATTTTCTTCCTGTCTAGGGCAAAGTGAGTCCTTTGTTTGTATCAGTTTTCCCAGACACCACATGAGAAGTTAGAGGCTGCATCTTAATCATCTTGGTGGTGTAAGGAAAAGAAGCGCTTCAGTGGGCAATTACCCATTCCCTAGGCATATTGTTCCTGGTTATGGAATGCTGGGATCTCACTGCCACTGAGTTTTTGACGACTCTAAATTGTGGATAACCACTAACAATGCAAAATAATCCCTGCCAGTAGACATGCAAAAATTCTGTATAATGAAGGTTCACATATGTGCAGTGGAAACTCCCAAATGCAAGAGGCATTTTGCCCCCATTTGTATATTCATTTCCAATGTTGCAGACCTACACGTGTCTAATCTTTGCATTCTCCTGTGAACTGATAGTAACCTGCTACCTATTTCCCTTATTAATGACTTAACTAAATTCTCTAACACATTTTCACTTTACTTCTGTGTGAGAGTTGCGATTCTACCTCTCCTGAAATTTTGAAAATAATCTTTTAGCAATTTCCTTATTGCCTCGGTCAAGGACTGATGGGTGGTCCCCGCCATAAATGTTTGTAGAATGAATGAATCAATGAAAAGAAAGAACAGGAATGTCTAACCTCATTGCTATTGATATAGCATTAGTTTAAGTGTGTGAATTATTAACAAGATTGAATTTGCCCACTAATGTTAAGCTTGGTGATAACTTGGGTTTTATCCAAGACATATTCATTCCATTTTATTCTAATTAGGAAAAATATTATTTTCTTAGAAAAATCAGAAAAGGGAAAGGATCAAGAATAAATTGTAACCATCCCATAGTCTCCTCTTCCAAGAGTAATCATTGCACATTCTTGGTTTTTTTTCCTTCTAATTTTTTCTCTGCATCTCTTGATTTACTAAGTATTAACTGTGTGCCTGGTCCTGCAGCTATTGCACTGAAGAAAACAGACAAGCTCCCTACCCTTTTGGAGATGACATTCTAAGTGGGTGGGAAGGGAGAAAAAATAGACACAGAAATGAATAAGAAGATCCCAGTCAACAAAGAGCACGTGGATGCGTCTCAATGACTATTTTCTGTGCGTTGAGATGTGAGTTAATAAAATTAATTTTGTCACATATGCATTATTAACAGCCTAGGTTCAAATGCATCAGTACAGAATTTGAATCAGCATCCGACTCTCAACTCTAAGACCCTGCTCTCTTCCACCCCACAACATGCTATGACCAGGATATGAAATGAAAGTTGGTCACCCCCAAAGGTCAATGGCTCTGCTACTTCTCCATGCCTCTGAGACTCAGAGTTAGAATTTTTTTTTTTTTTTGGTCCTTTTAGGGCTGCACCTGTGGCATATGGAAGTTCCCAGGCAAGTAGTCAAATCAGACCCATAGCTGCCAGCCTACACCACAGCCACAGCAATGCCGGATCTGAGAGGCATCCACAACCTGTGCACAGCTTGAGGCAACACTGGATCCTTAACCAACTTGAGCGAGGCCAAGGATTGAACCCCACATCCTTATGGATACTACTCGGGTTCTTAACCCACTGAGCCACAGTGGGAACTCCTCACAGTCAGGCTTTCATCTTAAACATCCTCTCCGGGGAGCACAGAGTAAGAGTGATTTTTCTTTCTGTAGAGTTGCAAACAAGAAAAGCATTCCCAAAGTGCAGGAAACTTGAATCCCCCTTCGATCTGTCCTTAGTTGACAGGAGACAACTGATATGTGAAAAAAGAGAAGAAAGAGTGGCAGAGGACAAGGTAGGGAGACAAGGCAACTAAGTTTGACATTTTCCCCTTGAAAAGGTGATGCTCCCTCAGGCACTCTGAACATACTTGGGGAGAAATCACAGTTTACAGGCATCCAGACTTGGTAGCTTTCTTTTCTTGTCAGAATGTTCCATTTAAAATTAAAGCTTCTTTGGGAGTTCTGTTCACATTGATGCTCAGCAGTAACAAAACCGACCTGTATCTGCAGGTGTTGCTGTGAGCGGTGGAGTAGGTTGCAGATGCAGCTCAGATCCTGCTTTGCAGTGACTAGGCTGGCAGCTGTAGCTCCAATTCAACCCCTAGCCTGGGAACGTCCATATGCCACAGGTGCAGCCCTCAAAAAAAAAAAATTAAAGTTCCTCAAACTGGAAAGCTTTTATTAGATTTGAGAAACTTAACTGAGAGCACGTATTTTAGAGATGAAGGAGTGTGTGTGTGTGTGTGTGTGTTTAAGGTTTAGACTAGCTCTCACACAGGAAGGATGCTCTAAGATGGGGGAAGAAGGTGAGACTGTCCAAAGGGCTTGCATCTGATTGATTTCAAGTCATAGCATAATATTGATTTATAATGTTTCCTGTGGGGCAAATTCATGTGTTGCTTCTTTCTATGAATTGGGGCATGAGATCCGTGGTTTTGTAATACATGATATTGGCCTTTTCATATGGTTAGAGACAAGTGTGTGTCATCTGTTAAGCCCCCCTCTCTCTCTGCCTCTGTCCTTCTTTGTGATTCTGAGGTTTCAGAATGCTTCGTCCTGGTGGCAAATAGAACAATGTCTCAATCCAGGCATCTGAAAAACATGTAAAAGGGCTTACCAAGGGCAAGCATTTGAGAGATGCTGCATTCATCTCAGAGCATGTCTTTACTCACTGTAATGTGTGTATGTTTAATTGAACCATAATTGACATACACTGTTACATTAGTTTCAGGTGTACCACATAGTGATTCAATGTTTGTATATATTAGGAGATGATCTTTACCATAGTTCTTGTTACCGTCTGTCATGGTTTAAAATTATTACGGTTCTTATTCACTATATTCCTAATGCTATACATGACATCCCCTTGACCTATTTATTTTATAACTAGAAATGTATGCCTCTTAATCATTTCCACCTATTTCACCCATCCCCCTGCCCTCTTCCCCTTTGGAGACCTCAGTTTGCTCTCTGTATCTATGTGTGTGTTTCTCTTTTATGCGTGTTCATTTGTTTTGTTTTTTAGCTTCCACATATAAGTAAAATCATATGGTATTTGTTTTTCTCTGTCTGACTTATTTCACTTGGCGCAATACTCTCTAGGTCCATCCTAGAAAAATACCTGTCTTTCATTTTTCCCACTTTGACCTTGTTTTTTGAAGGCTACGACAGTATCTACGATCTGCAGGCAGATTATAAACATGTAAATCTTTTTTTTTTCTTTTTTTAATGTCCACACATGCACCCTATGGAAGTTTCCAGGCTAGGGGGTTGAATCGGAGCTGCATCTGCAGGCCTACACCAAAGCCATGGCAACACTGGATCTGAGCAGCATCTGTCACCTATGCTGCAGTTTGTAGCAATGTCAGATCCTTAACCCACAGAGTGAGTCCAGGGATCAAACCCTCATCCTCATGTATACTAGTCAAATTCTTAATCCACTGAGCCCAGAGCAGGAACTTCTAAAGAGGTCAATCTTAACTGACGATTTAGGAAAGGAAGAAAAGGAAGATTATTTGTACATCACCTCTTTCGACATAAAGATGGGAGGTTTGAACTTTCCCGACCAAATTAACTGATAATTTAATTTTATTGCCAAACTTCTCGTAGGATTAGTGTCCCCCCTCTGAGGGTATAAAGGTTTACCTTTGTTGACTGTAAGCCCATTGTGGAAGGGAACTGCCCGATGCACAGTGAGGCCAAACAAGCTGAAACATCAGAGTTGGGAGCAAAGTTTATTGCAGGTCATGCAAGGAGACAGGGGATTCCTGTGCCTCCCAGGAAAATCTTGAACTACCAGAACAATATTGTAAGGCATTTTTAAAGGCCAGGTAAAATGTGTGGGGGGAGAACGCACAGGCTTTGTGATCAGCTCATCACAATTCTCTGACTGGCTGATGGTAACAGGGCGGAGTCATAGCAGTTGACATCATCCATCCTCAGACCTCAGGCTCCTGCAGGTCTGGGGCCATGGGCTCAGGGTCATCAAATAGTTAACATCTTCCTTTGGGAAGAGGAGTTTGCATCTGTAAAAAAATGGAAGTATGCATCAGTTGCTGTTATCTCAGTACTTGAGAGAGGAGCTAAAGCAGAGGATATGGGGGAGGGGTCTGCCCCCGGAAGACCCCAGAGGGTCCTTCTTGGTTATACCACCATTACTTCTTATTTAGATTATTGCAACAGCCTCCTGAATGGTCTCACTACTTGAACACCTGCCCCTGTAATATATTCTTCACACAGCAGAGTGATTTTTTTAAAAAAGCAGAAGTCATATCATAGCTCTCCCTTGCTAAAACAACCTGGTTCTCATGCCCCTTAGAAAAAAATGGAAACTTTACCATGATTTGCAAGGTCAGTCTCTACACCCCTGACTCTTGTGTCCTCTTCCGTTCACTTACCAAGGTTCTGCAAATCTGAGGTTGCCACCCCAGGGCCTTTGCACTACCTCATCTGTCTTCCTAGAGTGCTCGAGGACTTTCCTATAGATGATTTTTTCTTGCTTTTGAGATCTCAGATTAAGTGTTACCTCCTTATCCAATATCAAATAGCCCCTGTCTCGTTCTCTCTTACTTCATTCCACTTTATCTGAAAAAGCACTCATCCCTGTATGAGCCTTTTTTTCATTTTCTTCTTCTGTTTGTGTCCTATTCCCCCCATGAAGATGTAAGCTCCTTGAGGCAGAGATCTTACCTGTCTTGATCATGGCTGTATCCTTGCTTAGCACCTAGTACTTAACTTAGCATGTGGTGGCTGGTAAATAGGTATTTGTGGATTGAATGGATGAATTACATAACATCCCCTCCACTCCAAATGGGGAGCTAGATTTTCTTTGGGAAATAAAGGGTGTTTTTGCCTTGACTGTTGTTTGTATAAACTATTGCAAATGGGATGCAAGGCTAGGAGCACCAACTATAGAAACATTGGTTCCTGGGGTGGCTGGCATTCAGGCTGTCATGCCTGAGTGACACTTAATGACTCCCAGGGCAGCCAAAGCTATTGATCTCTGAGTGTGGCTCAGGTTCCAGGGGCCCAGTAGCAGCTGTAATTAACTGCCTGAGCCTTGAAAAGGTTTTCTGAGCTAACCTAGAGCAACAGACCTTTATAAACAGTAGTTAGTGAGAAGAAAAGGTAAAATTGCATGTGTCATCCTATTGTTTATCATATGCATTTTAAAGTTCAAAGGGATTATGTTAAAATGAATATAGCCTAGCCTTCTGCTATGTACTTGCCTTCAAAGGAGCAAAGAAAAAGCTTTCCAGTAAAGCAGGCGGCAGGTACCCCTCTTCAAACAGTTAGGCCAGGGACATTTGAGAAGCAAAATGACCATGCTATTGAAAACCATTTCTCACTGTTAACTACGTCCAGTGAGACATTCTACAGAAAACTGGTGCACTTACTTTCATGATAATTTGGGGGGAGGGTGTATATTGCTGGTCCAGATGAGGGGAAACTGAAGCCTAGAGGTTGGTAATACACAGTATATTTTCATTCATTCATTTGTTCATTCACTCAAGGTTTATTAGGCATCCACATGCAGCACAGGCTGTTTTAGATGCATATATTCATATATTCAATGAGCAGAGAAGAAGCAGCTCCTCCCTATCTTCATGGAGCTTAAAGTCCTTGGTAAGGAGGACAGGCATTCAGCAAACCAATGTGCAGATAAATACTTAATTATTACAATGGAGCAAAGGCTGTGGAGGGAAAGGACAGGGTGTTAGGAGAGGAGATAAGAGGGAACCTTTTTCAAATTTGGGGCTTAGGAGAGCCCTTCTAAGGATGTGACATTCAACTTAGACCCAAGAATGAGGAGAAGCTAGGGAAGAAGTGCTCTGGGTGTGTGGGATGGTATGTGTGATCAGCCCATGCCAGGAAGGAGCTTGGTGTGCTCCAGAGTTGGTCAAGGCCACGAGGCTGGATGAGGGTGAGTTGAGGGGCAAAGAAGCAGTGACCAGTGGGAGGCCTGATCACGAGGGGTGTATGGGAATGTGGATTTTATTCCATAGGTTACTCGAAGCCAAAAGAGGGGATGTCTAAGACTGAGCTTCTCTAGAATGCTAAAAACAGCTAGGTCCCCAAGCCTCTCAGAGTGTTCCCCTAACACAAATGAGTTTTAACTGGGGTGACCTTGGATCAATATAATTAATCCTCTTCTTTGTAGAGGACAGTGCCTTCTGGACTCCTGGGGTAATTCTCACAATGCCACCACCTCACAGTCATTCTCAGTGGCTAAAGATGTTGACTTATTAAACTGAAAGCAGATTCACTCATGGTGGAATAATAGACAGCCACTGAAATAATGAAGAAAGGAATTTAAAGGATGAGCAAAGATGCCATGATAGTATATGATTACAAAGTAGTATATGTCAGAGTTCCTGTTGTGGCTCAGCAAGTTAAGAACCCAACATGGTATCCATGAGGATGCAGGTTCAATCCCTGGCCTTGCTCAGTGAATCAAGGATCCCCTATTGCCACAAGCTGCGGTGTAGGTCGCAGATGTGGCTCAGATCTGGTGTTGCTATGGCTGTGGCATAGGCCTGCAGCTGCAGCTGCAGCTCCAATTTGACTATTAGCCCGGGAACTTCCATATGCTGTAGTATATGGGGCATGATCCAATTTTTTTTTTTTTTTAGGGCCACACCCATGGAAGATGGAAGTTCCCAGGCTAGGGGTCCAGTTGGAACTGCAGCTGCCGGTCTACACCACAGCCACAGCAACACCAGATCTGAGCCGCATCTGTGACATATACCACAGCTCACAGCAACACCAGATCCCTTAACCCACTGATCGAGGCTAGGGATTGAACCCGCATCCTCATGGCTGCTAGTCAGATTCATTTCTGCTGCACCACAACAGGAACTCCCATGATCCTATTTTTTTACATGCTGTTTAAAAAAAGAAAATCTGTGTTGTAGGAAAATGAAAATCCTAGACAAATATTTATCAAAATGGGGCTTCTGAGTGCTGGGATTCTAGGTACATTTAGCTCTCATCACAGCTTTCAGAGTAGAGGCTGCCAGAAACTAAAGGACTGAGGCAACACTGTTAAGTCTCCCACTTATTCATTTGTTCATTCAAGAAATATTTATTGGGTATTTACTGGGTATTTACTCTGCAGCAAGGATTTGCTTGGCACTATATTCAATGATGAATACAGCAGAAGACTTTAAAAATGCATTCTGCATGATTTCAGACATACTGAAAAGCTATCAAAGAAAAGGTATAACTAACATTCATGTATCCAATACTTAGCCAAAGAAATAAAATATTACTGATAAAATGGAAGGTCTCTGAATATTATTCCTCCCATCACCTTCCATCCCTTCCCTTTAGGGGTAAATGCTATTATAACTTGAGTGTTTATCATTCTCTGGCATTCCTTGGATTACAGTTAATTTTTATCTCCATTTTGCATGCCCATATCTTTGAAATTTCCTGCAGTGAACACATATCCTTTCAAGGGAAAAAAAAAATTCCAGTAAAATGTAATTTTTAAAACTCAGTGGAGATGATGGAAGTCAGGCCTGAAAAAAACAGTTCCTTCAGGAACCTGCAGTCCATGGCCTGCCTTCATCGTGCTGGGTCCTTTGAACCTTCCTGCCCCAGCTGTCCCTCCTGACCGCTCTCCTGAGATCTAGATAATTGTTGGCCAGGGAGGACTCCTTCTCAGGTCCTTTTGCTTCCTAAAGTGATTTAAAGGTCAATGTTTGTTGATGCCTGAAGCTGGGTTGTCAGGCTCCTGATGGGACTGTGTCCTCGATCCCTTGCTCCTCCATGGACAGCCATGATCTTCAGGACGGCACTGACTGAGGGCAAAGAAGAGCAACCCTAGCAGCAGGGAGGAGTGTCATCTGAATGCATTTCCAAAACAAAAGCTGAAACTAGAATGAAACTTTACCTTGCATTTTTAATGATGTGTGTCTTAGTCAACTTCTATATTTGCAAAGACAAAGGGAATTAATATTTAATATGGGCACAGCAAAAGGAGAGGGGAGTGATCCTTTCTCTGTTGCATCTTTGTATCTTCAATCTCCTTGAAATATCAGCCTTTAATCTCTTGATTGTGAGCTAGACTTTGACCTGTCCCATTTCTCATTGATGTTGGGTAAGAGCTGTTTTATCCTTGGGCTTGGGTTCCAGCTCTGCTATTTATGTACCAAGTGATCCTGGGCTTCAGTTTCCTCTTCTGAAAAATGAGATAATAATACCTACCTCATGGGAGTGCAATGACTATTCCATGAGATAACTAGGTGTAGCAGGTGAAAACAGTGTTTGGAACCCTACAAATCCAAATAGACTGTCGCCAGTTAGCCTCCTGGGGGATGAGGGTGGGTGGCTATATATGTCAAAGGAAGGATAAAAGAAATCTCTTTCATTTAGATAGACCAGTGTGGAAGAGAAAGGGAGGATTAGAATGTGTTAAAGCTTCTTCTCCATCCTTTGCGCTGTATAGGCTGAATTTCAGAATATCAGACCCTTGATTTTAACAGAGATAATTTTATGTTTATCAATATGAAGATAGGTCCAAGGCTAAATTGTCTGCATATATGGGAAGGTGAGGGTGAGGGAAGCTGAGAAAGCAAAGAAAGGAGGAGATAGCTTTGCAGAGAATAGAGAGCTGATGAACAAGGTAATATGGAGCCCAGCCAATTGGAAGAGAGCTGAGCTGGCTAGTCCATCAGAACACAGAATACTTCAGTAACGTGTTCAAGGAGCACAAAAGCAGCTGGGGTGAAACTCAGAGCCTTTTCTACTACGGGAAAGAATAGTTGGTTGAGTGTTCTACAGATTCTTGGGTTTCCCCTAAATTAGGTTTTCCTGGAGAGCAACTTGAGAATTAGCATTTAAAAATAAGTGTTCTTGGAGTTCCCGTCATGGCTCAGTGGAAACAAATCCGACTAGGAACCAGGAGGTTGTGGGTTTGATCCCTGGCCTTGCTCAGTGGGTTAAGGATCTGGCATTGCCTTGAGCTGTGGTGTAGGCTGCAGATGTGGCTGGGATCCAGCATTGCTATGGCTGTGATGTAGCCGGCAGCTGCAGCTCTTATTCAGCCCCTAGCATGGGAACTTCCATATGCCTCAGGTACAGCCATAAAAAGACAAATAATAATAATAGTGTTCTATGTAATTGGAAAAAAATATCAAGCTTGGAAAAATCTTTTTTATGGTAATTGTCAAGTTAGCTGGTTCCCAACCTGACTGTAGAATGTATTTAAAAAATCATATTCCAGGAAGTTCCCGTTGTGGCGCAGTGGTTAACAAATCTGACTAGGAACCATGAGGTTGCGGGTTCGGTCCCTGCCCTTGCTCAGTGGGTTAACCATCCGGCGTTGCCGTGAGCTGTGGCGTAGGTTGCAGATGCGGCTGGGATCCCGCGTTGCTGTGGCTCTGGCGTAGGCCAGTGGCTACAGCTCTGATTTGACCCCTAGCCTGGGAACCTCCATATGCCACGGGAGCGGCCCAAAGAAATAGCAAAAAGACCAAAAAAAAAAATCATATTCCACCTATAAATATGAGAAGAGACAAAAAAAACAGAAGTAGATTGGCAGTTACCCGGGGCTGGGAAAGGAGGAAATGGGCAGTTATTGCTTAATGGTTACCATTTCAGCTTTCAGTGATGAAAAATTTTGGAAGTAGCTGGTGATGTTTATGCAACTGTAAATCTAATCAGTGCCATTAAATTAAATGGTTAAAATGGTAATAAATAAGATTCCAAGGCTTTGCTCCAAGATACTGAATCACCATCCTTTTGCCATAAGGGAAACTTAGATGCTCTTCTTGGGTTGGAAAGTACTGACCTTGAAGATATTATGTCACTCAATGACAGCCATCCATCCCTTTCTGTCTGATCTTGGAGACCTACAGTTTGCCCCTGGCCAACTGGCTGCTGTAGGGCTTCTGGGTTACTTGACAAAACAAAGTCAGAATCAGTCCTCTTGCTTGAGAATTTTCTGTCTCTGAAGTTCAAGAAAGGAAATCAGGTGGAGGCAGTTACTCTGCTGATATTCACCCTTCCAGAAGTAGATGTGTTCTTTTTTAAATTGTTTATTGAAAAAATTCTCTTAATAGGGAAACGTTTGCTTTTTTTAAATCATAAACTTTCTTATTTTTATTTTATTTTTAAATATTTATTTATTTATTTATTTATTTATTTATTGTCTTTTTTTTGCAATTTTTGGGGGCCGCTCCCACAGCATATGGAGGTTCCCAGGCTAGGGGTCGAATCAGAGCTGTAGCCACTGGCCTACGCCAGAGCCACAGCAACTCGGGATCCGAGCCGCATCTGCAGTCTACACCACAGCTCACGGCAATGCTGGATCCTTAACCAACTGAGCAAGGGCAGGGACCGAACCTGCAACCTCATGGTTCCTAGTCGGATTTGTTAACCACTGAGCCGCCACGGGAACTCCTTATTTTTATTTTTTAATTAAAGTATCGTTGATTTACAATGTTGTGTTAATTTCAGATGTACAGCAAAGTGATTCATATATATATGAATATATATATATACATATATGAATCTTTTACAGGTTCTTTTTCCTTATAGGTTATTACAAAATATTGAGTATACTTCCCTGTGCTCTACAATAAGTCCTTGGGAAGCAGATGTTCTTTTTGCTACCCCTTTCTCTAAAAATCAGGATCCAAGACAAGTATCTCACTTTAAAGATTCCAAGCTTTTTCTTTTTTAATTTTACAGATCAGAGGAGGGACCGGTGGTGGTCTTCCATGACTCAGCAAGAGGAATCTAAGGAATTAACAGGGAATGTTCTGAAGTAATTAGCTTCACCAAAGGAAGGACAGAAAAGGCTGTAGGCAATTGTCTTAAGGCGACACTGTTCTAACCTTGATGGGCCTGCAGATCACCTGGAGGTCTGGTTAAAATGTAGACTCTTACTCTTACTCCTGGGCTGAGGCCTAGGATTCTGCATCTCTAACAAGCTCCCAGTTGATGCTGCTGGGGCTGGTGCACAAGTCACTCAGGCAGGAGTGAGGTCTTAAAGCTTCTGCCCTAACATATCTGGCAAGTCCCTAGCAGTAAATGGAGATTGCCCTCTCAAATATTTGCATTGGCTGGATAATTTATTCCATTTAGCTTTAAACAGGAAAACACTCTGTGACCTTAATCCATGCTAACTCAGACTGTTAGAATCTATACATAAGCCATCATCAGTTGTACTAACAATGGCTAGTGTTTCTATTGAAAAAAAATCCTTAACATTCGTGAAAACAAAGTGAAACATGTAGAAAAACAGTGCAGGGATTGTACACTGATTCTTTGCGATTCTTTGGTCTCATGTTTAGGGATGTTGGGAATCAATACTTTGAAAAACAAAGGAATGTCCATGTGTGTGGGAGGTGGGAAGTAGTGGCAATTAGAGAGAAAGGCTCAAGGTCAAAGCCATGGTAAAATTTGCCCTTATGATTTATTTCTATGCGGGCTGTCTGGTTAATTGGCTCTCAGGTGAACAAGCTTGGATCTGAGCCTGAAAAGAGCTTGATCTTAAAGATCCTGCCTTCCAGAGTGATTGTAAGGATCAGCAGCTACATAGAATAAGTCTTAGCTTATTAATTCTTTTGAATATTTAACCCGTATTTACCGAGTGCCTATTATGCCTGAACAAGTAACAAGACATAGTGAATAAAGCAGACACGATCCTTACCCTCATGGAACTTAAAGTCTAGTAGGGTAGACAGACACAATTCAGTTACAATAATAAGTGGACACTGTGTTGCACATGCCGCTGTTATGCTGCTCAGAGCCTCTGTTGCCTGCCTGACAGTTTACACCTACCATCTCCAGAGAAGGCTTGCCATTGCGGAATTGGGGTTGCCTCAAAGTAGTGCCCCCACCCCCAGGCAGCCCTCAGTCTCTCACTGACTGATTGGGTCTACAAAAGACTGACTCCCTTTGCCTCAAGGCAGGACAAACTCAGTGGTTCAGTTCCTGCTCCAGAGCTTCCAGTGGGTCAAGTCTATATATCACCTGACCTATGTCTTTGCTCAGCCTTTCCACATCCTGGCCTGCATCCCAACACTCGCTTACAAGTTTCTCCCAAGAGCCTTACCTTAGGAAGCCAGTCCATTGTACAAGAATCCCCAGGCTCTGTTTCTAGGGAACCTGACCTGAAATCCAAGATAATTCACAGTAGTGATGAAGGCTAGGAAGATGAAGGACAGAAGAAGTGTCCCCAGACAGTGATCTGGGAAGAGGGACTTGTTTTAGATCAGGTTTCAAGGAAGGGAGTGGAGGGGACATCTTGAAATGCAACCACAATTGTAAGGGAGAATGCCTGCTCACTGACCCAGCGGTGAAGCTGGTATATGGACCTCGGGAGGAAATGAACTGAAGCCTGGAAGACAGCCTGAGGGGACTTGAGGCCTGAGAAGCAGCCACAATGCCTTTCTTTGTAAATTAGAGAAAGGAGTTGGATTGTATTCCAACGTGATGGGAGGACACTGGAGGTGGGGGTGGATGGGGAGGTGGGGGGTGGAGGCGGGGGTAGGAAGGTGTGGGGTGTGGTGGCGAGACTTGATTCAGGGTTCATAAAGATCACTCAGGATGCTCTCTGAGGAATAGATGATAACTCAGTGCCTGGAGATAATAGTTGCCAAATAAATAGTTGCTCCATTCCCATCCTTCAGAGGTGTCTTAGAGAAGATTTCTGCATTTGGAGGAAAATTGGCATGGCTTACCCTCCAAAGGCTATTTGAAATAAAGTATAACTCATTGAGCTCTTATGCTAGGGGCCACCTGGGGCCGCAGGACTTGTCTGTTAAGACTTTTTGTTTTATTGTATTTCATTTATTGGAAAAACTGAAAAGACATAGGTTCAAGTATATCTGAAAGGCCAGTGGAAAGAAAATCCCTCTCTTGGAAGAGGCGACTCCCCAAATCACTCACGAGAAGTGGTCTTGATGCAAACAGCAAGAGGATTTTTATTCCAAGCGCGCTGGGGCCCACAGTCATACACCACGCAGGGGTAGAGGACTGCGGCCCCGAGTGCGGAGTCAGGATAGTTTTTATGGGATTCACAACAAAGGCCGGGGTTCACAGCAAAGCCCGCGCTTCACAAACCAATCATTTCAAAATATCACAAACCAATCATTTTAAAATATCACAAACCAATCATTTTAAAACTTCGCGAACCCGTGCTTCGTGGACCAATTAGTTTTAATTTGTTCTGGAGTTACGTGTTTGGGCTTGTACCTGGGAGGGGGAGACATATTGTCGCCAAGATATGTTTACCAGGATTTTCAACATTTTATGGCACAGCCGATCTTACTGGGGTCGGTTTAGCGATTAACTTCCCCTCCTTTCATCTTATGCAAGCAGCTTTACAGAAGCCAAACAAGCAGTTAGGGACCCTTCTCCCTGTTATCTCAAGCAGTTTCAAGAAGTTTCATGCCTAGAGGCACGTACTCAGGGGCCTGTTTTCTCTTCTTTTTTTCCTCCACATAGTTTTGTACAGAACAGAAAGCAAGCCCTAAAACAGCAAGAAGTATGGTCTTTTACCTATAGGGAACAGGGTCTGGAATTCGAGGGCATTTAGAGCTTTTTATTAACTTTCTGGGTTCTGGGAGGGTTAGGTCGCATTTTCATCCTTTCATATAGTTTCCAGATTCTTTTATTGACTTTTTTCTCTTTTATTGACTTTTAAATATAGAAAGATGAGACACACTTTTCAAAGCAGCAATATTAGATCTCATCAGATTGTGATGCAGTAGGACTTTCCTTTTCTTCTCTTTACATATTTAGTCTCCAGGCAGCTGGCCCCTCCTTGCTCTCTGCTAAAATTTTTTATTTAAAAACCTTCGACTGTGTTTTCTAGTTACAGAAGAAACACAATCATATTATAGAAAATACTATAAAATCCAGCAAGCTCAACCATTATTAAAAATAATGGCTGAGATTAATTGGGCACTTGCTATATGCCAGACACTGAGTGTGATATATACTTACATTATTTCATTTTATTCTCACCATAACTCCAGGAGGTGGGGACTATTATTATCTCTGTTTTAGAGAAGAGAAAACAATTTGAGTGGAGTCAGGTAGCTTGCTCAGCTAGGTAGATAGAAGGTGGCAAAAACAGGTTGAACTCAGGTTACCTGACTCCCAAATTTGAGCTCTTAACCATTCAGACACTATCACATCACTTGTATGAAACAATATTACTGTTTGGTACATAGCCTGCCATATTTTAGTATATAAGTAATATGCATGTCCAGTTGTATCATCCATCACATATATACCTCATTTCGAACCAAAGGCACAGATATGTATATGTATGTACATATATGTGGGTGTGTATGTGTGTGAATACAAGCACCATGAAGTGCTGCTTTCATTCCCTCATCTGCCTCTCCACACCCCTCCACCATATGTTTGGTGTGAAGCGGACACTCAGTGACTATGTATTGAATGAATAAGCTAAATAAGTACCAGCTCAATCAGCAGCTTTTATCTATAAATATATAAACATTTTATAACCCAATTCTTCCCTTGAAGCAAACTATCACAAGCATTTACGACATCCATGACTCATTTTTAATGGCTGTGCGTGGTTATAAATGGACATTTTCAGTTCTTTTTCTCATCACCTCTTGGGAGCATCTTGAAGCATTTTCCTTCATTGGCTTCAGGAATTCTACCCTTTTCTGGTTTTTCTGTGATCTCTCTGGCTATTCCAGTGTCCTCTTGCCTTCTCATTTCCACCTTCCTCTTCAAGGAAGGTTGACATTTCTCAGGTTGACCTTGAGTTAGGTCCTTGCACCTTCTATCTTTATACACTTCCTGGGCAAGTCCGTCCTCATCTTTATCATCAATTAGGACCTTCCAGGTGCATGCTCCATGCTCTACATCCATCCCTTCTCTCATTGATTCTCGGAGGCAGGGACCATCAAACTTTGAAGCATAATGAGGCTGCATGACTTCACAAGTGTCACACACATGGAAGATAGAAGCACTGTGATTTTAAGTCAGATCTGTCTGATCACAACACAGGCACTCCCTATTCTATATTCTTCAGAGCACTTAACACAGAACATCTCATACTCCTTAATAACTGCTCGTTGAAGCAGCAAATCCTGTGTATTAATCCCCAAGGACTACTTTTGTGGGCCATTTCTTCTAAGTGGATTCTAGCTTGTATTTTCCATTTCTCTTCTGCATCTACTTTTCCTCCCACTTGTTCCTCTTCCTTTTTTTTTTTTTTTTTTTTTGCTTTTGATTCCTCAATCCTGACAATTGGAGATTTCCAACCAAATATGGTTGGAATTTCAGAGTCTGTCTGTAACTTAAGAGTAGTTAGCCTCAACTAATTGAGTGTTGGCTCTCTAGAAAGACCCTGAATTTAAGCCAGTCAAATCACTGCACTCTGGTTGATTAAACAATTAAACTGGGGATAGCTGGCTTCAAAAAAGATGTTTTGTCGCTGCTCACTCGGCACCTGCTACATTTGGGGAGTCAGGGGGACATTGAGAGGCTTTAGCAAAAGCACCGCTACACAGCCCCTTTTCCTCTCCCTTCCTACTCTCAGTTCCCCTACCCCCACATGGATGGAAGATCCCGCCCATAGAGAGGATCCATGGAGAGGAGAATGACTGTGGAGGCAGAGGCTGAGCTTTGGGGATTCCAGGAACCATGTAGCAATTCCACTGTGTGACCATTCAGAACCACCCATTGTGTGTATGGAAATGAGACTTCGTGGTCCTTGAGCAATGCCTTTAAGCCTTCCTTTGGCTCAAATGGAACTTGCTGGATGAAGCACTACATCCGAGTACATCTTGGGATCAGTGTTGGCAGTTTCTCAAATTAGGACTTGAGTATCAGCAAACTTAACAGTGTACTGACTAAGGTGGTCTGTTCTGGGCTGTCCCATAGAACCTCTGTGATGATGGAGATGTGTATGTATGCTGCCTGATCCATTTGCCACTAGCCGCCTGCAGCTATTGAGCCCTTGAAATGTGAGTCAGGCAAACAAAGAACAGAACTGGACTGGTTTTGTACCCCTAAACTTCATATGTTGAAGTCCTAACACTGGATACCTTGGAAGGTGAACTTATGAGGAGACAGGGTCTTTGAGGAGATAATTGACTTAAAATGAGGCCCTAATCCAGTATGACTGCTGTTCTTATAAGAGATTAGAAGGCAGACATGCACAGAGGGAAGGGAGATCATGTGAAGACACAGGGAGAAGACAGCCATCCGCAAGCCAAGGAGAGGGGCCTCAGAAGAAACCAACCCTGCTGATACCTTGAGCTCAGGTTTCTAGTTTATAGAATTGTAAGAAAATAAATTTCTGTGGTTTAAGCCACCCAGTCTGTGGTGCTTTTTTATGGAAGCTTGAGCAGACTAATGCAGTCTCTCTCCATCCATCCATCCATCTATTTCTTTTAATCACATCATAAATTTCAAATGCTGCTAGAGGATCATGTGATTTTCTTTCTTCAACACAGTGTTAGTAGTAACTTAAAATTGACATTAACAATGATGGTTACTGTTTCTAGCCTCTCACCTTGAGCTAAGCCCTTGTACTTACTTTCTAATTTAATCTTCCCAATAAGCTCAGACATGTTAAGACATTTAAGATCAAAGTCTTGAATCCCTGCCTCTTTGCCTCACAAAGTATTTGGCCAAAGGTGTATGTTACTTCAAAAATATCAACAGAAGAAGAGTATGGTGAAATACAAAAGCACATAGGGCATTTGAAGAGGTGACATTTTTCCTGGGATCCAGAAAATGAGCAAGAGTTGGCCAAGTGACAAGGTTCCTGAAGCACTCCCCCGCCTCGACACAAACACACTGAAGAAGCATCAGCCTTGAATGGCCAGGAGGACCTTGCTGTGGTTGAGAAGCCAGAAGTGGCCAATGTGGCTGGATCTGTGAGGCTGAGTGGGAGTGGGGGCAGACAAGGGACACAGTATGAAACAAGCTCCAGTTGTGGATAAAGTCAGATGGATACAGAATCTGAGCCTGACTCTAGGGCTTTCTTTTTAGCCTAATTGCAAGAGCAATAACATCCATGACAACAACAGTGATGGTTAACTTTTATCACGTGTTTACTATGTCATAGGCTTCTAAGAACTTTACACATATAATCTTATGTAGTTATTAGTGAGATGGGCACTTCTTTTATTCTGATTGTATAGACAGGAATATAACTTTGCAGATTTAGAAACTTCACGATCATGCTACTGGTTGGTTTGGGAGCAGGCACTTGAACTTGGGTCTTTGTAGCTTCATACTTAAGCTTTTTACCACCATAGTCAGCCCTCCATGTCCATGAGTTTTGCATCTGCAGAGTCAACCGACAGTGGATAGAGAGGTAACTATAGTCATGGATTGTGCCATTTGACATAAGAGACTTGAGCATCCATGAATTTCGGTAACCATGGGTGCTCTCAGAACAAATTCCCTGCAGATACCAAGGGATGATTGTATTTATACTGCCTCCCATATAAGGAAGAGTCTCTACCATTTTCACTCCTCTTTCTATTACTGTTCCTTCTAAATATTTTCTTCCTCCTCCAGCCCCTCCTACTATCTCCTGTTATTACTGGTACTACTGCTTCTACTACTAATTTTATTTCTACTATTACTTTTACTGTATGTACTGTTAAAGAAAAAATGATTCATGATGTTGTTGAAGACAGTAAAGCAGACTTTATTCAGGAAGGGCCATTGGATTAGATATAGGGATCCCTGTGATGGCGTCCTGCAGTGGGGGAGAGAGATTAGACTCAACCCTGAATACAGTGGGGTAAGTAGGAATTTATTACCAAGGAGCGGGGTGGAGTTCAATGGCTAGAAAATCACTAAGTGGAAACATCAAGGTTAAGGAGGATTCTGGCTAAACCAGCCTAATAGGATTCTTGCTTAAGACATCACCTGGGGGTTGGTAGAGGGTGATCAGGTATAACAGATGGAGAATTCCCACTAAACCAGCTTAGTAGGATTCTTGCTCAAATCTGACAATGCAAAGACAAACATGGAAGTCCAAAGTTAGGCCTAGCTGAAAAGGAGTTGAACAGAGTCTGAGTAGAGTCAGTGAGAGAATCTTTGTCACTGCTATATTAACCTCTTTCAAATCTGTTTTTAAATTATTTCTATTAAAAAAAAAAAAAAGAAACGATGAGATCCTTCTGTATAGCACTGGAAACTATATCTAGTCACCTGTGATGGAGAATGATAATGTGAGAAACAAGAATGTATACATGTATGTGTGACTGGGTCACCTTTCTGTGCAATAGAAAATTGAGAGAATGCTGTAAACCAGCTATAATGGAAAAAAAAATAAAAATCATTAAATAAAAAGAATTATTTCTAGTACATTTACTACTACTGTTCTTGGGTGGCCATGGGGTGAGAACACTGAACCCTAACCACTTAATGTAGGTCCCCAGAACTTGTCCCTTTGGGGAAAGACTTCAACAAAGAGACTGAGGGTAATGGGCAAAAAGTATTTATTAAGAGGTAAGAGAGGGAAAACAGATATGGAAAAAGCACAGGGAGTCTCCGGTGGGTGTGGGAGGTGAGAGAGAAAGAGACAAAGATAGAGACAGAGAGTAGAAGCAAGAGAGAAAGAAAGGACATGTGCTTTGGGGGTGGTTCAGATCACCTGTCCTTCTGAGCTTCTCTGGCCAATCATCTTGCTTTGTCTGGCCTACAGCCCAACTTTGACCTGACTCAGTCTCCTCCCCTGTGTGTGTGCATCTTTTAGCCAGGATGGATTCTACCACCAGGGTCTCTAGGAAGTTGACAGGATGTACTGTGGTCTGGTGCCCCTCCCTTCTCTGACCCCTGAGGCACCTTTCTGTGAGTGTGTAGTTCTGGAGGTCTCTTTGACCTCAAGAATGAGAAAGAGGTGGTCTCCAGCTTTAACCAAGCAGGACACAGCTCCTCCTTGCTCCTGCCATCATCTTTATGTTGAAGTATCTGTGCACAGGGAACAGTTGCTCAGCCTGGAACCCATCTATCACCTGCATCATTACTATTTCTCTATGTCCACTACTTTCACTTCTAATATTTCTATCCCTTTTATTTCTAAGTCTATTTACCATAATCATACTTTCCCCTCCGTACTTCCAAGAGTTGAAATTTTAGTCACTGGCTATGGATATACACATGGCTTTTGCAAAAAAGCTCTAAATGAGACATAAAGTATTCTTAAATTGACATGCATTAGCCTAAACATAAGTAAGCAAAATAAAAGGCGTTATCTTAACATATAATCTTGGATCTTCAGTGCTGCAGCGAGAAGGATGACTTTATTTTGTTTTACATGGCCTTGCGCTTATTCTCAACACATCCTAATTAGAAGCTGTTATTGTGCAAAGCACCTTATTCCCAAGTCCAAAGAGCAGGATGTTCTTGGACCTGAAGTTTCTGCCTGCCTTACACTTCATTTTTCTGGGTGGTAACAGGGTTTTTAAACCTCATTTCAAAGTCAAGGATAAAAGTTCTCCATGATTTTTCTTTCTCCAAAAGCCTATGCAGAGAACAGAGCCTGGGGAAAGGGAAAATGCCAGAGTAATGCAATTATATTTGTAGGTGGTGGGCCAAAAGGCACCATTGCCCAGATTGAATGATGTAAGAGGAATGCTCTCACTCTGATGTGTACCTTTGGTTAGGATATTAAGAAGTAGCAAGACTCCCATTTGGGGTGAGGGAGTGGGGAGAATGTGATCTAACCATCCCCTATTGGTCCTAAGATGCAGGACTGAAAATACTCATTGTATATTTGGGGGAAATAAGATAATTTTCTTAAAAATATAAATACAAAAACATTAAAATATTTTGAAAACCTAGTAATGAAATTGAAGTCTTCTCTCACCTCCTATCCCCCATTATTCTTTCTACAGACAGTGTTCATGATTTCTAATGTGTGTTTTATATACATGCACAAGCATATGTATGTATGTCTTTTTTTAACACAGAAGGGATAAAACTAAGCACACTGTTTTGTATATTGCATTTTTCACCTACTCTTTCCATAAAAATAATGCATATCTGGAGTTCCCGTCAAGGCTCAGTGGTAACAAACCCGACTAGTATCTGTGAGATTTCAGGTTTGATCCTTGACCTTGCTCAGCGGGTCGGGGATCTAGCATTGCCGTGAGCTGTGGTGTAGGTCAGAGACACAGCTTAGATCCTGCGTTGCTGTAGCTGTGGCATAGACCCACAGCTGAAGCTCTGATTTGACCCTAGCCTGGGAACTGCCATATGCTGCTGTGTGGCCCTAAAAAGCAAAAAAAACAAAAAACCCAACCAACCAACCAACAACCCCTCCCAAAACAAACAAAAAACCAAATAAGGACATTATGAGAAAGTACATGTCTTAAAAAAAATGCAGAACTACTTTAATCTCTTTTTGAATGTTAACTTCTATGTTTATACTGTCATCTATGAAATGAGACAGTTTTGATCCACTTTAAAACTTTAACAACACTCCTATTGATGACTTTTTAGGTTGTTTCCAGTCTTTCTCTTTTATGAACAATATTGCTATGAACTTCCTTGTGCATATATGTTAATGCATTTCTGCAAGGATACTTGGGTTAGGTAAGTTCCTGGTAGACCACAGGGTTTGTATCTTATGGTTTGTATAGTTGAGGCTAACTTGCCTTCCCAGAGGCTGCCCTGCTTTCCACACTTTGGTCAAGTTCTCAGTAACGTTGTCTGTTATAAATATCTTTGTGTTTTCCAGCCTGTGAGGCCAAAATTATGGTCTCGTTGTTTTAATTTGCATTTCTTTAATTATGAGAAAGGTTAGACACCTTTTCACGTGTTAATGAGCCATTTTATTTTATTTTCTCTTTTATGAACTGATTATTTGTGCTCTTTGCTGGTTTTTCTACTGGGACATAGGCCATTTTTTATTTCTTTGAAAGAGCACTGATTCAAAGAAAAAAATTGATCCTTCCTTTGTCATTGGTGGTACAAAAGTATTTTTCCTTCAGCTTATGATTTTTCTTTTGTCTTTGTTTATTATGGCTGGGCAGAATCTTTTTATTCCAATTTATTCAAATTTCCATAGTTGTTCCTAAAGGGCAGCTAGTCCTTTGCATCTTTCCCCTAGTATCTTCTTAGTTCTTTGATTCATTCAGCAAATATTTATTGAGCTCTTACTATGTGTCAAGCATTGTTTTAGGTCCTGGGATGACAGAAATAAAAAAAAAAAATCACAAATATTGTCCTCTAGAGGCTAGTGAGGAGAGAGAGTCAAAAAGGAAGACAAGTAAAATAATATTAAATGTTAGATGATGATAACTGCTAAGGAGAAAATAAAGCTAGTGAAAAGAATTGTGGTCTCTTGAGGTTGGGGGTGGGTAGAGTGGCAATTACAAATGTTGAACTTTCAAAGGCTTATCTTATTGTGAAAGTGACATTAGATTAAAGGTGTGAAGAAGGCAAGGAAAGGAGCCACATGACTATCTGGGAGAAAAGCATTTGGCTAAGAAAACAGCAAGTGCAAAGGGAACATGGCAGGAATAGCAAAGTAACAAGTAGGAAGTGAGGTCCGAGATGTTCTGGGGAGGAGGGCAGATTGTTAGTCATTGTCCTTGAGAGTGGTAGAAGCTGGGAGACCAGTGTGGAGGCTCTGGTTCCAATCCAGGTAACAAATGATAGTTGCTTGGACCAAGGTGGTAGCAGGGGAGGATTGAGAAGAGATGGGATTCTGGATGTATTGTTAAAAGGAACCAGTGGGCTGTACTGAAGGATTTATATGGGATATGACAGACAGAGAAGAGTCAGTTTTGGTCTGAGAAGTGGAAGGATGGTGTCAGCTTTTACCGAGACAGGGAAGGGACAGATTTGGGGTACATGATCAAAAGTCCAGTTTTGAACACATTAAGTTTTATTTTTATTTTAAAATTTATTAATATATAGTTGACTTCTAATGTGTTAATTTCTGCTATATAGCAAAGTGATTTGGTTATCAATACACATATATTCTTTTTCATATTATTTCCCATTATTGTTCATCCCCACAGAATATTGAATATAGTTCCCTGTGCTATACAGTAAGACCTTTTGTTGTTTACCTGTTCTACATATAGTAGTTTGCATCTACTAACCCCAAACTCCCAGTCCATCCATCTCTCCCCCTCCCCACTGAGAACCACAAGTCTATTCTCTATGTCTGTGTGTCTTTTTCTCTTCTGTAGATAAATTTGTATTTTAGATTCCACATATAAGTGATATCTTATGATATTTGTCTTTCTTTGTATGACTTACTAAGTAGGATAATCTCTAAGTCTATCCGTGTTGCTACAAATGGTGTTATTTCATCCTTTTTTATGGCTAAGTTGTATTCTATTGTTCATATACCACATCTTTATCCATTCAGGTTGTTTCCATGTCTTGGCTATTGCAAACAGTACTGCCAAGAACATTGGGGTGTGGGTAACCTTTTGAATTATGGTTTCTTCCGGATATATGCCCAGGGGTGGGATTTCTGGATCATATGGCAACTCTATTTTTAGTTTTTTGAAGAACCTCCATACTGTTTTCCATAGTGGCTGGATCAATTACACACACACACCCCCGCCCACACCCTCTCTAGCATTTAATTGTAGACTTTTTGGTGGTGACCATTGTGACTGGTATGAGGGGTATCTCGTAGTTTTGCTTTGCATTTCTCTAATGATTAGTGATATTGTGGATCTTTTCATGTGTCTGTTGGCCATCTATATGGGCATGTTAAGTTTTATGATGTCCAGAACAGATGTTGAGCAAGCACCTGAATATATGGGTCTGAAGTTCAGGAGAAAGTTCTAGGCTGGTAATAAAGTGTGGGAACTGTTACCTTACAGATACTGTTTAAAGACATGAGGATGGAAGAACTAGAAAATGAAGATAGATAGAGCATAGAGGTGCAAGAGCAAAGTTCTAAGACTCTCCAAAAAGCAAGAAAAGCAGGACTCTGTGGTGTCATGGGCCATGATCTCTGATACTTTGAGTGAATGAGAGTTCACTGTCTGAGGAGACAATGGTAGGAAATTGTGTACCAGGCAGAAGGACCAGCATGTGCCAAAGCCAAGAGTGAGGAAAAGTGTGGTCTGTATCAGGATCCTGACCTGAGGGCTGGCAGACCTCCTTTGGCCCATTCATATCTTTTGTTTGGCTCATTCAGTTTTTTGTTTATTTGTTTGTCTTAGTGGAATTAGTTGCCAACATTTGAAAATAGAGAAATTTCACATTAAACAAAAATTCGGATACCTGCCATCTCTTGAATAATCCGTGTATTTCACAGCACTGGCTCATGTTCCCCCAGAGCAAGAACTGGCCATTGCTAAGTAGCTGCTGGTCCCTTAGGAAGCATTGTATGTTTTGCTGCAGGGTTCCCCCCACCCCCACCTCGTTCATTTTTGTTCCATGGGCAAAAAGCCATGTCCTTAAGCTTCTACACTGGAACTTTTCTTTCAGTCTGTGCTCCTCCTCACCCCACCTCAGGACTAGATGTGGTGACCTCTTTTGGGGGGCACCTCCAGGTTGCGTGTCAGGAGGCCTGGGGTTACATCCTGGTTCTGTGACTCACTATGCAATCTGACTCAGAACTACTGTTAAGGTGACAGACTGTCTAGGTTGGCCCAGAGCTGCGGAGTTTCCCAGGATATGGGGCTTTCTGTGCTAAAACCAGGAAGGACCCCGACAAACCAGGACGAGCTGGGCCCCCATCCTCTAAATCCGCCTGGTCCTCCAAGTTGAGTGGCAGGCCTCAAAACTCATGTTTTTCCCTAAGACACTAACGTGCTCTTTAAAACTGGTTAAAGATGAAACATGCAATAGAAAAAAGGACTAGCATTTGTGGAGTGCCTGTTGTGGCTCAGTGGAAACAAATCTGACTAGCAACCATGAGGTTTCGGGTTCAATGCCTGGCCTCATGCAGTGGGTTAAGGATCCGGCATTGCTGTGAGCTGTGGTGGAGGTCATAGACTTGGCTTGGATCTGGCGTTGCTGTGGCTGTGGTATAGGCTGGCAGCTACAGCCCCGATTAGACCCTTAGCCTGTGAACCTCCATATGCCACGGGTGCATTTGAAACCAAATTTTTTATCACAGTGAGAACTCACAGGCAGGCCTTGGCGATGATGGCGCTCATTGTTATCATTATTGCTATGGTTATAATAACAATAGACGACACTTCTTACATGCCAGACCCTAGACTAAGCATTTTGTAGGCATTCACTCAGTTTAAACGAGGAGAAGCCCCAGGAGGTAAGGACTGTTTTCCCACAGTGCAGATGGAGAAGTTGAGTCTGGTTGTGTCAGGTCACAGAGCTAGTAAATGACAGAGCCAGGAAACAAACCTGGGTCTGTGTATCTCTGAAGTCTGAATTATGTTGATCAGTGTCAAAAATCCAGATTTCTTTGGGTGGCTGGCATTGTCTGGGTTGTTTGCATGCTGAACAAAGCACCTCTCCCCACAATCCTCCAGGTTCAGACCATCCCCCACCCCACCCCCGCCAAAGTCCTCCTTGTGCTTCAGAAGTCAGGGCCCAGGGAGCCTCAATGAAAAGCTACCTCCTACTGCATTCTAGTTATCTTGTTTTATGCCAAGTGGCTTAATATCCTGGCAACACAAGCCCTGGCATTTCATTTCCCCCCTGTTTTCTGAAATTTGCGACAAATGAGAGCAGTTTGGGCTCATTATCTAAACCCCCTCATCTGCAAAGCAGAGATGGGATCAGAGCTAGCCCACGTGGCAGCTGCTTCCTTTCATGGATGTGGATTTAATTAGGCTTCTGTGTCCCTCAGGCTTGGGAGAGCTGTCTTTTCTGTTGGGCTTAGGGAAGTTAACTTCCTTCCTCCCCTCCTGGGTTCCACAGCGGGTAGGGAGAAGGAAACTCTTTCCTATTCTCTGAAGTTGAACTGTGAGTCTCAAGGAGGAGCCTCTAAGCTCTTCCTTTATGAGAGCCATTTGACAACTCACGTAGAAGCCAAAGTCATGTGCAAGCCTAGTCAGAGATAACCGGGGCCTGAGAGCCCCTTCCACACTCCTTTTGGGGATTCTGACATCCTTGGAAGGCCAGGAACTCGATGAGACCCCTCAGACAGAAAGTATCTTCCTTACAGCTTCAACCCATTGAATCGTCACCTCCTCTCTTTACCCATCACCTTGGGCCTTTACAGCAGGGCGCCCCCAGCCCCCAACTTTCTTTCCTCCGCTTTTGAGCATGAGTGACTCATTCCCACTCATGTGTCAGGAAACATCACTTTTCCAGGTGTACCATTTCCAACCCTTTCTACCTTTCTAAACCCCTCCTGTTGCATGGCCCCATGGCATGCTGGAGTTTTCTTCCCTTAATACCCTCCCAAATGTAATTTCTCTCCTAGTCTAGAAATCTCTCTTCAAGAATAATTTTAAAAAAGTTAAAAACATGACTTTAATGCAAATAGAGATTGAACACACGTCAAGATTTTATTTCCCTCTTTAAGAAAGGAATCAGTAAAAAGGTAAAACTGATGCTAAGAGCATTTTGAAAAACTGGGTATTTATAGATATTTTGGAAAGAACATTAGAATAAGATTGCTAGGTTAGATACAAAAAACTGAGTCATGTCCTATGGGACAAGAAAACTGTAACCTCTAGGGTTGTCTTTTCTCTGTCACAGAAATCTACACGGCGACATGTAACTTCAGAGGATTTGGTCTCTAATCAAAGAATAAATAGCAAAACCAATAGAGATACATTTTTCTAAGAGAAATAAATATTGACTGGGCAGAACTGTTAAAAGTACTATGACATGATAATTGAGAGCCCAGGCTATGTTTTTTGACCTTATTTCTAAATTTAATTAATTAAATTATTTATTTATTTATTTATTTATTTGTCTTTTTGCCTTTTTCTAGGGTCGCTCCCGTGGCATATGGAGGTTCCCAGGGCTAGGAGTCTAATCGGAGCTGTAGCCACAGGCCTACGCCAGAACCACAGCAACTCGGGATCCGACCTGCATCTGTGACCTATACCACAGCTCACGGCAACGCCGGATCCTTAACCCACTGAGCAAGGCCAGGGATCAAACCCGCAACCTCATGGTTCCTAGTCAGATTCGTTCACCACTGAGCCATGACGGGAACTCCTATTTCTAAATTTTAGATAATTAGTCTTAACAGCTCGTATGGTCAGGGCCCCTTTTGTGATATTGCTGTAGCATCTAACCCAGTACTTGGCATAGGATTTTTGCTACCCTCAGGATCTAGTGGAGACTTGTCAACTAGTTATTGCAATCAAAGAATACCATGTAGTGAATTAACTTGAAGCCCATATTAGTCAGCTCAGGCTGCTAGGATGGGTGACTTAAACAACAGACATTTCTTTTCTCACAGTTCTGGAGGTAAAAAGTCCAAGATCAAGGTTCTTGTGATTCGATTCTTGTGAGAGATCTTTTCCTGCAGAAAGCTGCCTTCTTGCTATATCCTCACATGGCCTTTCCTCAGTACACATACATACAGAGAGAGGGAGAGAGCTTTCTGGTGTCTCTTCTTAGAAGGAACTAGTCCTGTTGTATCAGGGCTCTACCTCTATGACCTCATTTAACCTAAATTAACTTCCTTACTCCAAAAATAGCCACACTGGGAGTTAGAGTTTCAACCTATGAATTTTGGGAGGATACATACATTCAGTCCATAACAAAGCCCCATTTTTGTGGGTTGAAGAGTATGGAATCAGGTGTAAATCAGCTTTGTTCACTTTGATGCAAGTCGGCCCTTCAAGGCTTCTCTTTGTTCTGGATAAACTATGCAAGTTTCATCATTCACTTGGTAACTAGCCCATGACTATTATCACTCTTTCTTCAAAAGTTTGTACAGATCAATATTTAACAGTGCAATAAAGTTTTTTTCCTTTTGGAAGCCAGTAATATCTATTGGCTAAGATAGTGTAGCAAATATCTATTTTGTCTACTCATCATCCATTCTCTTTTCTTCTACTATCAAATGCTTGATTATCATCTGGGGGACCACACCTTCCCTGCTCTCAGCCCATGGGATTCAGAAGAGGTTAACTCCATTCACACTTCCAGCAGTAGCCAAGAGATTCAGGCATAGCCAATCAGAGCACATCAACTCCTAAACCAGATTGGTTTATGGTTGAGCATGTGATTTGACCTGGGACAAGCCAGGTCTTAACTAGGGCTTTTTCTGAACAGCCTTTTCTTTTTTCTTTTAGGGATGCTCAGCTTTTATAACATAATCCTGAAGGGGATGATGGCCATTTCTACAGCCTTGTGATGATATTCTGAGAATGAGGCTATCGAATGCTGGCTCCCCCAATTACCACCAAAAGAAGTTGCTGATAAGACAAAGTTGAGTTGATTTTTATCACTGTAAGGGGGAGCTTACCTTGCTCAATCTTAGTAGCTTCCCAGAGGAGCAAGGACAAAATTGAGATAGCTATTGAGATTTCGAAGTCAATTTAAGGTGTGTCTCTAGTGTGGGGACTTTGTTAGGATTATGATACAAAAGTTTGGAATTGGTAGACATAGCAAGATGAAAAACTTCAGATGAGTGGTTCAAAGAGTCTTCAGTGTAAACTGTTGTTTAATGCTTTCTCTTGAAGAATCGATGAGTCTTTCATGAAGTTCCTTGGATGAATAATAAAGTTACTTGCAACTTTTATCTTGCTGGGTAAGAGTTTTCTGGAACAGCAAAATTATTTTGATGAAGACAGTAAAATAGTGAAATCATGACAACGTAGACAGTAGGCTGTGCATGTAGGTGGCTTCAGTATTCAGTCAACATCGTGGAGGGAAGAGGGACGAAAGAAATGATTTCTGTTGGCATCATTTAAATTTCTGGAGTGGGGAGGGATAAATTAGGGTTTGGGGATTAACATATACACACTACTGTATATAAAAGATAGACAACAAGCACCTACTGGATAGCACAGGAGCCCTGGGAACTATATTCAATATTGTGTAATAACCTATAAGGGAAGGTTATAACCTGAATCACTTTGCTGTACACCTGAAATTAACACAACATTGTAAATCAACTGTATGTCAATTAAAAAAATAAAATTAATTTCTTTTTTTTTTTGTCTTTTTGCTATTTCTTTGGGCCACTCTCACGGCATATGGAGGTTCCCAGGCTAGGGGTCGAATTGGAGCTGTAGCCACTGGCCTACGCCAGAGCCACAGCAACGCGGGATCCGAGCCGCGTCTGCAACCTTCACCACAGCTCACAGCAATGCTGGATCGTTAACCCACTGAGCAAGGGCAGGGACCGAACCCGCAACCTCATGTTTCCTAGTCGGATTCGTTAACCACTGCGCCACGACGGGAACTCCAAAATTAATTTCTGAATCCAGAAATCCTGAAGTCAAGATACGGGCGACTGAATCACTGTCTCTTTGCATTAGAATTATGCATTCATGTTCTTTGTCATGCAACCGCAACACCTCCTAATAAACAACGTGGATTCTATTTCCCAGCCCCACTGATGTTGGGCTAGTCCCATGACTGGTTTTGGACAACAGCATGTGGGCAGGAGGGATGGTCGCCAGTTCCAGGCAGAGACTGTAGAGCATTGGTATTTCTGCAACCCTTTTTAAGCTCCTATGATCAGCCTTGAGCTAATGCTGTCCAAATTTCCATCGTCAAAACTAATCAACTTGAGTCCAGCCTGGCCCAACCAAGCCCAAACTGTACTTACCAAAAAGCTACCCCATGAACCTATGAGGAAAAAAACAACAACAAAGATTTGTTGTTGAAAGCCACTGAAAAAATGGAAGTTGTTTGTTACACATTAAAAAAATGACTAACATTCAGGAGTTCCCATTGTGGCTCAGCGGAAATGAATCTGACTAGCATCCATTGAGGATGTAGGTTCGATCCCTGGCCTTGCTCAGTGGGTTAAGGATCCGGTGTTGCAGTGAGCTGTGGTGTGAGCTGGTTGCAGATGCGGTTCAGATCCTTTGTTGCCGTGGCTATGGTATAAGCTGGCAGCTACAGCTCCAATTTGACCCCTAGCCTGGCTACCTCCATATGCTGTGGGTGAGGCCCTAAAAAGATTAAAAAGAAAAAAATGATGAACATTCAGAGTTCACCCCTGCACATTTAAATATATGATCCAATAGATTCTCCATATTGCTTTAATCCATTTGAGTTGGAGTTTTGTTGTTAATCAGAAGAGTTTTCCCCTCTACTGTCTTTTTATGGTGTTGAGTCACTTTTGACTCACAGGAACCTTGGTGGCACCCTGGGTCTTTCGCATGGAAACCACAGCTAAACCTGATCTCCTCCATTCTCTACTTGAGTAACTGAATTTTTTTGAAAGCAGTATTTATCCCTGATAATGCTTGTCTCTTGGCCTGCGTCCAATGTTCCAGTCTAGTGAGATCTTTCTCAATTTGATTCTTTCATTCTGGGTCTTAGCTGTCCCATTCAGCATTTTGTCAAACACAAATTGGATCAGCATGGGCATAAGAGCCTCCTCCAAGCTCTTGATGTCTCCGTAATAATCTCACAGTGCTGCACTAAAAACTGACCTCTCTATTGACCCCAAATCACCCAAACAAAATAATCATTATTTAGGCCAGGTATTCTAGATGAATGCCCACAGGACAGAATTGATCCCAGAGGAGTTGAAATAGGGAGATTTTATGTAGCAATGGCTTGAAGCAAAGTCTTCCCAGATAAAATTTTCCAAGTCTATCAGCAATGGAGTGACACACTTGCAAGTCAGTGGGTTGGAATTTTTATCTCTCCTGAAAAAAATAAGATTGCCCAGCTCTTGAGTGCTTGTCTTTCCCATGGTATAAGACCACTGACCTTGAGTGAGTCAGTTATAGCTTGCCTCTGGTTTTCTCTTACCATAACCTGGATAGAATTTATAAAGACCTTTTAAAGTCCAAAAGACCAAGGCAGTTATAAACTTATATAAACTTATTCAAACCTACCTCTGCCCCCAGACTAGGTATAAGTTTAGGGTTAAAAATATGGGGAGTATGCTTCCCATCAGAGTTTCTGTAGCGCAGCCCTGGATCCAGTGATTCACTGTGCTGTAATTTTCCATTAGCTTGTGTATTTGTCTTGCTTATCTCTGGGCTTTTTGAAAGAAAGAATCAAGTTGATCTTGTTATCAAAATACCTGACATTGTCTCTGGCACAGAGTGGGCCCTCAGTAAATATTTGTTTGTTTGAATGAATAGAACTTGGTCTGAAGTTCTGAGTGTGTGTGTGTGTGTGTCTGTGTCTGTGTATGTCTGTGTTTTTGTGTTGGAACAGCTGGATAATGTTCATTATTAGCCTGAAGCATTGGCTAATGCTAAATTTAAATTAAAATATACTCTTGGGTGACTACATCTTCAATTTCATGGTTGATTCCTTTGTGATTGACTTATTAAGCTAAACCAGGAGTTGAAAACTCAAATACCTTGAGGGGACAAAAAGGAAACATAATAAACAAGTATGGTTAGGTACAAGTGTAGAATATCCAGTATCTTCATAGGAAAGGATGTCTAGCATTTCTAGATACTCTGTTTCAGAGTAGGATTTTAATTTTAAAACATGCTTTTAATAAATGTAAAAACTCCTGATTTAAAAATTTTTTAATATTCAGAAATGCTAAAACATAACTTCTAAAATATCACATGGGTCATAGAAAATATATCTGCAGCCTAGATCCAACTCAGAGGCCATCAATCTGAGAAAGGAAGTTAAAGGTTTTACATGTATATTGGTATTTTAGTTTGCAGTGAATATTTAATTTATAATGAACAAACCTTGGGTAATATCAAAGACTATGTTTATTACTGAATGATATAAACTCTATAAAATTGATATAGATTCAATTAAGTCCTGTTTGTGAGGTCTGAGGTTAGATTTTAGTGGGCACACATCACAAAGGGTTCACCAGGTAGCAATTTACAGGAAAGATTGTGGAATTAAAGATCAATCTTTAGCAATCTGTACCACTATTTTACTAAACAAAATAGATACTTTGAGTCCGCTGTTTCTGGGAAACTGATCTCCATTATGGTTGAAATAGTGGAGGTTTTGTCACCCTTGAAAAGTTCCCTATCAAACCCTCTGAGCTTGCCCCATCATGTTCTCAATGGTTATACATTAATATTCATAGAGAGAGATGGATATCTTAACTGCTTCTAGCTTTCACCCCATCAGTTATTGTTCTTGGTTCATCCCACTCAGTTTAGTAACTAGTCAAGCATGTCAATATTCTCTTAAGCATTTGCCAGGATAAAAACCAGAATCTCTCCCTGGGAAAAACATCCATGTTAATCAAACCCTACAGCTTCCAACAAGCAGAAATCCATCTGAGGGTTTCCTTTTATGAACCACTAATTGAAAAACATTTAATATTCATGCCTAATTGACCCTAGATACCAAATTGATAAAGCATTGTATAGCATTTTTAAAAAAGCACAGCTAGATATTCAAATAAGTCCAGAGGTAATACCTAAAAGAACCACTGTATCTAGGACATTGCCTCCCTATGAGAATTTGGAAAGATAGAATTCTAGGTTCTTGAGAATGATAACTCCTGTCAGGAGATGGGTGGGGGGAGAGTAAAGACAGGGCCATAAGTGAAGTTAAAAAAGGTAGAATTCATTCCCATGGCAGGGATCTGATCTTTTATCCAATACCTGAAAATTTGTAGTGAAGGGTGGGAATACAGTATTGAGAATGATTTCAATACCACACACTAATTTAGAGGGATGCATGTTGTAATTGATTAGTAATGTCTGCTACAGGTATAGGAAGAAGAAATGGCAGTATACATGTCTGTGCTACCAATGGCCAAACTAGGATAAATAAAACTGAATATGTATATAGAATTATCACAAGTTCTAATTTGCCTGGGACAGTCTCAGTTTACATCTGTCATTAATCAGTTAATCCCTGTTGCTATGCACAGTACCTCTCTTTATTTTCAAGAGTGTCCTAGTCTGGATAGTCCGTTATCTACAGTGACCCAAGAAAGATTCTTGTATAATTGTTTTTAGTTCATTTGCTTTTTTTTTTTTTTTTGTCTTTTTGCCATTTCTTGGGCTGCTCCCATGGCATATGGAGGTTCCCAGGCTAGGGGTCCAATCGGAGCTGTAGCCACCAGCCTACGCCAGAGCCACAGCAACGCAGGATCCGAGCCACGTCTGCAACCTACACCACAGCTCATGGCAACGCCGGATCCTTAACCCACTGAGCAAGGCCAGGGATTGGACCTGCAATCTCATGGTTCCTAGTCGGATTCGTTAACCACTGTGCCACGACGGGAACTCCTCATTTGCTTATTAAAGAAATACTCTAAATCTCTTCTTTTGGGCCCGGATCACTTATTATTATTCCCCATCCTTCTTTGGGGGGCTAGGACTTTCTCAATATTCTGCTTAAAATATCTCAACACAGGGAGTTCCCATCGTGGCGCAGTGGTTAACGAATCCGACTAGGAACCACGAGGTTGTGGGTTTGGTCCCTGCCCTTGCTCAGTGGGTTAACGATCCGGCGTTGCCATGAGCTGTGGTGTAGGTTGCAGACGCGGCTCGGATCCCGCGTTGCTGTGGCTCTGGCGTAGGCCGGCTGCTACAGCTCCGATTCGACCCCTAGCCTGGGAACCTCCATATGCCGCGGGAGCGGCCCAAGAAATAGCAACAGCAACAACAACAACTACAACAGCAAAAGACAAAAAGACAAAAAAAACAAACAAAAAAAATAAAATAAAATATCTCAACACAACACAATCTATTTCTTCAGACACAAGCATGATTCCACACTTTCTATCTAAAGCACTCTCTGGTATGTTCTGGAACATAGCCATGAGATCACACTCCTCAGCCACTCCTGTATCTCTGATAATTCTCCCCTTCTTCCTCCCCAGAATAGCTCCTGGAAAAAAAAAAAAAATCTCTCTTTTGAATGGAGTGCCTTTGTATTTCCTTCCACACCAAGTATCCTGTCTTTGTCAAATAGTATTGATCGCCGAAAGCCCAGATCAGCAAATCTCTGAAGCACATATCTCTCTCAGATTTTTCCACAGCAGATTCCTGGGAGTTTAAAATCTTTGATTCTGTCTGGATTTTCCAGTTGGTTTTCCAAGGGCAGAACAGGTCCCAAAACACACCCACCCACCTTAACTGAGTTTCCTAGCTGTATTTAGTCTCATGGACCTACCAGTCAATTTACTTTCCGTAACCTTGCTTTGAAAGAAACCAGATTTCTCAATGTCAGCAAATTGACAGTTTGGGTTGGATAATTTTTTGGTTCATTGTCTGTGCATTTTGGGGTGTTTAGCAGCATCCCTGGCTCTACCCACCTGATAGTAGTAGCACTCTCTTTCTCCTGATTGTGAAAACAGAAATTTTTCCAGACAATGCCAAACGTCCCCTGGAGGTAAAGCCAAATTGCTGCCTGTTGAGAAATACTGGAGTAGGCACTCCAGATGTCGAGACAAATAAATTACTCTTTCTGGTCTTGAGCAAGTACATTTACAAAACTCTAAGTGCTGTGTTAAGACTTTAGCAAAAGTGCTCTGGGAGCCAAACTGGGGGTGGGGGTGGGGGGGGGAGGTGGAGAGGTGAGTTTCTTCTTTGACAGTCAGAGAGAGCTTTTCCAAGGATGTACCTTGGGACTTGAAGAGATCATTCAATATTTGCCAGGTGGGAGAGAAGGGAAGTGTATTCCAAGGAGAGGAATAGCACCCGCAATAGGATTGGGGTATGGAGGAGAATAGCATATTTGAAACAGAGTAAGAAGTTGGAATGGAGTGATGGGTACGCTGGGGAGACAGTCAGGGATTCAGGGAGAGGATGGGGACCTAGATTTAAGTCCAATTTGTAAACTCGCTAGGATGTGGATCTGGACTTCATGAACTAGGCACCAGGGAATCACAGAAGATTAATAAAAGGGATATGGCCAAATCTGGGCTTGAAGAGCAGTCACATGGGTGTTAGTGACATCGATGTAAATGGCATTGTCTTTGGAATTATGTTGCCCTGGGTTGGGATGATGCTTTACCACTGAGTAGCATGTGAGACCTTGGGCAAACCACTTTCTTTCCTTGTCTCCTCCTCTGCAAAATGAAGGTGATAATCCTACCTACCCCATTGGGTTGCTGCGAGGATTAAACAAGTTAATCCATGTAATGCGCTTAACATATCTGGATAGTGTTGAAGCTCATTAAATACTTATTCTTTTTAGATTGCCAGGAAGCACGGGGGTTGAGGCTGAAGGCAGGGAGACAAGTTTGGAGGAGGTAATGAAACATGATGGGGTCATGAGCCAGCCCAGTGACTGGGTGATGGAGAGGAGATGACATAGCTTCCACCTGAACTTAGTTAACATTCCCCAGGGTCCCAGCAGTGAGACATCCAATTCTCCAAACAAATGCATCATCCCTAGGGTTCCTACCAGGTCCAGCTCTGGACAGTTCCCTGCAGAAAGTTTCCATCACCTCCACCTTCCCTGACAATGTGAACCTGTCATCTGAGAGAGAGTTAATTCAATGAGGATCCACTGTGAGAGTGTAGATCTTCATCTCATCCTGCCTCCTCTGTGTTTTCCTGATCTTTTCTGCAGCAGGGAGATGGGCTACAAATGACCTGCTTCAGGACCAAATAACAGTTTAATAGAGTGGAGATTCATTCAGACAGTGCTGATGGCGACAGTAGCTTTTGGAGTGGAGAAAGAGCAAGGAGCCCAGAGGATTTCTGACCTCAATTTACAAGGCAGAATTAAGTTCTGGAAACCTCAGAATAGAACAAAATAATGAAACTGCTGGCTTTTAATCACTGGTAGAATCAGGAGGAGTTGGTAGACCTCTAACCTTATCATTTAGTTCTCTCTTCTAAAGGGAAGTTTCTGTATCAATAACACAGAGCCTGATGTGATTGCTATTTCCTTTCATTTTCAAAATGTATTCAAAGATATAAAAAAAAAAAAAACAAGCTGTGTGCCATGGCAGTGTCGGGTATTGGGAAAACAGTGATAAACTAAACCAACCAGGCCTTTGTTCTTGTGGCGCTTGCTTTCAAGGAGAACTAGACAATAAAGAGAGAACTACTAAAAAAAAAAAAAAAAAAGTGGCAATTACTAAAAAAGGACATGAGCCAATTGCTCTTTATGTAGCTGAAGGAAATGGATCCTAATTTTAAACACGATGCTCAGTATTTTTTTTCTTTCAGATCGTAAATGTTATGAAGCAGGTAGACAATTTCATATCCACCTCTGGCAATTTTTGGAATTGACTTAAACCAATTGAGTCATGGGTTAATAATTCGAAGTTATTATCACTTTCTTACATATCTAGGAAATCAGGATTCAGGGGGAAAAAAAGAGAAAAGTTGTTTGTTTTCGTTTTTCCGTAGTGAGATGAAGTTTGCTATCTTCAGACATTTTGGATGAAGGTGAGTAACAACGTGAAAGTGGGCATTAGGGGAGTTCCCGTGGCGGCTCAGCAGAAATGAATCTGACTAGCATCCATGAGGGGCCTTGCTCAGTGGGTTAAGGATCCAGTATTGCCATGAGCTGTGGTGTAGGTCACAGGCAAGTCTTGGATCTTGTGTTTCTGTGGCTGTGGTGTAGGCTGGCAGCTCCAATTCTACCCTTAGCCTGGGAACTTCCATATTCTGTGGGTGTGGCCTTCAAAAGCAAAAAATAAACTTAATTAATTAATTAATTTAAAAAAGAAAGTGGGAGTTAGGAGGATAGGCCCTGAAGTCAGGTGCCTGGGTCCAAATCTGGGCCCTACCACTTACTAGCTGCATGACTTTAGCGGGCTTGTTCACCTTAACATGTCTCAGTTTGTAAAATGCGATAACCTTCTTCTTAGAGCTATTGTAAGAATTGAATGAAACGATGCATATGAAGGCCTAGGAATTGCCTGACACATATCACATATTAAAAAAATAATATAGCAGAGAAAGGAGATAGGTTATATTGGCAGCTGGGATGGACATTACTGAACTGGTTTCTAAGCAGCAACAACCGGCAGCAAGGAAGAGCAGGTTTAAATGCAGCTTTGCCAGCTCCTAGCAATATGAGCATGGACAATTCAGTTCCCCTCTCTCAACCCCATACTACTACTACTAGGGATAGAAATGGTCATCTCTGGCAGTTCCCACTGTGGCACAGTAGGTTAAGAATTTGGCTGCAGGGGCTCAGGCCCCTGTGGAGGTGCAGGTTTGATCCCTGGCCCAGTGCAGTGGGTTAAAGGATCCAGTGTTGCTAGGTTCAGTCCCTGGCCTGGAAACTTCCATATGCTACAGGTGCAGCCATAAAATATGATGATCACCTTCTGAGGTTGTAGTAAGGATGTATGATATCACTTATATGTGGAATCTAAAATATGGCGCAAACGAACCTATCTACCAAACAGGAATAGACTCACAGACATAGAGAACAGACTTGTGGTTGCCAAGGGGGAAAGAAGAGGGAATGAGATGGACAGGGAGTTTGGGGTTGGTAAATGCAAACTGTTACATTTAGAATGGATAAGCAGTGAGGTCCTACTATACAGCACAGGGAACTATATCCGGTTTCTTGGGATAGTACATGAATTTAGTATGAGAAAAAAATATAGATATAAATATGACTGGGTCACTATGCTGTAAGGCAGAAGTTGGCACAGCACTAAACTTTAATAGAAATTGTGATACAATATTAAAAAAAGAAATGTGGAGGCTAGCACATATCACAATCCTTAGCAGATGGTAAGGATCACCACCACCACAACCTCATCATCATCACCATTATTAGGGTCAGTTGTCTTTGCTGCTTAGCACGCTTTTTCCATTTCCATCTGCTTTAAGCTGTGTTGCCTAGAAGCAGAAATTGCAATAGGGTTTCTTGTGCAAAGGGTTTATTGAGTGGCTGCTCTCAGACAAAGCTTTGTCTCGGGACAAAGGTCAGGAGTGGAAGTCAATCCCAGAGTGATTCCAGGAGTATTAGGAATCAGGAGAAGGTGGGAGAGGGAAAGATGCAAAGAAGTGGTTCCAGGGGATATCTAGTCCTAGCCAGAGCCTGCAAGCAGTTCTGGTGCATTGTCGCAGGGTTCGTCCTATCCAAAGGCCAGGGAGCTGTGCTTTATATCCCCATAGCGTTCAGTCATCGGTTGCTGGCCACTGAGGAGAAGGACCTAATTTCCCAGGCGTGCCTGGTGAGAAGGCGTCTATCAATAGCAAGGCAACCCTCCAGAGAAGGATGCAGGATGAGCTGTTAGCAGCCAGTGTCACAGCAGCTGGGGGATGGATGCACAGGCCTCGTATTAAGGATATGGTTGGGAAACCAAGAGCATCCACTGCACCTCTCTAATGCACTTTGAATTTCTTCTGGGAGCCTCTTCCCCTACTGTTAGTCTGACCTCAACTCTAAGCCGGGAGGCTTGGGACATGGAACCTGGCCAAAGAGAGTATGCGATTTGCTTGCCCATAGGGATTGGTTCAGGGGTGATCATGGATCTCATGGGAGTCAATAAAACATGAGGAAAGTTTTACCAGGAATGCTGGGAAGGAGCTACGTGGTCTTTTCTGCAATTAGTGCTAAGGGTTATAGGGTCATAAGCTAGACCAAGCAGGGGCCAAACTTGGGGTCTGAAAATGAAGATAACCCAGGAGGTGGTAGAGTCAAGTTACAGAGAGAAACAAGGAACTACCCAACTAAGTCTTTGTATCAAGACATGCTTAAATCATGACATTGCTCTCACCTTGAGTTTTCAAGCTATGTGAGCCTGGTTTTTCTGTTTTTGCTTAGTTCTGTGAGCTGGAGTTCTGGGTACCTACAACACAGAATCCTAACTGATATCCTTGTGGAAATGAACCCAGGAGCACTATGTAAATTAGAAGGAGTCAGTCAATTTATAGGATTATTGTTGTTATGTAAATAAAGTTCTCTTTTGACTGAGTGAGCAGAGCCTTCCAAGCCAGGGCAGCTTTCCAAATTAGATTTGCATTGTCTCAGCTGGAGAAGAGGCACCTTAGACAACTCAGAGGGCACCAGAGCCACCCCTACCTCTGCAAGAAAAGAGATTTTTCCTGCCAGCTTTCCCTGACAGCCAAGGACTGGGTGCTGGAAGAGTGACCTTCAAACTAAGTGGCCCTTGCAAAGCTGACAACCCAAACCAAATGAGAGGAAGGACTAGAATCACTTAGGAAGGAGAGGTAGGTAAAACTAGAATGTGGTGAGCAAATGGGCAACATCTTGTTATTGTTAAAAGATAAACTGAGGTGTATTAATAATTTTTGAACAAAATTTATTTGAATCTACTAGGGCCAAACAGAAAATGCTTAGGCGTGCTCCACAAGAGGAGCTAGGGGGAAAGACTTAGAGAGCAGAACTGGAGGTAATGCAAGGAAATGATTTGATTGGCTTTAGCTTAAGGGGTTGTTTTATTGGGAAAAGCCTAGTTGGCTGCTTGTGATTGGTTGTCCTTAGATTTCAATTTCTTCACCTTGGGAGATTTCAGGCTTAGGTTTTGATTTGCTTATGTTGACTGCTAAGGCATTAAGGCCACCTCAGTCCATTGACCTCCTTGTTTAATTAATTTAAAAATACGGACAGAAGCTGTTCACTAACAACAACAAAGAGCCCTTTTAATCCACACAAAGACACCTACTGATTAAGCAAAATACATTAACCTTACTCGTGATTTTTAGCATTTTTAAAAATTTTACTGTATTTTAATTTTCATTTTTTACTCTCTTTTTTTAAAAAAGAAAACTTTTTCGGTCCTAATACAATATGCACTTGTACTGCCCACTGGCCTCAAATTACAAGATCTCTAAACTAGGAGCAGTCAGCAAAAGAACACTCAGAAAAATTTGGGGCGGGGGGAGGTGGAGACTTCCACACATTTCCATTAGATTGAGCTTGGTTTCAAGGCTTTCTGGACAAAAAGAACATCTTTTCTATGACTCAATTTTAGGAACTTTGTAATGCTTTTTCATTGGAGGATTCTTCTAGCTTAAGACTGGTGAGGGCTCTGGCAGTTTGGAGGGTGTTTAATAAGAGAATGAGAAGTCTGAAGTTATAAGGGGAAAACTTAGGAGGATGACCATCTAGTACCAGTGGAGTGACGCATAAGATGATGACAAGAAAAGAAGTGACGGGAAAGAAAAATGAACTTGCAGATGAGCCAGGATAGAGAGAAAGGATGGGAAGAAAAAAGTGTGGCTCTAAGTTCCATTAATACTGCCTGCCCCACTGATTGGGGAAAGTTGGCCAACTGAGCTTGGCATATGGTAGTATCCCTGGCTGAGTTGGTGTAGCCAAGAGATATATTTTTCTTGAGCAGCATTTTTCAACATGCAGTTCAGGGACTACCTACACTAGCTTATCCTGGGAAGCCTGTTAAACAGCTGATTCTTTTTTTTCACCTACGCTACTTAACTATTTCTGGGCATGAGACGGAAGGGGAAGGGACTGCATTTTATTTATTGCATTATGATTGACTTACAATAACTCCGCATATTAAAATATACAGTTTGATGAGTTTGGAGTTTACGATGCATCTGTAAAGTCATCACTACAATCAGGATCATGAACATACCCATCACCTCCAAATGTTTGCTCATGCCCTTTTGTAATGCCTTCATCTCCACACCTTCCCCTTCCTCCCATCCCCCAGGGACCACAAATCCACTGTCTCTGTAGATTAGTTTGTAATTTTCTAGAATTTCATGTAAGTGGATTCATAGATTTCATGCTCTTTTTGTTTGGTCCCTTTCATTTGTTTATCTATCCATCTGATGAGAGACTGTTCAGATGCTTCTATTTTTTTTGCCTCTTAGGGCATAAGGCTGCTTTTACCATTTTTGTAGACAAGTCTTTGTATAAACATATGCCTCACGTTCTCCTTGGTACCTACCTCAGAGTAGAATGGTTGGATAATACATTAATGGGATGTTTAAATTCTAATAAATTGCGAGATTGTGTCCCAAGTGCTTGCAACGTTTTACATTCTCAGCAGCAGTGAATGAGCATTCTAGTTCCTCCACATCCTCACAAAAACTTGAAGTCCGTCTTTACATTGTAGCCATTCTAGTATGACTGAAGTGGTATTTCAGTGTGGTTTGTTTTACATTTCCCCAGTTACTAATACTATCAACGAGTTTTTCATGCGCTTGTTTACTTTCTCTACATATTCTTTGGTGAAGTATTTTTTTTTCAAATATTTATATTGGTTTGTTGTAGGAGTTCTTCGTGTATTCTAGATAGATGCCCTTTGTAACATATGTGTTTGCAAGTATTTTCTCCCAATCTGTGGCTTCCTTTTCATCATCGTAGATTTCCTTTGGTATCTTTGCCAAAAATCAATTGACAATATTCACTTCTCTTTACTTCCTCTTGTTCTTTTTGTTCTGTCATCTTTTGATTTAGTTGAATTTTCTTTATGGTTCCATTTTATCTCTTTGTTGGCTTTGAGTTTTCTTTTTAATGGTTGCTTTCTGTTTATAACATATATCATTAGCTTATTACTCCTTACCTTCAAGGAATATTATGTGCCACTTCCATATCATACATGGATCTAACTATGTTTTCATCTCCCTGGTAACTGCCTTTGTGCTATTTTTGTCATATATTATACTTCTACATATGTTATAGCTCTTAGGATATATCCTTATTATTTTAGCTGTAAATGGTCAATTATGTTTTAAGGAGTTTTTTTTTTTAATAAGAAAATAATCTTATATATTTACCTACATGTTTACTAGTTCTGACACTCTTCATTCTTTTATATGGACCCCAAATTTTCTGGTATTACTTTCATTTTACCTGAAGGAGTTTCTTTAATATTTCATGGAGTATAAATTTGGTAATAAATTCTCTCAGTCTGTGTATGAAAAAAATATTTTATTTAAAAATGTTTTATCTTTACTTTTGAAATGTATTTTCAGTGTGTACAGTGTCCAAGATTAACCCCCTACTTTCCCCTTAGAATTACAATTATATGTATTTTAAGCCATTTAAAATTTTCCCATAGCATATTTATCTTCTGGGTTTTGTCTTTCTCTCTCTTTTTTTTTTCTTCTTATGCTTCTATCTTCAAGTTCACTAAACTTTTCCACTGTAGTGCCTAATCTGTTGTTAGTCTCATCAGTGTATTTTTCATCTTAGAGATGGTATTTTTCTTTTCTAGAAGTATGATATATGTCTTTGAAAATATTTTTCTGGAGTTCTCTTATGACACAGTAGGTTAAGAATCCAGTGTTACCACTATAGCATCCTGGATCACTGATGTGGCCCAGGTTCAATCCCTGGCCTGAGAACTTCCACATGCTGCAGGTATAAACAAACAACAACAAAATCTTTTCTACTTAACACACTCAAGCTTTTCTCTACCTCTTTATCATATGGAATAGTGCAATAATAGCTCTTATTTTCCTTGTCTACTTATTTTCTAAACTATGTCATTTCTGGGTCTCTTTCTACTCACTAATTGTTCTCCTCATTATGGGTGAGTTTTTTCTACTCCCTTGCATGCCTGGAAGTTTTTATTATTATCAGCCATTTTGAATTTTACCTTTATGGTTACTGAGTAGTTTTGTTTTGTTTTTCCTCTTCTCTTCCTTTTCTTTCTTTCTTTTTTGTAATTCTATAAATATTTTGTAACTTTGTTCTGGGACATGGTTAAGTTTGATGCTTTCTAGGCTTGCTTTTTAAGCTTTGTGAAGTAGGACCTTTAGTTCAGGGCTGACATTTCCACAGTAATAAGATGACACATTTTCAGTGCTTTATCTCAGATTCCATGAATCATGTGCTTTTTTCCTCTCCAGCTAGTAGAAGCACAAACTATTCCTGGACTTTTGTCAGCCTTGGGAATTGTTCTGGGGTTAAATTTTTGATAAGTCCCCAGGGTACTTTTAGGTATACCTAAGTTGTGAATTTTGTCCTAGGCAATTTGAGGATTCTGATAGAAACCAGCAGTGACTGGGACCACAGGATTAGTCAGGAAAAGTGTATCTACAAATTCATGGCTATTTTTCTGATCTGAGAGACCTCAAGTCTGTGGCAGTTTTTGAGAAAATTTTTTCATCCTTTAATCATAAGGCTGAAAAGGGAAAGGGATTATATGCCACGTTGTTCCCAATAGCTTCTGTTTTAAGCTTGGGGATTATATAAGCTTCGCAAATAAACACATAAGGTAAGGTGGTCTAAATAAGGCTGGAGTAAACTGTTCTTATTGGTCAAGGCTTCAATCCTTTCTGTTAAGCTCCTAAGAGCCTATGTTTAGATACTTTGGGAGTCTGGATTTACTCGATACTCAGAAGCCAATGGGAAGGTTCTAGTCTCAGAAATGCCATTATTAATGTATCAGATATCCAGCTGACACACAGAAACAGTCCTGATTATCTAGTAGACATTGACGCCAACCTCCGGGTAATGGCTTTTGCTTGCTTAATTTGAAATTGAACCACATGTCAACCAGGCCAGGGAATCACTTCTAGTCTCCCATTTAGCCATCAAACTCAGAAATCGTTCCAAAAAGACATTCTGTTCCCATTACCCAACTGTTTCCGTAGGTACAAAACAATCTGTACAGAAACAACAGCTGTTAAGGCATTATATCATGTCAACATTGAATAGTAGCATTAAAAAATTTATTGGAATCTTACTTGCAATTTATTAAAGTATATTTGATTCCACTAGAATGTAAGCTCCACAAAGGCAGGAATTTTGTCTCTTGTCCTACTGCTATACCCTCAGAAGCTAGGGTAGTACCTGGCACATAGTAAATTCTTAATTTTTATTGAGTGGCTGCATTTTATTTATTTATTTATTTATTTTGTCTTTTTGCCTTTTCTAGGGCCGCTTCCCACAGCATATGGAGGTTTCCAGGCTAGGGGTCTAATTGGAGCTGTAGATGCTGGCCTACGCCAGAGCCACAGCAACTCTGGATCCGAGCCGCATGTGCGACCTACACCACAACTCACGGCAACACTGGATCCTTAACCCACTGAGCAAGGCCAGGGAGCAAACCCTCAACCTCATGGTTCCTAGTTGGATTAGTTAACCACTGTGCCATGATGGGAACTCCCAGAGTGGCTGCATTTTAAAAGTTAACACAATAGTTTTTGCTTGTCAATGCAAGTCAAATTACATGAAGAAACATATAAAGAAATTCAATGATCCCTGCACTCCAAATCCCTCTCCCCACATATTAGATTACCAATGTTTACTTTCATATTATATATCTTTTTTCATTTTTCACAACCCTCAGACAGAAATATGAAAGATTATACACATTTATATTGTTTATTCTCTTACTTCCCATCTTTTTTTTTCTCTTCCTTTTCCCTCTTCCTTTCTTGCTTTTTTATTTATTATAACAGTGATGTTCCTTTAATTTTGTGGATCTCAATTCTAATTGCACATTAAAATCACTATGGGAGTTTCAAATAATTCCAAAGATTGAGCTCATCCAAGACCAACTGAATCCCTTTGGACACTGGCATTTTTAGAAACTCTATAGAGGATTCTAATATGCAGCTAGGGTCGAGAGTCCCTGATATATTTCAGTACATACAAATGTAGCTCATCCATTGTAATAGCTACATACTATTTCATAGCATAGGGGCATCAAAATCTATTCATCTGGTTTTTTGCTCATGCTCATTAGGTTGTTTCTAATTTCTTTCCCTATTCTCTGTTGTTGGATGCAGAAAGCTTCTTTACTTATTTTCTCTATGGGTTATGCTTTTTATCATTTTATAATCTGTCATCTGGACAAATTTATGCTTTCGGTCTTGAACTGGATTCTATCTGATTGGACTAGTACCACTCATGCTTTCAATGGTTGATTTTGCGTTTGCCTACTGTAGCTTTACCTGTAGATTTATTCACAAACTTTTCTTGTCACTTGTTTTAGGCATAAATATCATATAGCTGGAATTAAGCAACCAAAAAATTCTTAGCTGAATGTCTCTGCCTTTTTTTTTTTAAAGGATATTAAAGTTTTAAATAAGAATCTGAAAAGACTTAAAGTAAATTCTTCAAGCCTCAAATTATTGGGCATATGGGGGCATTTCAGGCACCATGCCAACCCGATAGATCAGCAGGATGACAGTCCCATCTTTACCCCACCCCTCTCCAATTTTCTCATTTCTTGGGTGAGCAGTTGTCAGTTAAGGCATTTCTTACTGCAAATGTAACTTTCCAGTGTAAACTGTTTCTTTCTTAATTTTATCACTTTTTCCTTCTAATTTTCAAGAGTCTTAAATTAATAGCACTTGTCTAAACAATGCAGCTTCACCTGGTATCTCTGAGGAAGTGTTGCTGATAGCTTCCAAATGATATTACCCCTGAAAGCACAACTCCAAAGCACCCATTCGTCCTAGGCATTGTTCAGAAAGCACCTGAATAATTCAGTGACCCACAGCCCCGATGCATTTATAAAGGTGCAAATTGAAAAGTAAACCAGTGACTTCATTTCCATGTCTCGAGCTCTAAAAACTCTATATATTCCCTACGTACTGACACATCTCATCATCCAGGATGGGGAGAGGCAGTAGTTTCCTATGGGAACTGAAAGATCAATGTTTCTCCACAATCTCTTTCTCTCATCTCCTCAACAGCAGATTAGGCATTGTAGGGACTTACAACTCCCTGCCTCACCTTTCAGCAGCTATCCACAGTAATATTTATTAAACACAAACACAGTAACATTTATTAAACACATATTTGGTAAGTGCCCCAACAGATTATCTTCTTTAATTATCACCACCACTGCTAGTTTCCCATTCTTCGGATGAGAAAACCGAGACTTGGAAAAGTGAAGTCACTTGCTCATGATCCTCCAGCAAGTTAGACAAAGAGTACAGATTTGACCCCAAGTCTGCGTGGTGCCAGAGTAATGCCTTTACTGCCTAGGATAACCTGATTCACTATAGTATTAAAGACCCATCATGATTAGGTCCTGACCACCTCTCTGGTCTTATCTGGCCCCCTGACCCCCCTCACCACCCACGCTCCAGCCATACCCAGCGTTCCCCTAATGCACATTATGGTCTTACCCCTCTATGTCTTTGCTCACACGGGTCCCACTGAGCGGGAGTGACTGCTGGACTCCATGCAGGAGCCTGTCACAGCTCTCCTGCACTTTACAACAGTGTGAGCTCTCTGAGGGTGAGGACTGTGTCTCTCTAAAGTATCTGATCACTTAGCACTTTGCATGGCACTCAGCAGGTTCCCAAAATTAAATTGGATGCCCTCCCCCACCAATCTTTTTTCTCCCCACTAGGAAAAAAAATCAAGTCCTTTGATCTGTCATTTCATTCCTCTTCAGTTGATTAACAGGCACGTTTGTTTCTATCATCACTTTATTGCTTTCCCTTTATTGGTTGTCGGCCTTGAACACTGGATTGTCTATAGCACCTGCAAGGGCTTGGAACCACTTAGGGTTCCTCTCAAGAAATTAGGGAGACAAGCTGGGTATATGTTTCCTGGAGCCGATTCTGAATGCTCTCTTCCATGAGATTTTATCATATGCCTACGTCAAGGTGAACGCATCTAGAGATTTAATGACCTGCACGATAATTCTAGCTAATGATATTGAAGACTGGAAATTTGCTGTAAGAATAGATTTTAGGTGCTCTCACCACACACATACACGCACAAATGTAACTATGTGAGGAACACACACACATACACAAAGATAACCACGTGAGGAGATGAAATGTTGATTAGCTTAGTTATAGTAGCCATTTCCCTATCTATCTATCTATCATTAAAACATCATGTTATACACCTTAAGTATACACAATTCTAATTTTAAAAGTATGAATGGGAGTTCCTGCCGTGGCGCAGTGGTTGACGAATCCGACTAGGAACCGTGGTGTTGCGGGTTCTATCCCTGGCCTTGCTCAGTGGGTTAAGGATCCAGAGTTGCCATGAGCTGTGACGTAGGTCGCAGATGTGGCTTGGATCCCATGATGCTGTGGCTCTGGTGTAGGCCGGCGACTACAGCTCCAATTAGACCCCTAGCCTGGTAAGTTCCATATGCCACGGGAAGTGGCCCTAGAAAAGGCAAAAACAAACAAACAAAAACAAACAAACAAAATTAACTAAATAAATAAAAGTATGAATGAATGGCTTTCATCAGTATTATCTTCTTCAAGTCACTTCTCATGTGGGAGAAAGAAGTGGGATCCCCACGTAGATTCTGGAATAGGTGCTGAGTACTGGTAATATGGCCATGATAAGTATGAGTAGGAGGATGCCCTCACAAAGCCTGGAACAGGGCTCACAAACTCAAATGCCCAGGGGCACCAAGGAAGAAACTTAAGTGAGGGAGGCAGTCCAAGTGGAGACTGGGGCAAATTGGCAAACTGAGCTGTGTTTCTAGGGGGCAGCATCTCACTCCAGCCAACTGTTGCCATGTGGGAATTCTATTTGAACTGCTGTCAGAAATTTCAACTTTTCAAAACTACTTTGAAGTCTGGATGTTTATATAAAATCTGAATTTTGTTGATGGCTAATCATTCTTAAAAGAAAGTCTTCGTGGTCCAAACACAACCCATATTTTGGCATGATCTGGCTTAATTTTGCTGGTTTCCCACCTCTGGCTCGGATTTTCAGACAGGCTTAAGCAGTCAAACTGATGTGGGTTTGAATTCCCATTCTATCAATACATGTTTCCTGGGTGAAATTGCAGATATTTCAGAGTGATAGCTTCCTCATTTTTAAGATGGGACCTCACCATAAGCCTTCTGAATCCAGCCATGCCCATGAAAGTTCAACAAGAGAAGCATTTAGTTTCTTGAGCTGTCCTGAGTACCTAGGACAGTGCCTGACACATAGCAGGGGTCAATGGTATTATTTCAAAGAGTGCATGTTATGCTCTCCCATCTATAATGCAGGTGATGTGATAGGTAGAACCCCAGGGGGTATCATGATGTGATTTGATCAAAATAGTCAATATCAGCACTGATTTGCTTGCAAATAATAGAAAGCTGAATCCAATAGTTTAGACAAAACTAGCAACTCCATTGGCTCATGTTTCCATAAAGCTCAAGGCTTCAGGTGTGATCAGATCCAGGGACACAAAATTGTGTCTTTCCATCTTTTGGCTCCACTTACCTCTGTGTTGGTTCTAGTCTGGGACCAGCTCCTCCTACCTGGTGATAAAATGGCTGCTGTCTACCTACCTGGTTTTAGGTCTTCCCAGGTGTAAACACCCTTGCTTGTCTTTGCAATAGTCCCAGCTAATCTCCTTCACTCTGATTGGGTCATCAGTGCATTCCTCATCCATTCCCTGTGGCCAGGACAATGAGATGCTCTGACTGACTGGACCTGAACACACACCCATCCTTGATCTGGTCAGTCATCTCCAAACCATGCAAAATAAGAGCTGGGGAGAGTGGTTCCCTAGAGGAAGAAGAGAGAATATAAGCTGCTGGGCAAAACAGTGTCTGCTCCAGAGGCTCCATTTGGATGATGTGGGTCTGCACATGCCCCATCTAATTTTGCCTTTGGACAGCCCTGCACCTCTCCATTCCCAAAGAGGGAACGGGCTACAGGTAGGTACCAGCTGCCTACCTCCCACCATGTTGTAAACCCAGGGCTGCTTTGGCCCAAGGCTAATGAGACCTGGGGTATTTGCAAAGCCCTCTCCAGAGAGGTTGCAAAACACAGAAGAAATTTAATAGTATCATCAAGTAATCACACTGCACACTGGACTCTTTAAAATGCACTCTTTCTCCCCTTTGATCTTGTTCTAATGGATAATGCCCATGGCATTTGCTGTGACCTAAATCCCTCACAAGATTGCTGGAGAGGAAAACTGCACCAAAAGAAAACAGCAATCTGGAATATCAAGTGTAAGGGGCCAATTATTCCTGCTCCTTGAGACCCCATCTACCCGGCTTGCATATTCATGGGACTCACAGGCAGTGAGATGGCAGCTGCTGATTAAAATGGCTCACTTTGTTGTGGGGGGATTTGGGGACTCTGGGGAGATCTCTTGAAGCTGATTGTTGGTGAAATGTCCTCTTCAGGGATTTTTCTGTTCTCACTCAGTGTGTTCCTTTGGAATAATAAATAATCTGGATCTTTCAGCTTCAGGGAGCAAATGCTTGCTTTCTAGCTGGGTTATGTTGGGGTTGGATTTGGTTGAAAGCCTAGATATAAACTTGGAAGGACAGACCCTCAATTTACTTAGCAGAGCTGTCCTAAATGATCCCCCTCCTTTTTTTTTTTAAAGGATAGGAATGGGGTGGAATAGAGGAATGGGGTGGTCTGTGGGAATTTTTTGGAAGAGTGCTGGAGGCTCAGTGGTTCCTGCCTGGGATGGTCTAGAGCAGTGCTTCTCAAACTTGATTTATTTTTATTTTTAATTTAGAGTTGCACTCATGGCATATAGAGGTTCCCAGGCTAGGGGTAAAATCAGAGCTTCAGCTGCCGGCCTACATCGCAGCCACAGCAATGCCAGATCTGAGCTGCATCTATGACCTATACTGCAGCTCATAGCAACACCGGATCCTTAACCCACTGAGCAGGGCCAGGGATCAGACTTACAATCTCATGAATACTTGTGGGGTTCATTACCACTGAGCCACAATGGAAACTCCTCAAATTTTATTAATAGACACACAAAACCCCTGAGTCTTTTGTTTGTAGTGCAGATTCTGTTTTGGTAGGCCTGGGATGGGGCCAGCTCCCAGAGGGTGCCAGTGATGCTTGTCCATGAGTCACTCTTTAAGAATGTAAAGCAGTGATTCCCAAATTTGTGTATTACAATTGCTTGCAGAGCTTTTAAAAGCAGGATGCCTGGAGTTCTCTTGTGGTGCAGTGAGTTAATCTGGTATTGTCACTGTCCTGGCTTGGCTTACTGCTGTGATGCAGGTTTGATCCCTGGCCTGGGAACTTCCGTAGGCTATGGGCATGGCTAAAAAAAAAAAAAAAACATCAGGATGCAGGACCACACCCCAGACCAATTAGATCAGAATCTCGGGGTAGCACCCAGGAATCAATAATTTTATAAAGTCTCCCAGTTAATTCCCACATGCAGCCAAGTTTGAGAACCAATGGTGTAGTGGTTCACAACCCTGACTACTGCACATTACACTCCCCTGGGGAATCTACAAATACCGATGCCCAGCCCCATCCCAGGCTGACTCTCTTATGAGGTGTGTACGGTGGGGATGAGCCTGAGCATTCCTATGTTTTAAGAGCTTCAGAGCTGATTATCTACAGTCAAGGTTGGTAATTAGAGACGTAGAAGGAATCAGCCTCTGTGGTTCTCTCCAATCCTGAGATCTTGAGAATTCCTTTTGCTACTACTATCATCAGGGATGTTGTTATCACTTTTGAACTCAGATTTATAACTGCTAAGGTGACTCTAGGTACATTGTTGTACAGTGGATCGCTAGGGTTTATTCATCTTGCTTAATTGAAACTTTATGCCCAGTGATTTGTAATTCCCCCTGCTCCCACTCCCTCCTTCTCCTGGCAGTCATTATTCCACCCTTTGATTCTATGAATTTTACTATTTTAGATACCTCAAATAAGTGGAATCATGCAATAGTTGTCCTTCTGTGACTGGGTTATTTCACTTAGCCAATGTCCTCCTCAGGGTTCATCCATCTTGTAGTATATTGCAGAATCTCATTTATCAGAGCTGCATAGTATTCCACTGTATATATACACCACATTTTCTCTATTGATTCATCTGTTGATGGATATTTAGGTTATTCCCACATCTTGGTTGCTGTGAATAGTGCTGCAATAGACATGTAAGTGCTAATATCTCTTAGAGACCTTGATTTCAATTCTTTTTTTAAATTAAAAAAAATTTTATTTTATGGCCACACCCACAGCATATATGTAAGTTCCTGGGCCAGGGATTGAATCTGTGGCAATACTGGATCCTTTAACCCACTGCACTGGGCTGAGGACCAAACCCACACCTACACAGCAATCCAATCTGCTGCAGTTGAATTCTTAACCCACCATACCACAATGGGAACTCCCTGATTTCAATCCTTTTAGTTGAATACCCAGTCATGGAATGGCTAGATCATCTAGTAGTTCTATTTTTTGACGTATGTTCTTCTAGCCTTTTTTCATTTTGCAAATTTGGAGTTGTTTCATAGCCACATTTCCCCTCTTTTTAAAATATCACTTCCCTATATCATATCTTTTCCTATCAGACCTTTCTTAATGACTGCAGATGATCACGATTCATTTAACCATTATTCTACTCTTGAGAGATACTTAGATTGCTCCTAACTTAAATATAATTTCTTTAGGAAAACATCTTAAGTATGAAATTGTGGGCTCAAAGAGCAGGAATATCTCCTTTTCTTCACTTATTAAAAATTTTATCAGAGTATAGTTGACTTATAAAATTGTGTTTAGTTTCAGGTGTACGCAAATTTAATCAGTCATACGTATACATATATCCATTCCTTTTCAGATTTTTTCCCATATATGGTATTACACAGTATTGAGTAGATTTACCTGTGCTTGTTACCTATCTATTTTATAGTGTGTATGTGTCAGTTCCAACCTACCAGCTTATCTCCCTCTACCCATATTTCTCCTTTGGTAACCATAAGTTTGGTTTTGAAAACTTTGAGCCAGTTTATATTTTGTAAATTCTTTTGTATCATTTTTTATTAGTTTCCACATATGCAGGACCTCATATATTTGTTTTTCTCTGACTTACTTCACTTAGTATGATAATTTCTAGGTCCATCCACGTTGCTCCAAATGGCATTATTTCATTCTCATTCTTTTTTATGGCTGAGTAATATTCCACTGTATATATGTACCTTATTATCTTTTTCCAGTCCTCTGCCGATGGACATTTAGGTTGCTTCCATGTCTTGGCTATTGTAAATAGTGCTGTAGTGAACATTAGGGTGCACATAATCTTTTTGAATTATGGTTTTCTCTGGATTTGTGCCCAGAATTAGAATTGATGGGTCATAGGGTAGTTCTATTTCTTTAGGAGAATGGATTCATACTGTCAAATTAGGGCAACAGAGTTCTAGTTCATTTTTTTAAATGTCCAGTGCCTTGCATACAGTAATCATCTAATTACCTAATGAATGAGTAAATGAATAAAATGAGTCACTGCATCTCCAGCATTTAACAGGGCACCTGGTCCCCAGGAGTCATTCAGCAGTGTTCCTAGAATGAATGAATGAGTAAACTCTGTACAAAACTATAAAACATTTAAAAATAGTTATCCATGGGTGGCATATGTCAGAAGGCTCACTTTAGAATATAATTTGCCTTTCCTCTTCACAAGCAGCCAAGCCCAATTACCTACAAATGTTTCCCAAAGTGAGGGCTAACATTATACTTTGCTCTTGGTAAAATATCAGGAAATTAATTACTCCATTTCTCAAAGACTTTTCATGTGCAATATTAAAAAAAAATTCCACTGTAGCAATTATCTGCAATTACTAATGAAAACAGGTGTCTTCAATGCCTTTCAAATTGAGACATGAATGGTTCATTATCATAGCAGGCAACTACCAATATCCAATTTTCAATGGGATGTTGAGATCAAACATAATGCAGAGGACCGTGGGGGCACACACAAAGGGGATGGGTGCTCCCTGGATGCTGCTGTTTAGAAGAAACGAGGTGGAGGGGGCAGAGGTTGACAAGCATTACAATGAGAAGCAGAGTTTCTTGGGGTTGTGGAGCATTGCGTTGCTGAGAGAACTATAAAATAGCAACAAGGTAGGGGGATAAAAATCTCCTCTCCCAAAAGCCTTTCCATGGAGTGAAGTTAGCTCCATCAGGCTGTTGTCTCTGAGCCCACTTTCTGCATCTGTTGCATGGTCACCAGAAAACCTAAAAATTATTTGGCCCCAGAACTCTTTTTTTAAATATGAGGGGAAGTTTGTTTGTTTGTTTGTAATGTTAGAGGGAAGTAACTGAGAAAATGGATAAAAAGGGAATGGCCTGGAGGCCAAGATGTGATTCCTTCTTGTATTTCTCCTTTAAAATTCTCTTTGGAGTGGCTGTTGTGGCTCAGCCAGTTAAAAATCTGACTGGTATCCATAAAGATGCAGGTTTGATCTCTGGCTTTTCTCAGTGGGTTAAAGGATCTGGTGTTGCCGTGAGCTGCAGTGTAGGTTGGAGAGGTAGCTCAGATCCAGCGTTGCTGTGGCTGTGGTGTAGGCCAGCAGCTGCAACTCCAATTTGACCCCCAGCCTGGGAACTTCCATTTGCCATGGGTGCAGTCCTAAAAAACACAGAAAAAAAATTCTCTTTAATTTTTGATTTCTGTGAACTTATAATAAGAAAGGTGGACCAGGTGTAAGGGGGCATCTTAGAACTCTGCACTTCTGCCCCTTCATTTCCTGTTGCATTGCATGCTGTATCCCTCAAGAGCAGATGCCTAAAGCAAGGAATCAATAAGAAAGCAGTTGAAAAGCATCAGAGCTTGACCTGGCTGGCTCAGGACATAGCTTCCATGCATTTGAAGGATGGGCACGTTTATTTGGGAGCATTTGCAGTTCCTGCATCCTAGTTTTAGTCAGAAATGGTGAAGTGGGATCAATATGTTTTCTAATTTTGTTCTTCAGATATACCCTGTGGTAATCCAGAGAAGGAAGTTTGTGTTAGCTATCCCATTGACAATATAGCCAGCCGAATGCCCCCCTGGACATTGTGATTTCCATAAAATGCAAGCTTCAGAGGCTGTTCTGCTCTAAAAGCTTTCCATGGCCTAATGGGTTCCAGGAAAACTGTATACTACCTTTCCCTCCTGGGAAATTTGCAACGGAAATTGACGTATTTCTGCAGAGAGAGTCCTACAGCAGAGAAACCTGATTAACTGGGTTTACCTAGTCTTTTCTAAACCTATTTGGCCACAGGACTCCTTTTATATGCAGGAACTATTAACATCCCACTGATCTAGTGTTCTAGTGTTGAAGAAACATTGGTTTATAGTCTTTCCTCTTTGGTTTTCCTATCAAGTTTTGAATTCTTATGTATCTCTAAGAGTGTATTAATAAGAAACTGAGTTGCAGAGGTTAATTTTGTTTTTGCCCATCCAACAGTCTGTGGATTTATCTTTCCTCCCCTCTAGCTGGTGGCTCTGGGGAGTTTCTAATCACAGAATTCTTATCCTCCCCCTGGCAACCACAGAGTTGCCAGATAAAATATAAGACACCCAGTTGAATTTGAATTTCAGATCAACAATGAATAATTTTTTAGTACATGCTTACACTGTCTTTTTTACCTGCTGAATCTGGCAACACTGTCATTAGGGTGGCTGGGCACCCCAAGGCCGGCCAGCCTTGGACCTCCTTTCTTCTGGTTCATAACGCCTGTTCCAGGGATGGTATTCCATCAAGCAGGATAACCGGAGAACATCCCCTGCGATTCTTGATTTAGTGTTGGAGGAAAAAGATGTGATTCATGTCACAGAACTGAGAGAAAGTCAGTCAATGACTGGCTCAACCATCTCCTCCTCCACAGGGGCAAGGCTCTCTGTGGAAGCCCAGAATGAAACTACCTCCTCCAGAGAAACTAGCCAAGAGATGCAGAGAAATGGAGCTCCTCCAGCTTCAGCGATGTCCCTGGATCCACTCTTCATGGGAAGCAGTCCCATCTTTAGCTCCCCAGGTACACAAGCCAATACATATTTATCTTTTGCTTTGTTGTCGTCTTTTGCTAATTTGATGGCAACCAATACAGAAGTATACGTGGTGCTTCTTTTCTGCTGTCATAGTCCTATATATTATTTAACATTTATTTAACATCTACTGTATGCCAGGGCTCACACTAGATGACTCCCTTTCCCCACCGCCTGGCATTAATGGCCATTCAGGTCACTGTCTTGATCTGTGTTGCACAATCAGAGTCCCCAAGCCAGCGTTTCCTCTAGGTGGGATCTTTCTCCCACCTCCAGCTTCCCACACCTGACCAGTGTTGTTAGAATCTAATTTTTAAAAAAATGTTATTGGAGTATATTTGACTTACAAAGTTGGGTTAATTTCAGCTCAACAGCAAAGTAAATCAGTTATACATATTTATATATATGTCCATTCTTTTTCAGATTCTTTCCCTGTATAGGTTATTACACAGTATGCAGTAAATTTCCCCATACTCTACAATAGGTCCTTGTCGCCCATCTATTTTATATATAGTAGTGTGTGTGTGTGTGTGTGTGTGTGTGTGTGTGTGTATCAATCCCAAACCCCTAATTTATCCCTTCCACAACATTTCCCCTTTGGAAAACATAAATTTGGTTTCAAAATCTTTGATTCTGTATCTGTTTTGTAAGTTATGTTGTATCATTTTTATTAGATGTTAGAATCTAAATGTGCACAGAGTCCTAAAGGCTAGGGGCACCTCAGCACAGAACCTAAGCAAAAGTATCAGATGCATTTTGGCTGCAGACCTTCTGCCTCCTGAGAGCTGTCAGTGGAACAAGGTTCCTGTCCCCAGTTTGCTTCTCACTTAGAATGCTTAGCAGCAGAGCAGCTGTTCAACATCAGCTTGAGAGTGAAGTCTTGGGACTATGGATTCCCAGTAGAGCGAGTGTGTTGTAAGGAATGTGAGGCCGAACCCTCCTCCTTCAAGCCCGTGAGTTGCATAAAGAATGCAGCGACTAGTGGGAGAAGGGTGCTGGTTCCCAAAGACATTCATTTGGATGTGACTCGTGCTCTTCTACTATTTGGGGACAAATATGGTTGTCAAAGATGTCACTTAGCATTGCAAAGTGATGACCCTCATGTATTCGTTGTATTTTAAATGATGTTCAAACAGTAAATAACATGGGAAGAATTTGTTGTTGTTCAAGGACTGAGATGGCCCTGTCATTTCTCTAACTTCCTCTCCCCTTTATGTGTAGAGCTTATGATCCTGCTCTTTTGAATCACCAGAAATTCTTTGGGTGGTTCATGTCTTGCCAACCCTGTGTCTTGGCACACATGGTTCCCTCTAATTGGAATACTTTTCTATCCTGATTCTTACTGTGAAATCCATCTGGGTAGCTCCTAGCCCTCGTTGAACATCTGACTCAGTCATTATCTTTTCCTTCGAGTTCTTTTTAGCCTTCAGGTGATGCTTCACTTCTGTGATTCCACCTTATCCTGAATTTACCTCTATCATTGAACATTTCACATCTATTATAAGTATTGGTCTATTTCTTCACTTTATCTCTAGGTTGTGAGTTTCTTTGGGTGTTTTTATTCTCTATATACCCAGAACCTAGCAAGGGACCTGAACAATAATATCTGTGGATCAATTAATTTTTTAAAATAGGAATTTCTAAAGTTTCTATTCTTACTTTGGGGAGTTTCTTGAGGGCGTTTGGCCTCATATGTGTGTCATAGTGTAACAGAAAAGTATTGCTTTCCTGGTATCCCTTCCCCTTTCCCATATTTCTATCAGCTTTGAATTTTGGTAGATTCTTTAGGTACTGGGAAAGCTGATACCAATATCTGGGTCATGTGACCCCAGCCCTGCCAATCAGCAGTGTCCATCTCTCTGGCTGCAGAGGTTGGTTCAGGGCCCACCATGTGACCTAAGCCAATCCAGTCAGAGTCAATCTCAGATCTTTGGCTACAAAGTCTGGACCACAGAAACTCTTTTCTTCAGGAAGCTGTTTTGAGTAGATGGTAAGTCTTGGCTTCCTGCAGACATTCTTGCTGCCATGAAGGAAACTGTCCTGAGGGCACAGCTAAGAGAATTGTAGAGAAACTCAGCTGTAAAACTGAAAACATAATGATATTTTTAATCCCTGGAGCAACCCATATTGGAAATCTACCCTAACTCTGGACTTGTCTGTTGCACAAGTCGATAAATTCTCTGTTTTGCTCATTTTAAAGACAGCATGAGTTCATTATTTGCAACACCAAGTCTTCACTTGTATTCATAGCCCTTCTTCCTTCCTGGTGAATTTTATCCAATGAGAACCATTGCTTAAAATTAAATCAGTCATTCCAATTGATGAGCTAGACTGTAGCTGAAGGTATAGGCTACATTTGGATCTACTGGGAATACCCTCCACATTTTCTGTAATCCACCCTGCCGCTGTTTACGGGGCACTGGTCTATTTCAAGTACTGGACCAGATGCTCTGTGACATCTCAGTAATACAAAGAGGCTGCAAGGTGCTGGCACTATACTGAAACCAAAGCATAAAGGTACATTGCTTCCCCCCTCAATTAACTCTGTAATCTCGGGCTGATCACCACCCTTCCCTCGGCTTGAGCTTCTCATCTATGATGTGAGGGTATTAGTTGATAATTCTCCAAAATTCCTTCCAGCATTAACTTGTCACTCTCTGTGTACAAATAATGTAAATATACTTGATATTGAGTCTGATCAAAATAAAGCTTCAGGCTTATTTACCCAGCCAATATTGGTTAAGAGTCTATTATGTTTTAGGTGGTAGAGACACAGCAATGAACATAAAAGACAAAAGCAAATGTTTTCGTGGAGTTTACATTCTGGTGGGGGAAGCAGATAATAGAAAATATCTAAGTGGGATATACAGTAGGTCCTCTTTATTCATGGAGTGAGTATCTGTGAATTTGCCTACTTGCTAAAATTTCTTTGTAACCCCCAAATCAATAGTTGAGCCACTTTCACAGTCATTGGCCGACATGTATGACATTGAAAGAAAATCTAAGTCACTTAATGCATGCAGTTCTCAACTGAGGTCAAACGAAGTGATGCCTTCTTGCAGCTCTCATGTTCTAAAGAAACATCATTTTAGCACAAAAATTCTGGTGCCAAGTTTTCTACTACATCAGATTGGAGTAAGAGCTATGAAGGAAAGCAAAGTGGGAAAGCAGGAAAAGGAGTCCGTATTTTTAAAGACTGCCACAAAAGCATGTTTCAGGCAAAAAAGAAGAAGAAGAAAAAAAAAAAAGAATGAAAACCCTGCAGTAGGTGTGTGCTTTACATATGGGACGGGCAGCCTGGTAGCTATAGGTCTAGAGGGGACTGAGGCCAAAGACAGCAGGAGGAGCTGAGGCTGAGAAAATAGCAGAGGACATGCCCCATAGGGTTTGAGGGCTACTGCAAAGTCCTTTTTTTTTTTTCTTCTTCTTTTTTTTGTCTTTTTAGGGCCGCACCCACAGCATATGGACGTTCCCAGAACTGTAGCTGCCGGCCTACACCACAGCCACAGCAACACCAGATCCGAGCCACATCTTCTACCTACCCCACAGCTCATGGCAATGCCAGATCCTTAACTCACTGAGCAAAGCCAGGGATCGAACCTGCTTCCTCATGGATGCTAGTCAGGTTCATTTCCGTTGAGCCACAAGGGGAACTCCCTACTGCATTTCTTTGCAGGACTTTGACTGCATTCTGAGGCACATGTGAAACTGTTGGGGAATTTGACAGAGGAGGGATATGATCCAAGTTCATTTTAATGGGGTTCCCCTGTCTGTGGCATTGAGAACATTCTGAAGCAAGACAGGGAAGAGGGCAACCAACCAGTCAGGATGCTGTCACTGTGACTTGGGTGAGAGCGGGGGACTGCGAATCTTGAATGACAGACCTGCACCATCACTGTTCACCTTCTAAGGGAGCAGAGGTGGCTGGGAATTTGAGAGGCTCGATCTTATTGCAAAAGTCCTTGAACCTGAGCAGTAAATTATCCTCAAAGTTTCATTAGTGCACCTTGGCATGGTTCTCTCCTCGGACACCCTGTGCCATGTTCTTCTTGAGAAGTGGCTATAAATAACCTGTGATTCTGCTCTCATCAGGGAAACAGGACCTGGAGTCGCTTTCCCAACGCATTAATAACTGCCCTCTCCTCACCCCCAAATTAATATTGTTATGAGGCAACTTTGCCACGGTTATCTCCTAATCACCATTTAATCCCAGCACTCAGCCACCCTGTTATGCACCAGACTGTGCTTCCCCTTAGTGGCTTCAGAGGAGCACTGGGTTCTGTTGAATTTCCAGCCAGGTAGCTTTTCCAGACAAACCCATTGCATTGTGATCGAGAAATTATAATTGTGATCGAATTAACTGCATCCATCTTTATGGCTGCTTTATGACGACATGTAATTTGGAGCAAATTTGAGGCAAAAATTCAAGATTCAAGGAGAAGGAAGAGATTTGAATTCCACCTTCCCATATTCTTCAAAGGCAGCAGGGGTGGGGGAGGAAGGAAGACAGAACTGACATTTGGTGAGCATGTACTCTGCCCATTTATTCATTCCTTCATTCAATATTTATTGAACTCCTACTACATGCTAGGCATTGTTCTAGGTGCTAGGAACAGAGCAGAGAGCCAAGACTCATATCAGTCAATGAGGTGAGAAGTAGAACAGAAAAATGCACTGATAAAGAAAATGAATTCCAGAGCAGAAAAATGCACTGATAAAGAACATGAATTCCAGAGCCAGACTGAGCTCATACCCCAACCCCAGTCATGTGACCTAGGCTAGTACTTTGCCTCCCCTGTGCCTCCATTGCATCATCTTTAAAACAGGAGATAATATAGATGCCTGGATCACAACTCATTGTCTGACATGAGCTCACATTCCATATATTTCGTATCAAGCTGGTTAGGGGCTTGTCAAGTGATGTGAAATGCACACCCTCCTAAAGGAAGAATTTAGGGACATCTGAGTGCAAGGGGACCTGGCTCATCCTGTTAGGCACTGTGTTCAATGCTTTTCTCATCTCACCTAGAATCCTATATAATCTCAAGAGATCAGCCATACTTCCTCTTTTTCACAAACAAGGAAAGAGAAAACCAGGACTGGGACGTTTTGTTGCTAAGCACACAGAATGAGGTCTACACAGCGGAATGAGGAATTGAGACTAAGTACGATTTGATTCCAGAGTCCGACTTCCCCAGGCTGAATTTCCCTCTGGGGCTGAGAGCTGGAAAGCTGTTTTGCCTCTAACTATAAAACACCCTGCCCCTTCCCTCCACTTAGCAGCATCAGGGACTCCAGGAAGATGGCATGGAACATCAGTATAGCAGGCAGCCTTAAAGCTATGCTGCTCCAACACCGCCTTTGTACTATATCACAACAAATGGACATGGTGATATGTTCTCTTGACCTTCTTTGGGGGTAGGGAACTCAGTACCTCCCCAGGCATCTTACTCACAGATCTGTTGGTTTGTTTGAGACTCCTGTTGTACAAGTTAATACATTCTCTCTCTTACTCATTTTTGAAACAGCTGGACTTCTTGTCCCTTCTAAAATGGTGTATTCTCATGCAGCTCACATATGCCCTTTCCCTCCCCCCGCCCATCATTTGAAGGAGCTACCAAACCTTCTAGGGTTTAGATGAAAAAAAAAAAACAAACTTATTTTTCCCCCCAGCAATTTTTAAAAGCATTCTGAGTGTGGTTAAACCTCTTTATTCAACATAAAAGAGGGAGTTCCCATTGTGGCGTGGTGGAAATGAATCTGACCAGGAACCATGAGGTTGCAGGTTCGATCCCTTGCCTCGCACAATGGGTTAAGGATCCAGTGTTGCCATGAGCTGTGGTATAGGTCACAGATGTGGCTTGGATCTGGTGTTGCTATAGCTCTGGCATAGGCCGGCAGCTACAACTTTGATTAGACCCCTAGCCTGGGAACCTCCATATGCCCCAGGTACTGGCCTGAAAAAAGGACAAAAAGACCAAGAAAAAACAAAACAAAACAAAACAAAACACATAAAAGAGGCCTCTATTAGGGTGATCAGATTAATGTTTTCTAAGCCCCAATTAGGCTCTAGGGTTGATGACACAACTATTGTACTGGTACAATATTCTAGAGATAAGAATATCTAATTTTTATTAAGTGCTTATTATGACCAAGCACTATGCTAACATTGTATGTGGCTTGTTTGCTCATTAAATCCTCACCACAGGGAATGTAAACTGGTACAGCCACTATGGAGAACAGTTTGGAGATACCTTAGAAATCTATACATAGAACTTCCATATGACCCCGCAATCCCACTCTTGGGCATCTATCCAGACAAAACTCTACTTAAAAGAGACACGTGCACCCGCATGTTCATTGCAGCACTATTCACAATAGCCAGGACATGGAAACAACCCAAATGTCCATCGACAGATGATTGGATTCGGAAGAGGTGGTATATATACACAATGGAATACTACTCAGCCATAAAAAAGAATGACATTATGCCATTTGCAGCAACATGGATGGAACTAGAGAATGTCATACTGAGTGAAATGAGCCAGAAAGACAAAGACAAATACCATATGATATCACTTATAACTGGAATCTAATATCCAGCACAAATGAACATCTCCTCAGAAAAGAAAATCATGGACTTGGAGAAGAGACTTGTGGCTGCCTGATGGGAGGGGGAGGGGAGGGAGTGGGAGGGATCGGGAGCTTGGGCTTATCAGACACAACTTAGAATAGATTTACAAGGAGATCCTGCTGAGTAGCATTGAGAACTTTGTCTAGATATTCATGTTGCAACAGAAGAAAGGGTGGGGGAAAAAATGTAATTGTAATGTATACATGTAAGGATAATCTGACCCCCTTGCTGTACAGTGGGAGAATAAAAAAAAATTATATATAAAAAAAAAATCCTCACCACAACCCTCTGAGATTTTTATCAGGCTGTTTAGGAGATGGGGAAATTGAGGCTCAGAGAACTCAGTCGCTTGTCACATGTAATAAGTGACGGAGTTACTTTTTGAACCCATGTCATCTGACCCCAGAGTCTACTTTCTTAGCCACCAGATCACAACCTCCCTGGTTCAGAAAAGTTCTAATGATGTCGTATAAGATACCATGTATACTGTAAGCTATGAGGCTGCAAGACTAGTAGTTTGACTCTGTACCAAGTCGCATACTTGGAATATAGGAAGTACTCAGTAAACATGGATGAATGAATGAATGACTTCACTCACAGGATTAGTGCAGTCTCTGCATGGCCTTTTAACTTGCTTTAACAAGGTGACTGTCAAGGTTAATATTGAATACAAAAAGTCTAATTTCTTGGAACTGGAGCTTTGGAAGCATCCTGGTAACAGCCTTGGCTTTGGGGAATTGGAACCAATTTTGGGAACCCAGAAACTTGCATTCTCTCCTCCCCTATGAAGATGGGCTTAACCTGGGCAATTCTTTAGGTCAAACTCAGGATATTAAGAAAACAAACATGAAAGCTCCAGTGTCAAAGAGATTTTATTGCTATTTGTTTTTTATGAATTTATTATAAATAGGACGCTTATAGGAACCAATGAGCTGTGGATTATTTGCATATTCATGTAGCCCATTCATTTATTCATTGACCCAGCTATCGAATAAAATGAAGGGGTGGCATTAATTTTCCTAGAAGCAACTAGAGAGTAACTGCCATTTCATGCTCCAAACTAATGTATTCCTGGGATCCGGTGGTTCAGAGATGGAAAGTCTGGGCTAAGATACAGCTGGAACTTGGAAGTATCTGCTCATCGTTAGCAATGTCCCCTGGGACTGCATCCTGAAACAATGATAAAGTGAAGAGGATGAGCTCTTTAATGGCTGGATTCACGAGTTATCAATCCCATTTAAAGAGTTTGTTTGAAATAGTTGTACTGTGAGCTGAAGAAGTCCCCAAAAGTAGGTTTCCAGAAGAAGGAGGATACAGTGTTTTGAAGTTAGGGCATCTTCGAGTCTCAGCTCCACTCCTTCTAAGTTGTTTGAATTCCTTATCAGTGAGGATGTCAGTCTGTGTGTTATCTCAGTGAGGCAAGGTGGTTTAATAAAAATAACTAGCTTTTTAAAAATCGATCAAACTGGGGTTCAAATCCTGGTTCTACCGCTTACAAGCTGTGAGTCCTTAGGCCAGTCTCTTGACCATCTCAAGTCTCAGTTTCCTCATCTGTAAAATGGCAGTGAGTGTATTTAACCCTTCAGGATTGTTTGAGGACTAACACAATAGCAGGTGTACATTTCCTGGCATAGACATGGTTTTTAATATCATTCATTTCCACGTTCCTCTTATGTGCTCCCAATACATAAAAATAAGCCCTACTTTGTAGTTCCCTGGTGACTCAGTGGGTTAAAGATCAGGTGTTTCACTGCTGGGGCTTGAGTCACTTCTGTGGCACAGGTTCATTCCCTGACCTGGGACTTTCACATGTCGTGGGTGCAGCTGGAAAAAAAAAAAAAAAAAAGATAAACCCTATTTTTAGCTAATACGAATTGTATTTCAGGAATCTGAGGCTTGACTGTTAATAGAAGATCCAACTCACGTTGTCTTGAACAGCAAGGGGACTTATTGACTGGGGTAAAGGAACATCTCAGAAGAAGATCTGGCTTCAAGCAGGATTTGACCCATCTTACACAGATACTTCCCATCTTTCTTCTACAAATTCCTCATTTCCACTTCAACCTAAGAGTAAATCCCCTTGTGATGCAAAACGGCTGCCTGGACTTTGCAGCAGCCCTGTGCTTCCCACTACCCCTCCCCGCAGCAGCAGGAACCAAGTATGCCTGCCCCTATGTCCATTTTAAATAGAGAAGAAAGTTGTTTTTTTTTTTCCTCTAGCAAATAGTATCTCTTATCTCATTGGCTCAAAATGTAGCAGATGCACGGAACCAATCAGAGTGGCTTCCTGAAGTTGTGGACCGTTTTAAGCCAATCAGAGCACATCCCTGGAGGCGAGGGCGGGACTTTGCCTGTGTAAGAAGGGGATGTTACCCTGCCAAACACTGCAGTTTCATTACGGAGAGGAAAGGGAGGTGGATGTGAGTTGCTTTTTTACTTTTTGCTGTCCTTCAGAATAGAGTAAGAGAGTTGCCCCAGGACCCTCATAGTCGTGGTCTTGTGTCATTTTAGAGGACCTCACAGGATGCTAGATTTTAATAGGATGTTATTTTTAATCTTTCACAGTCCTGATTCATATATTTTGTGTCACAAAGACATGAAGATCATCATCTGGGTTAGATTTGAAGGTTGCTGGACCTTCCCAGCTGGAAGATTTCGCACAGCCCCTGTAATAGGGGAAAATGTGCTCTGTTGTAAGGGAGTTAATTGGTACTAACTAAAGCATGGTGCTCTGACTTGGTGGTGATTCAGAGGGAAATGATGGTTAAGGCTTCTCAACGATGCCGCAAGAAATTTGCTTTATAATTCAGTTACACAAATTTTTTTTTTTTTTGGAAGTAGTGGCTCAGATGCTCAAAATCTCTATGCCAGCTCACTAGGCAGGAAATCTTAAAATAAAAGCTTGTGTTCTGGTCCATGAAAGTTTCAGTCTGACCTTTCCTGTCTGCTAGGGCAGGGGTATTCTAAAATTCTAGACCTGGTGAGCACCAAAACTGTCAGTCGCATGGCATGGGTTGAAATCCCTGTGCCACTTTTTGTTGTATGGGCCTCTGCTTCCTCACCTGTAGAATGGGGATGCTTGTGCTGTCTGCCAAGAGTTGTGGTGAAACCCACAGCACAATGCCTGGCACAGTGAAGGCTTGATAGCAGTCACTATTATTGGCAGTAGAAATAGAAAACTAAGAATAGAGGGATAACGGTAACCTTGGCCAATTATAATTTACTCATTTTGTGCTTCAGTTTCCCTACCTATGGGACGAGGGCATTGAGAGTACCTCCCTTATAGAGTTGTTGGGAAGATAAGTGAGTTAAAAGCAGGTGTTGAGGAAGGATGTAGTCCTGTGAATCTCAGTCAGGGATGATTTTGTCCCACTAGGGGCCATTTGGCAATGGATGGAGGCATTTTTGGTCACAGCTGATGGAGAGGGGCTACTGGCCTCTAGTGTGTAGAGGCCAGGGATGTGGCTGAAAATCTCACACTGTGCAGGACAGTCTCCTCCAAACAAAAAGTAATCTGGTTCAAAATATCAGTAGTGCCCAAAGCTGAGAAACTCTGCTAGAGCATAGTCAAAAGCCTGAACGAGGTCATCTTTTGTTCTTTTGCTGGCTTTTGTGACTTTGCCTTCCCATGGAAAGCCGTTCCCATGAGACCGAGGCCATCTCTCAGAAAAGAGCCAGATTGGCCTTGTGAAGTGGGTTTTGGTAATGCTTTTCTTTTAAACGTCTGTTTAAAAATAAAGCTTAAAAAAAAAAAAAAAACTTTGTTACTGTAAAACACCCCAGGCTTGACCACCCCCTGTTTCTGGCTGTCTAAATCCAACCTGGGTTCACAGAGCCCCTTCATCAGTTGTGACCCGGAGCAAGTTGTTACCTCTTTTATGCTCATTTTACTCAAATGCAAAATGGCACTAATAATTCACTTTTCCCTTGGGGTTGTTGCAGAGATTCCATGAGTGAAGGTAGCAGAGGCACTTAGCACAAAGCCAGGCACCACAGGGTGTCTGAGATCACTCTTGCACTCCTGGTGGTTGTTAACTCTCACGTGCAATCATGACACCTGCCTTTCCCACCTTTTGCTGAAACTTATAAATACAAAGAGAACATGGATGTGAAATTGTATTTCCCCTCAAAGTCAAAAGGAATCATAAACATAAGGCCGTTGTTAAAATTAAATTGCAGGATGATGAGGAATATTCTGGGAGACTCCCTCTGGTGAGGATTTCATGAATTTCAAGAGCAGAGATCTGGCTCCCTGCAGAGCCAAAGCTCCTCATCTTCCTTGTCTTTGCAGAGATGAATACCACTTCTTCTGGTTCCCCAGAAGTCAGCATCTTATTTTCTGACTGCTTCACTCATTTCATTCCAACTGATTTTCCATTTCATAGCAAGACAAAGAAAAAAAAGCAACCCACAAAGCAGAAGAAAAAATGCATTCTCTGTCCTTTACCAATTATATTTCTTTGGACCTGATCATTTGGGAAAACCATATAAAGCTCCTCAGTGTGTGTATACACAGGTGCTTGTGTGTCTGCATGGAGTGGGGGAGTGATGACATGCTTGTCATTTGAGTGCTTCTAAGAACTTGTGTACCTGAGTGCGTGCCCACATATGTGCCCAGTGTTGCATTATGTTATCAGCCTGTGTGGCCCTGAGTGCCTATGTCTTTCTAATTATGCGTGAGAATCTCAGAATCTAATTATGTGTGAGAGTCTCAGCCTCCTGTCTGAGGCTGTACATGTACCTGCATGTCTGTGCTGTGTATGCCTGTGTGAGCCTGTGGCTTCTCTATTGCAGATGCCTTGGTTTTATGTTTGTAAGTTCATAAGTGGACAGATGTGTTTGCTTATGTGACTTGCTTATGTTGCTCAGGTGCCTGTGACATTCCTTACATGTAGGCACACATGCACATGAATATTTGTGTACACACCAGAGGCTGTGACTTGAAGTATATGTTTTTGCTTGTGTGTATTTTAGTGGATGTTACCAGTGACTGTCCATCTGATATGTTGGGGTATGTGTGTGTGTTCGAAAGAAAAAAGAAGCAAAGACAGTTGGTGGATTTTTATCTTTGTGTCCATCACTACGAGGAGGGAACGTTCTCTCCACTCAGTTGTTTTAGGGAAGAAATAGCAGCAGAGACCATGCAAACAGCAGGAAGAAAGTTATTAGTCCTGATTAGTTCCTCCTTCTCCTTCCACAGTGAAAACGCAGATTTTTTTTTTTAAAAGACAGTGTATTAAAATGTAGGGAAGAAGCTATTTTTAAAAAGCTTCGTTGTGTTTCTGATATTCTCAGAAAGGCCTGGAGTCGGAAGGGCCAGAGTCTGATCCAGGAATCTTGCTTTGTTTATGTTCTGATGAACTGCACATCCGAGAGAATGTGCTGGAAATCCCCTGCTTAGTTATGTGTTTGCCGATCCATGTTTAAGAGTTGCCACTTCGACGGTTTTAAAAATGATGAGGAGCATGTTTTGCGGATGCTTAAAAGGGGAAGCTTTTTAATCTGTGATCTCAGAAAATTTAAATGCTATGGAGGTTTGAGCTGGTGAGGCACTTATGCATGATCTAGTTTAACTTTCTTGCTGCAGGGATGAGAAAACTGAGACCCAAGGTAGGTGGACTTGTTTCTAGGAGCTGGAGAGAGAGCAGTGTATGTGATAAGAGAGGGCTCTATGTAGAAAGAGCCTCTTAAAACCTAGCAAGAAAGAGAGCAAGCTGAACACCTCACCCATGCTCACTTAGCCGCATTGCTTTCTTTTGGTTCCTCCGAGCTCAATCCTGCCCCAGGGCCTTTGCACTTGCTGTTCCCCCTTTTCCTTCCACACTTCACACGGTTCGCCCCTTCTTGTCATTCAGGTCTCAGCTCCATGTATTCTATTGAAAATACTTCCCACCCACTGTTGTCTTTGTTACCCCTTTCACTAAATGGAATGATTTCAAACATGTGTGCTAATGTGATTATTTTTTGCTTTCCTTCAACTGGAATGTGAGCTCTAAAATGACCAGAATCATTGTCTTGTCCACTGGCCTATACCAATTGCTTTCATATAGTCAACACTCCCTAAGTGTTTGCTGAATGAATTAATGATTTAAGTAAAGGGATAAATGTAGAATCTCCCAAGTCATGAGTATTATGGAGAAAATAAAACAGTGTGATGGTCTCTCAGAGGCATTGGAGGTAGGAGTTTGGTGATGAAGAGTCAGCCCTGAGAAGACGGAAGGGGAGAACATGGGCCCGGGGCGAGGAAGAAATTTGTACAGCCTGGGGTGGCTGTGGCAGAGCAGCAAGGTGGAGAATTTCATGGGGTGAGCCAGAGACAAGAGCCAGATGATGTCAGGCAGGGACCAGCAAATGCTTCCAGTAAAGTGTCACGCGGTAAATTGTTCAGGGTTTGCAGACTGTATGGTTTCGGTTATAATCACTCAACTCTGCCATTTATGGAAAAAGCAGCCACAGCTGATACAAAAATGAATGGGTGTGTCCATATTCCCCTAAAACAATCTTGACAAAAACAAACTTTAGGCTGGCTTTGTTTGACCCCAGGGCCCCAGTTGGCAGATCTCTGATGTAAGGCACAAGAGGCTGTGGGCAAGTGTTTACATTTCATCCTCAAGGCATCAGGAAATCTTCTATTCAACATCTTCTGGGCAGAGAAATATCTTGAAGGTCAAGGCCAAAGTCCATGTATTTCTCTGTCCCCACTGGACTGAGCAAAGTACCTGGCAGGCTCCTGCATTGCAGGTGTTGTCAATTACCCCAAATTTCAGTTCTTACCTTCTTTTCTTGAACTGCAGACTTTATTTCTGAAATCCACCCCAGTCAAACTCCCCAAAATTACCTAGTAATAGTGTTTTTCCCAAAATTGCTGCTCTAAATCATTGCCCATCATTATGTTGTTGCACTCTGAGGTTAGAAATGGCCTCAGAAAGTCGTAAGCCATGTGTGCTGCTGGTCACTGACTCAGTACTGTAGCTTGGGATTGAGTCTGACACTCATACACTTCATCCCATGAGGGGAAACTTCAGGAGCCCTGTTGTGTAGTGATTCACCCAGACTTTCTCACCCAGTCTCAGCTTTCTCTTCCCTAAATCAAATCAACTCTCTAGGAGTTCCCATCATAGCTCAGCAGTAATGAACCCGAATAGTATCCATGAGGATGTGGGTTACATCCCTGGCTCAGCTCAGTAGCATTGCCCTGAGGTGTGGTATAAGTTGAAGATGCAGTTTGGATGCCATGTTGCTGTGGCTATGGTGTAGGCCGTCAGCTGTGGCTCTGATTTATTTTTTTCTTTCTTTCTCTCTTTCTTTCTTCTTTCTTTCTTTCTTTCTTTCTTTCTTTCTTTCTTTCTTTCTTTCTTTCTTTCTTTCTCTCTTTCTCTCTCTCTCTCTTTCTCTCTTCTCTCTTTCTCTCTTTCTTTTCTTTCTTTTCTGCCTTTTTTAGGGCTGCTCCTGCAGCATATGGAGGTTCCCAGGCTAGGGGTCCATTCGGAGCTGTAGCCACCGGCCTACGCCACAGCAACATGGGATCTGAGCTGTGTCTGTGACCTACACCACAGTTCCCAGCAACGCCAAATCCTTAACTCACTGAACAAGGCCAGAGATCGAACCCAAAACCTCATGGTTCCTAGTCAGATTCGTTAACCACTGAGCCATGTTGGGAACTCCTGCAGCTCTGATTTGACCCCTAGCTTGGGAACTTCCATCTCCCATACCTGCAACCCTAAAAACAAAACAAAAAAAAGAAAGGGAAGGAAAGAAGGAAGGAGGAAGGAAGGGGAAAGAAGGAAGGAAGGAAGGAAAAAAGGAAGAAAGAGAGAGAGAAAGAAAGGAAGAGAAAGAAAATAAAAGAAAAGAAAAGAAAGAAGAAAAGAAAAGAAAGAAAGAAAGAAAGAAAGAAAGAAAGAAAGAAAGAAAGAAAGAAAGAAAAGAAAGAAAAGAAAGAAAGAAAAGGAATCAACTCTAGTTCTTGAGTCATGGCCCTGGTTCCATTTTCTTCCTGCATTCCAACCTCTTGGGATTTTGCCCCACCAATTCTGGACTGTGCTTGGATTGTCTTCAGAAGTTCCTTAGTTCATACTCCTTGAGTTCATCTGCCTTTCCTATTCATTAACCCCTAGGATACTCATCCATTCCATCTCATTGATAAAGCATCCACTACATTTAAAATAAACATTCTCCTATCTACTGCAGTTTGTGGTTTCATTTTCTAGCTAGCACTTGTCATCATCTAACCTACTGTATTGCTTATTGTATTGTCTTCTTTTCATTGTCTTTTGTCTGAATCTCCCACCCCACCCACTCCTGAGAAATAATGCCCTCACTGAGGGCAGAGATCTCACCTGGCTTGTTCACTGCTATATCCCCAGCACCTCACAAATCTGGGGAAGTACTGGTATAGTAGAGGTCTAGGGGAAGTGCTCGATAAATGTGTGTGAACTAAATGAATGGGCAAAGGTTGAAGTCAAAGGCTGCAGTGAGACAGCAAAAGCAAAAGTTTTGGCATCAGATAACCTAGGTTCAAATTGCCATTGGAATTGCTAAGCTTGTGGAGTGCAAACCCCTACTGCTGGTGGCCATTGCTTATCAGAACCTGCCCAAGACAAGCCAACACTGGGGGAATATATGGGATCAGAAGACAGAGGTATTACTGATGATGTCACCTGAACCTCCAATCTACCGTGAAACTAAAGCTGGGCTACTCCTTGAACTTTCATTGTGTCAGTCAGTGAATCCCCCTTTTGAGTTCACTTGTTTGTCTTGCTTTAAATAAGTCAACTGACACTGCTTACAGTCCAAAGAGGTCTGCCCAATGCATCTGTGCATCTTGCTACCCTTGGTTGAGGGAACAGAGTAGAAAGGATAGACCATTCTGCACAAAGTGGGGGTAGACATATTTTTGTGGGTCCTACTACCACACTTCATCTCAGTTTGGGCTCAGAGGCTGTGGAAAGACTGCCTGAGATCTGATCTCTGCTCTGCCAGTGAGGTGCTGTGTGATCTTTGTTGAGTCACTTACCCTCTCTGAGACCTAGTTGCCTCACCTATGCAGTGCAGGTACTATTATCTATCTTGTAGGTGCTTGGTTATGATTAAATGACAGGATAGTTATGAAAGTTCTTCCCTTGTTTCTGGGCCATCACCCCACCCAAGAGCTTCCTAGGGCCGCTGCTGAAACAGATCACCGCAAACTTGGTGGCTTAAAACAATAGAATCTATTCTCTTGTGGTTCTGGAACCCCAAAGTCTGAAATTAAGGTGTTAACAGGTCCATGTTCCCTCTGAGGGCTGTGGAGGAGACTCATTCCTAAACTCTTTCAGCTTCTGGTGGCCCTGGGCATTCCTTGGCTGTGGCCGCATCATTCTAATCTCTGCCTGATTTCATATGATCTTCAGATGCCCTTCCTCACCATGTCTCTGTCTCTCTAAGTCCTTTTTTTTATCTCTTATAAGGACATTCATTGCATTTAGGGTCCACTCTAATCCAGTATGAGCTCATCTCAATTCTTACCTTAATTGTATTTGCAAAGACTCTTATTTCTAAGTAAGGCTACATTCTGAGGTTCTAAGCAGAGGTGAATTTGTGTGCGGACACATTATTTTATCTGCTATTCCTCGAAGCCTGAAAATACTACAATTCATGTCGGATGCTTTCTTGTCCTTCATTCTGTAAGTCCACTGGCTTTTCTTAGAATGGATACACTCACCAATACAGTTCCCAATAATCATCCTCACTCTCTTGGGCAGCCCCCTTTCAATCAGTAGTGGTTGTGCTCTTTATGATATCACTGATAACATGAAATCTAAAATATGGCACGAATGATGATATCTACAAAACAGACTCACAGACATGGAGAACAGGCTTGTGGTTGCCAAGGGGGAGGGGGGAGGAAGTGGGATGGGAGCAGGATTTGGGTTTAGTAGACTCAAACTATTTCATTTAGAATGGATAATCAGTGAGGTGCTACTGTACAGCACAGGGAACTAAATCATTTCTTGGGGTAAAATATGATAGAAGATAATACGAGAAAAAGAAGGTATGTATATGTATGACTGGGTCACTCTGTTGTACAGCAGAAATTGACACAATGCTGTAAATCAACTATACTCTAAAAAACAAAAACAAAACAAACAAACAAAAAACAACCTTGTGAAGGAGATGCTGTTCCCGAAGATCCAAACTGGAAACTACCCAAGTGTCCATCGACAGAATGCACAAGCAAGCTATGATCTGTCCATTCAATGGAATACTCCTCAGCAATAAAAAGGATCAAACAATTATTATATGCAACACCCTGATGAATCTCAAAAGCATTATGTGACATTAAGAACACAGACACAAAAGAGGACTGCTGAGACTGTAAGAGTTCATTCACATGAAAATTTAGAAAAAGCAAAGCTAAATCTAGTGACAGAAAACTGAAAGTAATTGCTTCTGGGGTTGTTTGGGAGAGGTATTGACTGTAAAAAGTTATGGAAGAACTTTCTGGGGGTGATGGATATATTTTATAGGTTTCACATAATGATGGTTACTCTGGTGAATGTATCCACACTCAACAGACTTCATGTAAATGATTGCATATTACTGCATATAAATTGTAACTTCAATAAAATTGATTTACAGATAATTTTTCAGGGAGTTCCCATTGTGGCTTAGCAATAATGAATACAGCTAGTATCCATGCGGAGGTGGGTTCAATCCCTGGTCTCATTCAGTGGGTTAAGGGTCCCGCATTACTGTGAACTGTGGTGTAGGTTGCAGACACAGCTCGGATCCTGTGTTTCTGTGGCATAGGCCAGCAGCTGCAGCTCTGATTCAACCCTTAGCCTGGGAACTTGCATATGCTGCATGTGCAGCCCTAAAAAGCAAAATAATAATAATAATAATAATAATAATAATTTTTCAAAAAGAGTACAGGAACATGGTGGGGGGAACATTAAGAGTATCTTCTGTAAGGGGCTTAACATGTAATTATACATCTATATTTCTCTACATTTAACCAGACATTGAGTTGAGGAAAGGATGTAAACATTGGCTTGAAAGTTAGACTAAAAACCCTTAAAGACCATGGAGCCTTAATATTAAAGGACACCCCAACATCAACAGGGTATGTTGGTACCTGGGCATTATCCTCAATGGGTCATGTCTCTTGATCCCCAAGGTAATGTCAAAGACCCTCAAAGAGCATCAGAACTCACATTCAGAGCAGGCTTCTTGAATGATCAACTTCTAGCTGTCAAAGTTCTGCCTTTTCAATTAACTTATTGAAGCCGCTTTCTTTCTCAGTATGAGTCAGCAGCCTTTTCTTATCATCCCTGTACATATTTTACATCCAATGGCACTTTTTTTTTAATCCAAAAAGACTGTGTTATTAAAGTTTTGTGTGAAGCTGTGATTGCCATTCTTGGAACTGAAGATGCAATCAGGGGACAGAATTGATGCCTGATAATTCAATGAATGGATGTGCTTCTGTGGTAATTTCTTCAGTAATTACTTGTGTAAACTATGTGTTTCTGTAATTGAAACTTGACAGTGTGCGGTAATTTATCAAAATCTATAATTTATTACAGCCTTTCCATCTTATTTCTTGGTTTCTCCTCTTGTCCTCATTAGGATGTTGTCCCCTTACCACCACTTCAGTCCATCACAACTGTTTAGATGAAGAGACAAAAATGTACATTGCATTTGAGAGAAATGTTCTGATGGACTTTGATGGAAGTTTAAAATCCATTTTCTAAAGGACACAGTTGTTATTGTTGTTTGCAATATGTATTTGCTGACAGATTCTAGGGTGTGATTTATGAAATGGTTTTGAAGAGATTGTCTGCTTCAAGAGTCTAAAGAATACAATTTTTCTCTTGCGGTCACCAAGTATTCTGAGTGTGTCTCGTGTTTGTCTGCCAAAGCTTGGAGATGGAGGCAGGGACTGGGGTGTGGGGTTTGCTGGTAGAGGACATTGAATCCCAGAGCCTTCTGAAGGAGAAGCTGTGTCTTCTGACCTGAGGAATTGCCATGGGGCAATGGGCAGGGCAAGCTGTTGGAACCTCATTCCAAGCCACTCTAAACACATGCCAGGGAGCTGTCCCTGGTGCTCAGTTTCCTCTCCAGCACATCACAGATATCAAGCCACGTTGTGTGTGCTGTTGAAGGATACTAAAATCAAAGACCATGGAAAGAAAAGTTCATAATTTAGCATATTTTAAAGCAAGCTTTATTTGTTTCATCACCAGAATTAAGCACAGAAGACAAAAATGAGAAAACAGCATTTGCCCTGCCACCATGGCAAAAGTAATCTAACGTTAGTATTTTGACATGGTTTCTTCTATTTTTCCCCCTCTGCATGGTTTCTGTGTTACTTGATATTGTTTCATATTCTGTATGTAACTTCTTTGCAGCATTCAAAATGATTTCAAAATGTGATTTAAGATTTTTTGGCAGGGTTTTTGTGGTATAGTTTGCACATGGTAAAATTCACCAATTGTAGTGCACAGATCTCTGAATTTTGACAAATGTGTACCACCACCAGTCAAGATATAGAACAGCCACATTGTCACCAAAAATTTCCTCATAAACCTTCTAAATCATTCTTTCTCCCCTCCCCTAGTCCCTGGAAACCACTGATCTTTTTTTCTGTCTCTCTAGAAAAATATTATTTTAATGACTGCATAATACTACAATAAGTAGATAGACCATATTTTCTTAACAATCTTATTTCTGTAAAGTACCTAGTTTATTCTCTTTCCTATTATAAATAATACTGCAATGAACACTTTTGTGCCGCCAGCTCTTCCAGGATTTTAGATAATTACCATATTATGGAATTCCAGGAATGAAATTGATTCATGAGAGATGATGAAAATTTTAAAGCTTGACTCTAGAACCAGATGCTAAATTAATACCCTTGATACTTAAAATCCAGAGTAATTATATATGAAAACTTCATAATAGAGGGGAGAGAATTTGGAATGTGCCATAGGACAACACTAGGCTTGGATACCAGCATTTCTATTTTCTTTCTTTTTTTTTTTGTCATTTTATCTTTTTAGGGCCACACCCACGGCATATGGAGGTTTCCAGGTAGGGGTCCAATTGCCAGAGCCAGAGCAACATGGGATCTGAACCACATCTGACCTACAACACAGCTCATGGCATTGCTGGATCCTTAACCCATTGAGCGAGGCCAAGGCTCATACCTGCGTCCTCATGGATGCTAGTCAGGTTCATTACTGCTGAGCCACTACAGTAACTCCAGATATCAGTATTTCTGATCATGCTATAATTCTATTTAGTTTTCAGTAATTTTCTCAATGACCTCAGAAAAGTATAAACATCCTAGCTTGATATTCAAAGTCTTTTATCAGCTGCTTTATGTCTGTTTCACTCCACCCCCATCCTGATCTATATGTATATCTATGGTTCATCTTATATGTGCCTCTATTTGTGCTTCAAAGTGTGTCACCTTCCCTCATCATTTTTATCTTTGGACATATTTGCCTCCCTTTCTGAAAAAAATCCTTCCTCATCCAGAGTCCCTTCTTTTCTAGCCTTCATAAGCATCCTTTAGTGCTAGGCACCTTTGCTTTGTGTTCCCACAGCCCCTTCTGCTTATCTCTATGTTAGGACACATCCATTTATACCTTCAACAGTTATATATCGAGAGTCTCCAATATGAGGCCACTGTGGGCATGGCAGTGACTGAAAGAGACAAAATCCCTGTCAAATGGAAAATGACATTCTTTCAGCAGAGGAGATGATACTGGAGCAGACACCCGAATCATGAAAAGAAGGAGCCTTAGGGATATGTGGACCCCAAGTGCTTTAGGGAGATGGCAAAATCAGTGCAAAGCCCCTGCAAAGTGAAAGTACTTTCTTTGAGCAAGAGTGAAAAGGCTGTATGGCTGGTATCTAGTGAGTTAGAAAAAAGGTTGTAGGAAATAAAGTTGAAGAGGAGAATAGGTTCTGATCATTTATAGCCTTGTAAGTCATAACACAGAGTGTGGCTTTTATTATGAATATGATTGAACAATTAGAGCTTTGTAATTGGGAGAGTGACAGGATATGATTTGTGTTTTAAGAACATCATTCCGACTTCTGGGTGATAGTGAGGAAAAATAATGGAAGAAAATCTACAGAAGCAGAAGGCCATGACAGTTAGGTAGGCATGAAACAATGGTGGCTTAGGTCAGCAATCAACAAACTTTTTTTGTAATGGACCAGATAGTAAATGTTTTAGATTTCGTGGGCCAAATGGTTTCTGTCACAGCCATGCAGTTCTGCCATTGTAGCATGAAAGCAGCCACAGACAATGAATGAGGATGGCTGTTTGCCAATGAAATGTTATTTACGAAAACACATTGTGGGCTGGATTTGGGCCCAAGGATTGCAGATTGCTGAGCTCTGTCTTACACTAAGAGTTGTGATGAAGGATTAGCTTCAACATATGTTTTTGGATAGGGAATAGATTTTCTCTGAGAAGTCAAAAGTTCTGTTTTTGACCTAAGGTATTTACAAACTCATGAGATGTCTATGTGCAGATTTTGAATCATCAAGTGGCCAGTTGTATCAAAGGTTGCTGACCGAAGAGTTGAGTATTGTGGAAAGATTGGCTAGCAATATTAATTCTGGGATTATCAACATGCAGCTGTTAAGTAAGAAGGGATGTGGCCTTCTAGAGAAAGAGATTAGGTGGAGAAGAGCAGAGGAGAGGAGAGGGGAAGATGAGGTTAAGAGTTGAGTCTTGGATCATTTCAGCATTGAGAAGTTGATATACAAGGAAGATCCAGCAAAAAAGATGGAGAATGAGCTTTCAGTGAAGAGGAGAAGGGTACCTCCAAATTCAGGAGCAGAGAGAATGCTCCTGAGTTTTTTTTTTTTTAAACTGAAGTATAGTTGATTTACAATGTTATATTAGTTTCAGATTACAGAATAGTGATTAGATATTTTTATAGATTATACTCCGTTTAACGTTATGATAAGCATGTTCCCGTCATGGCTCAGTGGTGATGAACCTGACTAGTATCCATGAGGATTTGGGTTTGATCCCTGGCCTTGATCCGTGGGTTAAGGATCTGGTGTTGCTGTGGTGTAGGTTGCAGATGAGGCTCGGATCTGGCATTGTTATGGCTGTGGCATAGGCCAGCATCTTCAGCTCCGATTTGATCCCTCAGCCTGAGAACTTCCATATTCCGGGGGTGTGGCCCTAAAAAGACAAAACAGAAAAGTTGTGATAAAATATTGGTTATATTGCCTGTGATGTACATTTAATCCTTGTATCTTATTATTTTATTCCTCATAGTTTATACCTCTTAAATCTCTTCCTCTATGTTGTCCTTCCTCTTTAGGTAACCACTAAAGGTTTAGGTAACCCCTGGTGGTTACCACTCTTCCCACTAGTAACCACCAGTTTGTTCTCTCTCTCTGTTTCTATTTTGCTATATTCATTCATCTGTGTCATATATATATATATATATATATATATATATATATATATCTTCTTTGTATTTTCTAGGGCCGCTCCATCAGCATATGGTGGTTCCCAGGCTAGGGGTCTAATCAGAGCTGTAGCTGCTGGCCCTCGCCAGAGCCACAGCACCTCGGGATCCAAGCCACATCTGTGACCTACACCACAGTTCACGGCAATGCTGGATCCTTAACCCACTGAGTGAGGCCAGGGATCGAACTCACAACCTCATGGTTCCTAGTTAAATTTGTTAAACACTGAGCCACAATGGGAACTCCCATCTGTGTCATATTTTTAAGAAGGAAGAGTGGCCAGATGTGTCAAAGTTTGCTGAGAATTCTTGTAGGAGGAAGGCTGAGAGTTGACAGTTAGTTTGGGTAACATACGGGTCATGGTGTAGGTAAGACATACGGATTCAGTTAGAGCAAGCCTGGAATGTGGGGTAGTTTGTGGTAGGCTGGAAAGAAAAACAGGATATTGGATGGAAGGAAATGTAATATCAAGGGAAGTGTTCTTTTTAAAAAATGAGCCCTAGAGTTACCTTTATGGCTCACTGGAAACAAACCCATCTATCAGCACTTGGGTTCAATCTCTGGCCCCGCTCAGTGGGTTAAGGATCTGGCTTTGCCTATGTGCTGTGGTGTAGGTCGCAGACATTGCTCAGATCCCTCATTGCTGTGGCTGTGGCAGCTGCAGTTCTGATTTTACTCCTAGTCTGGGGACTTTCATATCCCATGAGTGTGGTTCTAAAAAAAGCAATAAATAAATAAATAAGTGAAAATAAAGAGTAACAAGATAACAAAAGAGCATTGCCATAGCTCGTCCACATGCTTATGGAAATGATCCACAGAGAGGGGAGAACTGATGCAGGAGAAAAAAGAGAATTGACATTGTAAAGTCTTTGAGGAGGAAAGAGTCATGGTGGAGAGGCTGATGGTCCATCCAGCATAACAGGGAAGTCAGAAGCGGTCTGTACAGGTGTTTGCAAATTTGGTGGTGGCCGTGGGATGATTGAGTTCTTTTGAAGTTTCTCATTTTCAGTGAAATAAGAGAAAGGTCATCAGTTTTCCAAGGATGAGAAAAGAGGCATTGGAGGTTGGGGAAGAAGATATTAAATAGTCATTCTGAAAAAAAAAAAACAGAAAGACCAAGTTTCTGGAGAAACACAGTAAAATTTTCTTTTCTCTCTCTCTCTTTCTTTCTTTTTTTTTTTTTTTTTTTTTGGTGTGTGTGTGTCTTTTCAGGGCCATACCCACATCATATGGGAGTTCCCAGGCTAGGGGTTGCACTGGAGCTGTAGCTGCTGGCCTGCATCACAGCCTCAGCAATGTGGGATCTGAGCCAGGTCTGCAAACTACAACACAGCTCATGGCAATGCCGGATCCTTAACCCACTCAGTGAGGTCAGGGATCGAACCCGTGTCCTTATGGATACTAGTTGGGTTCATTACCGATAAGCCAAGACGGGAACTCCCACAGTAAGTTTTTCTGGTACGATTATCGTCATAAGGGTAAAGTGAGGTCAGTCACCTGGGTGTGTTTTTCTCCAACCATGTTGAGCTGTTGGGCTGCAGGCACAGAAGAGGTAAGCATAAGGTTTAACCTGGGTTTGATTTGGATGGAGAAACTAAATAGAGGAAGGGGGAAGTGAAAGAGTTAATGGTGTCCCCAAGTGTTTGACCATGAACCTAAACTGTGGGAAGAAGAAACAAAGGGTGGACACGAGATGATCAATAAGGAGGTAGTGATGGGGGACCATGGCGTAGGGGCTTCAATGGTGGGGAGAATAATTGGATTAGAGGGTCCTGCAGCAGATGAGCTGCAAAGATACAAGGATGGGGATACTTAAGTTTCTTAGACATGGTGCTCTCAAAGTTGTAATCATGCCCGTGTGTGGTTGAGATGAATCAAGAGGACAGATTTGCAGAGATACAGTGGTCAAGGATATGGGCAGCTGGGTCCTTGGATGGACACTTGGATAATTCACATGGGTACTGGGGTCACAAGGAAGGATGACAGGAATAACGGTGGAAAGGAAGACAGTGGTCTAGGTGCTAGACTCTTCAGTGAATGAGAGTGAGTGGCTGAAGTGAAGGCTCAACATGAACTTCAAAGGAGCTGAAACTTTGGAAGCAGGAAGAAAAAGAAATGGCTGGGAAGCAGCCATGTTGAAGCAAGGGTGCTTTCCCACATTTTGGAACCTAAGTAAAGAATTCTTGCTCTTGAGGGAGGGTCGTGCTTTGGTTAGCATCTCTGTGGAGAGGCATATGTCATTTTAGTGTGCTTCACTTTATTGATCTTCATGGATATTGCACTTTTTTTTTTTCCTTTTTAGTGCCGTACCTGCGGCAGGTGAAAGTTCTCAGGCTAGGAGTTGAATTGGAACAGCAGCTGCCAACCCACACCACAGCAACAGCAATGCCACATCAGAGCCCTGTCTGCAACCTATACCACAGCTCATGGCAATGCCAGATCCTTGACCCACTGAGTGAGGCCAGGGATTGAACCTGCATCCGCATGGTTACTAGTTGGGTTTGTAACCCACTGAGCCACAATGGGAACTCCAGATATTGCACTTTTTACAAATAAATATAACAGAAAAGAGACAGATTCACAGAGAGAACAAACTAGTGCCGTCAGTGGTAAGAAAGGTGGGGGAGGGGCAAAATAAGGCTGGAGGATTAAGAGGAACTAACTACTATGTAAGAAATAAATAAGTTAAGGATATATTGTACTTCCCAGGGAATATAGCCAGTATTTTATGCTAACTTTAATAGAACATAATCTATAAAATATTAAATCACTACATTGCACACCTAAAGTTAACATACCATTGTAAATCAACTATACTTTAAAGAAATAAATGTTTGTGACAATCCTGTGTCAAGTACATCTACTGGTGCCATTTTTCCAAACAGCATTTGCCCACTTTGTGTCATATTTTGGTCATTCTTGCAATATTTCAAACTTTTTCAGTATTATTATATTTGTTACAGTGATCTGGGATCAGTGATCTTTGGTATTTCACTTCGATTTGCCGAAGGTTCAAGATAATAGTGTTTTTTAGCAATAAAGTGTTTTTTTTCGTCTTTTTAGGGCCACACCCACCACATTTGGAAGTTCCCAGGCTAGGGGTGAATCAGAGCTACTGATGCCACAGCCACCGCAATGTGGGATCTGAGCCAAGTCTGTGACCTACACCACAGCTCATGGCAACGCCAGATCCTTAATCCACTGATTGAGGCCAGGGATCAAACACGCATCCTCATGGATACTAGTCAGGTTCATTATCACTGAGCCACAATGGGAACTCTAGCAATAAAGTATTTTTAAATCAAGGTATGCCCATTATTTTTAAAGATGTAATGCTATTGCTTACTTAATAGACCACAGTACAGTGTATATATAACTTTTATATGCACTGGAAAACCAAATAATTCATGTGAATCACTTCATTGCAATGTTTACTTTATTATGGTGGTCTGGAATCAAAGCCACAGTATCTCTGAGGCCTGCCTGTATAGATAGTATCACTCCATTACATAGGCAAGAAAAATGAGGCTCAGAACAACTAGGGAACCTGCCCAAAGTCATAGCACAGCTTGGATTCAAACCCACATCTGCCTGATTCTGGAACCTGTATTCTGGTTTGATACAGTTCACAAATCTGAACATCATGCTATGTTCATTTCTGCCATGAGTGAGCCTTTCTGCCCTGACCCTGTAGTTTCCTCCTTCAAAGGTCATCCCCTGAGGTGACTCAGAAGGTTGCTGGCACGTGTAGCCTTATCCTGGGCTGGGCTTGGCCGAGCATCCTTGGATGTGTTCCTCAGGGTTAATGACCCACATGGGGGAATTCACCCTTGACTCCTCCTCTACCCCAGATTCTATTCTGAGATGCTGAGCGGGGACAAGTTGTTACTGACAGCAGGTTTTCATTCTCTTGGTGCTGACAGGGAGATAATGAGTCAAATTGGCCTTGGTTATGAAATGAAGCACTGGGACGGAATTATCATCAGACTCCTTAGTGAGAAGAGCAGAGAAAGGGCTTTAAATTAAAGCAGTAACTGCCGACATGGTTGGCATTCAGACCATCTCCTTAAGTCTTTTTTCCTCTTCATGTCATCATTCAAAGAGACAGAGTAGGCAACTGGTAAATGGGAGAAAGGTAGGAAAATGCTGCGAGGCTGTGATAGTTGATCTTTAATAGCTCTCGTGTAGGCTCTGAGTCACACACTGAACAGGGAGCTTCGCCCCTCCCCTCAGCAATCCCACGAGGTAGGAGCACCCCCTGCCCCTTTTACAGGTAGGCAATTGAGTCACAGTTATCTTACTTGAGGTCACACATAGAAATCAGCCCCCTTTTCACCCCATAGTGGTCTCTCCCTGGGGACTCTATTCATTTGTCTTGGCTTTGCTTAGAAGCTGGAAGGAAGAAGGGAGAGCACATCAGAAGATAAAATCAGATTTCCCTGTGGTCTTCCTCTCTGTGTCATAGTTTTGTTTTGTTTTGTTTTTCTTTCTAGGGCCATACCTGTGGCCTATGGACGTTCCAGGGCCAGGGTTTGAATCAGAGCTGCAGCTGTCAGCCTGCGCCACAGCCACAGCAACGTGGGATCCATGCTGCATCTGAGACCTACGCCAGCCTGCGGCTATGTAGTTTCCTTAAACCCACTGAGCAAGGGCAGGGATTGGACCCTCATCCTCATGGACACCATGTTGGGTTCTTAACCCACTGAGCCATGACAGGAACTCCTGTGTCATAGACTCTAGTGCTTGGCTACCTGGGTTTAAATAGTGCCTCTATCATCTACCAGCTGTGTAACCTTAGGGAAGTTACTTAACCTCTCTGAACCTCATTGTCTCCATCCATTTGGTATAATTATGCATCTCCCTCATGGGGTTTTGTGAAAATTAGTTAATTTAAGTATATTAAGCACTTAAAAGTGTGCCTGGCACATAGGCATTGTTTACTGTTACTCTCATAGTTGCTGCTGTTGTTTTTATTATTGTTAGCTAGTAACGATGATAATGGTTATGATGGCATCAACGACAAGAGCTAAACGTCTGTTGTACCCTTCCTGGGTGGCCAGGGTTGACTGTGACTAGTGATTTGCCTGTGTTATCTCAAAGAGCTCTCATCGGTCCGGATACTTTTGGATGCAAGTGACAGAATTTGTGCATCCACTTGGCTTCAATGTCACTCATGATCACCAGTATCAGGAAACTTGGAAGAAAGACAGGTTTCTAAGTAGGCTGATTCAAAGGATCAACAGGGATGCACAGGTCCAGGCTCTTTTCATCCTGTTTTTTGTTTTGTTTTTTTTTTTTTCAGTGTTAGTTTCACTCACAAGCTGACCTCAAAATGGGTTAAAGAAACTCCAGGCATCACATCTGGACAACATCCAGAAAGGGAAGAGACCTTTGGAAAGACAGATCTTTTCTGAAAAGTCCTCAATCATTTTCTTCCCTTGTCTCATTGACCAAAGCTATGTCATATGCTCATTCCAAATCCACAGAGAAAATAGGATTTTCTCCAGACCAATTAAGCTACCCTGGGGCCTGAGGGTGAGGTCAGCCTTCCAGAAGCCTATAGCTACCTAGGAAAACCATGGTAATTGAAAAAAAGCAAACCCTGTAATGGAGAAAGGGAAATGGATCTGGGTCAGCAAAATCAGGTAGATGTTGTTACTCCTTTTTAATAGAGAAGGAAAATGAGGTTATGAAAAATTAAGTCATTTCATATAGTCGTCAAAAGTGAAATTCAAACTCAACTGTGTCAGTCCTAAAATTCATGCCCTTTAGGGCCACATTAAAGCTTTATAGGGTGTGGAGAAGAGATGTGACAATTTTATTGATTAAGCACATACCATACGCTGGGCACTTTATAAGAATCTTATTTAATTTCTTTAATCCAATAAATTAGGCATTTTAGTTCCATTCAATGGGGTTGAAACAGCAGGTGTGGCTTGCTGCGGGCTAGAAATCTCTCTGGCTTGAAAGGCCAAACTTATCCTATGACCCTAAAATAAGCAAATGTCATTCTCCTATCCCTCTATTATTTGGAATTCATATGAGAAAAATCAAACTTTTAATGAAGATCCTGACGTGTTTCAATTCAGTGACCTAGTTCTTTTTTTCATAATTTTTATTTCAGAATAAGACTTTCAAAAAGCACATACAGCTGTGAATTTTTCCTTTTTTTTTTTTTTTTTTGCACTCCAAGCTCTGTGACCTCCTCTTTCCACCTGCCTTCCCTGAGACCCTTTAGGATAAAACATCTTTTATTTTTATTTTTTGTCTTTTTAGGGCTGCCCCTACGGCATGTGGATGTTCCCAGGCTAGGGGTCTTATTGGAGCTGTAGCCACCGGCCTACACCACAGCCACAGTAACACGGGATCCAAGCCGCATCTGCGACCTACACCACAGCTCACGGCAGCACCAGATCTTCAACCCACTGACGAGGCCAGGGATTGAACCTGCAACTTCATGGTTCCTAGTCAGGTTCGTTAACCCCTGAGCCACAATGGGAACTCCTAAGATTAAAACATCTTAGTCGGCAGCTCGGATGCCCTCTGGGCTGTGTGGGATCCAGAATGTGTAAAGGGCCTCCTTGGGTTCCATGCTGGCTTGTCTGCTTGTCTGCCTCAGCCAGGAGCAAACAGAGAGCTGAGAGGATTACAACCTCATGAAACCCAGGTCATGCTCAGATCTTGGGCGGCCGCCCTCTTAACTTTCTCCTCTTTGTTCCCTCAGACCCCTTCCAGTGCTAAGACGGGGAAAGGAATTCTGATTAGTTGCAGCCTCCACAAGGTGCCAGGCAATATACTGATATTTCATTTGCAGAGTGTTCACATGAAATATTGGTATCCTTTGTGAAGGGGAAAAACCTAGTTCACAGAGGGAAAATAACCTCCCAAGGTCACACAGCTGGCGTGTGGGCATTTGGAGCTGACCTGTGTCTGACCTCACATCTTTGATTTTTCTGTTTCCCACACTGCACATTCCTATAGGGGGTCTGCCAAAGTCTTATGCTTCTTTGCACCCCTCCTCTGTATCCTATGCATAGTCATATTAATTCATCTTGATTGCAACTCACAGAAGCCTACTCAGATTAACTTAAGCAAATGGAGGAATTTATCATAAGAATACTGGTGTCTCACAGAGTACACAAGCAGGAGCATAGGGGACTAATCAGGGCCTTGAATGCCATATAGACTCTCCTTCTGTTATATGAGATTCTGTGTGTTTTCTTCAGTCTTAGTCTTATTAACTTATATTCGTTTACACAAACAAATTATAATAAATGATTGCTGGCACCTCTAGTTTATGTATGATTATATTATATGAATGGAGAAGACCTTATTTTTTTCTCCCTTCTTCTCAACCCCCTCTACCTTCTATGTTCTTAGGGATGAATTGGCTTGGCTATGGCTTGTATCCAACACTAGCCCACTCATCTGTGTTTAAAGGCTGGGATTAACGTTGGACCAAAATGGTGACTTCTCTTGCAACTTCATGGGTAAAGGGAGGAGGAAGTGATCTCAGAAATGTGAGGGGGAAATTCCGGAAATTTGTGGTCGTACAGGATAGAATACCTAATAGTTCTCCTTTATAACAAATATTGCCACTGTACTGCCTCATTAAGCAGATCCAGTGAATTACATGCAAAACATGTAGAACAGGGTATTGGTGTAAATATTCAATAAATACAGAACGTTTTTGTTTTAATTCATTGAGTATTTACATCAGCTTCCTGATGATATATAACACACACACACACACACACACATACTGGAGTTCCCATTGTGGCTCAGTGGGTTAAGAACCCTACACAGTGTCCTGAGGATGTGGGTTCCATCCCTGGCCTTGGTCAGTGTGTTAAAGATCTGGCATTGCTGTGCTGCAAGCTTTTGTGTAGGTCGCAGTTGCATCTTGGATATGGCATTGGTGTGGCTGTGGCGTAAGCCTGCAGCAGCAGCTCTGATTCGATCCCTAGCAAGGAAATTTCCAAATGCTGTAGGTATAGCCATTAAAAAAAATACATCATTTTAAAGATTTTTTCTCATTTTAGGTTATTAGAAGGTATTGAATATAATTCCCTATGCTATATAGGAGGTCCTTATTGGTTATCTATTTTATATACAGTAGTATATATCTGTTAATCCCAAACACATAATTTAGCCTCCCCCTTTCCCTTTGGTAACCATAAATTTGTTTCTATGTGAGTCTGTTTCTGCTTTGTAAATAAGTTCATTTGTATCTTTTTTTAGATTCCATACATAAATGACATCATATGCCATTTGTCTTTGTCTGACTTACTTCACTTAGTATGATAATATCTAGATCCACCCATATTGCTGCAGATAGCATTATTTCATTCTTTTTTATACAATATTATATACCACACCTTTATCCATTCATCTATCAATGGACACTTAGGTTGCTTCCATGTGTTGGCTATTGTAAATAGTGCTGCTATGAACATTTGGGTGCATGTATCTTTTCAAGTTAGATTTCTTTGTCAGTTTCTGATATAAGCCCAGGAGTGAGAGTGAGATACTTTGGATCATATGGTAACTCTGTTTTTAGTTTAAGGAAATTCCATACTCTTCTCCATAGTGGCTGCACCAAAAATACAGAAGGTTTTTCTTTGAGTTTTGAAGTGGAAAACAGAATGAGTTGCCATTTGGAGAGAAGAAATCAGTGCACGAACTCAAGGGGACATGGATAAAAGGTCATCGAATTTTTAGAATCACAGTTGGTGTGTGCTTATCTTTAAGACAGAGGTCCTTTGGTTACAGGGAGACTCAAAGTGTTTGCAGGTTTTTTCTTTTTCTTTCTTTCTTTCTTTTTTTTTTTTGCCTTTCACTTAACACCCTGTTCTTAACCATGGATGCACACGTGTATTTTTAAAGCAGTAAAAATACTGATACTTGAGTCCCACCTCTAGGAGTGCTGATTCATTTGACCTGGGGTGGGGCACCTGCATTAATTTTCCAAAAAAAAAAAAAAAATTCTTCTGAGGTGCGCCTAATACACACAGAAGGGAGAGCTACTAGTTTAAAGGGAGAAGCAGTTGCCTGAGGGTTTGCGCCTATTCCAAGAAGATGCTAAATCCCTAAAGCCCCATGATCCTAGGCAGGTAAGCGAAGGGTCTTTTGCTCCAGGTTCACGTGGGCCAGGCTCTGAAGTGATGTCCTCCCCAGGAGAGGCTGTGCTGAAGCCAGTGATGGGTCTCTTCTGGAACAAGACCTGTTTTGGGGAATTACAAGGGAAATAAGTGCAGGTGGATCTTGTTAGTGTCAAGTGTATTCCTACAGCTTTCAACTGGCTCTTCCCTTTGAATTCATCATCTCCCACCTGAAATGGCATTAGGGAATATTAGGAAGGGCTCTCAGAGACCAAAGGGGCTGGGATAACAGCTTCACGTGGCCATTCCTGATATATAGCCAGACTTTAAGAACAGAGGAATGTACACTCGCTGCAGTAGCTCATGTCAGGGAAGGCCTCCCAGTCCCAACATTTGTTCCCTCTCTAGACAGTTAACAACCACCTCCTGGCCACACAAAGTTAATAACAGCACCTTGAATCTCTATGACACTTTGTAACCTATAAAGCTCCCTCACAAACACTCCAGGGTTCCCCAAAGTGTGATAACATGGACCATGGGAGGTGTAGAAGATGATTTTAAGTGGTACACGGAGATTTTTAATAGTTATCTTAGTGCCTATTGGGGAAAGCATAATTATCAAGTGAAAAGAGATTACACAGATGTGATTTCTTATGATATAATGGATAATTAAGGTTTTTTCCTCCCCTATTTTGCGAGTTGATGTAAAGAGAAGTGTTCATTTCATGTTGTGAAAGATCTTGTGATGTGCTTTGAGGATGATCAAAGTTTGGGTGTCCCTGGGTTTTTTTCACCGAGTCACCAACAATCCAGAGTCAGCTTGCTGTCACTTGTTCTTGGCTTTATTCTGTGGATTAGGGAATGGGGGCCTTAAAAGTTCCAATAACTCATTGGGTTTGGGTTTTTTTGTTTTTTGTTTTTTTTTAAATGGGCTCAAATTCACGTTTTCTAATTCTAATTCTAGGCTCCTTTCTCCTACTTGACTCTTCAACTGAGAGTCATTGTCTAAACCAGAACCTTTATTTTTCTAGCACGTGAGGAAGGTCTTCATAGAGTCATCCACACTCAGGATTAACAGTATGCATGATTCTGGACACATAATGGAATGGACTAATTCAGTAGTTCTCTAAGGGTGGTTTCTGCGCCAATAGCAGAAGCATCACCTAGGATATGTGCACATCCTTGGACCCATTTGAGAACGGCTGGGTCAGAAACTCTGAGAACACAGACAGCTGTGTTTTATCAGGCCCATAGTGTGAATCCAAGGCACTCTAAAGTTTGGGGACTATCCTGTTGTTCTCAGCTCAGGGCGATCTTGCCCCCCTAAGAGATGTTTAGCCGTACATTTTCCATTATCCCGTCTGGGGTAGATGGTGCTGAAGACATTTAGTGAGTAGAGGCTACAGATGCTGCTAAACATCCTACACAGGACAGCCTCCCATAGCAAAGATTTACCCATCCCAAGATGTCACGTGTGCTGAGACTGAGAAACCCTGCATCCCACTGACTGACCTTGGCTTGATGAGCACGGCGCTTAGGGTACACTTAAGAGGCCAAACATCATCTGAACATTGTAGCATACTTTGGCCTCGGGTTGACAGAGTAGCAGGATTTCCATTTGCCAGTGTTCAGAGATTCACGGCCAGTGGGCAAGAATCTTCTCCAAGCTACCCATAGCCATGTTCGTCATATCTGAAATGGATATAAGTTGGTGGTCAGAGTTGATGATGGAGTCAAGCCCAAGAAACAGAGCAGCCCAAGGAAAATGTATGGGGCTGCTGTCTGGCAAACTCCACCCTTGCCTTCTCTGCACCCAGAACTTTGAACTGTCCCCTGGATGCTAGGATTCCACCCCTGCCAGAATAGAATGCACGGCCAGTTCCTCGATAACAAGGCAGGACTGTGTAAAGGTCAACAGCACTCTGTAGGGAATCAACCCCAGTTTTACTCTTTCTTGGCTGTGTGACTCTGGCAAATGTGTCACCTTCCTGAGCCTCAGCTTCCCTACTTATAAAATAAGGGTGATCATAATTGTAGTACAGAACAAGGACTGTATGCCCAATACAGGCAAAACACTTAGAACAAATGCCAGACCCATAGGACATGCCTGCCACATACTAACTATAATAATGATGAATTTTCTGTATTGTCTCTTTAGGTCTTACATCTTTAAAGCAGCAAGTCTGTCCCCTTCGTGCTCATTGAGAATATCTGATACCTTCATGTTTGGACTCATCCAGCCCCCATCTCCTCAGTCTATCTCAGATCTGACAGTGGAGGCTGCTTTGTCCAGGACCAACCTTTTCTCTTGCCTCATTTCTGCTATGCCAGCTGATGAAGAGCATGCTATGCCCTCAGCTTCTTGGACTTCACCCTGGCCCTGGAAGGTTGGTGTTATTGTTATTAGTGGGGATGGGACAGGTGTCTGACATTATACAAGCTGCTCCCAGTTTCAAATAGTACATTTTGAATGATGGGTTATCGGCATCAGGGAAGATATTTTCAGATGAGGGATGGCTTCGCCCCACCTGGGCAGGCTCTCACTGCAGTTTTCATAAGGTCAGCCTTGCCCAGGTTAATATGGCTTTCAAAATAATAAAGGGGAAGGAAGAATCAGAATCTGTCTGCTTTCATTAAGTTTCACCCTTGCCCGCATATTAGAATATGTATAACTCAGCATCATGTAAAAGGATGGCTGGCCTCCAGGTCAAGCTTGGTACCAAGGAGAAGACTGGGGCTCCTCATTAATGGTCCAGGAAGCAAATGGGGTCAACATCATTAATACCAGAGCATCCCTAATTCATCTTCAGATGATTGAGGTACTGAGGGAGGGGCAGTGGGGGAAGCCCTGAACATGTCATTAGGATCAGAGCTGTTCAAGCTTCTTTTTCTTCTATGTAACCTCTGAAAGAAGGGGCTCCCAGCTTAAACCACTGTTGACCTACTGCAAAAGCTTCTTTCTGTCTTTGCATCTGAGCATCACTGTGGGAAGCCTCCTCCAAGTAAAAACAGGAAAAAAAAGGGGGGGGGGGAATCTTGCACAGATGGCTCTGCAGTCCTCTTGATAGCAGTATCCTCATCTATGGAATTATTGGAAAGCAGTTTGAACAGGATTTGGAGTTCAAGGCTGAGGGAGGAGAGAAGCCCGGGGGTTCAAACATGATGGGGGCTCCTATCTGATTTGCTGTTGTTGTTCCAGAGTTCTGTTTCTGGGCCACAGAGTAGCTCCTAGGGTATGTGTGGGCTTTATGCAAAAATAATAAAGTCAACAGCCAGCCTCCCTCCTTCAGAAGGAGTTATTTCTTGAGTGTTTTTTATGAGCTGCCCTAGGAGGAGAGCACTGATGGATGGAGACATCTATTTCAAAGGTTTGTTTAGTTTTTCAGGGAGAAGTGATATTTTGGTGACTCATCCTAACAACAGTTGTAGGGGAAAATCTGCTAAAGGTTAAGAGCATTTAAACATCAGGAAGATGAAACAGTTAAATGACAGAGTATAGCTTACCAAGCCCCATGCTGGATGCAAGGGCAACAGCTCTCAGCCTTGGCTGTGCATCAGCATCATCCTTGGCACTCAAAAACAATTTCATAAAAAAAAAAAACACAATCCAATGCCAAACCCCAGGCTAATTAAACCAGAACCTCTGGGGATTCTCCCAGGAAGCCACCGTTTTTAAAGTTCCCCAGGTGATTTCAATGTGAAGTCAGGGTGGAGAATCCCTGACCTAAATTGTCAGAGTTGAATAGGGTATAATTTGCTCCCTTGAGAAAGTAAACAGATAATCATGGAAATATACATGTAGAAGACATTAGACGCATTAATAGTAATGGCCACAAGGGATGGGGTTTTTGGAGAGAATGAATAGACAAATCTTCTTTGGAAGGATCAGGGGATACTTCAAGGAAGAGATGATGTCAGAATAATTTTGAGGATAACAAAAGATTTTTTACCAAGTTGGCAAGCAGGGAAGGAGATTGGAGTGGGGGAAGGAAGCTTACATGCCATGCATGCAGGTAGAGAAAAGTCACAAAGATGCTGGAGATGTCTGACCCATAATTATTGGGTATGGAACAATTTGTGCAGAATGGTCTCAACACCCAACCCCGATGCTGCTCTTGACTGATGAGAAATCTGTGGCTGGGGAAAAAAAATCCTTCTTTCTCTACAGTGGAGCTTATAGTGTGAGAGCTGTGAGCTGGAAGGCAGTACACACATAATGACTTCCTTCCTGGATGCAGGGGTGACAGGGAAGACATTGAATGACAGCCAAACCTTTTGTGCTATTAATATATTTAACACATTTTAAAAGCATTTAATGAAATCCATGTGGCTTCAAGCCACCAGGATACCAGACCCCTCTTCTTGCCCTTCATCTTTCTCTCACCTCTTCTGCCAAAGCATTTGGCTTTCATGATGACAGGTGGCTTTGAGAACATCTCTTCTTCAGAATGTTTTAGTAGCACAATTGTATCACTTCCATGATGGGAGCATCTCCAGCCTTGGTTTTGGTAGCATTTGCCCATGTCTGCTCACCGACCAAGGTCCGTAATTTATCAAGGTTGGCATTTGGGCAGAAGTTGTGGTTCCTCTTGAAGTGGTAAGGTCTCATAGGAACCTTGTCAAAGTAGGCTGGGTAGTACTTGTCTAAGTTGATCCTTTGGTTATGCTCGTCACTAGCATGACTCTGCTTCCCCCATGCTTCTGGGTTCTTGCTGATGTGGCTGTCCCCAGGGCTTCCATGGTCCTGAAGTTGATGGTTCTTCCTTCATCTGATGGTATGTCAGTGACTGAGACAAAGGTGATGTTAATATTTTTGCAGTGACAGCATTTTCCTGAGTGGAGGCTGTAGCATATAGAAACAAAGACAATGGTGGTTACAGAGACACAATTTATGAAATCTTGGCACTTGGTGCAAATTTCGGCAATGGCATTCCTGTTTGGAATACTGCACTGTTCAAACCATATACCTATCGCCTGTTGCATTGTGAATAGGCTGATTTGTCATGTGACGTCTTGTTGTTAACTACAGTTAATTGTGGCATTGCCCATAACCATGATGCCACAAAAGTTACAATGACAACTTAAAAAATATTTCAAAGTCTTAATATGCCCTAAATGTGTTATCTATTTTTATGAAAACTTTGATTATGTTTTTCCACTTATAATTTTATTCTATTTATTTTATTCTTTTTTTTTTTTGTCTTTTTGCCTTTTCTAGGGCTGCACATGGAGGTTCCCAGGCTAGGGGTCTAATCAGAGCTGTAGCCACCGGCCTATGCCAGAGCCACAGCAACGCAGGATCCAAGCCGCGTCTGTGACCTATACCACAGCTGATGGCAATGCCGGGTCCTTAACCCACTGGGCAAGGGCAGGGATCGAACCTACAACTTCATGGTTTGAGTCAGATTCGTTAACCACTGAGCCACGATGGGAACTCCTCTATTTACTTTATTCTTAAGGCTCATCAAATGTTTTACTTGCAGTTTTTAAAATGTCTTATTTGCATATTTGTTTACTCATAACAAGGGGTAATATTTTAAAAAATTTAAAGAAATGCTCTTTCTTCTTTTTGTGGTAAATCAGGTTCTTCTAATACATCTTTAGAATAAGAAGGAAGAGTGATGCTACCTTGGGGAAGAGCAGAAGGTAGAATAGAGAACATCCTGGTGAAAGGGGAAGAAGTGGCTGAAGGTTCATTCCTGCTGTTTCAAGTGGAGCAGGAAGAAATGAGTTACTGGCTCAGGGAAGTAGGTGGTGAAACACATGTGTCTTCATCAAACTCTCTGTGATGACATGTAGGGAGGAGAAACCAGCTAGAGAGATTGATGGGGAGATGAAAGCAGAGAGGATTTTTTTCTTTTCCTGTTTCCTATCTAGGTTCTGAGAGGAGAAGGATTTATAAGATGCCCCCTGTGTTAACATAAGGTGGCTATTTCAAAGGCAGATCATGCTGCAGTTAGGGAAGAGTTAGCCTGAGACAGTATCTTTAGCCTCCCTTGTGGGGACTAAACAAAGCCAGATTTTTTTTTCTGAGTTACTGAAGGACCTGGATGTTAGCTAAGAATGCCTAGGAAGCTTGCTTTGGGAGCTCCAGAAGCAAAGTGATCTATGGTAGGGTGCGGTAGGGTGGGCCACCTGGCCTGGGGGCTGAAAGGGAGTGGTCTATATCTGAGGGATGTGCAGCTGGAGGAGGATTGTGGAGGGGCCTGTCACAGGCCCTGACTGGACAGAGAGAATAGAGATCTTAAGTTTACCTATCATGGGTTTCCACGTGGTCCACTGCCAAGCAGGGTGCCCAGAAACCAGTCAGCAAGGGATATCACCATGGAGACCGGAGGTGCCTGGATTCAATGGATGGGCTTGACTGAGTAGATCTGAGGCCCCTTCTGTCCCTGCCACCACTCCTGCCTCCTGATCCCTATCTGATGCCCCACTGAAGAATAAGTGTAAGAAGGGGAAATGGAAATGGAAAGTGCTGGGAAGAAGCTAACTCACCTTAAGAGACTGTTTGAGGAGTTCCCGTCGTGGCGCAGTGGTTAACGAATCCGACTAGGAACCATGAGGTGGCGGGTTCGATCCCTGCCCTTGCTCAGTGGGTTAACGATCCGGCATTGCCGTGAGCTGTGGTGTAGGTTGCAGACGCGGCTCGGATCCCGCGTTGCTGTGGCTCTGGCGTAGGCTGGTGGCTGCAGCTCCGATTCGACCCCTAGCCTGGGAACCTCCGTATGCTGCGGGAGCGGCTGAAGAAATAACAAAAAGACAAAAAAAAAAAAAAAAAGAGAGACTGTTTGAAGGGAATTCCCATCATGGCTCAGTGGCTAACAAACCCAACTGGGATCCATGAGGGTGTGGGTTTGATCCCTGGCCTTGCTCAGTGGGTTGAGGATCTGGTATTGCTGTGAGCTGTGGTGTGGGTTGAAGACACATTTTGGATCCAGCATTGCTGTGGCTGTGGTGTAGGCCGGCCACTACAGCTCCAATTTGACCCCTAGCCTGGGAACTTCCATATGCCTCGGGTGCAGCCCTGAAAATCAAAGAAACAAAAAAACAAAGATTGTTTGAAATATTGCATGGGGCAGCACTAACTTAATTGAACTAACTTTGTGTTTTCCCCATGACCCCTTGGGGTGAGGATTTGTGAGGATTATCAGGTGAATTCAGGAAATATAAATGCTGCATTGTTTTGGAAATCTGAGTATAATGTACAGATTCGTAATCCAACTATACTAGTTTGCAGGACTGCCCCAACAAATCACCATAAACTAGGTGGCTTGAAATACCAGAAATGTATACTCTCATAGTCCAGGAGGCTAGAAATCTGAAATCAAGGTGTCAGCAGTTTGGATTCCTTATGGAGTCTCCGAGGGAACTTCTGGTGGTTGCTGGCAGTCCTGGGCACCCCCTGACATGTAGATTTGTCACTCAGAACCCTGCCTCCATCTTCACATGGCCTTCTGCTCCATGTGTTTCTGTGTGTCCTCTTCTTTTCTTATGAAGATGCCAGTTATGGGATTGAGAGCCCACCCTCATCTGATACAACCTCCTCTTAGCTGATCACATTTGCAAAGACTATCTTTCCAAACATTCTGAGGTTCTGGGCTAGCATGAATATTTAGGGACACCATTCGACCCAGTCTACCAACAGTATTTATTTCTTCCTCTCTATCTTGTCAGCTCTAGGAGAGTGGTGACCAGAGGGGTTTGATTCACATATTTGGCACCTCATGCACTACATGTTCTCAGCTTTTATCCTTTGAGTAAATGAAAGAAGGGATGGCCTCTATCGGTTACAACTTCTACACCTTCCCTACAGTCCTTCCAGCCATCCCGGACCGTTTTGAGACCATCGTGGGTCAAACTAGTCTTCGGTCCCCTTACCTAGGACCTGCATCCCCATCTTTTTCTAGCCCCTCTAGGAAGCTTCTCTAACAATGTGGCTTCAAGCGATGAACAAGTCCCCAAAGATTACTCCCCTCAGCGTCTCAGTAGAGAGTGACTACTGAACTGAGGCTGGATTCTGCCTCCTCTAGGGTTGGTTGAACAAGAGAGGGGTCCTGCCTCTCTGCAAACACAGAGCACATTTATTTCGTGCCTTGCAAGGCTGGGAGAGACCAAAGCCCTCTGAACCCTTCCTGACCCTCCATTAGCTCTGCTCTTTATCTGAGCTGAGGATTAGCCTGGGCAAGACACCTCCCCTGCGAGAGGGAATGTCTTCCTCTTGGAAGACTTTTGATGTAATTAGGAGATTAAATAGGACATAGGCAACTGATGAAAAATGGAGGAAAGAAAGTAAGCTATCCAGTCAGCTATGGGCCTTGTGCCTCATTTATGGTATAATACCTCTTAATTCTTGTGCCTTATTTTGCTATACGCTTACAACAAAAGAGGTTACCTAGGCAGGCTTAGTCAAATATTCGGCACCTACAGACTAAAGTCAATGTAATGACCAGGTGCCAAAATCTCTCAAAGCCCTGTGAACCTCCATTTCCCCTGTTGCATTTTCGTTCCAAAGCCACATCTAAGTATGGTTAAAATTGGATCCCTCTTCCCATCTTCAACTCTGCCAGCTTCCTCTGATCCATCTCTCTCTAAAATGCTCTTGCTTTTGCTTCTTGGCAATGAAACTCAAGGTTAAAACCCAGGTCTTGGAGTCAGACAGAAACAGCTATACCCTCAGTTAATTTTTTTTTTTTTTGGCATTTTTAGGACCACACCCACAGCACATGGAGGTTCCCAGGCTAGGGGTTGAATCGGAGCTGTAGCTGCTGGCCTACACCACAGCCACAGCAACATGGGATCTGAGCCACGTCTGCGACCTACACCACAGCTCGCAGGCAACACCGGATCTTTAACCCACTGAGTGAGGCCAGGGATCGAACTTGTGACCTCATGGATCCTAATCAGATTCGTTTCTGCTGTGCCACGACAGGAACTCCCCCTTAGTTATATTTTCAATCAGCGTTCTCAGCCGTGGCTGCATGTTAGAATTACCTGGGGAACTTAAAAATCCTTAAACAGCCCCACCCAACAGTCAGGAAATCACAGTCTTTGGGGGTGGGACCCAGGTAGCAAGACTTCTTGAAACTCTGCAGCCAATGACAATGTACATCTACATTCCAGAACCAGGGACCTCAGACAAATCACTTGTCTTTCTAAGTCTCAGTTTGCTCTTCCGCAAACAGAGGTAATTCTTACTCTCCTAGAGTTTTTGTGAGGATTAAATGACAGTGAGTGAAATATGCTTCATACAGTGCCAGAGTTAGTAATCTCTGAATATATGATAGCTGTTTTCATTATTTTCAGTCTCATATTTTTCTCCAATCGTTTCTCATGTCTTATTTCCAAAATAAGAAGGTAAGTTCTTCCCTAGAGACTGTTACATTTCTTTCTTAAATACTTAAGTTAACAAGTATTTATTATTGTACATCTCTGTATTAAGTGCTATAGTGAAGAGGATTTAAAAATAGTTGAGACAAGTCGTCTTACCTCCAAGAGCTCAACGTGTAATGGAAAAATGTGACGTCATGCACAGGGTTCTAATCCAAAGTGCGTTCCATGATCAGCTCTCAATGCAAGTACCCAGGATGTGCACTGGAGGGGAGGGCCATTTATTCTGATCAGGGTATTTGAAAGCCTTCTCAGTGAAAGCAGAGCCTGAACTAACTGGGCTTTGTGGAATAAATAAGTCTGAGACGGACATCTCCATGCCAGGCAAAGAAGGTGCAAAGAGAACAACTCTTACAAAGGAGACAGAGAACATGGAATTTTTTTTCCCCAGAAAAGCAAGCAGTTCATGTCTCAAGAGTGCATTCTGGGTGGGACCACAATGGTGGAAAAATAAAAAAGCATATAGGAAGTTAGAGGCTTGGAAATCTAAGGTAAAGGGTTTGGACTTTTTTGTCTGTTTTATTATTTGAATGCACAGGCTGTTGATATGATCTTCTTGCTACTTGGGGTTGAGTTGTGCAAATCAAGAACAGTCCTGTTTGCAGCATTCCATGAGGACCCAATCACTTAAGGTCCTTTAGCACCAAGCCTAGTCAAAAGAGTATATATTTCCCTGGAGTACCCTGGTGGCCTGGTGGTTAAGCATATGGCATTGGCACTACTGTTGCTCAGCTTTGATCTCTGTCCTGGGAATGTCCACATGCTGTGGGTATGGCCTCCCAAATTTTTTTTCCCCAAAATGTACAGGATAACTACTGATCAAAATGTGGTCCATTGGGAGTTCCCAACATGGCTCAGCTATAACGAACCCAACTAGGATCCATGAGGATGCAGGTTTGACCCCTGGCCTCGCTCAGTGGGTCAAGGATCCAGCGTTGCTGCGAGCTGTGGAGTAGGTCACAGATGCGGCTTGGATCCTGAGTTGCTATGGCTGTGGTGTAGGCCAGTAGCTGCAGCTCTGATTCTACCCCTAGCCTGGCATCTTATGTATGCTGCAGAAGTGGCCTTAAAAAGACCAAAAAAAAAAAAAAAAAGTGATCCATTGTCAAGAAACATCAGCATCACCTGGTGGTTCATTAGAAAAACACAATCTTGGATCCTATCCCAAACCTATTAAGTCAATCTGAATCTTAACAAGACCCCCAATGATTGATATGCACATTAATATATGAGAAGCATTGGGCTAGCCTCTTCTCTTGGCATCATCTTTCCCAGTCTTTCCCTAGTTGAACATTTCTCCCTTCACCACAACAGCTTGTATCCCATAATAGTCAATAAGGATGTTAGCCGAAAGGAGCAAATCAGCAAATATAACCTTTACCTCCAATTTAGAAATGTTTTGTTTTTCAGCGGTCTCTTGTGGTAATACCGATTTCTTCTTTTGAGTACTCTTCATGTTTTAACATACAACAGTTACTTATTAATTCTGGAAAAGTCATTAGTAGATCTGGGCATTCTTGCCACCAGTGAACTCTTTCAAAGGCATGAGTGCATTTTCCGAAGTCCAGCAAAAGAGACTATGGGTACATAAATCTCAAGAATCGTGTGCTCTGATTGCATGATATCTTGATTGCCAACAGAGAATATTTAAGTTATGCTTATTACTAAGTGTTGCATAAGTAAGTTTCCTGGGGTAAAATTATTATGGGAAATGTCATGTATTTTCTTTCCTTACTTAGAGATTTATAATGTATGCTAACATATTTGAGATTCTATGGTATCCTATAGGAAAGAAGACTGCTTAATTTACTGTTCCCTCTGTTTCACTGCAGAACACACTGAGTGGATGCAGTAATCTCTCATAGAGCACAGTCAGAAAAATTCTGCTCTAGGAAAGAAAGGGAGGAACAGGGTCAGGAGGCATAAAACTAACTGTTAGAAATGCAGAGAAAAAAATGTGGAGAGGAAATTGTGCCAAGATAAACTTGAAATCCATTGCACTTCTGTCCTGTAAGAGGGTACTCAATTAGTCCAGATCAATTCTAATTGACTGAATGCCTTTTTAAGCCTCTCCAAATTTATGAACACATTCCCAGTAAATGGAAAAAATATTAGCCAATTCTGTAGTCAGAACCATATACAATTTCTGGGAAGTGGTATTTTTCTCTTCCTCATACATACCTGTGAACCTGGATGAGTACTTTTCTATGAGTCTTTGTTTTCTTTATCTCTAAAACGAGGACACTGATTTCCACATAACAGATCTTTGTGAGTATTATTAGATTTGTTTTAAGACATGCAGTTATGTCTTAGAGAAATTTAAAATACAAGGAAAAATCACATTTTTTGTTCAAGAAATTACCATTTCTAGTTCTCTTCATTCATCCCAGATTTCCATCAGAAATTATTTTTCTTCTGCTTGAAGGAATTCTTTTAACCTTTCTCCTAGTGCCAATCTGCTTCTGCTGAATTATTTGGATTTTGCATTTCTAAGAAATGATTTCATTTTCATTTTTGAAAGGTTTTCTCACTGGGTATAGAATCTCTAGGCTGACAGTCCCCCCACCCCAAAATACTTTAAAGATGTTGCTCCACTGTTTTCTTGGATACATTGCTACTTACTAGAAGGTTACTGATATTCACATCTTTGTTCCTTTGTATGTAATGTGTCTTATCTCTCTAGCTGCTTTTATGATTTTCTATTTATCACTGGTTTTAAGCAAGTTGACTATGATACATCTTGGAACCATTTTCTTCATATTTCATGTAATTAGTTTTGTTGAGCTTCTTGGCTCACTGGGTTTATAGTTTTCCTTTATATATATAATTTTTGTCATTATTTCTGCAAGTATATTTTTCTCTTCCCCACCCTTTGGGGTTTCTAACTACGCATATATAAATTAAGCCAATGGAAAATGATTGCAACTCACATACTTTATTTTAATTTTGTTCGTTTTTCTTTACCTGTCAGTTTGGAAGATATCTATTGCTATGTCTTCAATTTCACAAACCTTCTTTTGCAATGTCTAATTCTATGTCAATTTCCTCCAGTGTAATTTTCATCTCTAGAAGTTCAGTTTAGGTCTTTTATGTGTCTTCCAAGTCTCTACCTAATATGCTCAATTTTTCTTCTACATTCCTGAACCTATGGGATACAGTTATGACTGTTTTAATATACTTGTTTAGTGCTTCTATCATATGTATCTTTTCCGAGTATGTTTTGATTATGCTTTTCTTCTCATTATAGGTCATATTTTCCTGTATATTTGAATGCCTGGTAATTTTTGTTTGGATGCTAGACATTGTGATTTTAGCTTCTTGAGTTTTAGGTAATTTTGTATTTTCATAAATATTCTTGAGCTTTGTTCTGGGATGTAATTAAGGTACTTGGGAATATTTAGATCCTTTTGAGGCTTTTCAGTTTTGTTAGGGGTGACTAGAGCAGCCTTTAGGGTTCATTGTACCCCACTTCCAAGGCAATATCTTTCTGAGTACTTTACCCAATACTGCAAAAAAACTGTGAGGGTTTCCACTCTGGTTGGCAGATAAAGGAACTTGTTCAGGCTTTTTGTGAGCTCAGAATGATTCCTTATGCTACTTTCAGGTGATTCTGCCTCTAGGCTTTGGTAGTTTTCTCACCTAATGTGTTGATCAATAGTGATCATAGGACTTAAGAGGGATCTTTAGCCCCCCCCCCATCTCTCTCTCTCTGGCAACTCTCCACTACTCTGTCCTGTTAACTCCTTAATCACCTTGGTCTCTGAATTTACAGCTCCATTTCAACTCATGTCACTAGGCTTCACCTGAATTTCCCAACACTGTGGCCTGAAATCTCTCTCCAGTAGGAAATTGGGACAATTTGGGGGACTTATTTGATTTTTTTTTTTAATTTCAGGGATCACTGTATTGCACTGCCTGATGTCCAATATCTGAAAACAGATGTTTCCCTTATTACATCCAGTTTCTTAGGTGTTTTAAGTAGGAATATAAGTCTGTTCCCTGTTCCCTCACCTTCATTGCAAGCAAAAAATTCTATATATGAAAAATGCTGAATGCAGGCAGACCATAGATAAGTAGTATCCATTTAATTCTCCTTATGTTATAATTTGTGATCTTAAACTTGAGGTCTCCTTCATTTATTCTATGCATTTCTGCTTCTTTGTTCAAAATAATGTTTTGCCTTTCACAACTATGTGAGGATTCCACATGTTAGCAATAGGGTCTCATATCAAAGGCCAATTTCCCTAAAAAATTAACAGTGAAGTACAAGGGTCGGATTTCAGCTTATAAGAGACTTTATTTGGCTATAACTACAATCTGGACTATCATTAGTTGATTTATTAGTAGTCTTAATTTATGAACATTGACTAAAGTTTTGTCTTTAACCAAGAAACATGACTAATGTAGTGATGTGCCCCAAAAGTGAACCATGTGTTAAATTTTGCTTTCTCTAGGTATCCATGCCAGGAGAAAATCTAATTGTCTGTGCAGGCAGAGACTAATGCCCCCTAGTGTTTGCTGCACAAATTGCAAGCACTGTGTTATGAACCCATGTGTTAATGAGTTCTACTACAATATTTAGTTCCCAGGTTAAAGTAGACAAAGGTCCTTGATTGCAGAGAAGGTAACCTCTAAACTAATTTTTTATATTGTAAAACCTCAACAGAAAACTTAACATTTCTCGATGAGGAACCCATACAGCAAAACTGTCATTCATCATTTTTGCTTCTTTGGGCTGAAATGATAAAATATAAAAATGATGACTACTACTTAACGAAGATATATTATTTTAAAGCCATCATTCCTAGGCTAAAACAGCTGTACAATAAAAGCAAAAATGAGTAAACAAAGACATTATTTTCAACACAATGCACTTGTTACATTGTACTTGTCTGCTTGGTAAGAAAGCTGTTTAGAAGTTATAATTTTGTTTAATTGATGAGATTATGAGAATGAATGAATTATCACACAAATACAGTGGATATGGTCTTTGGAATTAGGCGAATTAATTTTGTGATCCTAGGACATTAACTTATCTGAATGAGTCTCAGCTTCTTTCCTATTAGTAAAGTAAATAATTAGTAAATAATAATAAGATTCAGCATGACTTGAGCACTTAATATGTGCGTCCATCATAGTAAGGTGAAGTCAGGATTACTACTAGCCTCATTTTACAGAGTGAGGAAAAATGAAGCTTAGAGAGCTCATGTGCCCTAAATCACATGGCTAACAAATGAAGATCTAGGATTCGAACCCTAACTCACAATAGTGTCATGCAAAAATAAGGCAAAGTGACACCTATAAGTGGCACTCCCTTTTCCTCATGGTAATTTCTTAAACTTGGAGATCTAACAATTTTGAAAAATAGTTCTTGGTGGAGAGAATACCTGAGGTCAATGGACAAAGTCAAATGTAGATAATGAAGAAAACCTTCAGGATATCATAGGAATAATATTAATTTACTTTAGGTGGGCCCCAAGCCTGAGGATATTCTCCGATCATCTTCATAGTAACCATATAAGGTAGGCACTATCTTCATCATTTCTTTTTTTTTCTCTTCTCTCTCTGTCTCTCTTTTTTTTTAGTATGATTATTATTATTATTATTATTTGTCTTTTTAAAGTCGCACTTGTGCCATATGGAAGTTTCCAGGCTGGGGGGCGGGGAGCTGTAGCCACTGGTCTGTGCCACAACCACAGAAACACAGGATCTGAGCCACATCTGTGACCTACTCTACAGCTCACGGCTATGCGGGAACTTTAACTCACTGAGCAAGGCCAGGAATTGAACCTGCATCCTCCTGGATCCTAGTCTGGTTCATTACCGCTGAGCCACAATAGGACCTCCCATCTTCATCATTTCTTTTGAGACTTGTGGAAGATATGCCTACTGTATTTAAGTTCACTCAGTAAGAACTGGGGAACAAAGGCAGTCTTTGGGTCCAGATAATCCAAATCCATAGTTCCAATTCTAGCCATTAAACCACACTGCCTCTTCATAGATTACACAGTATTTTTAACCAGTGTTTTTGCATTTCTGCATTGTATTTTGCATTCAACTATAGGCCTGTGCCAGTATTGCTATAATCACCAAAGAAGATTCTATCCCACTCATGGATGCAACATCCCATTTAAAGTTAACATCTCAGGTTCAAGACAGGTTATGCAAATATTTCGACTGCACTTTCCATTGTGTAATTACCCTAGTGCCTGATTTCAAATTCCCATTTATGAAAACCAATTTGGAGCCAAGCAGGGTTGGACACATGAAATCCGGGAAATCATACGAGAAATCCCCTTTCCTCCCAGGTTTATAGCAATTAAATCCTTGATAATGAATTGCTCATCAGTTCTGCTGATGTTGGAAGTGATTGCCTCTGCAGGTAGCAATCATTTTGTGCATTTGCCACAATTATCAATCCCCTTCAGGATGATTGGAATTTAGCAATAAGGACCAAAAGAGTGGAAGATTTTTCAAGATAGGGACTAATATTAGAAACTTGCCCATGAGAAATGATGTCTTTCCACTAATGGAGGTCTCTTAGAAAGTGAGCAGTGGTTAGAAAATGATCAGGATTTCGAGTCTCTTCCTTACAGATTTGAATGCACTGTATAAACCCAGAAGGCTCGAAAATTTTAAAGATCTGTTGTGGATTGTATCTTTTCACAACTCTCACAGTTATTATGCTGACACATATTCATTTCTGATATAGGCGTTAAATTATAGGTAATCTTTAATGTTGGTGATGGTAATGGGATACATACTTCTCTCCTCCACCCCACCCCCCGGGAAAATAATTTGGCAGCATATATTAAAGCCTGAAAATGTTTATACTTTCTGTCCTTCCATACCTTTTCTGAAAGTCTATCCTAAGGGAAGCAGCAAGGTAGGAAAAGATTTAAACACTCAGTGTTATTTCTAATAGAAAAAGTATTAGAAAACACTTCAATGCTCAATAACAGGATAGTTAAGTAAATTATAGTACATTAAATGATGGCATAATATGCAGCCATTAAAAATCATGTTTTTGAAGAGTGGTTAATGACACTTGGAAAATACTCATTATAGAATGTCAAGTGGAAAAAATAAACGCAATCAAAGTTGAATAACAGTAGGCGTAATGTGGTTTATTAAGCATCCATTATATGACCCTGAAGGGTAGGTTATTTTTATCCCCACACAACAGAAAAGGAAACAAAGGTTAAGAGAGATTGGGAAGGGGCTGGGAATGTGATATGAAGAGAAACAATTATTGGTAGTTACCCTGGAGGAGTGGGAACCAAAAACAGTTTGTTTGTTTTTATTATGCATGGTGGTAATTTCTACCATAAGCCTGCATTATATTTGTAATCAGAAAATAATAAATATCATTAAAATACTCTGAGCACCTAAGAAACAGCTTTGGAAAAGAATTTTTTTTGGACTAGGCTATGGGTAGCAGGAAGCAAACTTGAGTTCTAGCCTGCAAACACCCAGACTTGACCACAATATTGCTTTGCTGCTCTGGCCCCTGGTTAGGGGTGATTCAGACATGGGAATTGGCCCAGCCTGGTATCGGCCCTCCCTACAGCTGTCTCCTGTCATTACGTGTGAGTTCCTATCCCAGAAGGAGACTTCTGGTAAACCCGCCGACACGCAGGTGTTTGGCCCGGAGTGATGTTTCTCAAAACCCCTGGTTCTGGTTCTGGAACCCCTGACATGGGAATCACCTAGGCTACTTATTAAAAACATAGATTCCTGGGTCTTTCAGACTTGCTGAATCATAAGCTCTCTAACCCCACTGTGTTCTTTATTTTTTGTTTAATCAAGCCAAGCACGCTCCCACTGTAAAAGTTTTCCATTTGCTATTCAGGCTGGTCATCCACATGTCATTCCATGGACTCTTTTTTTTTTTTTTTTTGTCTTTTAGCCTTTTCTAGGGCTGCTTCCGCGGCATATGGAGGTTCCCAGGCTAGGGGTCGAATCAGAGCCATAGCCACCAGCCTATGCCAGAGCCACAGCAACGCGGGATCCGAGCCGCGTCTGCAACCTTCACCGCAGCTCACAGCAATGCCGGGTCCTTAACCCACTGAGCAAGGCCAAGGATCGAACCCACAACCTCATGGTTCCTAGTCGGATTCGTTAACCACTGCGCCCTAACGGGAACTCCTCCATGACTCTTTTGCTCAAAGTTACATTTTCTCTGAATCCATCCTATTTAAAATTTCAACCCATTCCTCCTCATGACACTCCCAATCTATCTCCTCTCCCATGATTTCCTTTTGGTTTTGCACTGTACTTGTCACTTGTGAACACACTGTATGATGGGCTTTGTATTACTCTTATTATTTTTTTGCACACCCTCTCCCCCTAAATATCTGTGGAAATGCAAAACACCCCAAATCAGGGATCATTGTCTTTTTATTGTTGTTTATTGATGTCTCCCAGCACCTTAAACAGTGCCTAGATCATAGTAGTTGATGAGTGAATGCATGGGTGAGTGAATGAATGAATAAAAAAAGAACTTGACGGGAGTTCCTGTTGTGGCTCAGTGGTTAATAAATCTGACTACCATCCATGAGGATGCAGGTTCGATCCCTGACCTTGCTCAGTGGGTCAAAGATCCGGCGTTGCTGTGAGTTGTGGTGTAGGTCGCAGATGTGGCTTGGATCCTATGTTGGTGTGGCTGTGGCATAGGCCAGCAGGTACAGCTCTGATTAGACCCCTAGCCTGGGAATTTCCATATGCTGCGGGTACGGTCCTGAAAAAAAAAGAACTTGATGAATCTCCACTCTCTCCTTCACCAGGGGAGATGGATACTTACTTAAGGCAGAATGGCTTTCATGTTCTAGTATTTACTCATTTACTTCTTGTTTTAGCTAAGTCTTTGGAAGTCACTGCTAATCTACCATCTTTTTTGCCAAAGCTTTTCTGTCTCTCAGAGTACCTAGACCTATGTACCAATAACTTGGCCATGGGCATCATTTTTTTTTTAAAAAGTCTCTGAAAAAGATGGGTCATATGTCTCTTGCCACAGACATGGGAGCAATGCTTTCTGCCCTGGACACAGGCCCAGACCGCAGTGTGTTCCTTTAAGACGAGATTGTGCTCTTATATTGATATCGCTAGAGGAGCCTCTTGACATGAATCTGATACAATTTCCCCAGTTACTAAACGCAGGCCTGACTCTGCCTTCTCTGCATTTCTCTGGAGTCCCACAGAAAACAGGATGACTGGCTCAGAAGTCAAAATATGTTTAGTGGAGAGAGAGTACAGACTGTAAAACACACCGCGTTTTAGCGATAAAGATTATTGTTATTGCCATTGTTGTTATTGGTTTGCCCTCTGCCACACACAGGAAGACTTGGTAACTGTTCCTGCTTCCTTGTTCTCAGAGCATTCACATTTGCCCCAAATTGGCCTGAGTGATATAATTAGCCCAGAACACTTCCTCATTGTTATCCTGATAAAAGCAAGTTTTCTCCAGGCCAGCTTGTGTCTCCATTACCCCAGGCCTCCATGGCGGGGATCAATAAGGATATATAAAGCCCCCAGAAGGGCACCATTCTGGGGAGAGGGGGCCGGGGAGGGGGGCGCAGAAAGACAAAGAGCTTCTCAGGGCTGCTTAGGCTCCCTTATGCCAAGCCCTTGGACATTAATGATTGTTTTTGTCATTGTGCACAGCAAGCTGCAGTTTATCTTTCCTGAGATTTCAGAACAGGATGCTCTTCTCTTGTGCTTGGATCTGTTTTGCATAATCGCGAGAAGGTCTTTAGCCATCACTCGCAATGGCACAAACCAGAAAGCAGAAAGAGAGGAAAAAAACGGGCAGGTCATGGAACATTCCAAACTCCATCCAACACCCTTTGTATAATTCCTAGCGCATGGGCACAGATCAAAAAGCGGGGGGGGGGGGGGGAGATGAGACTGACCTTATCTGATTATCTAAAGTGTTATCTAAAAGCACGGGGCAGTGGTATGGGTCTCAGTTAAGAAGACCTTGATTCTAATCTTGGTTCTGTTGCTTTCCATCAACGTGAACTTGGGTAATTTATTGAAACTTTCGGTGACTCAGTTTCTTCATCCATAAGACAGAAACAATAATACCTTTTGTAGAGTTGTTGTGAGAACCAGAGGTGATTACTTAAAGATCTTGGCACATATCGGGTACAGAACATGTGGAGAAATGCCCATTTTGAATCCCCCAAGTGCTGGTGGTCCATATGTTGTGAGCGATGGGTTTCCTCATGCCACAACCAAAATCCCTTCATTTCTCAGTCCTCTGTATCACCGGTTATTTTCCCCCTTAGGCAAAGATCTCCAGTGATGGCAATGATTTCCATAATCTTGTCACCTTAATTGCTGCTGTCACTGTAGGCACTGAAGTTAATTTTGATTTCTTTTTGTTTCTGCTCAGTGCTTTGGATTGTGACTAATGCAATTATTTTCGGGTTTGGCTTAGAGCAGTGTTCCCAGCAGCTTGAAGAGCAAGCCTGAGCTTTCCATGTGGGGCCACTTTCTGCCCAGGGACTGCAAGGGTGCTGGAAATTTCAGGAAAGGGAATCCATAGTTGTGGTCCTTTCAGCTGCATGGCACATAAATTGTGTGTGCTTTCCGATTGTCATTTTCCTCTTGTACATCCCAATGAAACCTTAGGTGTGGGTCTTACCACAGTTTGGGTACTGTAAGGGAAGGAAAGAAAAAATTTATTGTGTGTCTGAGCATTACATTGCTTTATGTGAATTGTGTGCCTTGTCATAAAAATGCCAGGGGTGGAATTAAAACATGACACAAATGAACTTATCTCTGAAAAAAAGACAGATATACACATATAGAAAACAAATCTGTGGTGAGGAGGAGAGGGATTAATAATTAGGAGCTTGGGATTAGCAGATACACACTACTATATATAAAAGAGATAAACAACAAGATCTTAACTACAGAGCACAGGGAACTATCGTCAGTATCCTATAAAAAAACATAATGGAAACACACACACACACGTACGTACGTATGTATAACTGAATCACTTTGCTGTACATCATAAACTAACATAATGTTATCAACTATACAACAATTAAAAAAAAAAAGACCTCCAGGAGCAGGGGGTGGCTGTATCATTTATGTTAGACCCTTCAAAGCTTTCCTTCATGGAATTGAGTCTTGAGTGAGACTCAATTGAGCACAGATCCTGCTGCAGCTTCCAGAGGGGACCAGTCTATCTCTGAAGCTGTTCTTTCTCTCCCTAGTTGTTTAAACTTCTTGGTGATTCTTAGAGCTACCCTACATTCTTCCAGCAAGCTCTCTTTCTCCCTTGGTTGGTTAGAGTCAGTTTCTGTGACCTAGGAGCAAAGAACCCTAATCCCTGCCACACATTTTACAATTTTTAGGATACCCAGTGGTGACCTAATATCCATCTCTCTTCTTCTCCCTCCCTCCCTTTCCGCCCCCCTCCCCTGCTCCCCGCCATTGCTGTGCTTGGAATACCCTGCCTGCCTCATGCATCCACATGGGTTCTTCATCCTTCAAGACCCAGATCAAATGTTATTTCCTTCCCTGAAAATCCTGGTGCTGGGTGTTGGGTCCTCCATCCCCCACCCCCTGACAGTGTTCATGCCTCTGGGTGGCATCTGTTCCATCACACGGCATCACATCACATCATACGTCACGCTTTGTTTGCATGCCCGCCTTTCTGCCCGCAGCACTCCTTTGGGGTGAGAAACTTCTGAAGGCTACATGTGTGACAACTGAGCACAGTGCCACACACAGGGTCCCTGCTCAGTCATTGTTCCAGGCATGTGTCGGTGGATGGATGAATGCACTTACTCTGTGAAGGGACAGAAGGTCTGAAAGTTGTCAGATGCCCTGACTGAGACCAACTGCACTGAAATTGTCTCAGAAGAAACCTTTAGTGGGTTTGTACTCATATGTTCAAAGTGCCCTGGGCCAAAATCAAAGAGTTTATTCCTCTTGATGAGCAGAGGACAAATAGTGCAAAGTCACTATGACCTCTTAAGATTCTGCTTTCTTCAAAAATAGCATGGATTTTTCTGATTATAAAAGCAGTACAGACATAGTGTAGAGAATTTATATAATACCAAAAAGACAGAAAGGAGAAAATAAGAATCACCCATAACCCCAGCACCCAGAGATAAAAGCTGGCATTTTAAAATACTTTTTATGGGCTTTTTTCTCCCCATGTGTCACAATTTGTAGATTTGTGTTGGACATTCTGAAGCACAAGTCCATGAGTATTTTGAGTAGTCTGTCTGTCTGTCTTCTTTCTTTCCTTTCCTCTTTCTTCCTTTCTTTCTTTCTCTCTGCTGTACCTGCAGCATGCAAAAATCCCCAGGCCAGGGATTGAAACTGTGCCACAGCAGTAACGATGACAGGTCCTTACCCTGCTGAGCCACCAGGGAGCTCCATCCATGAGTACTTTCTTAAGGAAGATTTCTGGAAGTGTTACTGGGAGATTGAATATTTTTAAGACTTGTGAAATATATTTCCAACTTGTTTATTGCAAACTTTGTTCTAATTTACCTCGCCACCCTCAGTGTGTAACAGAGCGGACCTTGTCACTTCATCTACATCAGATTTGACCAGACGCCACCTTAAAGCTTTTCTCTGTATTTGGTAGAAAAAAGAGGCAGCTTATTTTTTCATTTGTTTATCTTTATAGTAAGAAAGCTGGTTTTGTCCATCAGTTTGTCATTTGAGCTTTTGCTCTGAACAATCCATTAATGTCATTTGGCCATTTTTTCTACTGAATTTTAATTTTGAAATGGATTTATATACAAAGTATAACACATTTATCTGCTTTATCTTTAATTTGCCTTTTTACTTTTATGTTGTTTATAATTTAAATAAGCATTGGATTATTGGATTTGTTGAGTGTTTGCTTTGTGATTCTTCTGTTGCTTATAGGTTTTTTCAGATAGAAAATAAATATTTGTCTACACATTTTTATGGTTTTATTTATATATTTGCACCTAATATTTTAATCTGATTGTAATCTATTTTGGTGTGTGTTGTCAGGCCAAGATTTCTTTTCTTCTGTAACAAGTAGATAATTCATTGTATCTTGTATTGCTGTTTTATGTAGTATTTTATTAGAAATTTTTAATATCTAGGAGTTCCTGTCATGGTGCGGTAGAAATGAATTCGACTAGGAACCATGAGGTTGTGAGTTCGATCCCTGGCCTCGCTCAGTGGGTTAAGGATCTGGCGTTGCCATGAGCTGTGTTGTAGGTCACAGACGCAGCTCGCATCTGGCGTTGCTGTGGCTCTGGTGTGTGCTGGCAGAAATAGCTCTGATTAGAGCCCTAGCCTGGGAACGTCCATGTGCCGTGGGTGTGGCCCAAAAAGGTCAAAAGACAAAAAAAGAAAAAAAGAAATTTAGTATCTAGCAGGTAATGATACCCCTCATTTTACACCTCTTATATACCTCCAAAAATCTTGGTCAGTCTCATCTCATATTTTCACATGAACTTTAGAATAATTTTATTAAGTTCTACAAAATCCTTTTTAGAATTCTGGTTTGTGTTAAATTAAAGACACTAATTTTAGAAGAAGTGATATTTTAATAATATTAAGTTTTCTTATTCAGGAAAAATGGCATGTTGAGGTCTTTAAATCTTTATGTATATACCCCAGCCATGACTTCTTTTTTAAAAAACCTTTTGTAGATGTATATTGTATTTCAAATAACAAAGCTATGAAGACCCATGTTTTCGTGAACAGTGATATAATCTTTGCAATATAAAATACAATTTACAGAAATTTTTATCAACTACCCCTAAATAAACACATTTGATTTTTATGTTTGTTGTATTTAAATTAGGAAAAAATTGGACTTCCTGTTGTGGCTCAGGGGTAACAAACCCAACTAGTATCCATGAAGCCACAGGTTCAATCCCTGGCTTCACTCAGTGGGTTAAGGATCTGGCATTGTGGTGACCTGTGGTGCAGGTTATAGTCGCGGCTCAGATCCCGCAGTGCTGTGGCTGTGGTGTAGGCTGGAAGCTGCAGCTCTGATTTGACCCCTAGCCTGGGAACTTCCTTATGCTACAGGTGTGGCCCTAAAAAGCAAAATAAAAATAAATAAATTAGAAAAAAATTGTTTAGAAAAACCCTTCACATGCCATTAGATGGGGTGTATGTGTGTGTTGCCCATTAGTTCTGGATGTTTTTATTTCATTTTATTATTGCTTCTGTAAATCAACTTTCTGCATTTTCTTATTCCTTTATTTCAGATATTTAGGAAAATATAGATGTATTAATTTTGCAACTCATCCATCCTCAAAACATACTTATTATTTCCATTTTGTCCAGCTCATTTTTTTCTCCAAGTAAGCAATCATTGCTTATGGAAGAAGTAGTGAATTTTCCTACTGCTTTATTTCTCATGACCCATTGGCTAGATTAGAATATCTGGCACATTAATAAATAGTTGCGGGCTTCCTTGTCTTATTTTTAATGTTAATGGAATGTTAATGGAAATATCTCCATGTGTTATGTTAACCATTGGCTTGAGGGAATTAGAACATTGTATGGAGGCACATTCAACGTTCATTTTATTCTCTGCACTAAGCTTTTGTGAGTAATGAAGTGAGTTGATTTTTATCAAGTGCCTGTTGTCCCTTGTTTAGGATGATTGTAGCATTACTTTGGGAGATTGCAGTTCTTTGGTCATAATCTTTCTTCTTCAAATCTTGATGATGCAGAAGAAAATTTGGGATCAGTTTGTTGGTTTAATCTTCCTAGATAAACCATTTTGGGGGGCCACGCTCATGGCATGTGGACATTCCTGGGCCAGGGATTGAGCCCTTGCCATAGCAGTGCCCCAAGCCCCTGCAGTCACATCACTGGATCCTTAACCTGCTGCGCCACAAGAGAACTCCAGTAAACCATTTTTAAAGATATTTTGTTTTCTGCCTGGCTGCATATAGGATTTTAAAATTTTCTCCCTAAAATTCTAAAACATTATTAGGTTGTTTCTAGATGGTGTCATTCAGTGTATCTATTAGAAGTGCAAATTCAGGTCATAAATCTGGAAGGTGTTTGGCTGTTTTCTCTCTCTGATTACTGTTTTGTCATTTTTTATGATTGCTTTTTTAAGAAACATCAGTGGTAGGTTGAATCTCCATGTTTGGTCTTACAGTCTGTTATCTCTTAGCATTTCATATCTTTAGTCTTTGATATTGCATTCCGGACTAGATTTGTTTGTGCTACACATCAGTGCTTAGTGTCTCTAGTGTTCCGCATGCCTTCAATGTACGATTTAATTTTGCTGTTGCATTTTGTATTTCTTTGCAATATTTCCATATCTTTTGTTTTGTTTTGTATTGTTTGCTTTTTAGGGCCATACCCAAGGCACATGAAAGTTCCCAGGCTAGGGGTCAAATTGGAGCTGCAGCCTATACCACAGTCATAGCAGTGTGGGATCTGAGCCGCATCTGTGACTTACACTGCAGTTCACAGCAACGCTGCATCCTTAACCCACGCATCGAGGTCAGGGATTGAACCCGCATCCTTATGGATACTAGTTGGGCCCATTTCCCCTGCACCGTAATGCCGTGTGGCTCCCAGTATTTCTATGTTTTCTCAGGACATTTTCTTCTCTGCCCTTCTTTCTCCCAATTACCTTTTTATAACACTGTCATGTGTATTTTACCTTGAATACTATTCATTGATCAAATATTTTATTTCAGCCACTAAACTTTGAATTGATAAGTTCTTTTCAGAATCTAAAAATAACATATATTGTGACTTCTCTGGTGGTCTAGCAGTTAAAGATCTGGGCATTGTCACTGCTGTGGCACGAGTTCCATCCCTGGCCTGTGAACTTTTGTGTGCTGAAGGTGCAGCCAAAAAAAAAAAAAGAAAAAGTAATGTATATTTACTTCAGAAGTTTTAAGGCATACAGAAAAGCATATAGAAGAATATAAAATTACGGCTATCCCATTAACCAGAAAAAAATCACTGCTACTTTAATTGAGTATTTTAGTCAAAAATTTTGAATTTCTTTGGTATACATTTTTTTAAATTTTTTTTTTGTCTTTTTGCTATTTCTTGGGCCACTCCCACGGCATATGGAGGTTCCCAGGCTAGGGGTCCAATCGGAGCTGTAGCCACCAGCCTACGCCAGAGCCACAGCAACGCAGGATCCGAGCCGTGTCTGCAACCTACACCCCGGCTCACGGCAACGCCGGATCGTTAACCCACTGAGCAAGGGCAGGGACCGAACCCGCAACCTCATGGTTCCTAGTCGGATTCGTTAACCACTGCGCCACGACGGGAACTCCCATTTTTTTAATTTTTATTTTGAAATAATTATAGACTCACAAAGTTGCAAAAATAGCACATAGAGTCCTATGGACCCTTCACTCTGTTTCTGCCAGTGGTGCCACCTCATAGAACTTTAACATAATAGCAGACCAAGAAATTGACATTTGTAAAATACTGTTTTCTTTTTCTTTTTGTGGCTGCACCTGTGCATGTGGAAGTTCCTTGGCTAGGGGTCGAATCAGAGCTGCAGCTGCCGGCCTATGCCACAGCCACAGCAACGCCAGATCTGAGCCACATCTGAGACCTATGCCACACCTTGTGGCAATGCTGAATCTTAACCCACTGAACAAGGCCAGAATTTGAACCTGCATCCTCACAGATACTGCATCGGGTTCTTAACCTGCTGAGCCATAATGGGAACTCCAAAATACTGTTTTCTAGACACAGATTTTACTAAGTTTTCACCATTTTTAACATGCATTTATCTGTGTGTGTATGTATATACTTCTATGCAGTCCTATCCCGTGGAATAAGATGATCTTATGGAACCAAGATACAAGATTGTATCTTACTACAATCAAGATACACAACTGTTCCATCACAACAAAGGAAGGCACTCTCTCATGCTACCCCTTACATTCACACCTCCATCCTTGTACCTTGCCAACCACTAATCTATTTCTGTTTCTAAAGTGTTGTCATTTAAAAAATGTTACATAAACGAATCATGCAGAATATAACCTCTTGGGCTTAACTTATTTTACTGTTCATAATGCCCTTGAGACACATCCAGGATGCTGTATGTATCAGTGCATGGGTGGACCAGAGTTTATATAAACATTCACCCACTGGAGAATATTTGAGTTGCTTCCAGGTTTGTTTGTTTTTTTTGTTTTTTTGCTATTATGAATAAAGCTACTATGAACATTCATGCACAGATTGGGATTCTTTGGCATTCATTGTTTTTAAATTCCACTTTGAAAATATAACATTCTATTGTTAGCATTTCTCCATATCATTATTTAGTCTTTGAAAACATGGTTTTTATTGGCTGCATAATATTCTACCATATGGCCATACCTCCATTTATTTAACCATTTCTCTATAAGTTCATGTTTCCTTGAATTTGAAAGCACACCATATGCTCTTTAAAATTTTCTTCTTTTTCTCAGTAAATCTTTTTAAAATGTGTGCACTTTCTGTGCATTGTTCCATGCTTTTTTATGGTAGGAAATTGTTTCCTAGACCTCAGGTTGTTGTTGGTTTTTAAAATTCTTCTTCCATTTTCTCAAAAATAAACAAAGGCTTAGACAGGCTTGGTATTTGCTGATAGACTGGGCGGATTTTCCTCTATCTCCCTAATTGTCCGCCTAGGTGCAGTTAGACCTCCCTCCTTCAGACTTTTTGATGGATGCCTGATTAACGTACCCTGATTCCAGTCATATTTCTGAAGCCTGGTGGCGATCTATAGCATGTGGACAGAAGAGCGATTCCACTAATGCTGCAGAGGGTATTTATTCATGGATTCTCTAACAGGGTGTGTAGTCGTTCCCTTGTCAGAAGCAGCACATTAAGTGCTACATAGAGTACACAGTTTCCACTGCTCCCTATGGCTCCCTGACTCCTCCCACTTTGGTTGTCACATCTTGCATCCCAGGTGACATCTCCCAGTGAATATAATAAGGGTGAGCTATTGGAGGAATGGGAGTCAGTGAAGGAATCATGACCTCATCAGAATGTATCAGGGGTCAGGGCAAATCTATTACCATCTCCCTTCTTGATCTCGCTGTTCCGCACTCTCCTGGGGTGGCCAGGAGAGAATTCTTCATGGAAATTTCTCCTGGAGTCTGGCCGGCACTGTTGCAACCATGCATCTTGACATGGCTTGAAATTATTTTAACAGAAAAGATTCAGGTGCCTCTAGATTGTCAACCCCATGATCCAGAAGTCTGTAATAGCTTTGTGATCTAAGAGAATGATATTGGAGGCAGGGTCTAATTCTCCTCCAAATGATGATGACTGTCAATTCTGAAACACTTCATTGTTTCAGAAGCACTTTATATGCATTATCTCAGCTCATTCATCCCATTTCTGAGCACCTGTTATGTGCCAAGCATTGGGGACACCAAGTGAATGACATATCTTTTTTTATTTCCTTTTTCTTTTTCCTTAAAATCTTTCTTTTTTTTTAATTTTCCAACAGAATCCTTTTTAATATAAAACAAAGATAAAACATATCTCAACCCTGCAATCTGCCAGCATGTCTTGTTTCTACAAGATGCATGCTTGTCCATAAGACTAAGTAGCAAAGAGTCTTTAGGAGCATTTGGTTGGGAGAAGTAGAAAAGGCAGATCTTAGGGGAGCCCTTAAAATCTTTGAATGGCTTTGAATGATACTTTGAATAAAATTTTGATTCCATCTCATCACTGCAGGAGCTGGCACCTTCTGTCCCTCCAATCTTATACTCTCTCTCCATTTTCCATTTCTTTCTAGCCACAGATGCCTCTGGCTCTTTCTCAGATACTCTGTTTCCCACCCTCAAATCTGTTATTTCTTTTGTCTGAAATTGTTTTTCATTATTAACTTACTGCTTTTTTGTCATTTAAATCTCAGCTTGAATGTCACCTCCTAGAGGCGTCAAAATATTCTGCTTCAGGGGTTCCTGTTGTGGCTCTGTGGTAACAAACCTGACTGGTGTCCATGAGGCTGTGGGTTCAATCCCTGGCCTTGCTAAGAATCTGGCATTTCCATGTGCCTTGGTGTAGGTTTGCAGAAGTAACTCACATCCCATGTTGATGTGGCTGTGGTATAGGCTGGCAGCTGCAGCTCCAGTTCAACCCCTAGCCTGGGGACTTCATATGCCATAAGTGCAGCCCTGAAAAGCAAAAAAAGAGAAAAAAAAATTCTGCTTCAAATGATCAAATATTGGATTGGAAACACACGTATTCAACCCAAACCGGATCGTTGCTTGTGTTATCTGCAATCAATTGACTAATTGATCAATAATTCGTTGAGTGTGCTCTATGAGTCAGACCTTCTTTGGCACTGTGTTGTCTGCAATCAGTTGACTAATTGATCAATAATTCGTAAGTGTGCACTATGAGTCAGGCCGTCTTTGGCACTGTCTATACAGTGGGGGATAGTTTACCTTGGCCCCTGACTCTTTGGAGTCTACATTCTTTAGGGATTTGACAGTCTTCAAACAGACCAGACTTTGGCAGAGAATGGGCAGGAGAGGTGAAACGAGATGATGTCAGCCTAAGAAGAAAGCTGGGATGCTCTAAGCCCCCTAGCCAGGAACCTTCATCTCTCTCTCCCCTTTGATTTCTAATCTGCTCACTTAGGATCTCAGAATTTGAAGGAAAATGGATTCATTTTCAAAGTGATCCAAAGGTTCTCCAAGAGTACCATTCACGTTATCTATTTAGGAACCTGGCCTGCCTCCCAGCTCCAATTCCAGGAGTGATTCACCCTATTTGAGTGAGAACACAGAGGCCCGGGCACACTGGCCATGGTGTTTGCCCACAGAATGTTCCCATCGAAGCTCTGTTTGACTTTTGCTTTTCCCCTCCTTGGAAAGAAATTGACTAGGACTCGTTGTCATGGTGACACAGGATGCTGAGCACCTCGCTCTGAGAGAACATTTTCTTTGTTCCTCCCTCTTAGTGGAGAAGAGGTGAGATGGGTAGGGCCAGGTGGGGAGTCTGAAATCCAAAACAGGCAAAAACCTCAATTTCAGAGGCTACTAGCGCTGGTTCAAAATCACAGCCCTGCCACACATAAACTGTCTAATCCCAGCAGGTTGCCTAACTCTTGTTAGCCTCAGTTTCCTCACCAGGCACTTGAGTGATAGAGAGCTTAGTTTTAGAAGGTTTCTGAAAAATAAGGGATGCTGTTCCTTTCAGTACTTGGGTCAGTACCAGGCACATTATTGCTTTTGTAAATTTTACAATTTCAGCGTTTGCACTGATTACTTTATGACTACTGCCAGCAACATCATCACTGTTGTTGTTGTCATCCTCAACCTCCTCATCCCCACCAAGTGATTCCCCATAGTATCTTTGTAGAGGAGAGAGTCACAGCAAAGATCAAAGAGAACCCAGTTCAAATCCTGACTCCATCATTATGAGCAGATCTCTTAATACAATTGTCTTACGAAATAGAGACAAGGAAATCTATTGTTTCAAAGTTATTTTAAGGATTCAATGAAACAGTTAAGTGAAAGTAGCCCACACATAATGAATGCTTAACACAAATTTGTTGAAGCTGAATTTGAATAATGCTCTTGGAGCAAAAGAGCCTTTGGTTTTAGGATGGCTTTCACTGCCAAAACTTGGAAGGGGCTTAGTGATGAAAGAAAAAGTAAAATCCAACATTCCCCTCCCCCAGATAGTGAACACCAGAGAATATCTTACAACCTATTTGAAAGAAGTTAACCCTGGGTTAACGTCTCCAATAGTCTGATGTTATTATCACTGCAGTATAGTGTTGGGCAGTCAATTGACTGATTAACAGATGACTGTGGAGCACCTGCTGTGTGTTAAGTGTTGTTCCTGGCACTCTACCGAAGGAAAGAAGACACAGAAGGCCCCCAAGAACTCGAGTAAGTCAATACATGTGTTGCACTAGGAGGATAATTAGGCAAGGCATCAGAAACCCTGTAGTTCCCAGATAAAAGGCGCAGACTCAGTTTACCCCAACAACTTCCAGGTTTTGACCTCTCTCTGTCTTCCTAGCCTTATTTCCTACCACTCTTCACAAACACTCAGAGTCCCAGTTAGTGTGATCCAGGAATGGAACTTCGCTCCTGCTATGGCCTCTGCCTAGATCGCCCTGTTCACAACCTTTCATACCTCTTCATCTTTGCAAACTCAGTGAAGCCCAACATCCCCCAAGGGTGCTCTCTTTGACTTACCATCTTGTGAGTTTGCCATATTTGTATCTATTTTCTGTTCAGTGGTATGAAATTGCCATTTTGTAAGTTAAAAGTGGTTTGAATATTGTCAATTTCCTTTGGTTAGACCAAATCCCCTAGTCTTCTGCGTATGACTCCGTGCGCCACTCTTAACCTCACCCCTCCAGCTTAATTGCACTGTGACCTTGGGAGAGTCACTTAACTGTCTGTGCCTCAGTCTCCCCATTTGTAAAGTGGAAATAGTATAACCTATCTCACGCTATTCATGGGGAGTTTGAATGAAACTGTGTAAAATTTAACAGAATCCCAGACATCTAATTAATTTTAAATAATAATAAGTAGGTATTAACTTATAATTGTTGATTTATTTTACTGGACTTGTCATTGACACTATAAGCTCATCAAGGGTATGACAATATTATTTGACCTTATTACCCTTTTTCTAAGAAAAGCAACAATGATAAGTGACTAATACAGGTTTACTGAATAGAGAGCTATATGTGATTTCCAGCTCAGGCATACAGCAGCTGTGTGATCTGGGGTAAGCCTCTCTGAATTTCTCTTTTTTCAAATCTGTAAAATGAAAATAATAATTTCAAAATGCCTCTTCTACCTCCTAGTATTTCTATAGCTAACACACGGGATTTATTAATTGTAAAAATATTTTTAGTCCTTAGGAGTATGCATACCGCCAAAACATTTTGGAGGTGAAGATGCCTTGTCATCTGCAAAACTCTAATCATATCTAAGGGGTTACATATAGAAAGAAACAGTCATTGTGCATGAGGAAAAAAAAAAAGACGTCTTAATATGAAAGCTTCCCAGATGATAACGAAAAATTAAGCATTTATACTGATTCTGAGACCTGAGGTCTGACAGTAGGTCAATAAGAGTCCACAATTAGATTTTTTTAAATTTTCCTCAAATACACATTTGACATAAAATTAGAAATAATTCCTTCTTCTATGGTTTAAGGAAGTTTAGTATCCTTAGGCTGTGGATATTTAATGCAGAGGGAGGAAGGGTAGTGTGATAAAACCTTAGATGGGAAGGAAGGGAGAGATGGCTGTTGGGGTCAGGGTCACTGGCTAACGAGCCTCCCTGGTGGCCCATCATCTTTCTAAATCATCAAGGAAATGATTGGACTTGACATTATTTGGGATGTGAGCCAAGTTCAAGGACTAGCCTTCTAAGAAGCTCTCTTTGGCCTCATTGAGTGTGATCAGTTGCTTTAAAAGGGATTTCCTTCCCAAATTCCAGATTATCCTCACCATCCCAGAGTCCCAAGAATAGCTCCCTTGTCCCACCCCAAACCATCCCAGCCTAAAGGCATATACAAGCAAAGGGAAGGAGGTGGGACTCATTCATTCAGAACAGGGACCAGGAAGATGGGCAAGTAACCCTTCAGCTTGGTGCAAAACCAAGAAGCAAACATCCTCAGGAGAGGGGGGATGGGGAGAATTATCGTGGGCCTCCACCAAGTGCCTACTAGGTGCATGACACTGGAGTGGATGATTTACACACATGCTGCTAAAAAAGGATTGTTCCATAAAAACATTCTTCCCATGTTATAAATGGGCAAAGTCAAATCAGAAATGATGAGTGAAAATGAGTTGGCAATAAGTCTAAAAATCTCTCAAAATTGAAATTTTAAAAAAATGATAGATACTAACCAGTTACCTGGATGTGGACTCTGGATTACAAGTGAAAGAAGTGAAAGAAATGAAATCAGTCTCAGAAAAGGGGAATTTTTTATTTTATTTTTTTTGGTAGCTGCATCCACAGTATATGGAAGTTCCCAGGCCAGGGATTGAATCTGAGCTGCAGCTGCAGCAACACCATATATATTAACCCACTGAGCTTGGCAGGGAATTGAACCCACACCTCTGCAGCAACCTGAGCCATTGCAGTCAGATGTAGTCAGATATTTAAAACACTGTGCCACAGTGGGAACTCCAGAAAAGTGGAATATTGAGGTGACCCATGAAAGCCACAAGAGCAATGTGACCAGGAAACAGGGATTGGGACACTCCCAAAATAATCTCGTCTCTCAGTCCACCTGCTTTCTGAGTGGTTATTCCATTTTCCTTTTCTCTCCCCAGACTGGCTTTCTTCCAGTGCAGACCAACACCTCTCAGTCTTTACATCTTTACAGTCCTAAAGGCAGATAGGGTTGTGCCGGTTCCAGATCCCCAGTTCTCAGGGAAGGAATCTGATTGTGTTAGATCCCCATCCACGAGCCATCTGGGATCAACCTTGCCCAGGAGTGGGATAACACTTTTCTATCAAAGCGGCATCTAGAATAACTCTCTGGATAGAGTAGAGAGAGGAGACCAAGGATGTTGGGAAGATACTCCACATGGGGGTGGAGAGGCCATAATGATGCAAGAAGAAGGGGTTAAGTGTTGTTCTGGCAGCATAGAAATACCTGCCATTCAGGAGCTTACTTTACACTCAAAGAAGCAACACTTACCAATTAACAATTTAGCAGTTGTGTCTGACGCCTGGCTGTAAGTGTGCTGGGCACTCAGATCTGGCTGTGAACTGGAACAGTATGAGAGGGAGAAGGAGGGTGATCAGCAGTGATGTATGGATCATCTGTGTCTCGTTCTGGTGCTTTACATTCAAACATCTCTTAACCCTTTTGCTGGCATGGAAACAGACACTCAGAGAGGTGAGGTGACTTGCTCAAAGTCACAATTGTAATGAGTGGTGAAAACAACTTCTAAAAGTGGTGCAATTTCCAAATCTCTATCACGCTGAAATCAAGCTCTTTTTTGACTGATTTTTCTCTTTTTTTTTTTTTTTTGTCTTGTTTGTATTTTCTAAGGCTGCACCCATGGCACATGGAGGTTCCCAGGCCAGGGGTCTAATTGGAGCTGTAGCGGCCGGCCTTCGCCACGGCCACAGCAATGCCAGATCCAGGCCAAGTCTGTGATCTACACCACAGCTCATGGCAATGCCGGATCCTTAAGCCATTGAGCAAGGCCAGGGATTGAACCCTCAACCTCATGGTTCCTAGTCGGATTCATTTCCGCTGCACCACGACGGAAACTCCTCTTTCCTTGTATTTTTTCTTTTTTTTTTCCAAAGCAATTTTTTATTAAAGTATATTTGATTACATCTGCTGTAGAACATAGTGACCCACTCATATATATGTGTATTCATATGTATATATTCTTTTTCTCATACTGTCTTCCATCCTGTTCTATCCCATGAGATTGGATAGAGTTCCCTGTGCTGTACAGTAGGACCTCATTGCTTATCCATTTTATATCCTGGTGTCTTTTCAAACTTAGAACAAGTTTGAACTTTAAAGAATAAAGCTAAGCAGGAAATACCTATTTTCCTTGCAATTTCTGTAAAGCCTTTGGTTCCACTCTGGCCTCAGGATGCTGCTTGCCAACATCTCTGAATCAGTCTAACTATCCCTTTTAAAAAAGGAAAAAAAAATGCAAGCAACCCAGCCCTAAATGATTCATGACACCCAGCATCCATATTTATAGGCTACATGCAAGGGTGAAATCCACTTGAGGCTCTCTTGTTCACACCCCCACACATCTGCACGCCCACATCAGGCACTTGGAAGAACCAAAGACCCTGCCACTTATTCACTCGCACGTGTCTGTGATGGGGTTTGAACTCTCAGTGAACCACCACCAACTCGCAGAGCCAAACTCTAAGTGCCCATCTGTGGAAGTGGAATTCCAAAATGAGAATTCTGCCCTTGGTCCCCAGGAAAGGTTCTTCTGGTCCTTTTTTCTGTGAGTTCCCTTGGAGATCGTGGCGGGGGGAGGGCAGCATTGGCATGAGGGTCGGACAGATCTAGGTTTGAGGATCTGCGGACTCTGACCTTGGGCATATCTCTTAACCCTTTGGAGATTTAATGTCCCTTATTAAAAACGGAGCTATTAATAACCTGTACCATGGGAGATGTTGCTGTCCTTAGCCGTGTGGGACAGGCTTTTAGGAAACCCACAAGGCAGAGCGAATGCCCCTGGGGTGGTAATAGAAGGCACCTGATACCACCCAACGCCTGGAAGGGCAAGAGGAGGAGGAGGTTACTGGTGCTGGGGGAAGGCAGCTGAATGACGAAGGCTGCAAGACAGGAACTGTAGTCTACATCAGGGCGATGCACAGAGTGACCTGGAAGGGAGGGAGCCAGGGGACCAAATGCCTTGACCGTATGCTACTCCTCCCTTCTGACATCTGCTGGAACCTCCCTTTGACTCCATCCAGAAGCTGGAGGAATGGAGGATCCATGCAGTCTATGTAAGGTAGCATCCCAGCACCCAGAGCAGGAAGGAGTGGGAGGAAAGTGAGCCTGGAGGGACCAATGGAAGACATCCTACTCAGGCACCAAACAGAGGGAGAGTGGCACATACAGTGCTTCTTCAGTGTGTGGTGTGTGATAGGTATTTAGTAAATGTTGGCGCCGATTACTTAAAGTGTGTAGAACTCGGGATCTACCATTTGGGGCTTCTTTTCTACTTCAATTTTGACTTTCGATATTATGGGGAAATCAGGGGAAGATAGTTACCATCCTCAGTGTTATTTGCTCTGCAGCTATGCAGATCCTCTTCACCCCAGCAATGACCTCTGGCGCTTTCTACATTTCGTCTTAGGAGAGGCCTTCATTCATTCATGGGTTACTCAACAATGGTCGACTCAGCTCCTTCTGTGTGCCAGGCTCAGTACAGGACGCAGAGCCCACGGTGGTGGACACACACCTGTCTCCGCATCTGCAGACCAGAAGAGGGCAGGGGCACATAAGCTACTAATTATGAAACGGCGTGTGAGATGGGGGAGGGACAGTCAGCTGCGTGGAAGCATATGGAGAATGCACCTCCACATGCGGGGCTCCAGCCTGATGCTGGTGCCGCTAAACCTTTGAAAATGAACACTCCGAGGATTAGCAAAGAGGAAAGGTTCTTCACAAGGAAGATCAGTCTTCGAAAGCAAAGGTTTGAGGATTAGCAAAAGTAGTTGCCAGCCCCAGCTTTGGTGTCTTCCCAACTTTGCGGTGGGGTGTGTGTGTAAATGAATAAGCCGAGGGTCGTTTCTAATTGCTTATAGAAAAAAGACTCTTGTTTCTGTGCTGAGCACATTCTTTTCCAAGTAATTAGCTCGACAAAGCCGAACCAAAAGTCATTTCTGACCCTCCCTAGGCAATTAAACATGTGTTTCCTACTGTCTACAATCCTTCACCACCTTCTGAATTGCTGCTGCCAAGGAAGGATGTGCAAGGGATATTTGCAAAGGAATCCCTTTCTAGCAAAGGAATCACAGTGGTTTTGGGAGCTCTGGTTGAGGGCTGCCTTGCACCATTCTCAGCCTCTTATGTTGGACTGCCTACACAAGAGAGCAACTGCGTTGAGAGTCTGACTCTGTTTGTCCTCAGAAGATGCTTAGCAAGTTGTGGTAGAAAAAGCATACCTCAGAAATGGCAAGGCCCTAGAAGGCCCCCCCACCCCCACCCCCGTCATCTGGAAGCAGCAGGGGATAAAGAGAAGTGGCCAGTTGGCCTAAATAGACGCACTGAGATTCCCAAGGTTCTACGAGATGCTCACGGTGCAGAAAGTAGGTGAATGCTGATAGGTGGGGAGGGCCCAGGGCATCTCTCTGCTACCCATGCCTGAGAAAGAGCAACCAAATATTTCCCATGCTTAAGACAGGCTGAGAGTGACTGAAGCCTGGAGTGGCCATGGCTTTGACTGGAAGGATAGAGTAAAGCTCAGAGGGAGCTAGCATAGACTGATAACGACAGAAAAATTGAGCACTTTCTCCCTTAGCACAGTGTCACCCTAGGAGCCCCAGAATTAAGCCACAACATGTTGAAAAAGGAGAGGAGAGGATCCCTGAGGGTCCAAGATTTAGTTTTCTCTGGTGGTGAAATTGAGGCTCAAAACAAAAATTAAGATGTATTATAAAAAAGAAAGAAAGTTTCCTATTTTGCCATCATCCCCCTCTGCTTCACATACTCCAACCAAAGCACAGGTCCAGGTGTCGGAACACTGGGCTGTAGAGGTCTAATGCTAACTGCTTATTAATAGCTGTGAAAACCCATTTTGCTGATGAGGAAACTGAGGGACAGAAAAGTCAATTAACATGTGGCTAGTAACTGACTGAGGCAGGATGCAGATTCGTGCCTATCTGCCCCACCAACCCATCTTGTTTAATAGACACGACTCTGTTCTTTAAGAAGAATATATTTGCATTCATAAAATGTAAGGTTCTAGGTGATAGGATGCAGGCAATTGCCAATTATCTAGGGGGATTATAGGTCATTATTAGCAAGTGTTCCAGTGGCATCTCCTAGAGTCTGTTCATTGACTTTTACAAGAGAAAACTTGCAGCAACAAATTCTGAGACCCTTATATCAGCCCCAGCAAAACCAAGGGCATGTGTAATTAGATGAATAATGGCCCCCAACGTGTCCTTGTCCTCAGGTCCAGAACTTGTGACTGTGTTACCTTACATGGCACAACAGATTTTGCAGATGTGATTCTATCAAGGACCTTGAGATGGGAAGGTGATCTCAGATTATCCAGCTGGATCCAGGGAAATCACAAGAGTCCTTTAAAAGAGGAGGAATGAAGATCAGAATCCAAGTCCGAGGAGATGTGACAAAGGAAAAGGTAGCCATGATCCAGGGACAGGAATCAAGGAATTTGAGCAGCTGCTAGATGCTAGAAAAAGAAAGGAACTGAATCTTTCCAGAAGGAGGCCCTTCCAGCACCTTGATGTTAGCCCAGTGAAACTAATTTAAGAGTTCTAAGCCTCCAGAACTGTAAAATAATAAATCTGTGTTGTTTTATGCCAGTGAGTTTACAGTAATTTGTCATGGCAGCAAGAAGAAACTAATACAAAGCATTACTTATAGAAACATCAGATGCCCCAGTGGTACATCAGGATCACCTTGGCAGCTTGTAAAATGCATCTCCCCAGGTCCCACCCTAGACATTAGAGTTCATTGGATCTGAGTGCAGCCAGCGAGTGCATTCTTAATACTCTCCCCTTGGCAAGCCCCAGGTCCTTCTGATTCAGGGGGATTGAGAAATATTTAAGCAGCGAAGCAGCAAAGACTGAAAGGACCTAGAAGGTTGGTTTTAGGAAAATGGGTGATGCTTCTTGTAATATGTTTTGCAGAATCACTAAACTGTAAATTAAGTTATTCATAAACTCCTAGACTATTAATGGACCTTGGAGGAATGCTCTAGGTCAATGGCTATATTTTTCAGACCTAGGAATGGATGCAACAAGAGGACCAGTATTTTTGGGGAGTAATCTATCAAGTCTGAGTCTGGATCAGAATCCAGTGCTGAAGGATAATTCTGTTAGAGCAAAGCAAAAATCTCAACATTGGTTCTTCCTAGGGTGTGATCTTTTGCTTTGGGAAGATGTTATCAGTTTGAAAGTGTGTTTTTTCTTAGGTCTACAGAGAGGTCGAATCAAAGACCTCATCTTCATGCTCATATGTAATTTCCTGGATTGCATATTTACATATTACATTTTCCCTCTTTCTATTCTCCCTTATCTATCTATCTATCTATCTATCTGTCTATCTATCTATCTATTTATCTATCTATCTATCATTTCCCTGGATTTAAAAATGTTTTCTATTTGTGGGATTTTATAAATTCTTATAGGTCATCTTGGGTTGCTAGTGGAATGAAAAAAAAAGATGTATTTTTAAAATTCATCTGGCAGTTTCTCTTAAAAAATGGAGATAAAAGATATTAAAATGAATTGTGAATGTAAAATAATGGTAAGGAGTTTCCCCTGAACTGCTCTGCTGTAGGATCAAGTAGAATTCTCATACAAGTCACAGCTCAAAACCTGGTAAACCAGAACCCTAAAATGGGCCATTGTTCTCAGAGATTACTACAAGTTCTTCAGCGTCTATGTGTGAGTATGCTTGCATAGATGTACATGTGTGCTGTTCATGTGTGTATGTGAGTGCGTGTGTGTCTTGGTGTGCTAAAAATATCATTAGACATTGTCATACTAAGTGAAGTAAGTCAGAGAGAGAAAGACAAGTATCATATGTTTATGTGCTTTCACTTATATGTGGAATCTAAAAAATGATACAAATGAACTTATTTACAAAACAGAAATAGACTTAGAGACATAGAAAACAAACTTATGGTTACCAAAGAGGAAAGGGGAGGACTGATAAATTAGGAATTTTTAGGAGCTTTGTATTAACTGGTATATGTGTGTGTGTATATATATATATATATATGTGTGTGTGTGTATATATATATATATATATATATATATATTCTTTTCTTTTCAGAAAAGAATCTGAAAAAGAACACATACATATAACCGAGTCATTTTCCTGTACACCTAAAACTAACACAGCATTGTAGATCAACTATACTTCAATACAACTTTTTTAAAAAAGATAATGAGAGGATTCACGAGAAGAATTAACTATATTTGTCCCCATAAGGTAAAACCTTTCAAGATTCTAACCCAGGAGATTTCCCTAAACATTACTCTTTAACCCCATGAAGAAGCCCCCACACTCTCGGCTTTGAGAGGTGAACTTTGATGACAGCCTCTGGAACAGAAACACAAGGACCAGGGGAATGTCCCTAAGTGACTCAGGAAGCCTTTTAAGTGTTTTAAAATATACACAGACAGGAGAGTCCGTCAAGATCCTGCCATGTTCCCCCTGGCAGGCTCTCTTTTTAGTTAAAGAAATGGCCAGATGAAAAGAGAAAGAATTCCCCCTGAAAACCCTGAGATGCCTTCCAAACAAAAGAGGATCCGCGAGCAGAATAGGGCAGGTCCCAGAAATCAAATGGGGAGAAAACCAACAAAGTCTAGTCTTTTATATGAAAATTCCAGTTTGTGTTGAGGAAGTCTTTACATCTTGCCCCCCTCCCCTTTTTTGGGGCGGGAGGAAGAGGGAAAAGAGGAAGGAAAGCGCGTGGGGAAAAGGCTTTGTAATGAATTCGCGTGGGGACGGGCTAGGACCCCCTTCTCCCACCTCGTGTCTCCCCAACCTCCCTTTCACTTATCTTCCCAGCATGTCATAGTCCCAGCATACTGGTGTGTTATTTCAGACCTCTATGATTTGATTCTACTCGGACTGCTCTGTCTGCCTTACAATTCTTTGCTCTCCTTTTTCTATGGCAAAATCCTCCTCCATCACATCCTCTTAAGAGAGCCTTTTAATTACTTTTTCCCAGGCCATGTAAGCTACCCTCCCCTGTGATTCAGTGGCATCCTGTCCTTATCTCTATCATGACAGCAATTATACTGGATCCAAATAATCATTCTGACTCTGTTTCCAATTCAACTGTGGGCTCCTTGAAGACAGGAAGATCTCTTACTCATTTTTGATTCTCCAGTGTCCAGCCCAGTGCCTGACACATAGTAGGTCTTTAGTAACTACGTGTTGACATTCTTTCCATAAAACCTAGTGGAGCACATGAGGAGAAAGGGTGAAAGAAAAAACCCAGAGGTGCTTGCGGCTGAGTGATGCAAACCCAAGCAAAGAACAAGGTGCATTAAGTGGGATGGCAGGAAGGATCCAGGCGTCTGGGTTTCTCTCTTCAAATCCTGGGAAATTCAGTCAACTGTGGCATGAGGAATAGCATGAGCTTTGGGTTATAAAGGCTGAATTTGAATTTCACATTCTTTTAAGCACTTTGATACTGCTGTAAAATATTCTCTACACATCTGGGCATGTGTGTGTAATTATTCTGTGCCCTTTTCTTCTCTACACCTGTGAATTCCGTGAGGGACCATGACTGTCTTGACCACTTTTATGTCTGCTGCACCTCACACATGTTTTTGAATGAATAAATAAAGATGTTATAATGAATGTCATGGGTTAGCTATGCAACTTTTGGCAAGTTATATACTCTCACTTATTTATAATATCTTTCTTATAATCTCTATAAATAGATGGAAAGATACATATATACATACACAGATACATAGATATACATAGATATAGATGGATGATAGCATGTAGATAAATAGATGGTTGATAGATGTAGGTATATGATAGATAGACAGACAGACAGACAGACAATCTTAACATATAAAATGAGGGTGATAATTTCTTAGGCAAAATCCGAAGAGCAATTCCTGATTCTCCTCTCATAGCTCACAGCCAATCCATGAGTAAGTGCTGAAAACTCCACCTCAAAAACCTATTCTAATTCCATTCTCCATCCCTCCAATTTCAGTATCACCAAATCCAAGCTGACAGCTGCAAAGCTTCCTAACTCATTTCCTACTTCCATTCTAGCCTCTCATAATCTATTCACTTAAGAGCAGTCAGATCGATTTTGTAAAATCCAAGTCACATCACAGCACTACCTTGCTTAAAATCCCCTGATGACCTCCCATGGCATTGGGCATGGCACAAACACTCCTGACCTTGGTTTACTAAGTCCTTCATGACTGTCATGTTCTATCTCTTCTCACTCATCACTCTCCAGCTACTTTGGTTTCTTTCATTTTTCTCTTTCTCTCTTCCTTGAATCCAAGATTACTTGTTCTCAACTTAAGACTTTTGGAGTAGCTTTAATCTCTGGAAATGTCCTGATTTTCACTTTGTTGTCTCTTGTCATTCAGGTTTTACCTCCAGGGGCACTCAGAGCTGCCTTTCACAACATGATCTAAAGTAACACATGTTCTATATTTATCCCATGTTTTAATGATCTTCAGAGATCTCCTCAATGTCTTGTCATTTTTTTGGCTGCGTCCATGGCATACAGAAGTTATCAGATCAGGGACTGAACATGTGCTGCAGCAGTGACTCAAGCCACATCAGTGGCAATGCCAGATCCTTAACCCACTAGGCCACCAGGGAACTCCAACCTTATAATTTTATTTTATTTATTTCTTCAATGTTGTCATATTTCCCTTACCAGAATATAATCTCCTTGGATGGAAAAAAGTACCTCATATAATTCATGGCAATGTCCATAGTTACCTAGAGTTGTCTAATAACTCAGAAATATTTGTTAAGCAAATAAATAAATCCCTACATCTTAGTTTAATTTTAAAGATTAAATAATTTATATAAAGTAGCCCGGTGTTTGACACATAAGATGAAATAAATGTAGTTTTTTGAATCATGTATTAGCTTGCTTTGAAAAGAAAATTCCCACCACTAAGTTTCTATATCCACATCAATTCTATCCAACTCATTGGGAATTAGAGTGGGGAAGGCCCTCTGAACAGAACTGACTTATTTCTGTCTACTATGTTTGGATAATGGTACAGACCAAAGCTGTTACCCATGAAGGAAAGGAACAGAGGTGTATAATCAAGATTATGCTGGGCTGCAAGTAACAGAAGTCAAGAAAAATGCTGATTTAAGTGGGTAAAGGGTGTTCCCCCCTCACATAGCAATATTTAAAGAGAATACCTCTTGAGTATTTGGCTGAATATAGTTTAGCACCTGTGTGTGAGAAAACTACTTGGTGTGAGGGAAAGAACTAGCTAATATGATTAGAGGAAGCAGTGCTTAGTGCTCAGAGCAAGCAGTGCTTAGTGCCCAATAAGATTAGAGGAAGCAGTGCTTAGTGCTCAGAGCAAGCAGTGCTTAGTGCCCAATAAGATTAGAGGAAGCAGTGCTTAGTGCTCAGAGCAAGCAGTGCTTGGTGCTTAGTGCCCAATAAGATTAGAGGAAGCAGGGCTAGGAACGGTGCCTCTTACCCTAGCCAAACTAGAAAGCCTCTGATTTATGAGGCATTGGGGTGAGGACACAGAAGGATCCTGCCTCATAATGGGAGATAATTAGCCCAAGGTAAATTCTCTGGTTCTGACTAACAAATATTAAAAGCAAGATCTGAAAGAGTGAGACTTTCTCAAGGACTTTATCTGTGTCCTACCACAAAACTCAAGAATATTTATAGGAATACAAAGCTAATTGACCCTCAGCAAGGCATAATTCACAATGTTTGGCACCCAGTCAAAAATTAACAAGCAGAAAAATATGACCCATAATAAGGAGGCTAATTAATCCATCAAGATTAACCCAGAACAGACACAGATATTAAAATGAGGATACAGGAACATTAAAATTGTTGCAATAGCTGCACTCAAAGTATTCAGAATTTAAGTACATATATGGAAGTTTAAAAAAACTAACATTGACATTGTTGAGATGAAAACTGCAATGTATGAGATTAAAAATACTAGGTGGGGTTAATAGGATATTAGAGGAAGCAGAAGAAAATAATAGGGGATTTGCAAACATGGCAATAGAAAGCATCCAAAGTTAAATGAAGAGAGAAAAGGATTTTAAAAATATTAACAGAGCATCAGTAAGCTGTGAGGTGAATTCAAACAAATAAGTATGTAATTGGAGGAGAGCAGAAAAGTACTTGAGTAAGGGTTACAGAGCCAAGATTTCAGAGCCAGCTTACATAAGAAAACATAAGGAGGAGTTCCTGTCGTGGCTCAGTGGTTGACAAATCCAACTAGGAACGATGAGGTTGCGGGTTCAATCCCTGGCCTTGCTCAGTGGGTTAAGGATCTGGCGTTGCCGTGAGCTGTGGTGTAGGTTGCAGATGCGGCTCAGATCCCGCGTTGCTGTGGCTCTGGTGTAGGCCAGTGGCTACAGCACCGATTAGACCCCTAGCCTGGGAACCTCCACATGCCGCAGGAGTGGCCCTAGAAATGGCAAAAAAGACAAAAAAAGAAAAGAAAAGAAAAGAAAATATAAGGAAAGCAAATGAGAATTAGCAAGAATAAGAGACATCGATTCATCATACATATCTATAGGCCAGCAAGTATATGTTTTATAGACCAATGAGCCTGTTTAAAGAGTCAAAATCAGGGCACACAAGCGCAGCTCTCAGATCTGTTTCACTTTTCAGGAAGAGTTTGATCTGGAGCTGTTCCCATCAAATTGAACACCTTCTGGACCATCTCATTCTGTGGAAATAGGACATTTCCATGCAGTGCTTGGGCCACTCCCCTGATCTTTTCCTCACTTCTCTCTATGGTTCTCTATAAGTTACAGTAATAACTAGACAGTAGTGCAGCTGGCCCATATCATATATCTTGTGTAAAGAATATTCTAGAAGTTACAAAGATCTTTTGCTTCTTTGTGGCTGTAATCCCCAGGACAGTAATAATGGCATTATTCAGGGTAAGCTAGTCTCTGCTGTGATAAAAAAGCAAAGTCCTAAACTCCAGTGGATTGACACATAAAAGCTGATTTATTATTCCCTTAAAGTCCACTGTAAGTCAATCAGCTCACTGATTTCAACAATGCTGGGGTAGACAGTTCTATGCCCCATTGGCAGCCTCCCAAACTAACAGCCATGAAGTCTCTCCATTATGCATTTCCCAAAGCTGAAGAAGGATTATCAACTGATCATCTCAGAAGTACAGGAAGGTTAAAGTCCTTTAGGGTAACCCCCAAATAAAAAATGAGGGATATTCATTAGTGGAGACATGTCTAAGCTCTCCTATCCCTCAGCAGGGCAATTCTGTGATGCATTCTCTATGAATCTTTAGGGTGTTCCTCAGTAAAATTTAACCCCAATTGTCTACATCTGTAGTGAGTTTATTACTATGCATTTGATTGGCTTTCTTCTCTACCCTGATTCAATCTCCTCACCCCTTACTTTGGTTTTATGAAATCTCCTCTTAATAAACTACTGTACTCAAGTCCTGATCTTAGGGTCACTTTTCTGGGGTGGGTGGGGACAAAATTAAACTATGCAGTAAAATAAGCTTAGAAAATATTGAGTTAACTCTAGTTAAACATGCTTTCTCTTATAGATGTTCTAGAGCTTTAATATGCTGATGTGCTTTCCGACTCTTCATGAAGGGAATATATACATTTGAGCTTCCTGAACTTGGATCGTAAAGTTTTATCCCCAAGGCAACTCCATTTAACACATGTTAGGGATGCTTGATCTAAAGTTTTTACAGCTATTCTTATTTTTGAATAAGGAAAAATATTAGCATTTTTTAAAAATGTGGAGGAATATAGAGGGGAAGAAAAAGGATTTTTAAATGTATTGAAATATGTGTACCTTGTTTGGACCACCAGCAAGAACAAAACTGGCTACAATCTTGGTACATAGCCCAAGAAGAAGAGGTCCAGGGGCCCAAGGGTGGGCATTAAGTGGCCAGACATTCCCTAGAAACCTTCCTGCTAGTTCCATGGGAGGATGGAGCCATGAACTCTTTAGTGGAAAAAGAGCACACACTTCCTCTCCCTCACTTAATCTCTGTGTGGGGTGGTGAAATTAAACCCAGCAGGTATGCAGCTCCTATGTAGATTTCTGGAGCTATCTATGCTTTGGTTAATTGTGTCAGCCTGTAGAGGCTGATTAGCAGAATTAATCTTACCCTGTGATTACCCTGAGGAGGAAGAAGTTCTGACTGCACAGGTGAGATTGGCGAGTGAGTGGCAGTACCTATCTCCAAGGGACAAAGAAACATGAGCTGGAGAAGGTTTGAGGACCACAGCTCGAGTCATTTGGGTGAACATGGCACAGGGCTTCATCGGATGGGAGAAAAGAGCAGGGGAGAGGAAGCTGGCACAAGTCAAGACTCACCAGCCAGGATGGGCCCACCCATCTCTATATATTTGCAGAATTCCAGGTCTCCTTTCTCTGCCAAGAGTTCCTAGAGGACCAGGCACTTGTCTTCTGCACTGTATAGAGTTCATTCATCATTTTCTAAAGTACTGGACCTTCCTTAAAGGAGCAGGTAGTGTAAGATTTTTGGGATAAGATGAGGAAAATAAAGAAGTAGATGGAATTGGAGGAAGAAATGAAAGTACTATGTTAGAAAAGGTAGAGGAAGGTAGATGGTTTTAGGAAGATGGATGAGTCAGTAGGTGGAAAGGTAGACTCTTGTGTAGCATTGACCACATGCCAGGGTCTTTGCAATAAAACAGCCCCCAAACTACTCTCTGTATAGCATCTTGTTTAATCGTCATAACAGTCTTCTGCAATTTGTTCTCAACTCAAAGGTACAAAAGAATCATTAATGATACTTATTAAAATGCTTATTAATGAGTTGCACCAAGGAGATTTTAGTTCTATGATCTTCAAATAGGAGCTACATCATTCAGTGGCCCAGGTGGTTCCCATATCTGATTGGGCCTAGGACCCCACTTTGAGAAATGCTTTTTACTGAATGAATGAATGAATGAACGTGTCCTTCAAGGCAGTTATTCTGATAACCACTTTAGAAAGGTAGCAATCTAGAGAATGGCAGGTGAGTAGCTTGTTCAAGCTCTCACAGGTTGTAACTGAGGGTATATATTCCTCATATTTGCTCTCGCTACTGTAGGCCACATTTAGCGAAGGTTATGAAAGAGATCCTTGATGATCTCCAGCTCATTTCCTTAGAGCAGAAAAAAGAGGCAGAAGCTCCAGGAAGGATGTATCCAATCTGAATAATTTCTTCTTTCATTCATTCAACCAATGTCTTAAGCTCCGCACCAGACACTGAGATTGTAATAATGAACGGAAAGTCATAATGCCAAACTTTTTAGACTTTATAGTCTGGAGTAAATAGATATAAATAAGCAGAGTCTCATAAATATAATCTTATAAATTGCTCTAAATATTTTTTCACAAATACAGTGCATGTGATGTTAGGATTTTTTTTTTTTTTTGTCTTTTAGGGCTACACCTGCGGCATATGGAAGTTCCCAGGCTAGGAGTCGAATCAGAGCCATAGCTGCCAGCCTACAGCACAGCCACAGCAACCTGGGATCCAAGCCATGTCTGTGACCTACACCGCAGCTCACAGCAATGCCAGATCTTTAATCCACTGAGCGAAGCCAAGGATTGAACCTGAGTCCTCATGGATACTAGGCCAGGTTTGTTACCGGTGAGCCATGATGGGAACTCCTGTGGTGTTAAGATTTAACAGGGCCCCTGACCTGGCCTTGAGAGTCATGAAAGGAGACCCCTATTTGAGTTGGCATCTTAAGTATGAGTATGAGTTAATGAAATAAATAGGGAAAGCACAAGAGTGCTTAGATACTGGGAAAAAAATGTGCAAAACTCTGGGAATCCAGAGAGTAAAGGGCTTGAAAAACTGAGAGTATGTGAATTAGGCTGGAATATCCTTGGAGCTGCACTTCTTGGGAATTAAAATATGGTCTGGTCAATTGGACAAAAGAATATCCCCAGTTAAGAAGATTTGAGCCCCAGTCATGGTTTGGGCATGGGGGAAAGCAAAACTATCTGATGCAGGTTTATATGTGGGAGCAATTAAATCAGAAGGAGAATCTGAGAGATAAACTGGTCTGGACTATAAGGGGAGTCTAGGAGAAGAGGTTCTGGAGTAAGCTTGTAAATAATGTGAGGCCATGGGAGACCTGCCTTATTAAAAGCCAGGGGCTTTAAGGAGTCCAGTGGAATTAAACAAGACTTTTGAAAGGCATATTATAAAGGAAAGACAAATTCCCACCAGCCCCATTGTCCATTATAATAAATGCATCTGCTTTTCTCCTCTGCCCAGAGCCCGAAGAGTATATTAGCTAATTAGTATAAATACTGACCATGTTCACTGTTAGGCACTGGTTATACAGCAGTGAACAGTGCTACACTCAGGTCTCACCTTCATGAAATTTACAGAGAAATAGGAGAAACCTTCATTAGGTATATAATTATACATGGAAATCATCGTGATGAATACATAATACAAGTAAATGATGGAATTCCCATCATGGCTTATCCCATGAGGATGCGGGTTGGGTCCCTGGACTTGCTCAGTAGGTTAAGGATCTAGCATTGCTGTGAACCGTGGTGTAGGTTGTAGATGCAGCTCGGATCCCGGGTTGCTGTGGCTGTGGTATAGGCCAGCGGCTACCGCTCCAATTTGACCCCTAGCCTGGCAACCTCCATTTGCCATGGGTGTGGCCCTGAAAAGACAAAAAAGACAAAAAATAATAATAATGCAAGATAATGAGAATTTCACCAGGAACTTCATCTAGTCTGAGAAGTCAGTGGTTGGGATGAGGACATGACATTTAAACTGAGACCTAAAGAACCAGAGAGGGTTACATAGGCAAAAAAAAAAAAGTGGAGGGCTGTTGGGGTAGGGAATGCGTAAATGGATAAACCTTGTGATGTAGGTACGGCCATCAGTATGTCTGCAGAGAAGTCCACTGAGAGGAGAAACCAAAGGTTTTATGATGGCTTAGACCATATGGGGGCTTGCAGCCATGGTCCAGTGAGTGACTTTCTTCCAAGAGAAATGGGTGAATATTGAGAGATTTACACCAGAGAATGGCAAGAGCTGGCACATTTTCATCCTCTGGGGTGCAATGTCTCAGCAGAACATAGGACCAGAATTCGTATTCCCACCAGAGTCTGTGCCTCCCCTCAAGGGCATGGAAAGTATCCAACACTATAGGAAGGGAAAAGTGCATAGGTGTCCTTACTGAGCAAGTCACCTCCCCCTTCTGAACCGGATGTCCTCTTCCAGCTACCAAGAATCTGGGCTCAGCACTCAGTAAGTATTTATTGAATCACTGGAGATAAATATACTTGCTTTTCAGCCATGAGTTTTCTCTGGAGTGGAGCTATTTTTTTCCCCCTTTTAAAAAGGCCTTTTGAAATACAAGGCTATCATTTAAAAATGAGATCTTGCTGTGGATTGATATGTTCCAATATGAGATGAGAAAGGGAATAAAACCACATCCATTTAAGAGCTGACAGGAACAGGAAGATAGAACCCTCTTAGTCTAGTGGTGGGACTGAGCTGGGTTTTGTTGTGATTTTTGGTTGCCAATAGGTTTCTTCATTCTTCTGAAGGGAGATAAAATACCATCAAGAATCGCTATGTGTGGAACAGGCGGATTTCAGGAGCATTCACACAGGCAGTTTGTTTTGCAAGTCGTTCCTGCATTGTTCTCACTTTTCAGTTGAGGGATTTTTCTAGTGGAGACAGATGAACCTGGTGTTGGAGGGACAGAGGAGGAAGCAAGAAATACAGCTGGTGCCCAAGATTCCAGGTGGGAGAGGAAGGAAACGTTCAACGACAGCCCCCTGGAAAGTATCAGTAGAGAACCATTCTCTGCATAAGCGGGTGGTAAACTCTTTCAGTGAAGGATCAGACTGTAAATCGTTTGGGCTTTCAGGCGGTGCAGTCTCTGTTACTCCTAGTCATCTCTGTGGTTGTAGCATGACAGCCGTCCTAGATACTTCCTATGTAAATGGGTATGTCTGTCTCGGTTAAAGCTACTTCTAATAAAAGGCAGGGGGCCACACTTGACTCATGGCCTGCATTTTGCTGAGTCCTACTTTACATCTCTTGGTGGCTGCTTCTTTCTCGAGAGGCAAAAGGGAAAGAGAGAGGACTGTGGAGTCCATATGTAGCCTTGAAATTGGTTCTATCTTCACAGGCTCATGACCTTGACATAAATGATTTATCTTTCAGAGGCTCTGTGGTGGACATTTGTTGCATTTCCTGCCTAGCACCCTCTATTCCTTTTTGAGATAACAACAGGTTTGGTGGGATTTGGGGGGGTTGTCTTACCTACTCAGGGGAAATGGATCAGTGGTTTGGGGGATGAAGGAGGTGATTTCAGCTTTAGCCCAAACAAAATATAAATAAAGTGCCAAGAAGGAGACTTTAGCTTTGCAGACCAGGGAGTCTGGTTCAGACTTTAGTTCAAAGTTGAACTACATAGCTAAAACATTGGAGCACTTAGGCCAAGATGGGTAGACCAGAGTGGGGAAGATACAACCTGCTTTGGTTCCATGGGGTTGTGAGTTTTGGACTAATCTTAGGTGAGGCTTTCCAGCCATCTATGAGAAAGCTGTCCTGAGATAGGCCAGTGCAAGAATAGTGTAATCCATCAAGTGCAATTCTATAATTTGAAGTCCTCTATTGATCAGGAAGTCTTTGCAAATGCAGTGATTATTATTTTTAGCTACCTTTTACTGAACCCTCATTAAATGCCAGGCAGTACACTCAGCTGGAAAGCTTCCTCTATTCCTCACAATTACTCTCTTCTAAAGGATGTAGTAGAATTAATAGAGGTATGCCCATTGTAGAGATAAAGTAACTGAGGCATAGAAAATTTAAGTGATGAAACTGCTATATGATTCTCACACACACAAGTGGTGGTTTAAGGAGAAAGGAGTATATACTTTGAGCCTGGGAGAGGCTGGACCTTTCTATTAATTAGCATTCTCTTGGGGCATAAGGTAACCAGAAAAAGGAAGAGAAAAAGAAAAAAGAACAACCCTGTCAACTAAATAGTGAAGCAATTAGGTGAAATTCAATACTAACAAGCTTCTGTGATTCCAGGGACCCAAAGGCAAGGATTCAGAAGTGTCTGCCACTTAGCAATTTTCTAGACTTGTGGCCTAAAAAGAAGGGATGTGACATAAGAATCAATTCTTTGCCAGCTGATTAGTTGCTGGATATTTCCCAAGCAAGCTAATGGCTCCATCAGAACCATGAAGATGCTGCAGACAGTAACCAGTTAAATACAGAATCTGCTAAAGAAGGTGTTTTGGGGGGGGCTTTTTTGTTTTTTGTTTTTTTCCAGGAAGCAGAGCACCCTGCCCTCATAAACACAATTTGCAAAGAATGTTTCTCCTACTTCTCGACCTTGGCTACCTAAAGCACAAAGCCTAGAACAGCACCTCCTACGTCAATGTAGTTGACATTAAATTGCTTCATTTTCTCCAACTGGAGAAGGTCATGAAGCTCAAGGGCAGTTCTTTAGAGAGCGGGTCAAGCCCTCCAGTCAGAACAGACTTGGAAATCTTTCTAGATTCTTCTTTCTGTCCCACGACCTATAGGCAGTCGGTTTCCAAGTACTAATAGCTCTGCCTCTGCTTTCCCTCCGCTGCCTACCTGGTCCTCTCCCTCCTGATGCCAGCAGTGTTAGTTCCCATCAACGATTCCCTACAACTGTTGCAACAGATTTCTGACTGGTCACCCAACCTCATGCTCAGACTTCCCATTCTATTTATCCTTTACATGAAATCCACCGTGAACTTTCTACACTGCAGTTTTGATTGTGCCATTACCCTGTTTAGATGGTCCCAACGCAATAAGATAAAACTAAGCTCCCAGATGACATAATATCCTCTAAAATCTAGCCTCATCACTCACCTCCACTCTGTCCAGTCCCCCATCGTATTGAATGATATTCAGTTCCCCAGACTTTGCTTATAGAGATGCTATTTCTTCTGTCTGGATTACCTTTTCTGTTCTCCTTTAACCTTTTTTTTTTTTTTTTTTGCTTGTTAAGGCTGCACACGTGGCATATGGAGGTTCCAAGGCTAGGGGTCGAATCAGAGCTACAGCTGCCAGCCTACACCACAGCCACAGTAATGTAGGATCCATGCCAAGTCTTCTACCTACACCACAGCTCACAGCAACACCAGATCCTTAACCCACTGAGCGAGGCTAGGGATCAAACGCGCCACTCATGGTTCCTAGTCAGATTCGTTTCCACTGTGCCACAATGGGAACTTCCTGCTTTAAGCTTTTTAAAAAAAAAAAATTTATTATAGTTGATTTACTGTTTTCCTTTAAGCTTAATTGAATTAAACAAATGGTTTAATTTTATTCACTTGCAATTAAAGTATAGTTGATTTACAATGTTGTGCTAATTTCTGTGATACAGCAGATGATTCAGTTATCTATATATGACTCAGTTATATATATATATATATATATATATATATATATATACACATAACATATATTCTTTTTTTATATTCTTTTCCATTATGGTTTATCCCAGGAGACTAAATATAGTTCCCTGGGCTATATGGTAGGACAGTGTTGTTTACCCATTCTAAATGTAATAGTTTGCAACTAACCCCAAACTCCCCGTCCAACCCATATCAACTGCTTGCATGCTATGGCCAAAAATAATAAGAAAGATTAAAGAATAATAATTTTATCCATTTTTAAAAGATTGAAATTAAAGGTTTAAAAAATCCCCTGAATCGAGTCAGGCACTTGTCTCTCTGCAGTTCTCTGACCTCTGCTTCTTACCTCTTAGGGCGGTTTAAAGCTATGTTCACAAATTCTTTGACCTGCCTCCCTTCAAAAAGTAGAGTAATTCCTTATCCCGTGAATGCAGACCGAATTTGTTGACTTGCTTCCAACAAATACCGTAAGGCAAAATTGATGGAGTATGACCTAGATCGTGAAAGACTTTGCCACCCCCACCTCCCCTTTCTCCTTCTTGGCTCATCCACTCTGGAGGAGGCTAGCTGCCATCTTGTGAGGACACTCAAGCAGCCTGTGAGGAGTGATTGACAGCAACAGCAAGATGTGAATGTGCCATCTCAGAACTGGACATTCCAATGCCAGTCAGGGTTTTAGACCATGGCATCCCCAACCAACACTTCCTCAGAGACCCTGAGCATAGCCACCCCTGAAGTCCTGGCTCACAGAAATTTTAGGCATACTACATTGTGGTTTTAAGTCACTAAGCTTTGAGGCTATAAATAACTAGTCCACCGTTAGAGCCCAACTGTCTGGATTCAATCCTGGTGCTGTCCCTAACTAGCCTTGTGACTTTTAACTAGTTACTTCGTTTCTCTGTGCCTCAGTTTCCCTAACTGTTAAAGAGGGTCACCATAGTACATATTTCCTAGGGTTCTTATGAGGATTAAGTGAGACAACGCATGTCAACTGCTTAGCAGAGTTCCATGCACAAATGCTTTGTAGATGCTTGCTCCAGTGATGGCATTGTCACATCATATTGTAATTGCGGTTGAGATGTCTCTGCCACTGGACTGCAGGCTCCTTGAAGGCAATGTCTAAATCCCATTCTTTTTTATTACCTTCTACCTAACCTAGCCTGGTACATGGTACCTGTTTACTACATGAATGGTGTTCGTTGAATGCCTATCTTTCAAATTTCTTCTGGAATCAGGAACCTGTAGAGCAATGCGGCTCAGAATTTGGAATCTAAATTTAGTCCTGGGTTCCAGGGACATGGGGTTACCACTTACAGCTGTGTCATCTTAGGTGAGGTATTTAACTTTGCTAAGGTTCCTGTTGCTCACCTGTAAAATGAGGATTAAATTAACACTAGTCTTAGCATTAGTTCTGGTTATCAACTGCTGCATGACAAACTATGCCAATACAGGGGCGTGTTTTTCAGGGTTCTCCAGAGAAATAGAACCAATAGAATAAACATATATGTGGAGAGAGAAAGAAGGGAGGGGGAGAGAGAGAAAGAGAGGGATGGGGGGGGAGGGATTTTGAGGGATTTTTCTCGCACAGTTATAGAAGCTGAGAAGTCTTACAATCTATATAGTCTGGAAGTTGGAGTCCCAGGAAAGCCAGTGGAATAATTCAATCTGAGTCTGAAGGCCTGAGAACCAAAAAACACCAAAGCCTAAAGACAGGAAGAGATGGATGTCCCAGCCCAGGCAGAAAGAACACCTTTTCTCTGCCTTTTTGCTCTGTTTGGGCCCTCAACACATTGGATGATACCCACTCTCATGGGTGAGAGTGATCGTCTTTATTCCATCAATGCGAAGTCAACGCTAATCTCTTCCAGAAACACAGACATAGCCAGACATGATGTTTTACCAGCTATCTGGAAATCCTAATCAGGTTGACACAAAAAATGAACCATCACAAGAGACTCCAAACAAAACCACATTTTGCTTGTGCATCCAAGTGCGGGCAGAGTTCAGGAGGAAAATCTCCTCTTTGCTCCCCTCGGCATCAGCTGTGGTTGCTCCCCTGTGAGCTGAGAATCTGCTTCCGAGATGGGTCACCCTTAGGGTTTCTAGGTCAGTGCTGGCTGCTGGCTGGGAGTTCAGCAGAGAACTCTGGGGACCTTGGCCTTTTCCCATGGGGGCATCTTCATGTATCCTCGGTTTCTCATAGCATAATGGGTGGGTTCAGGAGTGATTCTCTCAACAGAGGGAGCCAGGCAGAGAAGAATTTCCCACTGTGCAGCGGTGGAGGTCACCTAGTCTTATAGTCACCAGACTCATCCTAGACAGTGACAAAATCCACCCAGGTGTCGGGGGGGGGGGGTTGTGGCGGATATAGACCTCATTTCTATTTTTCATATTTATATTTATTTGTTCACTAAACAAGTGTTGAGCATTTACTCAACATGGGAAGTGCTGAAATATGATGATGAAAAACTCAGATGAACCACCTGGTTTGTTGTCATACCTGGGAACTCACTCCAATGCAGTCATAAAACAGATTCATTTCGAGGTTGTTTATATGTGTTCTGCTTAGGTATCAATGGAATCCATCTCCCTTCGGCATGTTCTATGAATCCAGTGTTGCTAAGTTTGCAGTGGACACTCAATTACTGCCCAATGAATATGCAAATATGTATTTTGGGGATCATATTAATAAACATATGGAACTTTATACTGACTCTAAAGATATCTCAGGATTCATGCAAACTTATTTTTTTTCTCCATATCCATTAATTTTAAGGAAGGGTAGCTTCTAATTTTCAGAGACCAGTGCAATGCCTTTATTTTGCCCCTTTGTTCCTAAGTTAATTATATCAGAACACCTTTATTAAGGTCTCTAGACATGGTATATGGGGTTGATAACAGTTGAACATTAGCAAACATCTGGCTGGAAAAGCTGAAGGAAAATGCACATTTCCCGCTCTTCTAAAATGTAAACTTTCTCTATCTCTTATATGAACTCCAGTGATTTCAGGTTTTGATGTATGGCTTTGGGCTCTAAATAATCTGGTTACAGCTTATTTGGAGAAACAAAAGAGACAAGGCCCCTTGAAAAAAAAAATAGAATAAAAAATCAATAGGCTAGAACATCTGCAGGCAAAGGTGAAGGTTATACACTAATTTATCTTGTTTCTCTAGATAATGCTCTCTTTGTGTCCCACTCTCCTTGTCCTAGGTGTGGTGACATGGGAGAAGGGGGTAGCATTGAGAGAGAGAGAGTGGAGGTTTGCTTCATAAAGTGTATAAATCTTTTCTCCCTGAGGTATGCCTAGACCAGGACTCTGCTTGACTCCTAAGGCATGGGTACCTTCTAAGAACATCTAAGATCCTTCCAGTCAAAGAGTCTCCATCCCTTTTATGTAATCTGATGGTCCCCAAAGAGCCACAGTTGGTAAAAAGAGAAGGGTGAACCATAATAAAATGTGTGCCCAGGAGGTTATTCTTATTATCCCATGTGTTTCCTTCAGATGTCCACTGGTTCATTGGGTTGACTCGTAGAATGAGTACATCAAAGTTGGAACACTTTTTTATTATCCATCACGCTTATCTCCAGTGCCTAGCACTGTGCACAAAATATGGGATGAACTCAGGAGAGATTAGTTCATCCACATGTTGAACAGACATTTCAAATGTTTATTGCACTTCCAGTGACATGACAGACATCATCCTTGACATAAATGAAGGAAAGAAGGGAGGAAGGTGCCAAGTGAAAAATTCTCTCTTCGATTTTGCCTAGAGTGGCTCTACTCTTATTTCTTATTCCTCGTCTAGAACCATTCCTTCATTCAGTTTTCTTTTTGTTTCTCAGATAGATTACCTGCACCTTTAGTTCCCGTTTGGGAACTGTCCCAAGCTTACAGGGTGGCAATAGGGAGTGTGGGGGACTGTGTTTCTTGGTGGTTGAATAGACTGTATAAAGAAACTTGTTCAAGAGGATTTAAGGTTGTAAATGATATAGATATGTGGTCCTAGGTCAAATGAAAAAGACAAGGGAGAACAAAGACAATAATGAAAGGCCATACAGAGCTGGAGAGCTGGTACTATACAGAGAGCTAGCCGAAGGAAGGCATTTAGAAATTAAGCTGTGAACTTGAAGGATGTGCAGGGTCTTTATTTTTATGTGGTGACATGGGGCAGGCACATGGCCATGAGAATTAAACAATTATAGAGTAGAAAGGGGAAAAAAATCCACCTAAGGATACCCTCACTTTTTTTTTTTTTTTGCTTTTTTAGGGCCACACCCACTGCATATGAAAGTTCCCAGGCAAGGGGTCAAATTGGATCTACAGCTGCCAGCCAACACCACAGCCGCAGCAATGTAGGCTCTGAGCCGTGTCTATGACCTACTCCACAGCTCATGGCAAACTCCAGATCCCTGACACACTGAGCAAGACCAGGGATCAAACCCACATCCTCATCATACTAGTCGGGTTCGTTTGCACTGTGCCACAACAGGAACTCCTACCCTCACTTCTGACACTGATTGTACCTATTGTAGGTTCAGAGGGTCCCCCAAACACTTTTAGTTTTGGGAATTAGCTGAAAAGGGTCATAGAACTCACTGAAAGGTATTATACTCATGATTATTGTTTATTGCCGGGAAAGGATACAGGTTAGAGTCAGTCAAGGGAGGAAGCTCATGGGCAGAGCCCAAGAGAGGTTTCAGATTTGGAGCTTCAGTCATCCTTTCTCTGTGGAGCTGCGGATAGTGTGAGTTTCTCAGTATCAGCACAAAATGCACAGAGCATTGGCCAACCAGGGACACTCACCTGAAATTCTAGGGATTTCGTTGGGGCTTCTGCACATACTTGGCAGCCCATCTGGTGTTGGAACTGATAACTTGAGGCTAACCAGTAGTCTTCAACTCCTTCATAGTTAGAACTGATACTGCAGGGCCCAAAGCCTCCCTTATAAATCACATTTTTAGCCTGTCTGGTGGCCAGGGACCCAGGTGAACAAAGACACCCTATCAGGCATAACATTCCAAGGGTCAAGGGGTTGCATCCCAGTAGCCAAAAGCAAAGGCCAGACCCCTGGTTGGGTAAGGTTAAACCTTCACTGCCCCAGGGCCTTAAAGAATAGACATTGGTATCCTAGAATTGTTCCATTGAATCATTCATTCTTTCATCCATCCATCCACTCATTTCTCTGTGTGCATATAGCACTAGACACTCTAGGGGAAATGGTGATAAGAAGACATGATTCTTTTTATTTATTTATTTATTTATTTATTTTGTCTTTTTGCTATTTCTTGGGCCGCTCCCAAGGCATATGGAGGTTCCCAGGCTAGGGGTCAAATCGGAGCTGTATCCTTTGGCCTACACCAGAGCCACAGCAACGCTGGATCCGAGCCGCGTCTGCAACCTACACCACAGCTCACGGCAACGCCGGATCGTTAACCAACTGAGCAAGGGCAGGGACCGAACCCGCAACCTCATGGTTCCTAGTCGGATTCGTTAACCACTGCACCACGATGGGAACTCCATGATTCTTGAGCTGACTCAAATGTGAGCAGTAATGGGCGACATGAAGGAAGAAGAGGATAGAAAAGGGATGTGGCTAGCTAGAGAGGCTAGCACTAGAGATGTAACCAGACAAGTTCAAATGCACAATCTAAGGTGGCACTGGATTCCCAGTTCTTATTCTAGAAGGATGAGAATGATGAGGCAGTCCAACCATGTGGCCAGGACATGGTAATAAGTCTTTTGGATCCATAGGAAACAGGCTAAGAAGAGTCACCAACACTCTTTACCCCATTTTATTTTCTTTCTAGAATTTACTGTATCTGAAACGGTCTGCTTCTCTTATTTGTTTCTTTAGTGTTTGTCTCTCCCAGTAGGCTAAGAAAAAATGTTTCCTGTCTTTCCCACCAGTCTATTCCCAGTTCCCAGAAGAGTGCCTAGCACAAGGTAGACAGTCATTATTCATTCATTAAATGAATTTTATTCCAGCCTCATGCCATAAGAAGGATCTCTGGACTTCCTGCCTACAGGGCTCAGGTTTCTCCAGCTAAATCAAAGACCAACTCACAGCCACCAACAGAGTGTCTAGCTCTAAGTCAACTCCTGTTCACTATTTTTCCAGCAGGAGAGTGATGCATTGTATCAGGGGGAGCGGGAGGCTGTGGTTCATTTGTCCATTTAGATCCACGTAAAAGCTGAGGGGTAATTGTAGATGCAAAATTGCTGCCTTTAACTGTAAAAACTCCACACTGAGTTAATAAAGAATCGGGCACTTAGCTTGATGGTTTTGCATCTTAACACATGAAGCCATTTCTCAAAGGGTTGAATGAACATAATTATCAATTTCCACATGCATATTATGATTCAGCTGGGATCAGGCAAATGCTTCCTAAACACAGGCTGTTGACAATGGCAATGAGCACTTCTACTCACTGTTCTCATCCACCACATGCAAATTTGTGTCACTTTCTTTTGACTCTGTTTTATCGATTTCCACATAAATCTCTGGTGCATGTAAAACACTGAAGCTGCTCTTGAAATCAATCCAATAGGAAACAAGAATGGACTTTGCTTTCTGTAGAGGAAATTAGAGATACACCCTGATTTGGGGGGGTTGTCTAAACTGGGCAGGGAATGACTTGGGGCAGTGCAGAGATGGGCTTCTTTCATTTACTGGCAGATAAGACTGGGGTGGAGGATGATGCAAAATATTGAACAGAAGGGGAATCTTTTGTTTTGGAGAGGGAACGTGTACTCAATTATGTATATAAAATGAATCTGGATAAATGGTTTATAAAGGCATAATTATGTGGTTATGTGCATTGTAGATAATCTGGTGTAGAAATTGAATGGACTAAAATAGTAGAGTTATGACTTGAGCAGTAAGATAAAAAAAAAGTGGTTGATTATGTCTCTGTGATAGTAATAATGAGGTGAGCCAAGAACACAAGTGGAATTCAACCAAGTAAAATGGTGTGTCCCTCTAAGGGTGAAAAAAATAGGCAAAATTCCAGGCGATCCCATTGTGGCGTAGTGGAAACAAACCCAACTAGTATCCATGAGGATGTAGGTTCGATCCCTGGCCTTGCTCAGTGGGTTAGGGATCTGGCATTTCCATGAGCTGTGGTGTAGGCCACAGACGTAGCTGGGATCCCAAGTTGCTGTGGCTGTGTCGTAGGCTGGCAGCTGTGTAACTCCAATTCAGTCCCTAGGCTGGGAACTTCCATGTGCTACAGGTGCACTCCTAAAGAAAAAATTACAAACTGGGAGTTCCTGTTGTGGCTCAGTGGTTGAGGAACCCGACTGGTATCCATGAGAACATGGGTTCGATCCCTGGCCTCACTCAGTGGGTTAAGGACCCGGCATTGCCATGAGCTGTGGCGGATGTTGCAGATGCAGCTCGAATCTGACATTGCTGTGGCTGTGGCGGAGGACATCGGTTACAGCTCCGATTCGACCCCTAGCCTGGGAATTTCCATATGCCGTGGATGCCATAGGTGCAGCCCTAAAAAGACCAAAAAAAAAAAAAAAAACTACAAGCAAAAAAAATAGGTAAAATTCCAAATTTCCTGGCTCTGAGACACCTTCCCCCAGAGGCTATTTTATTTTATTTTTGCTTTTTAGGGCCACACTCACAGCATATGGAGGTTCCCAGGCTAGGAGTCTAATTGGAGCTATAGCTGCTGGCCTACACCACAGCCACAGCAATGCCAGATCTGAGCCCCATCTGCAACCTACACCACACTCATGGCAACACTGGATCCTTAACTCACTGAATGAGGCCAGGGATCGAACCCTCAACCTCATGGTTCCTAGTAGGATTCGTTTCTGCTACGCCATGATGGGAACTCCCAGAGCCTTTTTTTTTAAGGAAGAGAACCCCCTATCTGGTTCTAACAGCTCTCATTTGGAAAAAGGTCCAAAGTGAGGTGGAGAGAAAGCAATATCCCTTCCTTCTGATTGTCCCTATCAATCCATGTCCAAGGTGGCTAAGGCTACACCATGGGCTACAAGGCACAGTGTGGCTTCTTTCCTCAAGACTATGCGGACACAGACATCAGAGCAAGTATGCCTGGATTTGAACCCCACTTCCATCCCTCACTACCTGTGTGATTTGGGGTACCTCTGACTCTTTTCTTCCTTATCTGTAAAATGGGGATGGCAACCTACATCTAGAGTTATTATGAAAGGTAAATGAGTTTGTACAATGCCTCGCACGTAGTGATCAAACATTTTCTATTAGGGTATTGAATAATTGAAATAGAAGATGCATCAGTGTGCGTCTGGGTGGAAAGTGGAATGGTGTCAGTGAAGGCGAAATCCCTTCCTACAGTACCTCTCATCATACTTCACCAAGCCTCTCTCAGTCTTTTTTTCCTCTGCCTGAATCTTTCCCCTCCATTCTCTCCTTAGTAGCTTAATTGCTGTAGTTTCTCTTTCAGTTCCAAAAACAAGCAACCAGGCGCGCGCGCACACACACACACACACACACACACACACACACACACACACACACACACACACGGGAAGAGGATGTTCTGGAAACATCGACTGAGCATGGTTGGTCAAATATGACCTGTAGGGGGAGCCATTCCCTTTCCCTCTCTGCTTCTTGCAATCAGTTCTTGGAAGAGAAAGTTCTGTCCTCTAAAAAGGATGGTTGCCATCTCATTACCTCTCACTGGCACCCCATCAAGGAGGAGGAGTTCTTTATTTGATTTAGGAGATGAGGGGATTATAACAGAAATTGGACCAACTTTCTCTATTGGAAAGTGTTAATGTGCTAAAGGCAGTGGACCCCTCTAGGGTTTTTCATGCTTCTGGACAATGACCAATCAGAAGGAAATCTTCTCCTTTTGTGGGCCTTCTATCATTTAGCAATTGGCATGAAACAGAGTACCTTAAAACTTAGTGGCTTAATACAATGATTTATTATTGTTTATAAGTTTGTGGGCAATCTGGGTAGGTTTGCCAGTTTAGAGATGGGGGACGCCTTCATGCATCTTCAAGCAGCTGGAGAGCTGGCCAGGGGCTGGCCGGTCCATGGTGGCCTGGCTCTGCTCCACATGTCTCTTGTCCTCCAACAGGCTAGCCTGGGCGTGTTCTAGTGGTGGTGGTAGGGATCTAAGAGGAAGTAATCCTAGTTGTATGTGAGGACAAGAAGAGGCCCACCCATCTTTGCAAGTCTCTGAATGGCATGAGTTTGCTATAATCTTATCATTTAAAACTAGTCACACTTCTGACCCAGGGAACCACTGAATGATGGGCCAAGGATGTGGATGCAGGCAGATTATTTACTGGGGCTGTTATTGCAATCAGTCTCTACCCAGTCCTCAAATCTGTAGTATGGGATTTGAGATGTCACAGATTGCAAGGGTGAGAACAAACAGCCTTATCTGGAGAGGCTGGGATGGCTTTATGATGGAGGGGATCCCTGAGTCAAGTTTTAGAAGGTGAGAATGTATTTCCTAAGAAAGCTCAGACACCTGACACAGCTTGGTGCTTTGGAAGAACTGACAGTAGCTCAACAGAGTAAGTTGAAATTGCGTTGTGAAAGCTGAGGTTGAAAGGTTGAGCTAAAGAGCTTTGTTTTTTTTTTAATCGTACAGTCTGCCGGAAATCACTGAAGGTTTCTGTATTGTTGAATGATGCCATCTGCCTTCCTTTGGGAAGATAACCTTGTCCTGGGGTTAGGAAGAGGAGGAAGAGCTCTACACCCACCTGATCTGTAAGTCAAGAAACTTTTGTTGTCAAATAATGCTCCTTTATCCACCCACCTGCTTTGTTTAGTCCTTTCTTTCCTCCTAGGAACACAGCTAAGTGGTTCTAATTCACAAACCTGGAAGCTAACTCCTTTTGTAGTCAGACAATAACAGATCCGGATTCTGGCCACACACACACACACACACACACAAAAGAACACCAGAAATAACGGCTGGGCTAAGAAACAAAACCCCGGGTTGAGGCTCTTTCTTGCATTCTCCTCCTGAAGCATCTATAATTAGACTGGGGAGAAATGATTTCTTTAATTCATGCTATTTCACCTAAGATCATTAGCAGTACTCGGCCGTATCTTTATTACTCCTGTGCACTCTACCTCCGTAACAGTTGAGAGCAACAATGGGGCTTTACTTATCTTCAGGAAGCCAGCCCATTCTTTTGAGGAAGGAAAAATGGCCCCAACCTCAGGTTGCCATAGACACTGGAGAAGGCTGTCGCGGAGCTGCGAGATACCTATTTCCTGGTGACATGCAGAATTAGAGGTATTGGGGAATCAAAGCAAAAACTAGCCTGAAGAAACAAAGGGTCCCTTCAGCTTCTCCTCACATACTTCTTTGCAGAAGCAGCCTCCCCGTGCTTCTTCCCCTTCTCCCCCCTCCCTGAAGCCAGGTGAATGAATTTGAATCCCAAGGATGGAGACAGTAACCTCCATGCTTAGCTCAAAGTCAAAGACCTTCCTTAAAGCGCATCAGTGGCTTCCCATGGTTCCAAACTTCCGACATACCTTCAAGCCCTGGAAGGTCTGTCACCTGCCAGCATCTCCATATTCCTTAGTCCCTCATCTTCTGCCCATACTCTCCTTTGAGTTCATGAACTTGCAACCTGTTTTCCCACGTAGCTGACTCTCCTTCCTAAATTCTCTCGCTCTTGCCCCTTTGTGTAACTGGCTCCTGGTTCTCCAGGTCCTGTCTGAAGGTTACATTCCCCTGAGACCCTGCCTGACCACTATTATGTCTAAAAGAATTCCTCCACCCCCTGTTATTCTCCATCGCATCATCTTGGTTCTCACCTGGTAATTTTCACAATCTCTAATTACCTTTTATTTACTGTTGCTTATTTATGGCTGGTCTCCCCCACCAGGGAGCAAGCTGCATAAAGGCAGGTGCCTGACAGATGTAGCTGCTCTTCTTTGCTCGCTTTCCTCCCACAGCAGACGCCGAGGAAGGATGCAAGCGCAACTTGTTTATTTGGGAGGTGAAGGGAATGCAGGAAGGGGGTAGGAGGGAGACAAGGAAAGGAAGGCAGCCAGTAAAGGTCTGGGATAACAGGTTACCATTCTGAGTGGCTTATAAGTACCGGAAACTGATCTCACAGTTCTGGAGGCTGGAGGTCCAAGATCAGGGTGCCAGCATGGTTAGGTTCAGGTAGAAGTCCTCTTCCAGCCTGTAGATGGCCAGTTGTCCTCATGTCCTTCACGGGAGAAGGGGAAGGGAGCTCTCTGGGGTGTCTTTTATAAGGGCACTGGCCCCATTCATAAAATCCCCACTGGGAGTTCCCGTCGTGGCGCAGTGGTTAATCCGACTAGGAACCATGAGGTTGCGGGTTCGGTCCCTGCCCTTGCTCAGTGGGTTAACGATCTGGCATTGCCGTGAGCTGTGGTGTAGGTTGCAGACGCGGCTCGGATCCTGCGTTGCTGTGGCTCTGGCGTAGGCCGGTGGCCACAGCTCTGATTTGACCCCTAGCCTGGGAACCTCCATATGCTGTGGGAGCGGCCCAAGAAATGGCAAAAAGACAAAAAAAAAAAAAAATCCCCACCCACACAATCTAATCATTCTCCAAGACCCCCAAATATCATGGCATTGGAGGGTACGTTTTAACATACGTGTATGGGGGGACACACACGTTCAGTGTATAGCAGGTATGTTATTAAGTGAGTTACCACTGGGTCAACTGCAGTATAATGGTCCTTGGGACTCGAGGAGCCAGTGTAGACACACACTCAGCATTGCCCACCTGAGTGGTAGAGCTGGGGTAGTTACACACCAGCTCCCATCAATCACTGAGGGCTGTCCTCGAGGAGTGGGAAGTCTCCACCTGTCATCCTGCCTGGTCCATGGCGAGAGAGAGCTCTGGTGGCCAGAAAAAAAAAAATCTTCAAGTAAAGATTTGTGGGTGTCAGAACGGAGAGTTATAGATAAGGCCTAAGAGGAAATTGAGAGGATACGGACAGCCTCTGTTACTGCGCTCCATTGACATTTGTTGAATGAATGAATGAATGAATGAGTGGGGAGTTCCTGTTGTGACTCAGCAGAAGTGAACCTGACTAGTATCCATGAGGACGTGGGTTTGATCCCTGGCCTTGCTCAGTGGGTTAAGGATCTGGTATTGCCGTGAGCTGTGGTGTAGGTTACAGACTCCTCTCAGACTCAGGGTTACTGTAGCTGTGCTTATACCACAGCCACAGCAACACCAAATCCGAGCTGCATCTGTGACCTACACCATATTTCATGGTAACTGAGCAAGGCCAGGGATCAAACCCGCATCCTCATGGATCCTAGTGGGTTCATTAACCACTGAGCCACGATGGGAACTCCCTAGGTAGCATCTTTTTACTATGTTAAAAAATACACACTTTTAGAAAATTCATACAATGACAAAAAGATTGAAAATATTAAATCATCCGTAGTCCTGTAGCTCAGAAGAAACCTTGACCATTTTGTTTTATTATTCCTTGCTGTCTTTACTATACATTTTTAAAAATTGTGACTTGAAAATATGCTGTATATTCAATTGTATATTGTTTTTTAAATGAATCACCAGGACAGAAGCATTTTCCCAGGTTAATTACAAATTCTTCATAAACTTAATTCTATATGACTTCAAATATTCCATTGAGGAATTCAGCAAAAAGTACTTACCAATTTCCTACATGGCTATTTGAGTTTGTTTCCAATATTTCCTAGTAATGAATGCCATTTCCCACAAAGTCATTTGAATTGTAGGCTGTTTTATTACATTGGAAGTGGAAGTATTGGTTAAAATAACACATAGTCTTCAAAACCCTTGACACGTAGGGTCAGACAGCTTTCCAGAAGAGATCAACTTATATTCCTATCATCTGGGTCCACAAAGGGTGTCATTGAACTTCATACTCATCAGTGTTAAGCCACGTGGTGTCTTTGTTAAACTTGAAGAACTGTCTAGGAAAGCTCAGAAAACAGAAGGCTCAGAGTCCTAGAAGCTCAGTTTAGTGTCCATGCTGAAGAATGCTGCTGGTTTATTTTTTCTTTATATTCTGTGATGCTGAGATATTCTGAACAGGTACCTGGGGGATCAGTCTGGCTCAACATCTGGAGCCATCAAGGAGTCATGAGTAGGGAGGACAGACAAGGGACATTTGGGGGCCGCCTTGGAGCAGCGTCACAGATGGCCTCCTGTTATATAACCTCCTTCTGAAGAGTATGTTCTGCCCACCTCTCATCTCATCACGGGCATGGAGAAGGAAGAAGTTGACAGACCCCGTCTGTGACTTGGGCAGCTTCAAAGGGGGCCTTTGTGAGGTTGGGAGACGCATGATAGCTGATAATTACAGCGGAGAGCGCAGCTCAGAGGCCTAATGACTGGAGCCAACCTAACATTTAGGTCAGGCTCCATAATGGCCTTTGAAGGCATGTTCTGCTGTTTAACAGTACCCTCCCATCTCCAGGAAATCTGGCCTTTTGCACTGGAATAAAAGGCCCGAGTATGTGTGTAAATCTCTCAGTACAGGATGCTTCCAAACTCGCTTCCAGGAACCACTCCAGCAAAAATTCTCCACCATGAGCAGAAAAAGTCACTTCTTAGAGACTTTCCAAAAGACCCAGAGAGTCAGTCAAAGACAGTTGTTTCTGGAAGCCAGAGGCTCATGTGAACAGGTGGTCTCCTTCCATGCCCACCTTGGAAGCACTGCTTCCTTGTCTAAGGTCAGATACCCTGGAGCCTGTGCTTATCCAACGTGGCTTCCCCTCTCCAGGTTCTTTTTTCTTTTTTTTCTCCTTTTAGGCCCGCATCTGCACCATATGGAGGTTCCCAGGCTAGGGATAGAATCAGAGCTGCAGCTGCTGGCCTATACCACAGACACAGCCATGCCAGAACCAAGTCACACCTATGACCTATGCTGCAGCTTGCAGCAGTGCTGGATCCTTAACCCACTGAGTGAGGCCAGGGATCAAACCCACATTCTCACAGATCCTATGTCAGTTTCTTAACCTGTTGATCCACAGCAGGAACTCCGAGGTTCTTTTCTACGTGCCTTTGAATCCCAACAATGGTGGTTATCACCCATTTACTTTCCACCGCTGTCCTCAAGTCCATCATGTATTATAGCGATGGGCACACGATGATCTTTGTTGTGAATGTGTGTGTGTACGTGTGCATGTATTCCAGTGTCCATTACTAAGTGTTATAATATTTATCCATAACAGTAGTTATGACATTTCTGTGGCAGTCATTCACTACCTGAGAAACGAAGAAAAAAGGAAAATTTCTCGTGTGTAAACACTGTGCAGCTAGTGAATTTATACTCTCTGAGTCTCCTGGACCCATGAATTGTTCCTTTGTGTACATTCCACGATGTGCCATTTATACTGCATGCTCGCCCATCCCCTCCCCCCGCTGCCAAATGAGTCGTTTCCCTGGAACTTAGACTGTGAATAAAAAGGCAAATGTCTGGATGCTTGTTACTCCAGGTGGCTTGATTTGCCCACAGGTGTCTATAGTGGGGTTGGCAAGTGCCCTTTCTTCCCCCACCTGCAGCTGTGCCATGAGGCTAGGGACCAGGCAACAAGTGACCAACCCACCTATACATCCCTGTCCTTCCTCCCAGAGTTCCTGCCACCTCCTCAGGATGCTGTGAAGTGTAGGATGCAAGTCCCTGGTACATTTGGAACGTAAACCATCACTTCCAGAGTTTGGAATCCTTCTTTTGCTCCTGCAACTTCTGATTAAATGTACTCAACACCCCTCCCCACCCTGCCCCCGCCGCTTATGCCTCCAATTCACATACTCTTTTAATGGATTTTGGGAACTAAAAACTGGAAAGGGGTATGGAAGGGTCTTCAGCTTTGACCAAATATGCTCAAGACAAATGCACACAAATGCCATGCTTTCTCCTCCTCCTTCTTCTCTTTTCATGGTTAATGCAATATTTATTACACCGAAGCAATGATAAGCAGTAAAAGACAAACAACTAACACTGCTTTCTGTACTCAACCCAGGACCAGAATTTTTGGCAGCACCTGTGGCATGTGGAAGTTCCCGGGCCAGGGATTGAACCCATGCCACAGCAGTGACAATGCCAGGTCCTTTAACTGCCAGGCCACCAGGAAGCTCCTTCCCACCCCCCATTTTTGTTGAGAAATAATTGATAAACATCACTGTATATGTTCAAGGTATAGTGCATAATGGTTTGATTTACATAAATTGTGATTACTGCAGTCATCCAGCTAACATCTCTCTTCTCATAGAGATACAAGAATATGAAAGAAAAAAGAGAGAAAAACCAATTTTCTTGTGATGAGAACTCATAGGGTTTACTCTCTCAGCAATGTATATATCATATGACAGCGTTAACTACAGTCATCATGCTGTATTTTACATCCCTAGTACTTATTTGTCTTGTAACTGGAGGTTTGTACCTTTTGCCTTTGTTTTTTGTGTTTTATTTGTTTTAGATTCCACATATAAATGAGATCATGCAGTAGTGGTGTTTTTCTGTCTGACTTATTTCGCTTAGTATATTGCCTTCAAGCTCCATCTATGTTGTTGCAAATAGTAGGACTTCTTATTTTTTCTGGCTGAATATCATTCTATTGTATATAGAAGCCACAACTTCTTTATCCATTCACACATTGATAGACACGTAGGTTGTTTCCGTGTCTTGCTTATTGTACATAAATGCTGCTATCAACAGGGAGCTGCAGATAACTTTTCAAGTTAGTATTTTCATTCCCTTTGGATATATTCCCAGAAGGGAAATTTCTGGTTCATATAGTAGTTTTATTTTTAATTTTTTGAGGATCCTCTATACCATTTTCCATAGTGGCTATGCCAATTTACAGTCCTACTAACAGTGTACAAAAGTTCTTTTTTTCCCACATCCATGCCAGCATTTATCACTTGTCTTTTTGATGATGGCTTTTCTTTCAGGTAGATGGTAATATTTCATTGTGGTTTCATTTGCCTCACTGAACTCATAACACCGAATTGGAATTTTTGATTTTTATAGACTATGAGTAACCTGCAGGCAAAGATCAATTTAGCTTCCCCATATTTGCCTCCCTAGGTTTTAACTCAGCACATAGTAGGTGCTCAGCAAATGTTTTTAATATAAACCTGCCCTCTAGTTTATATAAATAATAATCAGACTTACAGTGAGCACTTACACTATGTGCTGGGCAATAGTCTAACTGTCTTTTGCATTCACTAAATCCTTACTGGATTGGGAGGTAATATTATATTTCCCTCATTTTACAGATGAGGAAATAGAGGCCCAGAGAGGATTAACAACTTGCTCAAAGTGACACAGCTGGTAGGTGGTAGACTCAGGATTTGAATCCTAATCACTTGATTGCAAGTAGAATCCATGGGCTTAACCTACCACTACTTTATATTCCCTGAATAATAACAAAGATCAAAGTTTTCAATTACAGGAAAAGGCAGTGAATAAAATTATTTCAGACTGGCTTAAGAATAACATTCCTTTTCCACCATCACTAATTCTTAGGCCAATATATGTTCATTCATTTGTTCCTTCTATAAATATTTATTGACCATCATGTTCCATGGACTGTTCTAGGGATTGGCTTTCAGTAATGAACATAAAATGACATCATCCTTTATCTTCAAAAAGCTTAGAATCTAAATTCATTTCAACAAACATCTTGTGAGGACCTCCTTTGTGGCAAGATCATGCTGGGTTCTAGAGATACAAAAATGAAAGAGTCTGAGGTCCTTGAAGAATTCTTAACTGGTAGGGGAGACAGACACAATAGATGTAATTAAGATGGAAAGAAAATGGAGTTGCCATTGTGGCTCAGCAGGCTATGAACCCGACTAGTGTCCACGAAGATGCAGGTGTGATCCCTGGCCGCACTCAGTGGGTTGAGGATCCAGCATTGCTTTGACCTTTGGTATAGGTTGCAGACACGTCTTGGATCCTGCGTTGCTGTGGCTGTGGTGTAGGCAGGCAGCTGTAGCTCCAGTTCTACCCCCTAGTCTGGGAATTTCCATATGCCACAGGTGTGGCCCTAAAAAGGATGGAAAGAAAAGCAAATTAGAAAATTGATGCAACCTTCCTAAAAGCAATTTTCAAAAGTAAAAATAGACAGATGATAGATAGATAAAAGTAAAATGGAAAAAGGTGAAAAAGAACAGACATCTGTGACAAGGGTCCTGAGTCCAACTCTGGGACCCTGTGGAAGGCTTCTTGGAGAGGATGTGACTGCACCTGGGTTTTGAAGCATCAACCAGGTGAAGAAAGTTGGGACAGCTCCAGCAGAGGCATCTGTGTTTCTATCTAAAAGCAGTTTCATGTTGCTAGAGAAAGTGAAAAGCAATGACAGGAGATAAAGCTGAAGAACATAGGAATGTGGGCAACAAAATATGCTGGAGAAAGAAAGAAAATGTTTCCACATATAAGTGATACTGTATGGCATTTGTATTTCTCTTTCTGACTTACTTTACTTAGTATGAGAATCTCTGGTTGCATCCATGTTGCTGCAAATGGCATTATTTCATTCTTTTTAATGCCTGAGTAGTATTCCATTGTGTGTGTATATATATGTGTGTGTGTGATATATATATATATCACATGTTCTTAATCCATTCATCTGTCAGTGAATATTAAGGTTGTTTCCATGTTTTGGCTATTAGGAATAGGGCTGCAGTGAATGTTGGGGTACATGTATCTTTTTGAATAAAAGTTTTGTCTGGACATATGCCTAGGAATGGGATTGCTAGATCATATGGTAGCTCTATATTTAGTTTTCTGAGGAACCTCAGTACAGTTTTCCATGGTGGTTGTACCAATTTACATTCCCACCAACAGTGTAGGAGGGTTCCTTTTTCTCCACACCCTCTCCAGCATTTATTATTCATATACTTGATAATGATGGCCATTCTGACTGGTGTGAGGTGATACCTCATGATGAACCTGTCTGCAAAACAGAAACAGAGCCACAGACATGGAGAGGAGACTTGTTGTTGCCAAGGGGGAAGGAGGAGGAAGTGGGATGGACAGGGAGTTTGGGATTGGTAGATGCAAATTACTACATTTAGAATGGATAAGCTACTGTACAGCACAGGGAACTATATCCAGTCTCTTGGGATAGAACATGATGGAAGATAGTATGAGAAAAAGAATGTATATATATGTATGACTGGGTCATGATGCTCTCCAGTAGAAATTGACACAATACTGCAAGTCAACTATACTTTAGTAAAAACAAAATACAACTTTAAAAGAAAATGTTTCCAAAGACCAATGAGAACTTGCACATTCTACATCATGTTTAACAGAAATGCAAAGGAAACAAACTGGTCTTCATGAAGGAGAGAGGAAGTGATCTTCCTTCTAAGATGAGTTGCATAAAACAGATTTTTGGAGATAGCTATGATATGAATGATCATTGCTTCTTCAAGCCAAGAAATACTTCAAATAAGTAACTGGACTTCCAGGCTGGACTCCCACTTTGAGAAGGAAACTGCCCTTAAACAAGATTGATGGTCAGATTATTCCATAAGTGATAGAAAATAATGTCAAGGGGGGAGAAAAAATGAATAAAGACAGGCATGAGAAGAATAACGAAGGGGCATTAGTGGGTGGTTTATGATGCATGGCATTTTTTTAATGTTAAGCTTTCCCAGGTGTGTTGTATAAGTCACAGAACAAGGCAATGGGTGGAAGTTTTATTTTCTTGTGTGAACAATGAATGCCCATGAACTAAATAAAAATATAGGGGCTTGGTAACACGGGGAGTTGATTACCAGGGTGTAAAATTGATCGTAAGAACTATATCCCATCATGTACCAACAAAACAACCAGCACCATTTATGTTTGTTTGCTACCTTGAAGATGATCAAGTGTTTTCCTAATGCATTAGTCATACAATTTTATCTCTGCTCTGGGAAGTAGAAATTACAGCATCCCATTTTACAGATGGAAAACGAGATGGAGGAAACTAGTTCAAGTAATTTCAGCCAGGAGGGAACCAAACTGGAATTCAGACTTGGGTCCTCTGACTCTAAACTGAGTTCATTTCGTGTGTATAACACTTCCCGCCAAAGCCCCCTTCTAGCAAACATTTTCTAAAGAAGGTTAATCAGAACTCCTTCTTCCCCCTCATCCCCAAAGCACATTTAACCATCAACCCTGATAAAAAAAAAAAAAAAATCTCTTCAGCCCAGATGAAGTTTACAGATTGGGAGTAGGCTGAATTCCAGTGACTAGGTTTTCTACTGCTCTCCAGCTAACTTAACCTAAAGAAATGGCCTGTTGTCTCAGAAGAAGAAAAGTGTGATTAAAAAGTCCTCTCGTGGGCAGCCTTAGTACCATCGACTCTTGCCTTTAGGTGAGTGAGATCCTTGGAGAAGGAAAGCAGCCTCTTAAAACGGGAGGAGAATGGGGTAAATTCAGCCGCCCAACTTTTGTTTGCAAAGTTCTTGCTGTTGCAAGCCATTTTTTTTCTTTCATTTTTAAACGTTTGATTTTGAAATCATTATAGATTCACTGGAAGGTGCAAAAACAGTACAGAGAATTCCATGTACCTTTCCCCAGCTACCATGTTTCCTGTGGTAACATCTAATAAATTCATAGCACAATATCATTGCAGGGCATTTAAAGAATTTTATTTCTAGAGTTCCCAAAGACCCTGCCATGGTGTCCATGAGGATGCGAGTTCAATCCCTGGCCTCGATCAGTGGGTTAAGGATCCGGCATTGACATGGCTGTGGTGTAGGCTGGCAGCTGCAGTTCTAATTCAACCCCTAGCCTGGGAACTTCCCATATGCTGCAGGTGTGGCCCTAAAAATAAAAAACATTTTTTCCCTGAATTAGTTTCCAAAACCAAAACAAAACAAACAAGCAAATATTAGCAACAAAACTAGACGATCTAACATAAAAGCTAGAGTTCTGGTCTTTCTTGGAAACTTGGAAGATCTGGGAATGAGCTCCTGCTGGGCACTCTTGATGGCTCCTAATGACTGCCCCTTGTCCACAGGCAAGCGCCCTCTAGGTCTCCAGTAAAGGGGCTTAAACTCTGTCCCTGATCCCCAGCACAGTAGGAAGCTTGACAGATCAAATCCAATGACCGACAGCTCTCCCCTACGGCCACGAAGAGGAGAGGAGCACTGCTGCGGAAAGCGAAGGCTTTCAGGGGGTGCGGTGCCATAGGAATGGGAAGTAGAGGAGGTAGAAAGGGGAGGAGTTTCCTTCTAAGCAAAGGGAGCCCCAAGGGTCTACAATGAACTCCTACACATATAACATTCACTATTAAGACACCATCTGCAAGTTCACAGATCCTGTGCGGTCATCTGAGGGCATACGAGGAAGATGGAGAATTTACCAGGTCTGTCTTCCTCCAGCCAGTGTAGGAAGACCAAGACCCTCCCAGAACACACAGCCTCCTCCGTGGTGCCTGCCCAAGCTTCAGCTTAGCCCCGTAATAGCATTTCATCTAATCATAGCCCCAGCTACCCATGCTGGTAAATCGCTGAGATCACTGCCCCTCTAATGGAAAGTTTGGAAGGTCAAAAGAAGCAGAGTTGGCTCCCAACTGGGCTTTTGAGAGCTGACCTTTTATTTTCTCCATGGCTCTGCAGCAGAAGCAAGTTTCCCAAGAAGGTCCCTGTAATTGGGTTTAACACGAGGGCTGCAGCCGAGGCGCTTAGGAAGGTGGAGATTCAGGCTCACAGGCAAGGCATTAAAAATTTGAGCGCCCAGGGGTCTGGTCTCTTGCCTTCAGTTTCAAACATTCTTTTTATTAAGACATGGCAAATCCTTCCTCTGAGCCCCCACATTCCAAGCTTGTCACCCCTGAGAGGTTTTCCAGGGTAGATGATTCTAGAATCCCTTCAAGTAACCTTTTAAGTGTTTACTTCATCAAATAAAAATGTCGCAAGCATGGTGCCTCCATTTCCCTGGTTCTCTTTTGAAGTCAGCTTCTTGAGTTTTCTCATTAGCCGAGATGGAGGCGATGGCGGGACCCTCATTGTGCAAAGGAATGAAGACAGTAATTAAGTTGCCGTGTCATCCTTTCCTCTCTGAACTAACTAATCCCAATTATTTTTAACCTTTTCTCGGGGGCTCTTTTTTTCTGACCTTCTAATGAATTCTCCCTGCTTACCCCTGGTCCTTCTCCAGAGGGTACCTATGCCTCACAGTTTGCCAGGGCTTTTCAGTAGTAATAATGAAATGATTACTATTTTCTCCTTAGTTGTAATAGCAGACTCCCATTTTTGAGAAATATTTCACAATGGTATGCCTAATTTTCCACTACGTTCCTGCAATGACATTCCTCCTAAACACATCAGCTAGACTTTCTCTTTTTTTGCAGCCAAATGTGTTATCTACAACATAAAATGATTATTGAAGATATTTTCAAATAGTTCTGAGGCCTCCAGGGTGTTTTAAGAGTGTGCTACATACTGGAACAGATAGAAAACACATAGAAGTTGTTTGGTCCTTGTGAAGATAAGCACCACAGTGATGAGCAAGGGAAACGGATGTGCCTTTGAGGACCTACATGTGCCCGACTCATACATAATTGATCAATACGTAATCTCTTAATCCCCCTGGAATCCCTGCGGAATGGATGATGTCATTGCTACTTTCCAGAGGAACGAACTAAGGTTCAGCGAATTTAAATGGCTTGCACAAGTTCTCAAAGTGAATTAAGCAGTAGAAAAATGTTATAAACCCTGACTTGTCTTGCCTGAAAGCCATACATGGGATTTTCAGGGCTTGATGGCTTTTGCTTTATTCAGGTTAATGACCTTGGGGGCTTTCCTCAACAAGTCAAGGGTCATCTTGAAAACAAAGCTGGTATCAGTCACTGTTACATGTAACAAATATTGTTATCTCCAAGAAGCCTTACAGGAGAGAGATTAAAACCAATCAGGATCTTCCCACTGGAATCGTGTGGTCCTAGTCCTCATGGTTTCAGAGGCAGAGCAGAATGGAGGACAAAGGCAATGGTCCCTGAGACCAGGATGCTTTCCTCGCAGCTTCTCCGCTTCAAAGAAGGGCAGCCTTGGGGAAAGTGTGTCACCTCTGTCCATTTTCTCAACTGTATGACAGGAAGATGGGTAGCATTTACCTCATGGCACTGTCAGGCGTCTTCATGTGTTTCAAGCGCACAGAATTGAGCCTGAAAGCGATTAAGCGCTGTGTAATTAGTAACCATTACTATCACAGAAATCGCTTCTCCCCAGAGGTAGCAGCTTTTAATGTCCATCCTTCCTGGAGTCCTATTGCCTTTCTGGTAACCATGGCAAACGGCCCCTCTGGATGTTTCCATGACATTTTTCCCCTTAAGCAAAAACTTGAAAATCTCTTTTGAAAACCAAGGCTATTTCATTCTTCCAGGCCAAAAGGAATCTAAATTTCCATCAGAGCTGTAAAATGCTTTACACAAGAATATGGGGGATTAGACAGGATGTCCTAAAGCAATTAACTACACGCTTGGATGAGACAAAAATAAAATCTATCTGAAATATAAGGTCATTTTGTTTTAAGGTAAATGTGGTGGCTTTGGCAGCAATAGGAAATGGAAGGAATTCTAAAGTGTCTCCTTGCTTACCTGAGTAGTCTATCCCTTTCTGTTTTCTTAAATATAAAATCAATATGGAAGTATAGCAAAATAGAAGGGCAAGGATACAAATCTTAAGTGGACGTTTCCAAAGGGAGCACACATGGGGTGTAACTAGCATTCAGATAGGGGACAGAACATGGCCAGAACCTCTTCCACCTTATTTCATGATTTTTTTCTTCATACCCACAGCTCTAATGAGGAATGACCATACTCCAGTATTTAAAAATAAACCATTTTGCTTGAACTATCAGAAGCTATGGGACGAACTAATTTTCGTTCGCAGATTTAGGCCAAGGTTGAGTCCACCAGAAATAATTTTTCAAAGGGTCTGGATAGTTTGTGTACTAGTCGCTCTTTGAAAACTACCTTTTCCCAGTTTATATGCTACTGAACATCAAATTGTTTAAAAAAAAAAAAATCCCATTGGGCTAAACGTCATTTTTCACCTTGCTGGGCTCAAATCATGCAGTTTTCTGCCCTTTCTCATGACATTGTTTCCATCATTTGCCCAGATTTTTTTTGTGTATGTGTGTGTAATTTAACTGTTGTTTATGTTTATCTTCTCTTTATTCCTCTAGGGAGAGTTCTTACTGAACCTCTTGAAGTCTTTGCACTTTTTTTTTTTTTTTTGGTCTTTTTAGGGCCGCACTTGCAGCACCTGGAAGTTCCCAGGCTAGGGGTCCAATCGGAGCTGTAGCTGCCAGACTACACCACAGCCACAATAATATGGGATCCAAGCTGCATCTGCGACCTATACCACAGCTCACAGCAATACGGACCCTTAACCCACTGAGTGGGGCCAGGGATCGAACCTGTGTCCTCATGTATACTAGTCCGCTTCATTACCACTGAGCCAAGCCTCTTTGCACTTCTGAGTACTCATGCAGTTATCACTATATTTACTGAAGAAATGATTCCAAGAACTGCAGCATCTATTCTTTCTAGCAATACATATTGTTAAAGTAATAGAAGTTTTCCTACACAAAACAAGTGAAAACACCTTGGTACATTATTTGAAAGGTGGTTATTTTCACCAATTAGCTCAAGTAACTGGGAAAGAAAATTATGTTGAAGAACAGATTACCCACCAGGCTGAAATCTTGTCACTCCAACACATTTGCAGTGTTAGTGCATTTTTCACTGTAAAGAGGTATTATTAATGAAGCCTAAAGGCATTCTCTGTTCACAGTATATTCTTAGAAGTACCCATCTCTCTCTAATCCAAGGAGACTCCAACTACTTTGTAATAAAAAGACGGGCTAATAGGCTATTCACTGTTATTGAGTTACTTAAAGTTCTGCTAAAAACCTGGAAGACCAGTCCCCATCAATTAATTAATTAATTAGTTCATTAATTCTTCATTCCAACCAGAATCATTGAGTACCTATTGTGTACCAGGCATAGCTTATCTAACACAGAAATATCACCAAGCTGACAAAATCAGGCAATAAATGGTCTAGAACCAAACCACACACAGTCCACATAGTCTGACTTGTCCTGGGATACATACGAGGGTAATTCAGGTGGGCAAATCCTCTAAGCTGTGGTCAAACGCTACCTCCTCTGTGATTCTATTCATCTGTTCCCCAGCGTTTTTACCCAATACCTCCATTTTCACTTCTCTCCCCTTGTGTATGTTCCTGTTCCCTTTGGAGGCAGTGAAACTCAATGGTTAGAATATGAATTTTAGAGTCAGAGTGAGAGTTGCCTCCTGGCTTTAGCCCTAACTCGCTCTGTGACCTCTGATGTAGGCATTCACCTCTCAGTTTCTTCACTGGGGAAACAGGGATATAAAATATTGCCACAAGATATAATCAAGGCAGTGTGTCATGCACACTGGAACGACAGCGATTCTAACTAACTTTTAGAGCACTAACTGAATTTTTTGTGAGTACTTTAGGTGTATTAGTAACCTCTCAGCATAGGCATGTTGGGTTATTTCAGATGAGAAGCTGAGATAGAGAGAGGTTCAGGAACTCTGACAATGTGACACAGTGAGTTAAGTGGTGGATCAGGGTTTTGAATTGAAGTGTATTGCCTCCAGCCCTCGTGGTCTTATTCCTCTGCTCTATTGACGTTTTTGAGAAAAATATGATAGGTATTAATACATGGTAGCTATTATTATCCTTATCACAAACACAACTTTAATCGTCTTTTTTTGCCACCAGGTTAATAACATCCTGAAACAAAAACCATGTCGTATTCATTCATCTGTCTTTCTAGTTTTCTTCTTTGCACATAGGAGGTCCACAACATTTGTTGAGTTGAAATGCCTTTCCTAAAAATGAAACAGTGAAAGAGATAACAAACAAATACACATCTAAGGGATACACTATGTTAAATTGTAATTCTATCCATTTTTTGAATAAATGTTTTTCTGTGATCCTAGAGACTAATGCAGAAATGCAAATTTTTGAACATTTTAGAATGTCACCCTCCGCTTTGACCATTTCACAGCTCATCAGCTTCCAGTTGTTTTCTTCTTCTCTCAATCCTTCATTATAAGCCATTTTTAGAAAACAATTCTCACCTTCCAGTCCAGATTTTCAGCTCCTGTTTTTTGTTTTTTGGGGGGTTTTTTGTTTGTTTTTGTTTGTTTGTTTGTTTAGCCTCGCAAATAGTCATCTACCCACTGGCCCAGGAGAACAGCATCTTTTGCTAAGAGGTTTAAAGAGAATGCAAATGTCCTACATCTTCCTAACTTAGAAATACAGAAAAGTTTTTTCAACTGGTTGTGCAGCTTTTTGTCTTTCAGGGACTGTAGGAAAGAAATTCACAGCATGAGACTTTACAAGCCTGGGTACAACCTAAAGAAAAGTTACTTTAACTTTGCTCTTGGAATTGAGTACATATTTCCTTGCAAGTCTGAATTTCTTAACAGGTATTTGACAGTGAACTCACTGTTGGAACACAGGCAGCTGAGTCAGTCCAAAACCAGTTGTTGAAGCCAGTTGACTCTCAGATTGACCAATCAGTGGGAAAAAGCATGCCTACTACAAAAGGGGCTGTTAGGCATGGTGTTGGAAAACAAAACAAGCAACAGAAAAGCTGAACCAAATATATTTTTGGGTTTTTTTGTGTGTTTGTTTGTTTATCCTTTCTTGCTTCAAGCTGTTGTTTTGTTGCTGGATATTCAGCCTGACAAGGTCTTGGTAAAAATAAGTTTGATTCTACAAAATATAAGCAAGAAGTCACCACCTCTTCAAGTTGGGTGGAAGTTTATAGGTGATCAACATCTAACCCCTCCCCTAAATCAGAAATCTCTTCTGGCCATTTCGGTTCTTTTCTCCCCCTTGACATCTTCTGAGTATCTGCTCAGTTCTAAGCATTAAGTGAGCAATTGAGTTCTTGTCCCAAAGAAGTTCACCACATAGATGCTGAAAGAGTCAGGCTAACAGGTAATGACTGTAGAATCTTGGGGAGGTCAAGTTCAGGTAGCTGAATTCAGGCTGGACTATGAAGGTGATCTCAGGTTTTCTCAGGTAGGGACAACTGAGATGGGTCGTGATGGATGTGTAGGAGTTTTCCCTTTACTAGCAGCAGCAGTTTCCCAAACCACCTCTGCTCAACCATTTCTCATAGGGAGAAGCTCCCTCCTTCTCCTGTAGTTAGCCGTGTGGGTACAGCTGTTGGAAAATTTCTTGAGCCTAAATACACCTTCCTATGACATCTTTCTTATCTCTAGTTCTCTCTTTTGGCAAAACTTTTCTTTTTACATGGTCCCATCAGACATTTGAGGACAGTCCTTATGCCCCCTGTAACTCCCTCTTATCAAAATAAACATCTTATGATCACTCCTTATATAACTTAATATCAAGTTCCTTCATCTTTTTCATCTCTCTTTGCTGATAAAAATAAAATTAAATATTTATCGAGTCCTTTTCAAGGCCTTACTAAGTACTTTTCATTTATTAACTCCATCCTCACCACAGATCCTTTGCAAGACTATTTTTACCTCTTTTACAAATGAGAAACTGAAGACTCAGAAAAGTTACCTGCCCAAAGGAATACACCAGAGCCCTAGCTTTCAGCAGTGGATAATAGTGTCTCCTAGATTCACACGTATTTCATTAAAATGATCAGAGACAAAGGCTTGAGATACCCTTTTCTCCCTTTTAGCTGAGGAAAAGCCTTATATCGATGGAGTAGGATGCACTGGAACCACCTAGGCAAAAAGGCAAAGCCCCTGGCCATAACTGTACTTGGCTTGGCACCCCACATTCTGAATGGGTAGGACAGTGTTTCTGTTCGAAGACATGTAGGGTCACTGTCACAAGTACATGGACTCCTTTGTCAAAATTGTGAGGACAAGTCCCAGTTGCATTTGTGTCTGATGAAAACAGTGCATCCTGTTGTAAGTCTCCAACCACCTCTATGAATCTCAGACTCTGAGACCATGGGACTCCTCAAGACTCATGCCTACATCCCTGTCTTCCTATCTTTTTGTGTTTTCATGTATTTCTTTACCTTCTGCCCTTCATTCTAGAAAATCGAAGTGACTGACCATTTACATATTTTATGACATATCCTACCATGGACCATGGGTGAGTAGTACCCACCCCAGGGGACTTTTGGCAATGTCTAGAGAGGTTTGGGGTAGTCACAGCTGAGGGTGTGGGATGTGAGTGGGTGCTACTGACATCTAGTGAGGGGAGGCCAGGGCTGCTGTTAAACATGCTGCAATGTCCAGGACAGCCCCAGAGAGCAGAGGAGGATCCTGCCTCAAATAGCAATAGTGTGAGGCTGAGAAACCCTATGTTCACTCACTCATCTCTCATTCTTCATTTCCTTTTCCTCTTCCCTTTACTTTCTTCCATTCTTCCATTCTGTTTTCCTTTTCCCACTTTGCCTTTCTCCCTTTCCTCTCTAGTCCTCTTCTCTGTTCAACTTGCTTCCCCTGTCAGTGACAGATAAAGTCAAACACAGCTTTTCTTCATGGAACAGAGTTTACATCTCAAAACCCAAATGGTAACAGGTACCAGAGATAAACAACATGGTGGCATTTAGGATGCCAGGACTTGTTAAAGAGGGTGCCGTACAAATGCTGCTGCTTCTAAGCTTTACACTTGCTGGGGTTTGCAAATTATCAGATTACCAAAAGGCAGCAGCAGTAGTCTTGGTCTTTGGAAGATAAGAATCCAGTTACCTGGAAAGACTCAACATCCCCCACTTCCAAGTGTTGTCTCCTGTACTGATCAGACACCTTAAAGGATGATCACTAGATGATTCAGGACTGTAGTTGTCTGCTAGGGCTGCCATAACAAAGTCCCACGAACTGGGTGGCTTATACAACAGAAATTTATTTTCTCACAGTTCTAGAAGCTGGATGCCTGAGATCAAAGTGGCTAACATCACTTTTCTTCTGTGCTTTTCTCTGTATCTTTCTTGAATTTTTTATTTTTTCCAGATTTGTTGAGGCATACTTAAATGAAAATTGTATATATGTACGGCATACAATGTGATGTTTTGATATATTTTTGCACTGTGAGATATTACCCCAATCAAGCCATCCCCTCTTCTTTTAAGGACATCAGTCATTGGATTGGGGCCCACCCTAATGACCTCATTTAACCTTCATTATCTCCAAATATAGTTGTGTTCTGAGATCCTGGGCTTAAACTTATGAATTTGGGTGGAGAAGACAAAATTCAGTCCCTGACAAGGTCACTGCAACTCATGTTTATGCCTTGCTCAATTGCAGATTATATGTTAATATCCCCTTCATCTGCAAAGTATCTTAATTCATAAATAAGAAAAACACACTCGATTAGTCACCACCTCAATTATAACTCTAAAAAAACTGCAAAATACCTTTGAAATAGGTCCCAGTATGGGTCAAGTTGTGCTCTCAGCCCCCCCAAATTCGTATGTTGAAGTCCTAACCTTAGTATCTCAGAAGGTGACCTTATTTGGAAATAGAGACTTTCCAGATGAAATTGGTTAAGCTGATACAGGAGTAAAGTGGCCCCCAATATGACCGGTGTCCTCAGAAAAATAAATGAAACTTGGACATAGAGACAGACACGCACAGAGGGAAGATGATGTGGAAACACACAGGGAAATAGCATGTGAAGATGAAAGTGGCAATTTGGATTTTGCCGCAGAAGCCAAGAATGCCAAAGATTACCAGCAAACCACCACAAGCTAGGAGAAAGGCACAGAACAGACTCCTCCCCTGCACCCCCCCTGCCCCCGCCCCATTATAGCCCTGAGAAAGAACTCACTGCTGACACCCTGATCTCAAACTTCCAGCCTCCAGAACTGTAACAAAATGCATTTCTGTTGTTTAAGCAACCCAGTTTGTTGTACTTTTTGAAAGCAGCCCTAACAAACTAATACGGATCCTCTCTGTTTGCCCAGTAAAAATTATTGGACAGAAACCTCAATTGAGTAATGTTGGGAAACCAGAAAGGGAAACCAGAAAGGGGAGCTTTTGTGTCCTGCCATGACAGCACATGAGCTTTTGTGTCCTGCCATGACAGCAAAAGTATGACTTTTCTTTCCTGAAAGACTCAGCCAATAAAAAGCCACAAACTCTTTGTTTACTCTAGCCCTCCTGACTTCCCTTTCCCCTCTATAAAAGAGCTCTCCTTCCCTTACTGGGTAGGGATGTCCATGTGGCTTGCCATGACTGCAGACCCCCAAGTTACAATTCTTTGCTGATCCTGAATAAACTCATCTTTGCTGAAGAAATCCTTGGCAGTGTATTTGTTTCAGGTCAACAGCCCAGAACTACAGCTGAAATTGAGGTCTTCATCATTTCTCACCTAGTCTATTGCAATCAGCTTTAGGGAAGCTAAAGACTCACACCACAAGACTCACACCCTCTCCTTCTATTCATTCACCACCCACCTGCCTGGTGACCTTTCTATAATTCAAGGGTAACCTTGTAAGAAATCTTCATCGTGATCCTTAGAACATGTGCCAAGAGTATCAGCCCAACATATAGGTACAAAGTCCTCCATTAATAAAACTACGTCTCTTCCTGGAGCATTATCTGTCTGGTTTTTAGATCTCCTAAGTTTCTTCTTAGGGGTCAGAACTCACTTGGGCGTGAAATGGAAAGGATGACCTCTGGGAAGCTGTCCACGAGAAATGGCTGTGTCTGTCTTTGGAATTGGAGATCACCAGGGTCTCCCAAGCAGACATCTCTCTCCTCTCAAAGTGTGTGTATTTTGAGATAAGAAACCCCCCATTGTTTTGAGCTCTTGGTCAGTGTACTTGACAGTCCAGCCTATGTCATCTCCTTGGTGGTCCATCCAACAGGAGGCCCACTGATAGAATCCAGCCAATGGTGTAGCTCAGTCATAAAATTGTTTTATGGCTAAATTTCTATCTTTTTCTCCTCCCTTCCTGGCTGGTGAGTCCAAGTACAAATAATCAGCTTTGTTGTGCTGGGTTAGGAGGATGCTCTCCCATAGAAAATTACCCATAGCAAATGAAAACAACTCCATATGGCAGCCCATTCCCTGCAAGACTAGTCAAACCTTGACCACACAGTGTGCGCTAGCATTTCATCTTTCTTGTTGTCTTGGCTCTTTGCCAGTCTGTGGTGTTCTGTGTCCTCAGTGACAAATTCAACCCAGAAATTTCCCTTTATCCCTAGGTTTCTGGTAGTTCTTTCTGTTTTGTCCTCAGGGCAGACTCTAAACCTCAAACACACTTCTTCTCCTGGAGATTATTTAAAATCCAATAAATATTTATTAAACACCTACCATGTGATGTGCCAAGTATTCTATAGCACTACAGAAACACTATACTTCTATAAAAGATGAGGTTTTTGACTCATTATTGCGTGGGTTTGTACCTTCAATTTTTTTTTCTAGTTGTGATTCTGCGTTGTTCTAGAATTATATCCTGAGAGCTAGGAGAACAAAACCTGTCATCTTTCACCAGTCTGCTTTTTCCCATATCCTGCTGCCTCTCTGTTTATCTCCTCTCAAGGACCCCCTCATGCTCAGTCCACACCACATCCAATATCCTGACTTATCCTGTGCACTGCCATCTCTCTGCATTTATTTCCCTCTACCCTGTTCCTGCATTGCCACTGCCAGTCTTTCAAGATCCAACTCAAGCCACATCTCCTCCATGAGGCTTTGTCTATGCTTTTTTAGTTTTCCCACCTTCCAGTTAGAATGATTCATCCTTTAGAATGCTTTGAGTTTTGTTTTTCATTTAAACTGCAATTGCCTCTTAATCTACTTTGTATCACAGTAACCTGTTTACACTTGTTCTTTTTATTGACGTAAAGCTGACATGCAATATTATATGTTACAGATTAACTTTATAGTGATTCACACTTTTTAAAGGTTAAATTCCATTTATAGTTATTATAAAATATTGGCTATATCCCCCCCATTGTACAATATTTCCTTATAGCTCATGTTATGTGTGATAGTTTGTAACTCTTAATCCCCTACCCCTATATTGCTCTTCCCCTCTTCCTTCTCCCTGCTGGTAACTGCTAGTTTGTTCTCTTTATCTGTGGGTCTGCTTCTTTTTGTTACATTTCTTTTTCAGATAGGGAAGAGTGGCTTTATCTAACTATAGAACCCTGGATAGGCTCCTTAGCTTCTCTTTCCTCTTTTGTAAAAGGTAGGATAATAATAGCACTTGCCTTACAGCAAATAATTAATTTCTTTCCTTGTACCATGTGACTCTGATTGATGAGTTTGTACTAAAGGGACATGTGACATTTCTAGGCTTGAGCATTGAATTGGCAAAGTGAGATGCTCCAGAACTCCCTTTCCCTCTGTAAGGTTGACCGGCGATGTTCCACATAGTTCCTGCTCTGCTGCCTGGTCTCACAGTAGCAGGATCTCCAGCTGACTATGATAGATGTACAGCCAGAGCAGGAAATAAACCTCTTTTTATAGCCTCCGAGGTTTGGGGCTTGCCTGTTACTATGGCATGGCCTAGACTGTCCAGACTGATGCAGAGGTTTATTATGAGAGTTAAATACCATCATCTAAGAAGAATGCGTGATGATACTGGGCAGTCAGGAAGTGGCCAGTCCTTGTTACCACCATCCATAAAACACACGGTGCTGCAGAGATGATGTCAATCCTAAATTATCTATGCACAGCCATTCCCATGTCAGTGCTATAGTTTGATGTGGTCCGAAAGAGCAACAAGTAAAGAAACATGATTAAGTTAGCTCTGTGTCACATGCTTCCTCCTAACATATTGTTCTATCTGAAACTAAACCCTTCAGCCTGTCTTGAACTCATAGAACATCCACAGAAGTATTTTCTTAAGAGGGCTTGGTCTTAATGTCAAGAATCTCTGGGTGCCCTTTAAAAGAGGGGCTATTTCCTTCTACTGCCTTGGAGGCAGAGGAAATGTACACAGAGAGTGTGTCCCTGGAGGTCCTGGTCTCCCAGATGCAGAGGCTTCTTGGCGAGGAGGCTAGGGGCATGGTTTTGGAGTCAAAACCATTCGAAATTGACTCCACGACTTTCTGGCTCTGTGCACCTAAGGGAACTGATGAACCTCTTGACAGTTTCCTTTGCATAAAATGGAAGGAGCAATAGTGCCTATCTCATAGAATTGTTGTGAGAATTAAATGAGATAACACATATAAAACATCTGGCATGGTTCCTGGTGTGGTGTAAGCTCCCAATAAATGGTAGCTATTATTATTACAGCAAGTTGCAGCTCAAACTATGTTTTCTGCCAAATATGCTACAGAACCCAATGAACTGTGAAGTTATTATAACAGGAAGGAAAAAGAAAGAAATCAGGGACCTTGATGCTGGCATGGGAAAGGGGAGCTAAGACTTCTGTTGTCTAATTCCTACTCATTAACTTCCCTTTATAGAGTGGCTGTAGGGTGGGGAGCACAGGTAACCTGACCTTGAACCCTGCCTAAGAACTCCAGCCATATCTACAGAATCAGCAAAACAATAAAAACAACTCTAATTTCTAATGCTTTCCTGGTCTTTGGCTTGTTTAAGAATTCCTCTCTGGGCAGAAACAGATGAGTAAATAAAGAACAACAACTCTCAAACTGATTTTTCCAAAGTAATGTTAATCCAGAATGGAAATCAGGATGATGGGAAGCAATAACTGTTTTTCACATTAATGTACATGAATGGTTCTCTGTGAAAGGAGAGTTTCTATGGATGTTATAAAGTTTGACTTTCCTCTGGTGGCCTGGAACAGGAATTTCCTTCACCCTTGAGGGATAAAGAACAGAGTCATCCTATCTTGGTCAACGGAATTCCTGGAGTTACACAGAATGGGGTGTGTGGTGGGCACAGTTCTACGGTAGCCCCCCAAATTCTTGACCCCCCCATATGTGCTTTATATAATCTTCTCCCCTTGAAAGTGAGTGGGACCAGTGACTATGACTGGTTACAACTCCCTTGACTAGTTTACTAATCATCTGACTTCAGGTTAATCAAATGGGACACCATCTAGGTGGGCCTGCCCTCATCAGGTGAGCCCTGAAATGGGACAGGGCTCTTCCCATAAAAAGAGTCAAAGAAGAAGAAGGATTCAAAGTGAACCTTGCTGGTTTAAAGATGGGGGACATGGAAGGAAAACCAAAATGGAATCAGCATTGCTAAGAGTGTTCTCTAAAGAGGAGCCAGAAGGCCATTGAGGAAGTGTGACTTATGCAGGTCTCAGGCCAGTGGAATCTGGCCCTTTGACCATTTGTTGTTTCAATGCAGGCATCTGTAACATCTGCCCAGTGTTCCAGAAACTCAGGATACGCATCGGGCCCTTATCCTAAATAATTAAATAGCTTGTGATGACCTAGCCTTTAAGGACAAATACTTCCTTTTTTGTATCAGAGTCAGTCATAATTCTTGCCAGACAGTGTATCCCTGGCCCATAATTCTTGGGCGGGATCAAATCTGAGCCACTGCTGCAACCTAAATCACAGCTGTAGCAACACCGTATCCTTAACCCAGGGATTGAACCCATGCTTCAACCCAGAGATTGACTCAAGCAGCCACAGAGATAACACTGGATCCTTAACCCACTGCACCAAAGGGACTTGGTGGCTTTTGGCTTCATTAGCCCCTGACCCCTTCTTTTCCCCCAGAACACTCTCTAAGTTTTACTGGAATTTTTATCTCCTGAATTGCAATTCAGACACAAAATAAAACTCTTTGCTCCTTGCAGAACAATCTTGATACCAATCATTACTTGACAGGAGGCAGACATGAGGAGGGATGCAGACACCCTCTTGGAGCCGAGAGCAGCCCTCAGTTGAAAGACAACAAGCAAGCAGGGCCCTCAGCCCCCAGATGAATAGGCTTGAATTCAGCCAATAACCTGAATGACCTTGGAAGTGACCTCATTCCCAGAGCCTCCAGGACAGAACTGGGCCCAGATAACACCATCGTTTCAGCCTCATAAGACTGTGAGCAGGGGACTCAGCCACCCTGTGCCTGGTCTTTGTTATCACCTCCTAAATTTGTGGTAATCTGTTATGTAGACCCAACCCAGAGGAAATGCATTATTTTATTTGCTTAGTAAATGAAAGACTGATCCCATAAAGCTGAAGAACTTAAGGTTGATTTGGGTAAATGATGAGTTTCACTTGGAGGTATTGAAAACAGCACCAGAGGATGTAAAAAAAAAATTAACTATGAGTATCTTTGAGGGGTAGGGTAGAATATAAGGTGTTCTTTCTTCTTTTTGATTTTTCCCTTCATTGGAGCATGCCTCACTTTTATTTACTTTTATTTATTTATTCATTTAGGGCTGTACCCTCAGCACATGGAAGTTCCCAGGCTAGGGGTCAATCAGGAGCTACAGCTGCCGGCCTACACCACAGCCACATCAGTGCGGGATCTGAGCTGAGTCTGCAACCTACATCACAGCTCATGGCAAAGCTGGATCCCAGACCCACTGAGCAAGGCCAGGGATCAAACCCACATCCTCATGGATACTAGTCAGATTCGTTCCCACTGTGCCACAACAGGAACTCCCATGTCTCACTTTTAGAATAAGACAAAAATAAAGAAAACTATTTCTAGGTAGACACAAGGCAAATGCCAGTGGCCAGAGACTGCAAAATCAATGGGCAGTCATTTTTGCCCTGCTCAGCAGCTCAAAGTCTTCCTTCTTCTCAGGCAAGCGTTTGGACACCTGACATCCCTGAGCATGTGGATACTCAGAGCAAGCCCTGTACATTACTGACTAATAAAACTTGAAGCTGACCCAGATCATCCCTCTCTTTTTGTAGGCAAGGGAACTGATTCTAAGAGAGACTAAATTATTTATCCAGGGCCATGCAAATGATTGGTGGTAGAGTTGAGCTAGGAATCCCAGCTCTCCCCCATTCCCACCCAGCCGTCTCTCCTCCTCACTCCAAAGTTGCCAAGGGAACATGCTGTTACAGAGCTGGGAGAAATCTTCAGTCTCATCTGAAGGAAGACCCTCATTACAGAGACAAGAACATAGAGACACAGCATTGGTGAAATGCTGTAACGAAGACCACTCGCCAGACAGTGGCGATGACAGAACCAGAATTCCAATGTCACTCTTGTCCCAGCTGTCTTCTCTTAGCCATTTCCAATGTAGTTTCCTCTAGTCTCTTTGAAAGTTGGTGGCATTGAGAATTTGGGGGTTTTTTTTTTTGAGAATTTTTTTTTTTTTAACATGACACTTACAGCAGAGAAAGAAATTTGCCACTTGCTTTCTTCTTTAGCCTGGGAGGGGAGCTACCCCTCCATGTGCCTCTGTGCTAGCTCCAGGGGAACACTGGTGGAATGCAAGAGTGCAACATCAAAGACCACATTTTACTAGGGGGAGGTTTTGGAGAGTGCTCTGTCTGTGGTCTTCCTTCTTTTCCTGTGGCCACATTGGGAAGGAAAACTGAGCAGCCCCAGCTCGGCTGGCTCTGCAAACTCTGTCCTATATGAGAGGACAGAGGGCGTGGAAAGGCCCCACATAGTGTTTGGGGACCAACCTAGGCGTTCCCTGTGCCTATCACCAAGCATTTAGCTTTTCCTCTGCATCCTGCTAATCCCACCTTTCTTTCAATGTTGTTACCAAATCAAGCTTGGGTCTGTTCACCTGTGCACAAGGAAGCCAATCTACTGACACTGGGTTCTGATGAAGGGAAGTGCAGCGTTTATTGCAGGGTGCCAAGCCAGGAGTCCAGGCAGCGCAGCTAATGCACAAAACACCTGCGCCATGGGTTTCAGCAGAGCCTTTGTTTTTTATTAGTATATTGTTGATTTACAGTGTTGTGTCAATTTCTGCTGCATAGCATAGTGACCCAGTTATACATACATACATTTTTTCTTATACCATCTTCCATCATGTTCTACCCCAAGAGATTGGATATGGTTCTCTGTGCTGTCCAGTAGGATCTCACTGCTTATCCAGTCTAAATATAATAGTTTGTATCTGCAAAGCATTTTTAAAAAAATCTTTTTAGGGCCAAAACCTGCAGCAAATGGAAGTTCCCAGGCTAGCGGTCGAATCGGAGCTGCAGCTGCCAGCCTACACCACAGCCACAGTAAAGCTGGATCCTTAACCCACTGAGTAGGGCCAGGAATCAAACCTGCATCTTCATGGATACTAGTTGGGTTCGTTACCACTGAGCCATGATGGGAACTCCTGCAAAGCATTTTTACAGGCCAGGTGAGGGAGGGGTGTCCCAGGATCGGCTTGTGCACATTCTCTGACTGGTTGATGGTGATGTCACAGGAGTTAACATTATACATCCTTAGGCTCCAGGAGGCCTGGGTTCTACATTCCTAATGGTCCTCAAGTAGTTAACGTCTTCCATTTGGTGGGGGTTTTAGCATCTGTAAAACAATTCAGGAAATGAACATCAAATACCCATCCAAGGGAGGTACTTCAGAGAGGAGCTAACACAGAGGATATGGGGGTGGGGTCTGTCCTGTGAGGCCCCAGAGGATTACTGAGTTCCTGGAAAGGATTTTCTCCAACTTGGGATTTATTTATGCAGATGCACCCAAGGCATCCCATGAAGTGGGAAACATGGCCAAGGAGAAGTTTTATGAGACTTCCAACAAGAGTTATATACAGTAGAATGGCCTGGAAGAAAGGGAAGAGAACAAATATTTGCTGACACCCCCTCCCAGTCACATGTTGTGCTAGGTGCTTTAACTTACAGCAAAATGATATAAATTAACATTTACTGAGTGTTTGCTGAGTTCCACCGAATGAACTTCACCGCTGGGTTCATGAGAGCCCCAGGATGGTATATCGGAATTACACGGAATGCAGCAAGTGCCTATTGTCGGTAATGACGCGGATTAGAAACGGCACTGTCTCCAGGACCTCCGGAGGCAGTGGACCCTCTGTTAGCTGGCACAGGGAAGGGGTGGAGAGCTCCAGCCAACTGCATATGCTTGTTGAAGGGAAAGGCTCATTTCCAAATGCTCTCTAGGTTTGCATTCATTTGTGCCAGTTTAATCAGGGTAGAAAACCATGATGAAATCAACTCTCTCTTTGCCTGGTGTGTGGGGAGAGAAGTTGGATCACTGCTTTTCCCCCTCAAGCAAATTTGAGCTGATGGGCTTGGAGTAGCCATCCTGGAATCTTCTCATGAAGTGGCATCGATGTCTGGGTGAGTGGATCCCATGGTGTTTATTGTTTGCAGAATCTCAGTTTCCAAACAAGGCTGTTGATCTTGTGCCCTGAGGCTCTAGAGGCTATGAGCTTGTGCTGGGGGCTCAGGGACACTTCACCACTTGGGTATTTCTTGGGGTGATGCTAATTTCTTGACACTTTCACTTTCTTCTTTCCCCCATTCCTCCCTCAAGCTCTCTGCTGCAGCCAGCCTGAGCTTTTTTTTGTTTCTCTAATGACACTCTCTCTCACCTTGATGCATTTGAAACAGCTGTTTCTTCTAGATGGAATGCATCTACCCTCCTTAGCCTCCCCCCTTCCATCTGTGCTAAGAACAAGATTCCGCCAGTCTCAGATGAAACGTCACTTCCTCAGGGAAGGCATTTCTGGCTCCTCCCGTCTCCTAAGATTAGGTTAGGTCCTATTACATCTTTCCTTCCCAAATCCAGGCATCTCTTTAGATTGGAAGCTCTAGGAGGGAAAGGTCACATCCACCTGTTCAGCTTTTTATCCCCCTTAACCAGCACTGTGCTAAGCATGCAGTGAGTCTAGAGTAAATATTTGCTGAGTGAACAACTTTTTTCTTCTTTTTTTGAAATTTTTAATATTTTCACTGAAATATAGTTGATCTGCAGTGTTGTACAGCAAAGTGATTCGGTTATATATATGTTGTCTTTGATTCTTTTCCATTATGTTGCAAGATATTGAGTATAGTTCCCTGTACTACACAGTTAGGTCCTTATTAGTTATCTGTTTCATATACAGTAGTGTGTAGGTGTTAATCTCAAACTCCTAATTTGTCCCTCCCTACCCTTTCCTCTTCAGTAACCAGAAGTTTGTTATTCACATCTGTGAGTCTATTTCTGTTTTGTAAATAAATTCATTTGTATCATTTTTTTAAAATTCCACATATTAATGACATCATATATCTGTCTTTCTCTATATGACTTATTTCACTTAGTATGATCATCTCTAGGTCCATCCATGTTGCTGCAAGTGGCCTTACTTCATCCTTTTTATGGCTGAGTAGTATTCCATTGTATAGATATCCCACATCTTCTTTATCCACTTATCTGCTGGTGGACATTTAGGTGGCTTCCATGTGTTGGCTATTGTAAATAGTGCTGCAGTGAACATAGAGGTGCATGTATCTTTGGAAGTATAATTTTCTCCAGATATATGTCCAGGAGTGGGATTGCTGGATCATAGGGTAACTCTATTTTTAGTTTTAAAAGGAACCTCCATACTGTTCTTCATAGCTTTTGTATCACATTCTTAACAACACTGGTAAGCTTAGCTTAGATCTCAGTAAACATTTACAGGATGAAATAGATTATCTAGAGCAGGGCTTATCAAGCTCTGGCTCATGTGCCAAATCCAGCTACCACTTGGTTTGATTGAAACTGGTTTTATTGGTTTTACTGAAACACAGTGATTTCCATTTGGTTATGGATTGTCTCTGGTGGGTCATGTGCCACAACAGCAAAGTTGAGTAATGGCAATAAAGAATGCATGGAACCACAAAACCAAAAATAATTACTCTCTGGCCAACTCCTAGTCTGGATTCTTTCCTTTCAAGTCCAAGAAGAGATATAAGTAAATGATCACTTCAAAATCACTTCTTTTCTTTTGATTTTTCAACCTTCTTTTATAACCATTAGTCCTCCAGTTAATCTTCAAACCCCAGAGTTCCATGCATTATACACTAAAAATGGCTAAGGTTTAAACATTTAAAATGTTTAGGAGAAAATAATTGTGTGTGTTGGGCCAGAAGTCATTAAAAAACATTTCTAGTTTTGAAATTTCTTCTATTCTCTGCTTCTTTTCTGCCTAATTAAATTTTACCAATGTCCGAAGCACGGATCAAATTTCCCTCTTCCAGGAGGCCCCACTGTTCCTTCCGGCTCTCAGAGTATCTTTTTTCTCTGTGGTTATTCCTATAAAACTTAATGTGTGAGCCATTTCTTTGGAGCTCCCTGGTGATAGCTCTTATATTGTCTTATGCCATTATTTAATGTATATTAATTTTATTTTCCCAGTTCGATGCTAAATCCCTGAGGGTGAGGTCATTAAGTACAAAGCTTGAACTAAAAATGTTATCAAATTGAATCTGTGTCTTCAAAATCCAGTTTGTGTAAATGGCTTACATAAGACTGCATATCTACATTTCACAAGTTTTGCTTCAGCTACTCACAAAGAATCACCAATTCTCCGTAGAGTGTCCCTTGGGTTGTCTCATTTGTGCTCATTACTCAGGCTGTTAGTTTGGCCACTGTGTAATACGCAATATGTCCTTTCTCTCCGGCTCTGCCCTTTGCTGTTTATTCTGCCCCTTGGGCTGGCTGGTGATCTCTCAGTGCGACCATGCCAAGCATACAGTCACCTGTGTTCCCAAGGCTAGATTACGACTTGCAGGACTTGAGAGGCTGCAGCCGTTTCATATGGCTATGAAGTGCAGAAAGTAAACAGAGTCACCTCACGCATGTGCTGCTTTGCACCCTGGACCACAGAGCATCTCTGCCTGGTCCCACATCAGCAAAGCTCCTGCAGCTTCTGCTCTTTGCATGAATCCAGGCACATGTCTCTGGGTCTCACTGAGGGATCCAGACAGACCCCTTATTATATGCTTTATTTCTTCTGTGATAATGAATCTCTGAAGATGTCTCATTCCCAAGAACCCCACTTTCTAGTATCTCTGCCCTTAAGTTGTGTCATCCCACAGTGAAATGAGGCTAGCCCCGTGCAATGAATAGAATGTTCCAGAAGTGACGCAGTGTGACTTCCAAAGCTAGATTCTAAGAGGCATCCATCTTTGTAGCCTCTTTCTTAGTCTCTCAGGTCTGGGGAAGTCTGCTATCCTGTAACTAGGCTGAGGATTCTGAGGCCACCATATTGTGAGGAAGCCCAGCCTGGTCGTGTGGAGAAAAAGCAATGCTAGTCTACTCCCAAATGTTTCAGCCTTCTCAGCCCAGACACCGGGCATGTAAGTGATAGTCATCTTAGACATTCCAATTTCAGCAGATATCCCATGGTAAGAATAAATGCCCCAGATAGACAGCCCCAGTGGAGCCATTTCAGCCATCTCTAACCATTCAAATGACACCAGACATTGTGGAACATGGACAGGCATGGAAGGACAGAACAGAATCAGGAGCATATTAAAATGGTCATTCTCTTATGTGACTAAGCTTAGGGCTGTTTTATTTGGCAGCAATAAATAACCAGTACACCTCTTTCTACTTCCTTCCTGAAATATTCTGCAAATAAACCCATGTGGGCCAGCCATTCTTACAGACATGCCTCGACAAGCTATGATTTCAGAGATGAATGAAAGCTAATTTCAGGGGAGGGTCTGCACTCTAAAACATGTCAGGTATCTGTTGGATGAAGGAGTAAAGGAAGAAAAGAAGGAAGGGAGGGAGGAAGAAAATAAGAGGTTCATGGTTTCAGGAAGAAAAATACAAGACGGGGCTTATGTAGGGTATCATTTGGCATAAATCTTTCACAGTGATTTTCCAAATTCTATCAGCTTCACCAAACCAGCACTTCAAGCATCTTCTGTTTGACCCCAGTGTTCGGTAGATAAGTCATAATGACTGTGTTGTTGCGGCAACCTACCCCACTGTTGCTGCTCTGCTCACTGGAGTTAGTCTGCCCATTGTCTCCTCTCAGGGAAGCTGCAAGGGGCTGTTCCTCAAGTGGGGTGGCCACACATCTGCCCGCTATCCAGGCACAGGCTGTCTTGGTAGGTGGTACCTGCACAGGCAGTAGCCCATGATGTACCCCGTGATGGTGAGGTCTGCCCACATGTGCGATGCCCATGACCATGCCATTCGGGCAAGCCACTTCTGATTTAGGATCAAGGAATACAGTGATGGTTAGTAGGTCAAAAGAGGTCAACAGGAATTCCCTTTGGGGTGCACCGGACACAAATCTGACCAGTATCCATGAGGACACAGGTTCGATCCCTGGCCTTGCTCAGTGGGTTAAGGATCCAGTGTTGCCATGAGTGGTGTGTAGGTCGAAGATGAAGCTTGGATCCTGTTTTGCTGTGGCTGTGGCATAGGCTGGCAGCTGGAGCTCCAATTCGACCCCTAGCCTGGGAACCTTCATGTCCCATGGGTGCAGCCCTAAAAAGCAAAAAGAAAAAAAAGAGAGAGAGAGAGAGGGATCAACAGCATAAGCCAAAACACAATGACAGGAACCCAATTGCTGGTGAGAGAGAAAGCAAATTAACTAAGCAAGTAGCTCTTCGCCCAGCCTTCCTGCTATTTCTACTTTCTGGTTCCAGTCCAGTTCTTAGGAGTAACTCCCCTGTCCTTTCATGGACAGTTAGTCTCTGATTTTCCTTTTTCCAACATAAAACCTTTGGAAGAACACAAGGGACAAGAAGAGACAGTTGGCTTCCATTTTCACTTTATAAGTGCCTCCATCTCTGAATTCCCCCAAGTGACAAAACATATCATAAAACATGAAACATAGACCCCTCGCTCCTTCGGGTGCCAACCATCCTTCAGCACGTCGTCACGAGTCCTTCTCTGATGCTGACAGTCCTCTAACATGCTGGACCTGACGCATCCATCTACGCCTTCTCCAGTTGCCCCTCGCTGATAGAAACAGTGATTTATTCAAAAGGAGCCTTGCACCAGCACAAAGTTAGAGCCTTCGTGATTTTCTCTGTGGCTGCCCCTTAATTTTTGATAAACAGCCTTTCCCCATCTCAGTTAACCCTGGGTTTTTGATTTAAACATTTTGTTTTCTTCCAGAGGTAACTGAAGGGAATTTGTCCCAATTTCTCAGGTTTCTGAGTGGTTTTCACAGGAATCAACATGTGAATCAAAGTGTTCCTGGGGGACCCAGCCTCCTACAGGTTATGTTACATGATGGTTAAGATGTGGCCCCTGGAGGCAGACTGCTTGGTTTGAGTATCTGCTCTATTGCTTATCTGCTGTATGGTCTAGGGGAAGGTACTTAAGCTTTTGCATCCTGGTTTACCTTCTAAGGATGGGGTAACAACAGTATTCACTTTGTGTTGTTGAAAGAATTAAATAAATCAATGCATAAAATTCAAGATTGTAAGTAAGCCTATGATAAAAGTGCTAGCTACTCTAATTATTGTTTCTAAATATTTCTGATGAACACCATCTAGCTTGGTTTTTAACTCTGCATGGATTTGCTTTTGTTTTGTTTTTTTAACCTTTTGAGATTTTATTCACAAACAACACATGTACCAAAAAGTGCCAAGGTCCTAAGAGCATAGCTCCATGAATTTTCACAAACTGATCGCAGTCTCGTAAGCAGCCCCAGATCAGGAAGCAGAGAACATCACCAGGACCCAAGAAACAGCCTTATCATATTTCCTGCAATATATCTGATTTCTAATGCCAGAAGTTAGTTTTGCCTATTTCTGAATTGTATATCAATATAATCTTCCCGTGTGGACCCTGGGGTCTGGCTTATTTTGCTTAATTTGTGTGATTCACCCATGTTGTTGTATGTATTTTTTTTTTTCTTTTTATGGCCGCACCAGTGGCACATGAAAGTTCCTGGGCCAGGGGTTGAATCAGAGCTGCATTTGCCAGCCTATGCCTCAGCCACAGCAACACCTACACCACAGCTGTGGCAACACTGGATCCTTAACCCACTGAGCAAGGCCACAGATCAAACCTGCACCCTCACAGACACTATGTCAGGTTCTTAACCTGCAGAGTCACAAGAGGAACTCCTTGTTCCATGTGTATGTAATATCCTACCATGTGAATACAACAGGGTGTATTTATCTGTTCTACTGCTGGAGGGAGTTTGATTAGCTTCCATTTGGGGGATGTTATGAATGGTGTCACAACCATTCTCTTTTAAAAATGTTTTATTGTTTTGATGTATAGTTGATTTACAATGTTGTGTTAGTTTCTGCTGTACAGCAAAGTGATCCAGTTATATCTAGATACTCTTTCTCCTCTTCTTTTCCATTATGGCTTATCACAGGGTAGTGAATAGAGTTCCCTGTGTTCTACAGAAAAAACCTGTTGTATATCCACTCTATATATAATAGTTTGCATCTGCTAACCCCACACTCTCAATCCCTCCCTCCCCCACCTGCCCTCCCCCTTGGCAGCAAGAAGTCTCTCTTCCATGTCAGTGAATCACATAACAAACATTCTTGAACATTTCCTTGGGTGGACATATGCAGACACTGTTGTTGGCAATGGAAGGAGTGGCCATGGAGGATATATAAATGTGGTTTTAGGAGACAGTGCCAAGCGATTTTTCAAAGCCATTGTGCCACTTTACACGCCCACCAGTTGTATGTGAGAGTTCCCAGTACTCCTCATTCCTGCTGCTAGAATTTTCTCTCTTTCCCATTTTAGCCGTTTTGGTAGGGTGCATTGGTTTTGCTTTTGAAAATCAGTCAGGCAAAGAACAATGAAAAGAACTCTATGGTTAAAAAAAAAATTTTTTTTATTTGAGTCCCTAACTCTAATTTACGAAACCTACTTCCTAGATGTGTGACGTGGTGAGTCATTTTACTTCTCTGAGCTTATTTCCTTGTGTTTAAAATGAGGCTAATAATGTCCCTGGGGAATGCAAAGCCCTTGTTTCAAGGAATGCTGTGTGGGCATTTGTGAACACCTACTCCATCCTGTTTCCAAGTCCATTTTCTCCCTGGATGCTAGAACTTACTCATCTGCTGGGGCTGTACAACCAATAACAAATTGTAATCATTAAGTTGAGGTAGCAATTTCTGTGGTTGGAAAGCCAGGGCTTAATGGGTCATGCTGCTTTCTCAACGGGACTTTTGAATACAAGATTACAACACAAAGAGATGGTGGAGGGTTTGTTTTCCTCCTATTTACTAAATTAAGAAGTGAAAACAGAACCTGGTGACAGTTTAAAACTGTACACACATTTTAGGACACCTAACTCTATCTCATTTGTTGGCCAAGTGGGCCATCTCAGCTGCGAGCAAACTAAATTTAACTCCTGGGGGAAAAGCCACAGAAAGGATTTACCAGGATGATCCTTAAATGGCGAGACTCAGAGAGAACAGATGAATCTGGTCACTGAAATCCCCCAGTGGCTCTGCAGTGGCCTTCTGTTCTAAACTGTGGCTACATTTCCAGGATGACTTAAGCCAATGTGATAAAAAGATCCAGGGTCAGTTTAGGGAAGTCTTGCTTTCTCTTTTCCTTAATATCCCATTAAGTATATACTAATAGATTCCCAGAGTATCAGTTAGCTAATTCAGATGTCTGGTAAACCAATTTCTCCCTGAATGTACACTTGCAGACTCCCCAGAGCAGCCAGCAATGCACATTTAACTAGAACCTTATCACTGAAGACCCCTCCATTCACTGTACAAGCCAAGAGTCTTTAGTATTTTCAAGGGAGAAATTTTTTGGCTCTAGAGCTGTAAAGAGCTTCAGAAACAGTTCCATCTGCTTCTGTTACAAATGATAAAATTGATGACAAGAAGGGATAAATGACTTATACAAGGTTAAATTTAGTGACAGGCTGTGTTTGTCCAAATTTCCTCATTTTCAATCATGAGATTTTCTGCAAATTCCATGAGGAAATTTGGTGGGCATGCAACCAATAGTAAAGATCTTAATTGAGACAGCGAGGGAGGCCCTCTCTGCTAAAGAAAAATATTGAAGACTGCTCCTCTGGAGTTCCCTAGCGGTTCAGTGGGTCAATGATCTGGTGTTGACACTGCTGTTGGGCAGGTTCAGTTCCTGGCCTGGGAACTTCCACATGCGATAGGCATGACCAAATACAGAACAAAACAACTGCTCCACATCCTTCAGAGTCAGATTAAATGCCTCCTTTGTGAAAATTTCCCTGAGCTTTCACGTGCTCTGAATGAAATTAATCCCTCCTTTTTCTGTGTGTCTAGGGTAATTTCGCATATGTCTCTACTGTACCATTTCATTCATTGTTTATTCATCTGTGTATGTAGGACTGCATTCCCCAAGCATATCACATTTTTTTTTAGTTTGTTATCTAATTGTCCATTATCCTTTTGAGTCTGAGAGCTGCCTGAAGTCAAGGACCACAGAGGCTCATCTTTGCATCTTGCATAGTGGCTATCACAGTGAGAAAAATACTGGGACAAAGAGAGGGACACAGAGAAAGAGAAGAGAGGAAGGAGAAAGAAAATGCAGGGTAGGGGATGGAAGAGAAAGGAAAGAAAAGAGAGATGAGAGAAGTTAGGAGATGTTACAGACATCTGTTGATTTTACCTAATGAGCATCCATACTCCCTTATTCTGTCTGTGGCGTCAATATTTTCTTTCTTTTTTTTTTTTTTTTCCTGCTTTTTAGGGCCTCACTTGAGGCATATGGATGGTCCCAGCTAAGGGTCAAATCGGAGTTGCAGCTGCCAGCCTACACCACAGCCACGGCCTATGACCATCTATGACCAACACCACAGCTCACAGCAACGCTGGATCCTTAACCCACCAAGCAAGGCCAGGGATCGAACCCAAATCCTCATGGATACTAGTTGGGTTCATTACTGCTGAGCCATGACGGGAACTCCCTAGCCTTGATATTTTCATCTGGAAAACCATCCTTCTCTACTCTCACCCAGCGCATAGATCTCATGTGAGGCTGACCTCACTCCAGGGATAAGCACAGAGGACAGGCTGTTCAGTTAGCATTTTCCACCCTTTGACCATAATGACAGGCATATGTGACCAAGTTAGACTGGTGTAATTCAATTTGGGGAACTTTATGAGAACTTCCAAAGAGAGAAACTCTCTTTCCATGGGTTTTGAGGGAGTGCATCTGGGTCTGCCAGCAGCAATTTTGTCACCATGAGGGGAAGAATCTGCCAGTAAATAAAACTTAATCATATAGAAGCAGATATATTAATAGATCCCTGATGTTGTGATTTGAGTCCCTGGATCCAGCTATGCCTAAAGCTGGTTCTTTCTGAATCCAGTTATATGAGGCAATGCATTTGCTGTATGTCTTCTAGCTTTCAGAATTCCATGATTATTACTCAATTAAGGAAGCAGAAATTATTGTCTTTATTAGCCATATCAGGTAATTTGACTAAAATCATCCTGTGAATTAGTGATGGATCTAGGATAAAAGCTTAGTCTTTGCAACTTTATACTTTTGCCCTTTTCACTTAATTCCACCAATCAGGCTTCTCTTGGAAGGACCAGATTCCACAAGCCTCTCCTGATTTTTTTTTTTTTTGTCTTTTTGCCTTTTCTAGGGCCACACCCGTGGCATATGGAGATTCCCAGCCTAGGGGTCAAATAGGAGCTGTAGCCGCTGCCCTACACCAGAGCCACAGCAATGCAGGATCCGAGCCACGTCTGTGACGTATACCACAGCTCACAGCTAAGTTGGATCCTTAACCCACTGAGCAAGGCCAGGGATCAAACCCGCAACCTCATGGTTCCTAGTCGGATTCGTTAACCACTGAGCCATGATGGGAACTCCTGATTTTTTTTTTTTTTTAATATCCTAAGCAATTCATTCATGTTCGAAATTCAAGAATACTAATAACAGGAGTTCCCTTTGTGGCTCAGGGAAACGAATCTGACTAGTATCCACGAGGATGCAGGTTTGAGCCCTGGCCTTGCTCACTGGGTTAAGGATCCCACATTGCCGTGAGCTGTGGTGTAGGTTGAAGATGCAGCTTGGATCCTGCGATGCTCTGGCTGAGGTGTAGGCCGGCAGCTGTAGCTCCGATTGGACCCCTAGCCTGGGAACCTCCATGTGCCACGGGTGCGGCCCTAAAAAGAAAAAAAAAAAAGAAAAAGAAAAAAAAAGAACACTAATAACAGCTATTTTCTTTGAATTAACATGTATTTGACAGAAAAAATTAATTTGTTAAACATCAATGAAGTGATGGTCAATTTCAGCTTCCCTCCAACAGATAGTATCTTTTTCACTAGGTTTATTCATAATTTTTATCAGTGAAAGGGAATTTACTTTAAACACCCTCTCTTTGAGCAGATAAATGATCTAATTCAGTCACAAGAGGTCAGGCTTTGTTTATTGAGATTTAACAATGGTACGTAATTCTTATCAATTTCTCATCCTTGAAACAGTCAGCTTAGCTCCCCAGTGCTAAAGTTTCTGAGAAACACTCTATTTTTCCTGCATATTTTCTGAACTGCAGGTTCTAATTCCGTGTTCCAGTTAATTAGCACCGTCTGTAATTTTAGACAACCCATATCTGTTAAGGCACCCAAGATTCCATCTTTGTTTCCAAAGGTGGCTGTTTGTTGTGCCAGAAGGTACTTAGCTGCCGAAATAAATAGATGACGTATCACTTATAAAAAGTGCCGTTGCCTCATTGGGCAGATGTCTCTTGGTGATGGTGACTAAATATAGCATGCCAATTTTAGGGCAAAGATGTAATTTTAAAAAGTAATCATAAAACTATTGATTGGAAAGACGTCATTTTGATTTCCTGTTCACTGCCATTACAGAGACCTTCACCCTCACCATGCTTAGGAAATGTTAACCCTTGAAAACTAAAGGGTTATCAGGAACAAGTTTCATATTGGAAAACGAACTTTAAAATTATATCTGACCAAGGGGCGGCGGGGGAAGAAGGGATTGGGAGTTTGGGCTAAGCAGATGCAAACTCTTATATATGGAAAGGATAAACAACAAGATCCTACTGTAGAACACAGGGAACTCTGTTCACTATCCTGTGATAAACTGTGATGGAAAAGAATATGAAAAAGAATGTATTTATGTATAACCGAATCACTGTGCTGTACAGCAGAAATTAACACAACATTGTAAGTCAACTGTACTTCAATAAAATAATTTTTTAAAGTGTATACAGAGTTCTCTGGTTGCCTAGTGGTTAAGGACTTGGCATTGTCACTGCTGTGGCTTGAATTTGATCCTTGGCTCAGGAACTTCTGTATGCTGCAGGTGGGGACCTAAAAAAAAAAAAAAAAGTCCACCCAGAAGTAGAAAAGTGTGAGTCAAAGGTCAAAGACTTGTTTCGGTCCTTTGATTCAAGCAATGAAAACACATTCAGGGGGAAAAAAGAAGGTATTATGGGAGGTACCATCTTCAATAATACTGATTACTACTCTAATAGTTGCTGTCACATTCCAAAGTCCACTGTGTGCCAGACATTGTGCTAGGCACTTTTATTTCTATTATGGATTCATTCAAGTCTCACAGCATATGCCTGTCATCTACAGGAGATGTGTTTCCTGGCAAGCAAATAATGCGTAAGTTTTAGGACCCTCTCACTTGCATGTCTAAAGCCCTAGCAATGTGTTCCTATCATCAGAAGTTGTTTGGAAAATCTGTCAAACTCAAATGTATGAACAGCAATGGGGTAAGGGTGGGGATTCTTTCTCCTGGAAGTTCTCCTTTGTTACACATCACCTGGTGGTGGTTGCTGCTGGAGGGGCTGGGAGCATCTGGGGATTTGGGATTTGGCTGCAGTAATATTGTAGGATGGGGTTTAGTGGGATATGTTTAGGTGATTCTCATTCATTTTCATGTATAGTTACTCCAAGTTACTGTACATGAAAAGTTACTCTAAGCTACCTGGGAGAACTTATCCTTATGGCTTCTAGGAGTACTCCTGCCACCACCCTGCTGACTCATCTTGGTATATGGATCCAGAACAGCAGGGTCGGAGGTGGTATTTAAATGGGGACAGAAGAAATGCAGGTAACAAAGGAGAAAACAGGTTTAAAGGGAGTCAGAAGCTAGTCTATGGAAAATTTTTGTAAGGTACATAAACCACTTCTGAAAAAAAAATACCTAGAGCTTTGTCTTTTGTCTTTTTAGGGCCACACTGGTGGTGGCATATGGACGTTCCCAGGCTAGGGGTCGAATCAGAGCTACACACAGTCACAGCAATGCAGGATCCAAGCCACATCTGTGACCTACAACACAGCTCACAGCTAAGTTGGATCCTTAACCCACTGAGCGAGGCCAGGGATCGAATCCGCAACCTCATGGTTCCTAGTCAGATTCATTTCCGCTGCGCCACAAAGGGAACTCCCAAACTACTTAGAGCTTTTCCCAGATTTAGTGAAAATCCTAAAGTTTTTCATGACATTACTAATAATGAGTTGTGGAGCTGAAATAAAATTTCCTAAACCATCAAGGGTCATATTAATTTTTCATTAGCCATGCTAGAAAAATGTTAAAATTATTCTCTCTATGGCAAGTATTTTTATAAAATCATTTCTATATGAGGACAGCCTCAACATGTAGAATAGAAATATTATAGAGGTTTATTAGTCAGTTTGTAACAAAAACTATTATTTTTAAAATTTTTATGATGTGGGCATTTATCAGGTTTTAAAATTTGGAAACTGCTGTGGCTTCCCTTCTCATTCTAAATAAATATTTATTTTCATATCTAATTTTCACATTTTAAATTCTGTATTCTTTTACTTAAAGAGTGTATACAACATAGTGTAATTTTCAGATCCTACAACATGTAAAAATGGCTGACCAGTAGAGATATTTATTTCTAGAGTTAGATGTTTTCTTTTTTTTCCCCCTCATGATTGCAAGATGGCTGCTGTGGCACCAACCATCATAGAATCACACAGTAATGTCTAAAATTATGAAGCAAGAAAGGTGGGCTTGCTGTTTTCTCAAGTCTCTCTTGTTGTCAGGGAGGGAAATCTTTCCCAATATTCTTTAGCAGATTTCCCTTTGGATCCATGGTCCAGAAATGGTCATATGGCCTAACTTAAGCAGTCATTGACAAATGGGAATAGGATTACTATGACCAATCTAGAAATAAAAATTAATCCCCTGGCATAAGACACATTGACATGAATACCTGACTGAAACAGCTCTCTATTGTCAACAGTTGGTTAGGCAATCAAGCAATAGCATCATTGTCCCCTTTTTGTCCCCTTACATAAACAAATTTTTACATATCTCACGTAACAAATTACGTATATCACTTCATGATATAAAGTGTTGTGTGCCAAGTCACAGACCTAGAAAGTGTTAAGTTAGAAAACCCATGTATATTTAACTCCGGAAGCATATATTAGGATGACATAAATAAAATAGTGGAAACTGCATGAGTTGAGGGTAAGGGAAGCTTGGATTTGAATCATAAATCCACCAGCTTTATGCCCCTTCCTTTACAAGGGAGGAAACTGAGGCCCATAGAGTTAAAGTGACTTGCCCCCAAATGCCCAGCCAGTTGGTACCGAAGGCCTCATCTACAAATTCGGGTTACTTACTGCTCAATCCATCTTTTAGACTCTGAACTGGGAAGGCATCATTCCATGCTCAGTTCTTTCTGCAACCTACTCTGATGATTTAACATTAATAACATGCTTCTTTCCTTGTGGAAGCATGTGGATGTTGATGCTTAGCTGCACCATCTAACACTGTGATTAAGTGCTGCTTTTGAATTACTGTCTCCATTTCCAATGAGGTGTTTGGGAAGCGCCAAACCCAGCAGTGATCAGGGGTAATATTTCACCTGGGATTCATATGACTGCTACCTAGGGTACATGCCACAGGGTTCCTCTTATTTCTGGTCATGCGGAGTCACTTATGCATTCATTCATTCATTCATTCATTCATTTGTTCTAGAAGATGTTAACACGCACCGATATGCTGCTCCAAACTCAGTTTATAATTGTAATCAGAAAGGGAAAAATTATCTTTAAAAATAAGGTCCTAAAAGGCAGTTCAAGGTTATTCCTAGCTTATTTCTGGCTACAGAGCAGAAATGTGAGAGAACAGACATAGGACAGGTGAGTTTTGAGAGTGGCATCAAGAAATCCCCATGAAGGAGTTCCCATGGTGGCTCAGTGGAAGGGAGTCTGACTACCATCCATGAGGATTCGGGTTCCATCCCTGGCCTCACTCAGTGGGTTAAGGATCTGGCATTGCTGTGAGCCGTGGTATAGGTCACAGACGTGGCTCGGATCCCACAGCATCACTGCAGCTGTGGGGTAGACTGGCTGCTACAACGCCAATTGGACCCCTAGCCTGGGAATTTCCATATGCCAGAGATGTGGCCTTAAAAAGCAAAAAAAGAGAAAAAAGAAATCCCCATGCAGTCCCTGGGTCTGTCTGTATGAGCCTGCTTGAACGGATGTAACAAAATATTGTGGCTTAAATAACAGACACTTATTTCCTCACAGTTCTGGAAACTGACAAGTTCAAAATCAGGGTACTGGCTAATGTGGTTTCCGGTGAGGGCTCTCTTCCTGACTTTCAGTTGGCAGCCTTCTTATCCTGCCCTCACATGAGGGGGAGAGAGAGATCTTTGGTGTCTTTTCTTCTTATAAGGGCATCAGCTCTACTGAATGAAGACCCTGCCTCCAGGACCTCATTTAACCTTTATCACCTCTTCACAGTCTCTATCTCCAAATATAGTTGCATTTGGACCAAGGGCCTCAAGCTATAAATTTGCAGGGGCATAGACATTCAGTCCCTAACCCGGCCTTTATAGGGTCTGGAGGTAGCATGTGAGGCCCTGCTCAGTCTTGCAGTTCCAGCATGGGGGGAAGGGTACGGCTCTGGAGCCAGGCTGGGAGTAAGAATCATGGCTCCTTTGTGTCTGGCTATATGACCTCAGGCTAGTTCCTTAACCTCTCTGGGCCATGGTTTTCTTATCTGTAAAATGAAGCTGATAATTATATCTAACTCATCAAATTATTAAGGAGATAAAATAAGTGAGTGCAGGTAAAGAACTCAGAGTAGTAACTAGAGCATAAGCACTCAATAAATTCTCTTTAAACCTTGGAAGATTCAAGATGTTCATTACTCTGACAGCTCATAGCAGTGTCTCCAAAAATGTAATCAAACGCTCCAGGTGTGGGCCTGGACATAGGCATTTTAGCTCACTCCCAAAGTGACAAAGATAGGGTTACATTGGAGAATCAGCTTACCTACTAAGAGAGGCTGGTTAAATCTGTCTAGTTCACAGGCAGTTTCTTCACTTGGCTCTCAAATTCAAAGCGTTTCTTTCTTCCACGGGGTTGAAAGAAGTCAGAGTCAAGAAGAGAGGACCCCCTTGCTGCCCTGGATAGCAAACATCCAGTGCCTCCTAGGCTGTGTCCTTCAACAGCTGACTCGTTTGAGGTCATGCCATCTGACTCCTGGCTGCCTGTATGAAATGCAGACAGGCTGGCTGATGTGTTGAGATGTGGAGCAAGGATGGTTGGGGTGAATTTTTCACTTGTCACCTGATCCAGTTAGCATTGCGGGAACCCTGACAACAACTGCCTCCCTTACTGGAGCAGATACCATTGGGAGGGGGGAAGGAGAGGAGAGCTGTGTCTGAAGACCCCCGCCCCGTAAGACTTGGTGGCTTGTGTCTGGATGTGGCCTCTCCATGATTGCATTTGGTCTTTATGAAAAAAAAAAAAAAATGACTATGTTATAATGATTTGGCCCTGACAAAAATCCAGAAATAGCAAAATTAGAATGACCAAATCAATAGACAGTATTTAGTGAGAGTTCACTGTGCTTACAGGAACAGTTTGTGAATGGGGAGCTTTCAGATTTAAAACTGATCTGAAGCTAATGGGCATGACATTACAGGGATGGCTTATAAAGTGAAAATGAGAAGTTGTTTAACCTTTACCGTAATTGGTTATCACAGTGGGGGTTTCCAGATGGCAGGAGATTGGTTATCTTATTCCCTCCCTAAAGGGAAGATGCGGTTTAAGGGTAAAAACTTGAAACTAGGACATAAATAAGTCCTGGAGATACAGTGACTATAGACAACAATATTGTAATATAAACATCAAAGTGCCTAAGAGACCAGAACTTAACGATTCCCACCGTAAAAAGGAAGTGATAATTGTGTGATGTGATAAAGGCGTTAGCTGACTCTATAATGACAAGCAGATTGGGATATACACATGCATCAAATTAACATGTCCTACACCTTAAACATGTACAATGTTATAAATCAAATATATTGCAATAGAGAAATAAATTTAATAAATTCACATAGAAAACAATGTTATGGTTACCAAAGGGGAAAGGCGAGGGGAGGGATAAATTAGGAGTTTGGGATTAGCAGATACGCACTCCTGTATATAAAATAGATAAACCACATCGTCCTATGGTATAGCACAGGGAACTGTGCTCAATACCTTATAATAACCTATAATGGAAAAGAATCTGAAAAAGAATATATATATAAAATATATAAATATATATGTTTTATATGTAAATATATATTATATATAAAGCTGAATCACTTTGCTAGATACCTGAAGCTGTAACTCTGAAAAAGAATATATATTTATATATAAATATATTAATAAAATATATTTATATATATTAACATGTAAATATATATAATATATTTATAACTGAATCACTTTGCTCTATACCTGAAACTAACACAGCATTGTAAACCAAGTATACCTCAACTTTTTTAAAAAGTAAATTTAAAAAAAAAGAAAAAATTTTAAAAAGTGATGATCTTATACCAATTTTAGGAAGATGACTTAAGTTTCTTCCAATGATCAGAGGCATTTATGAGAAACAACCTAAATTTGATTTTTGTTTGTGATATAAGCTACATTCGGTTTGGCCTTAAATGGTTGTCTGTGTAGGGAATTTTCAAGTCCAGTCTCTGGTTTGTATTTAATTTTAACAGCCCCCAAAGGAAAGGAGCCTTTGGTCTCACCTTGGGTTCCTCCAGAAGCAAACCCAGAAGCAAGGATTTGAGTGAAGAGAGTTGAGCTGGGAGGTAGTTGCTGGGTATGCCAGGTTGGGGAGGTGGAGCAGAGGGAAGTGAGGCGGGAAGAGAAGAAAGCCCCCTCACAGGAGTTAGCAATCAAGTTACTAATAAGGGCAGTTGTGGCTTTTGTTCTCTAAAAAACTCTAGCACCCACATAAATAGATGCCTTGGAATGATTCTACCCTGGGAGCAAGGGAGATGAGGCATTTATTTTCTGCCCACCACTGGTTGAAGACTGATCCAGGGGGCACTTACTTTCCAGCATTTTTTTTTTCTTTTTATGGCTGCTTATGCAGGTTCCCAGGCTAGGGGTCCAATCAGAGCTACACCTGCTGGCCTAAGCCACAGCCATAGCAACTCTGCAACCTACACTACAGCTCACAGCAATGCCAGATCCTTAACCCACTGAGCGAGGCCAGGGATCAAATCTGCAACCCCATGGTTACTAGTTGGATTCATTTCCTGCCACAAGGGGAACTTCCTTTGCAGCATTTCTGACCTGCCTCCCATAAGGATCAATCTTGCTCTCAAGGGCTGAAAAAGTAGCCTGCATTCCCAGTTGGGAGTGTTGGGCATGTATAAGTGAGTTCTGACATGGGTGGGCAGGTGACTGACAGTGTCTGCTAAACTTTGAAGCTCTGGCAAAATGACATCCCCCTGCTTTAGAGATGTGAACATGATGCCGTGGATTGAGCATTTACTGGGCTCATTGCAAATATCCTACTCATGCTTGCACCTCCAAGTGTGGTCCATGGACAAGCAGAGTTAGCATCACCTGGAGGCTTTCTAGAAATGCAGAATCTCAGGGCCCAGACTTGCTGAGACAGAACCTGAATTTTAACCAGATCCCCAGGCAGTTTAGGTGTACACAGGCACCCTCCTCATTTCTGTGATGGAAAACCACAGCCACACCTACCTGGCTTGTTGCGTAGCACTGAAGAATTTGGGAATGCCAGTGTCAGGCCAGCCACACTCCTGGGACAAACCAGAAGCAATAGTGCCAGGTGTGATGTGGCAGCTTGACCAGAAGGTAAGGGGTGAGAACATAAGCCAAATGATCTTGGCACACATGTGAAGCATTGCTGGGGACTCACAGAGATAACAGAGGGAGATTGTGGGAGGAGGGTAAGGTTATGCAGTCCTTTGCTGCAGACAAAGAGCCATTGCAGCTTAAGTGTTTATGCTACTTTGGCTCCACTTGCAGTTAAGCCCAGGTGAAACCTGGGTTGTTTCAGATATATCTGTACAGTTTCTGAACTACATTGTGAGCACCTAGAAGGAAGGACCCAAGTCTTGATAACTTTTTAACTCAGCATCTGATGCACAAAATTCGTGCTTAATTAATAACCTGCTGAATGGCCCAGTGAAGTCCATTAATTAATTTATTCCTTCATTAATTAACTATGGTCCAGGCACTGTGTTAGAGCTAACATTGGTGAATAGATCACATTGTTAGCTACCCTTGTGAAGCATGTGACCTAATAAGGGATGGACAAGCACATAAAATTAATATATAATTGCAAATTATGAAAGTGCCCTATATAGTATGTAGTGATAAGGATAAACTGGGAAGAAGGGGGATGCCTTCAGGCAATTACCAGGAAAACCCCCATTGAGGACTGATATTTAAGTCAAGAGCTGAAGAATAAGAAGGATCAAGACATGGGGAAGTGGATGAGGCTTCCAAACGCCATCACAGCATGTGCAGAGGTCCTGCAGCAAGAATTAATGGAGTGGTCCATGATGTATAATTCACACCTAGATTGCTGCTAGCTGAATAGCCATCCTATTTAAGTAACAAAAACTCTAAAAGAGGAGTCCATTCTGTCTGAGGCAAAACAAGTTCTGCTCTGAGCACTGAGGGTTGATTTAATTCATACTCCTCATAGGAGGAGAGTCATCCATTGGAAAATCCAGGTACTGCAGGGTTTGAGTTTCTGGGAGACGTTAGCATCTAAAGGCTCAACCTAAAAGCTCAACTGATGATGCCCCACTCTTGAGATCATGGAAGATGAAAGTATGAGTCATACGTTTTAGAATATGTCATAGTGTCACATTTCAGGGCTGTGTTCCAAATAGAAAGGAATATTTTTTTCTCTTCTGAATATAATGAGAAAGTTCTAGCTCTGCCATTACTATTTATGTGACCTTGAACACGTTACCTAAACTTCCCACACCTAGTTGCTTCCTCTCTAAGACAGTCTTAATGATCCCCATGGTACTTATAAGAATTAGTTCAGTTTCATGCAATAAGTGTTTCTTGATCACTCATTTGAAAAATGTGCTGATTCCCTCTCTGTATGTTCTGAGCACTGTGTTAGGCTCAGGAGAGATAACAATAAAGTAAAACAGAAACCCCAACTTCCAAGAGCTCATGGTCTACCAGGAAAGACAGGCTTAAAGTGTAGCAGATGTGAATTTAAAACCCCAAACGGGGTACAATGTATAAAATAGATGAACAACAAGGATTTACTGAATAGCACATGAAACAATATTCAGTATCTTGTAATAATGTATAATGGAAAATAATCTGAAAAAAGAATATGAATATACACAGACAAGCACTTGGCTGTACCCCCTGAAATTAACACAATACCATAAATCAACCCTACTTCAATAAAAAGTAAATTATAAAATAAATAAGTAAAACCAAAATGTGAAGATGCAAGAAATAGCAAAGATTTATCATCTGTAAATCAAGTTAAGTTTCATTCCAAGTCCCGATCATGTCTGGCTGGCAGGTAATTCCATCTTGGGCATTACTGAGGCTCACTCTCTTAACGTGAAGCTTTGTAAAGGACCTTGATTTCAGCTTGTGGGACTCCAAACAGAGAACCTGGTTATGTCCTTATGGGACCCTTGGAGATCATTTTACAGCAATGACAACAAAACACAAATAACATCCCAATATATTTGTCTCTCAAACTGGTGATGACAATATACTGTTTCAGGGGCTGTAATAGGAGAAGCACATGGTGTAACAAGAGCACAGAACAGGGGCCACTGACAATTCCTAATAAGTCTGAAGCTGGTGGAAGTCGAATTTAGAATGAGAGGCAGAGAATGAGAAGAAGTTAATCAGGTGAAAGGGTAGTGGAGTTGGAAGGGGGGCGGAAGGAGAGACGGCATTGAGAGAATCAAAGCCAAGCAAGACATAGCACATTTAAAGAATGAAAGAACAGAGCATGTGGTGGAGAAAGGGGGATGGAGGTGGAGAATAAGACTGGGTAATGAAGGAGGGGCCAGACAGGAGGGGCCATGCAAACCCAATCAACAAATTTCATTATTTCTGTGTCAGTCAGCTTTTGCTATCCTGATTCTATGGAACAAAAACCTCCCAAACTCACTGGGTTTTAGAAACAAGCATTTCACTTTTGCTGATGGGTCTCTGGAGAGGCTGTGGGGTTTCTGGGCTTGAGTAGAATGAACTAAGTTTGAATCTAGGCTGGACTCAGGGTGGACTCCACCTGTCTCTTCATTCTCTTTGGACCAGTGGCTACATGAGGCATGTTTTTCTCATGGCAAATAGGCAAGAGGACGAGAGGAAACATAAAATGTTTCTTAAGGTCTCAGCTGGGAACTGGCACAATGACAGTTCCATTCAGGTTCCATTAGCCAAGGCAGGTCACCTGGCCAGCCCAACACCCATGGGGCAGGGAAGGTCACTTTGCCCACCGAGGGACATACTTAGAGGCCTATGGTAAAGGGCTGGTGTGGACACACTCTAATTCAGGGAGGGAGAAAAGAAGTGGGAACAATAGCCTGACTTGTCATAGCATCTTAAGGATAAAAGGAAACCCACACCAGGCTTTCAAGGAGAGTTGTGAATAAAATAAGTAAAACATTAAGCAAATATGAACAGCTGCCCCTTTCAAGACTCCTGAGGGGTATAGCACTCCCTCCATGATTCTTGGTCATACTCAGTCACCTGAGCCCTGAGGCTGGACTGCCTATTCCCCAAAAGCCACCGAGTCATTAATAAACCGCTGTCCATTTCTTCAGCCATGGTCCTTAATAAGACTTAACAATAAATACTCGATTTGAATGTCCAAGGCTGTCCCCTTTTGCCATTCCCTCCTCCCCCAAATCCCTGCAAATGACCAAAACAATATTATTAAAGTATCATTCATAGATAGCATCATTGGAAGAAAGAAAGAGTGAAGTTAGTGGACCAGAAACAGTGAGAAGTCCCTACAAGGAAATAGATGGGATGTGACTGAAGGAAGGACAGTTGCTGGGAGGCTTGGGGACAGGATTGGCTACAGAATTTTCAGGGCCAGGTGCAAAGTGAAAATGCTGGGTTTAGGTTAAAAAAAAAAAAAGATTCAGGGTTTCAAGATGGTGACACCAGAGAATTAAAACAAGCCCAGAGCCCTGCTAAGTGTGGGGTCCTATGCTGTTGCACAGATCAGGGGCTCATGAAGCCGGCTGGCTGGGGGCAGCAAATACCTTGAGCAGGAGGGGGTTAGGAGCAACAATTGTGGGGAGTGGTTTAGAATCAGGTTTGAAACGAGGGCATCTGATTGGTTTAGGGCCCCATGTCTCCCAGGCCTGAAACCCTCTACTTGTTGCTATCAGTGGGTAGAAATGGTTCTTCCAGGCTAGGCTGCTGTAACAGTGAACCACAAACAGAGAGCTTAGACAACAGAAATATACTTCTTATCCTCACATTTCTGAGGATAAGAAGTCAGAAATCGTGGTGTCAGCAGGGTTGGTTCCTTGTGGAGTTTTTGAGCGAATCTGTTCCATGCCTCTGGAGGTTTGGTGGAAATCTTTGGTGTTCCATGGCTGGTAGACACATCGCCCCAATCTCAGCCTTTAGCTTCACATGATGTACTGCCCCCTGAGTATGTCTCTGTGTCCAAATCTCCACTTTTTATAAGACATCACTCATACTGGATTATAGCCCATCGTACTCCAGTATGACCTCATTTTAACTAATTCTATCTCAACGACTCTATTTTTTTTTTTCTTTTTAGGGCATATGTAAGTTCCTGGGCTGAGGGTCAAATCAGAGCTGCAGCTGCGACTTACACCACAGCCATGGCAACCCCTGATCCTTAACCCACTGAGTGAGGCCAGGGATTGAAGCTACATGCTCACAGAGACTGTGTCAGGGTCTTAACCTGCTGAGCCACAATGGTAACGTGAGAACTCCTGCAATGACCCTATTTCTAAATAAGGTCGCATTCCTTTTTTTTTTTTTTTTTTTTTTAAGCTGCCCTTGTGGTTTGTGGAAGTTCCCAGGCCAGGGATTGAACCACGCCACAGCAGTGACCAGGGCTGCTGCTGTGACAATGCTGGACTCTTAACCCTCTGTGCCACAAGAGAACTCCTGAGGTCACATTCTACTCAATATTTTTTAATAATCTGTAAAGGAAAAGAATTTGAGAAAGAACACACACACACACACACACACACACAACTGAATCACTTTGCTATACACCTGTAACTAACACAACATTGTAAATCAACTATTCTTCTATACTTTAATTTTTAAAAACAGAAAAACTAAGATCACATTCTCAAGTGTTGGGGGCTAGGAATCTAACATGAATGTGACCAGGGACACAACTCAACCCATAACAAGTATACCATGGGTGCCTGAGCCAGAGGTGCAGGGCTATGCCCTGGTACAGACTCCTTCACTCTCAGGAGACTAGCAGGTAGCAAAGCTGCTATGCCACAGACCTCACCTGGCAGCATGCTGCTCCCCACTCCCAAGTATCATAGGCAGCAGATGGCTGGAAGCAGACAGCAGCAAACCAGGGCCATCAAATACTTGGGGCAAACCAAATATCAGGGTATGAGATAGTTGCTCATGAAGAATATCATTTGATTAAACCACATCACTTATCCAAAACAGATGGGCTTTTTATAGTCCTCTGACAGTCCTGAATTGTAACCTTAATTACCCAACAAGTGCAGTCACCTCGAGCTACCTTACCTGCTGCAGTTGAAACACTGTGACTTGGCTCATTGGGTTACTTAAGGTCAGAGGTTGTCAACCTTGGCTCTACATGAGGGTCACATGGAGTGGAGGTTGAAAATGCTAATGCATGTGTCTCACCATTTCATTGGTCTGGGGGTGTAACCTGGGCACTAAGAATTTTTCTTTTTAAAGCTGTCAGGTGATTACAGTGTGCAGCAAAGGTTGAGAACCACTAGCTTGGAACTTTCCCAGAACCCAGCCATCTGCATAACGGTAATGATGCATATTGATTGCAGATGGAATAGTATGGGTTTGTTGGGGGTACATTTTGTTTGCTTCCAAATGAAATGCATCAAAATCTCTATCCTTTAACTCTGCAACACCATGGGCTCTATTTTCTTTAGTCTAACTTCTTTCCGTTGCTGAGGAGCCATATCTTTGCTGTATGGAGTTTGACATTTGCTTACAAAGGCAGCACCTCAGCTAGAAACTGAGGCTAGGGCAGCATAGTGAATTACGCAGAAACAGAATTGAACAGACAGTAGGTTTGTGTTTAGTGCAATTTATGATAAGGAGCAATAGTGTGGGCCACAGCATCTCTTTTCCCGAGGATGCTGGTTGCTCTTGCTCACTCTGTTCCACAGAAAACATTGGCCTGTGACCTCCAGAATCTCTCCACCTCTGCTCATGTTCTTTTCCTTTTCCTCTCTTTCTCATTGGCCCTCTTTCCACCCTCTCTTTTATTCTCACCCTATTTCTCCTCTCTTATGTTGTCTCTCCCTTCTCCTTTCTCTCATAACAAACAACTCTTTCTTTCACAGCTTGTCATGGTTGGGGTAGAGGGAAGGTAGATTCAATAGCCAAAATGCTGTGAGAATCACGATATTCTATGTGCAAAACCTACAGTCTTCTGGGCCATCTCCTATTGCTTCTTGTAAGAGATGTGAGGAGAAACTGCACAGCCAAGAGAAATAAGCTAGTTCTGTGTCTCTGTTTCCCTCAGCCCATGATGCTTTTCTCTCCCCAAGTCTCTCTCCAATCTGCTATGTTACCCTGTTTGCTGCTCCTAGAAACAACCTGGGAAAGTTGGCTGCACAAATGCAGGAAATAATAATAGTGCTTGCCTATAACATGCTTATTACATGCCAGGTATCCTTCTAAGCATGCTGGACAGATAACAGCTCATGATGTCTGCTCCAGAGTCTTTATATGACAGGCATTTTAGAAGGAGGCAGTGGGAGAGAAAAAAAGATCACAGGCAGAGAAGGGTAGAGAGAGACAGAAAGAAAAAGGTATTGTGACAAAAGAAAGAGAAGGACAAAGAGAGGCAGCCATCACAACCAAAGAACCAGAGACAGAACGGGACCATAAAAACCACATCCATAACAACCACAGAACCAAGAGAGCGAGTGACCTGGTGAACATACTTCTTATTGGTTCTGAATTGGGCAAAACAACTCCATGTCTGGGGCCAATTTAGATGAGAGACTCCAACTGTATGAAATCTAAGTTTGGCTTGGGCATAGTTGGAAGAAAATTCTTGTGTCATGGTTCACAGGTTTTAGAAAATGCACGTTTGCTTCTGGTTTACCTGATATCTTTTGAAAAAGGAGAGGAAAAAGAAAACCCCTTTGGTTCTAGGTTCAGTACAGAAACAAACAAAAAGTAAAACATAGTATTTAAGTTCTGTTTAATTCAGCCTTCAGGAAACCAAACCAAAACATTCTGATTTTTTTTTTTTTTTGGTCTTATTTGCACTTGCCAGCCTTCAAAGACTGTTAAATCAATGCCTAACCCAGTATTGTCCTTGGAAGTAAGTGGGGATAATGAGGCATCGTCGGGGCAGCATTACCAGGGTTTGATCTCCCAAGAGCATCCATCCTAGGGAAGTCGGTCAGCCCTTTGGAAGTGAATGGAACTCCTCAGCAATTATAGTTGGAGGAGATACTGCGTTGCGAGTTTCAAGCCTGTCCCAGCATTCCTAGCTAATCAATTATGTTTCTGTAATTTCTCAATGCAGTGGGTGTTATAATACTAGAGACCTAAGACCTGGGTCTCCTGCTATGATCTATCATAGTATTCAGGGCTTTTGTAGGGTTAGGGTAAAATATTAACTGTAAACAGGCATAAGGGATCTTATTAAGGTGATGGAGATGTTCTAAATATGTATGTGTGTGTTTGTTTCTATTTTTAAAAAACTATATAAAAAAGCACTAAAAAGTAATGTGTCTTGGTTTCTGAGAGTTTTTGTAGCAAAATACCACAACAGAAAGTTTTAAAATAATAGAAAGTCATACTTAACTGATTACACCTACAACAATCCTGTTTTCAAATAGTCACACTCTGAGGGAATGGGGTCAGGACCTCAGTGTATCTTGTTTGGTGGATACAACTCAATACACAACAAAGTGAATCACAGTGCTGCCTGAAAATCTGAGCAAATTTACAGAGATAGATAAATTGTAGAATATGTAAGTTATACTTTGTAAAAGAAAAAAATAATGACCAGACCTCAATTAAATGGAGTTGGGAGACCAGAAGGGGGCGCTCTCATGCCCTGTGATGATAAGGCAGGCAGCCCATCAGGAAGAAGAAAGATGCCTTTTCTCTCCTAGCAAGGACTCAGCCAATGAAAAGCCACAGACTCTGTGTTTACTACAGCCCTCATCCTCCCAACTTCCTTCTTTTCTCTATAAAAGTCTTCTCCTTATCTTGCCTTTGGGGAACTTGCAGTGACTCCCCATGGTTGCAGACCTTGGCTTACCATTCTCTGCTGATCCTGAACAACTTTCATGAAGAAATAACAGTAGTTTGCTTGTTTCAGGTCAACATTTTCAGTTGAGTAATTTTTAAAGAATTACAAGATTTTTTTCAAACCATTGCTAGGCATCCTGAAATTTATATAGAGCGCACTGAATCTTAACACCTCATCTGCCAGTGTCAAAGCCATATTTAGTGAAAGTGTTTTTCCATTTCTCATATATAGCTCAGAGACACACTCACATGAGTTTAGATAGTGCAGAATTACAAACAATCTTAATCTCCATCAATAGGGAAACAGTAAAGAAATTTAGGTATAGCCAACCATGGAATAATATGCAACAATTACAAAGAATGAGATAGATTTCTTTCCATGCCATCAAACTAAGACATACTTCATGGAGAGAGAAAAAAGCAAATGGCAGAGTGACAAAGAGAGCATGATACTATTTATATAAAATACAAAAACATTGAAGAAAACAATACTCTGTATTTTCTGAGGATACAGGCATAATAAAATTAATATTGAACATTCGCTAGATACCCGACACTGATCTAACAGACTGACACATATTTTCTTACCTTCTCAGAACAAGTTAGCTACTATTATTGCAGCCCATTTAATGAAGAGGAGGCTAAGATACAAAGAGCTTAACTTACTCCTCCAAAGCTACTGAGTAGTAGAATCAGAATTTGAATCCAGGCTTGTCTTAATTCACAGAGCTCTTTCCACTCCTGCCATTTTAAGTATATTCTGTATTTATATACATATAAAAGCAATAGTGGTCACCTCCAGGAGTGAGTCAGAGAGGAATCCATGACTCTAGTCAGTAATCAAAGAGATTTTAATTTTTTGACAATTGTAGGAAATAATAGAGAGAGATCTGTGTAGTCTTAGTTTCACTTAGTTTCTTCTAATGATAATATCTTGTAAAACTGTAGTAAAATATCACAATCAGAATATTGACTTTGGTATAATCCACTGATTTTGTTCATATTTACCTATTTTTACTCATTTGTGTGTATATGTATTTGGCTCTGTATACATTTTAAGGCTATTTTTTGAGCAATTTTAAGTTCACAGCAAAATTGAGAGGAAGGTATGGATTTTCCCATATCTCCTCTGCCCCCACATATTCACAGCCTCCCTCATTAACAACATCCCCCACCAGAGTGGTACATTTGTACAATCAATGAAGCCACATTGACACATCTTTATCCCTCAAAGTCCGTAGTTAACATCAGGGTTCATCTTGGTGTTGTACTTGCTATGGGCTTGGTTCAGTGTATAATGTACTGTATCTACTATTTGAGACTCATACAGAGTATTTTCACTTTCCTAAAAATCCTCTGTGTTGTGCATATTCATCTCCCATTCCTCCACCATACACCTGGTAACCACTGGTATTTCTATTATTTCCATAGTTCTGTCTTTTCCAGAATTCTATGTAGTTTTCTTCTGTAGTTTTGGCTTCAAATATTTTGTTTAAATCTTTAACCTATTTTGAATTGATTTTTTTAACATATTCTGAGATAAGGGTCCAATTTCATTCTTCTACATGTGGTTTTCCAGTTTTCCAAACACCATTTATGGAAGAGACTGTCCTTTCCCCATTGTCTATTCTTGGAAACTTTGTCAAAGATTAATTGCCTGTGGATTATTTCTGGGGTCTATATTCTGTTTCATTGGTTACCATGTCTGTTTTTAAGCCAATACCATACATACAGTTTTGATTACTGTAGCTTTGTTGTATATTTTAAATAAGGTCATATGATGCCTCCAGCTTTGTTCTCCTTTCTCAAGATTGTTTTGGATATTCAGCATCTTTTTTTTTTTTTGTCTTTTTGCTATTTCTTGGGCCGCTCCCGCGGCATATGGAGATTCCCAGGCTAGGGGTTGAATCGGAGCTGTAGCCACAGGCCTACACCAGAGCCACAGCAACGCGGGATCCGAGCCGCGTCTGCAACCTACACCACAGCTCATGGCAATGCTGGATCGTTAACCCACTGAGCAAGGGCAGGGACTGAACCCGCAACCTCATGGTTCCTAGTCGGATTTGTTAACCACTGCACCACGACGGGAACTCCGATATTCAGCATCTTAGGTGGTTTCCATATGAATCTTAGGTTTTGTTGTTTGTTTTCCATATGAATTTTATATCATCTTACTATTTCTGTGAAAACTGTCATTGGAATTTTGATAGGATTTGCATTGAATCTATAGATTTTGGAGAGATAAAATGGATATTTTAAAAATATACCAGGAGTTCCCTAATGGATCAGTGGGTTAAGGATCTGGTATTGTCATTGCTGTGGCTTGGGTCCCTGCTGTGGCATGAGTTCAATTCCTGGCCCAGGAACTTCCACATACCATGGGCATGGCAAAAAAAATTTTTTTTAAAAAGAAAAACTATTTTTCCAATTTACAAACATGGGATATCTTTCCCTTTATTTATATCTTTTTCAGTTACTTTCATCAATGTTTTATATTTTCCAGTATCAGGTCTTTCACCTCTTTGGTTAAGTGTATTCCAATGATTTTTAAAGCCATTGTAAATGGGATTGTTTTCTTAATTTCTTTTTCATAGAGTTTGCTGTTAGTGTGTAGAAATATAACTGATTTTTTTGTATGTTGAATTTGTATCCTGCAAATTTACTGAATTCCTTTATTAGTTCTAACAGTTCTTTGGGTGGCACCTTTAGGATTTTCTATATGTAAGATCATGTCATCTGAAAACAGAGACAATTTCATGTCTTCATCTCCTACATGGATGCCAATTTATTTCTTTCTCTTGCCTAATTACTCTGGCTGGGACTTTCAATACTATGTTAAATGGATGTGTTGAGAATGGTATCTTTGTCTTATTTCTGATCTTAGAGGAAAAGGTTTCAGTTTTTCCCCATTAAAGTATGATGTTAATCATGGACTTGTCATATATGGTCTTTATTATGTTGATGTATATTCCTTCTTTATCTAATAATCCGTTGAGACTTTTTATCATGAGTAGATGTTGAATTTTGTCAAAAGCTTTTTCAGCATCTATTAAGATAATCATATGATTTTTCTCCTTCATTCTGTCAGTGTGGTGTATCACATTAATAATTTGCATATGTTGAACCATCTTTGCATCCTGGGGATAAATTTCACTTGATTGTAGTGTATGATCCTCTTAATGTGTTGTTGAATTTTGTTTGTTAGTATTTTGTTGAGGATTTTTGCATCTATATTTATCAGGGATATTGGCCTTTAATTTTCTTGTCTTGTAGATCCTTATCTGGCTGGATATCAGGGCACTGTTGGCCTCATGAGTTTAGAAACATTCCCATCCTCTTCAACTTTTATAAAAGTTTTAGAAAGATTGATATTATTCTTTAAATGTTTAGTAGAATCTACCCACGAAGCCATCTGGTCCTGGGTTTTTATTTGTTGGGAGGTTTTTTAGTATTGACTTAATCTCCTTGTTTATAATGATTTGTTCAGATACCCTATTTCTTCATGATTAAGACTTGGTAATTTGCATGTTTCTAGGAATTTATGCATTTATTACAGGTTGCCCAATTTGTTGGTGTATAATTTTTCACATTAGTCTCTTATGATCCTTTGTATTTCTGTGGTGTCAGTTATAATATCTCTTTTAAGATTTTATTTATTTAAATCTTCTTTTTGTCTTCACTTGCTAATTTGCCAATTTTGTTTACCATTACAAAAACTCAATTCTTGGAGTCCTCATTATGGTGTAGCCAAAACGAATCCAACTAGGAACCATGAGGTTGCGGGTCCAATCTCTGGCCTTGCTCAGTGGGTGAAGGATCTGGTGTTGCTGTGAACTGTGGTGTAGGTCACAGATGTGGGTTGGATCTGAAGTGGCTGTGGCTGTGGTGTAGGCCAGCAGCTGTAGCTCTGATTCGATCCCTAGCCTGGGAACCTCTATATACGGTGGGTGTGGCCCTAAAAAGCAAAACAAAACAAAACAAAACAAAAACAACTCAACTCTTAATATCATCGATCTTTTCAATCAAAAACTACTATTTTTCTGGTTTCTATTTTATTTATTTCTGGTGTAGTATAGTTCTTTATGCTAAGCTTACTTTGTTCTTATTTTTCTACTTTGAGGTGGAAACTTAGGTCATTTATTTGAGATCTTTATTCTTAATGTAGGGATTTATTGCTATAAAATTCCCTCTTAAAACTGTTTTGGCTATCTCCCATAAGTTTTGGTATGTTGGGTTTTCATTTTCATTTGTCTCAATATATATTTTTTAAATTTTCCTATCTATTTCTTCTTTGACCCACTGGTTGTTCAGGAATGTGCTGTTTAATCTTACACACTTGTGAATTTTTCAGTATCTTCCTTCTGTTGATTTCTATTATAAAACTGTTGTAATTGGAAAAGATATTTGGTCAGATTTCAATCTTCTTACATATCTAAGACCTATTTTGTGACCTCACATATATCTTGGAAAGTGTTCCATATGCACACGAGAGGAACGTGTGTTCTGCTGCTGTTGGATTGAAGTTGTATATATCTGTTGGTTTTGTTTACTCTGAAGTATAATTCAGGTCAAATATTTCTTTATTGATTATCTATCTGGGTGATCATTGTTAAAAGTGAAGTACTGAAATCCAGTACTAATATTGCATTGGTATTATTACCTTTAGAAATTTGCTTAATACATTTAGTATTTGTCTAATCCATTTAGATGCTCTGATATTGGGTGCATATATGTTGACAATTGTTGCATCCTTCTTTTCTTTTCTTTTTACAGCTACACCCATGGCATGTGGAATTTCCCAGGCCAGATACCAGATTAGAGCTGCAGCTGCAGGCCAACACCACAGCCATAGCAACACCAGGTTGGAGCTGCATCTGCAACCTACACTGCAGCTTGTGTGGCAAGATGGATCCTTATCCCACTTAACAACACCAGGGACCAAACCACATTTTCAGAGATACTATGTTGGGTTCTTAATTTCTGAGCCACAGTGGGAATTCTGTCAATTGTTACATCCTCTTGACAAATTTTCCTGTTATCATTATATAATGATCTTATTTATTTCTCATTATAGTATTTGATAAAGTCTGTTTTGTCTAAGTATGGCTGCCCCTGCACTCTTTTGGTTGCCATTTGCATGAAACATCTTTTTCATCCTTTAACTTTCAGCCTATGTGTGTTCTTAAAACTAAAGTGAGTCTCTTTTACACAAGACATATTTGAGTATTGTGTTTGTATCCATTCAGTCACTTTATGTCTTTTGATTGGAGTATTTAATCCATTTACCTTTAAAGTAATTACTGATAAGTGAATGCTATTTTCTTTTTTTCTCATTTTTTTAAAATTACTCGATGAATTTATTACATTTATAGTTGTACAATGATCATCACAATCCAGTTTTGTAGGATTTCCATCCCAAACCCCCAGGGCATCCCTCCACCCCCCAAACTGTCTCCTTTGGAAACCATAAGTTTCTCAAAGTGTGTGGGTCAGTATCTGTTCTTCAAAGAAGTTCATTCTGTCCTTTTTTTTTCAGATTCCACATGTCAGTGGTAGCATTTGATGTTGGTGTCTCATTGTATGACTGACTTCACTTAGCATGATAATTTCTAGGTACATCCATGTTGCTAAAAATGCTGGTATTTCATTCCTTTTAATGGCTGAGTAATATCCCATTGTGTATATGTACCACATCTTCTTGATCCACTCCTCTGTTGATGGACATTTAGGTTGTTTCCATGTCTTGGCTATTGCAAATAGTGCTACAGTGAACATTGGAGTACATGTGTCTTTTCAAGTCGTGGTTTTCTCTGGATAGTTGCCCAGGAGTGGGATTGCTGGATCAAATGGTAATTCTATTTTTAGTTTTCTGAGGAATCTCCATACTGTTTTCCACAGTGGTTGAGCCAATTTACATTTCCACCAACAGTGTAAGAGTGTTCTTTTTTCTCCACACCCTCTCTAGCACTTGTTGTTGTTTGTAGACTTTTTGATGATGGCCATTCTGGCTGGTGTCAGGTGGTACCTCATTGTGGTTTTGATCTGCATTTCTCTAATGATGGATGATGTTGAACATCTTTTCATGTGTTTTTTGGCCATCTGTATGTCTTCTTTGGAAAAGTAAATACTATCTTCATTTTGTGTATTATCTTCTGATTGCTTTGTAATTCTTTGCCAACCCTCCCAATAAAATTATATCTCAAACATAATTAAACATTCAGTATTTACAATATAACTATTTGTTCCTTGATAGGTCATGGTCTAGTTAGTACATACAAGTTTACTGCTGAGTCAAGCAATATACATTGATTATCTTTTCTCAGTTATGTAACTTTATATTTTCCTGGCATTTATAATTGCCTCAAATTTTCATCTGCTTAGTTTTCCATTTCACACTCTTCACGGAACTCTAGAAATTCCTCTAACCCTATTTTTCTCACAGCCAAATGTAATGTTATAACTTTATAAACAGGTTTCTTGGAGATACTCTATTCATATCTGTAAAGTTCATCTGTTTTCCTGTTCCAATCTGTTTTAATTGCTCTCTAGTTCTACTTCCCATTGTCATCTAGAGCCTTCCCTTCAAAAACATTCTTGAAATTATCTTTACTTCTGCTCTCTGCTGAATTCCTTCCCTAGGAATCTTATTTTTCTATCTTTTGGCTTACTTCTTTTTGGAGGAACACATTGTCCAATAGCTTTCTAAGAACTTACAAATTTGAAGAAATAAAGTGTCCTCCTTTTCTGTATCTCTACACAACTTGTATAGAATTCTTGAATGGATATAGAATTCTTATCTGGAAATTATTATAAGTCAGAGTATTGAAATCATTGCTCTATTGTCCCCTAGTTTCAAATATCATTGTTAAGAAATCTAATACCATACTGACTTCAAATTATTTGTAAATTATCTGATTTTTACCCTTTTGAAGCATTTTACTTTTTTTCTTTATCCCCCTCATTTTAAAACTTAATGGTGAAATGTCTTAATTTGTTTATTTATTATTATTTTTGTTTTGGTCATTAGGTTAGAAAAAGAGTGTATTTCAAACATGGAAAATTTTCTTGTGTATCTTCTTTAATAATTTTCCTTCCTCTGTAATTCCTGTTGTAGTTTTTGAAAACTCTTTTTAGTGAAATATTGACTTCTTGAATTGGTCACATTTAAAATGTGTATGTATATGTCTGTGTATCTTTATCTTTGGGTCCTACTTCCTCTGAGATGTCCTTGATTTTGTCTTCCAACGCTTTTGCTTATTTAGTTCTTTTAAAAGCTTGATTATGGTGTTTTAATTTCAAAGATCTCTTTGATACACTCTGAGAGTGTATTTATGGTATCCGGTTTCATGAACATTTCATGAATTATAATGCAGAATTAGCTATAATAAAGCTAATATTAATTGAGCTAGGGAGCATTTTAAGAACTTTATAAAATTAGCTCCTTTAATCCCAGAACCATGGATAGAGGCAAGGGAGCGGTTCTCCGAAACAAAAGAAAGGCATTGATAATGAAAAGGAAATGAACAAAGTGGAATGCCGAAAATGACAGATGCCCACGACAGAATAATTCAGAGTATTATATGCCTTCTAGGACCTGAGCACTATGGTAGGCACAGGGGCTGGGAATATGAAGAGAGGAATAAGGCACCAGCCCTGCTGTGTTCACATCCTTTAATATAGTTGAAAACTAATGGCATTTGCCACTTGTCAGCCCCTGATGAATTCCTCCCCCAGTGCCTTGAAGCAGCCAGAAGCTCTGCAGGAAAGGCAGCCTGGAGCAAGAGGAGGGAAGGGAGGGGACCCAGGAGTTGCTCCTTCTTTGTGAAAAACTCTGATGGGAAAATTGTCAGCTGTACTCCCACTCTCTCTGAAAGTCAGTGTGATGCTGCATCCATCTTAATCACCATCGGAGAGAGCAGGCATTTTAATAAGCAGCATTATTCATGAAAACTTTGTTCTCCTTTCCCACTTCCTTCCAAAATAAGATAGACATGAACTTGGAATGAACTCCTCATTTGTCTCCTTCTTGCCTCTTCTTTATATTCATACCTACTACCTTCTTCCCGTGGTCTCAATCCTCTGGACATCTTCTAGGGAAGAGGCGAAGAGCAGCTGTCCACCTGGGGGGAGGGAGAGTATGGCTGGAAGTATCTGGGTCCCTAGAGGGTGGAGATCGTTGGGACTTGAGAGACAAAGGAGATGGAATCCCCGCTGTGGTGGAATTTAGAGATTATTCGCTGAACCAATGGCTTATTTAACAAGTATTAATTGGTCACTTAATGCGTATTTTACTGAGAGTACAGTAACTCAGATATCATTTCTATACCCAGAGGAACCATTAATTCATTCAACAAATATTTCTGATCTGTTGGACAGACCCCGGGCAAGATCACTGCAATGCATATGGTCCCTGTAATTCAGAGCTTTATAGGAACAGTTATCAATCGTATACATAAATGTGACTGATTTCTGAATGTTAATCTTACATCCTGCTACTTTGCTGAATTTGTTGATCAGTTCAATTAGTTTTTGGGTTGACTTCTTAGGGTTTTCTACATATAGTATCATGTCATCTGCATACAGTGACAGTTTTATCTCTTCTCTTCCTATTCAGATGCTTGAGACACAATGGTATCCCTGCTGTGGTGGAATTTATCCATTTCAATACCTCAATTTCAGGTATTGATTGAGACACTGGGCTTATAGACTCATAGAGAGTCCATGCCTTTGTGCTACTCAGGGTCTAGAAGAGAAGAAAGTTAGAAAAAGAGGAGTTCCCATCGTGGTGCAGTGGTTAACAAATCCGACTAGGATCCATGAGGTTGCAGGTTCAGTCGTTGGTCCCTGCCCTTGCTCAGTGGGTTAACGATCTGGTGTTGCTGTGAGCTGTGGTGTAGGTCGCAGATGCAGCTCGGATCCTGCGTTGCTGTGGCTCTGGCTTAGGCTGGGGGCTACAGCTCTGATTAGGCCCCTAGCCTGGGAACCTCCATATGCCGTGGGAGCGGCCCAAAGAAATAGCAAAAAGACAAAAAAAAAAAAAGAAGGTTAGAAAAAGAAAAGAAATCTATAAAACACAGTATCTATTATGGCAAATGCCATAGATAATAACTCACAACTTTCCCATCTCAAAACTTCTCCATGCGGTTCAGAAGCTCTGACCCCACTCTGTGTTCAGAGATGGGCAGGTGAACAAGGGCTGGCCAAGTAGAGCACTGCATCTTCCTGGACATGGTGACTATTTCAGAGATGGGAGCAGGACTCAGGCAGGATTAAAAAGACAACACTCTGCAGGGACTTTGCTAGGACCACTTGGTAGCAGACACTGCCTTTATGGTAGGATTCTCAGGGTGTGCAGTAACCTTGCTATCACATGAGGTGAGCCTGCCTGAGAATAAAACCAATGCAGAGCAAAATAGACCAAAGAGATGGAAAGAGGTCAAGCCCTGGTGACATTATTTGAGTGTCTGGAACCAGCCACATCTGAAGTAGCCATGTAAGAATAATCCCTAAATGGTTCCAGTACAGGCAGACCTTGTTTTATGGTGCTTCATATTATTGTTGATACTATTTTAAAAAAAAAACAAAAAACAAATTGAAGATGCATGCAAACCCTATATGGAGCAAGACTATCAGCATCATTTTTTCCAATAGCCTTTGCTCACTTGGTGTTTCCGTGTCACACTTGGTAATTCTCACACTATTTCAAAATTGTTCATCACTATTTTATGTTATGATGATCTGCATAATAGAGCTACAGTAAAGTGTAAACACAACTCTTATAAGCATTGGGAAACCACAAAAATTTGTGTGACTCACTTTATTGCAGTGTTCTGGCACTAGGCCCACAGTATCTCCTAGATAGGCTGAATGCAGATCATTGAATCTCCCACTTGAGTTTGAGTTCTGTCCATAAGTAATATAAGATCTGAGACATACATCCCAACTCTTCAGCTTTTTTGGAGTCAGAGAGGGTCAATTTCTAGGACAGGGATTTTTTTATGAAACAAACAAACAAACAAACAAAAACAACGAGCAAAATGAGGCTCAGAGACATTAATTTTCCTAAAGTCACAACCATATGGCAGAGTTGAGATTTGGATTTAGGTCAGTCCGATTTAAAGAAAAATTTCTTAATATTATGATGGTGGCCTCCCCGTAGAACTTCCACTCAGACACAGTACTCTTAACTGGCAGTTACCAGAAGCTCTATGCAGAAACAGTGCTTTTGTGTGTGTGTGTGTCTGTGTCTGTGTTATTTAATGCTCACAAAATTTAATATGAACTGGATCATTTTTAAAAATTTACTTTATTGAAGTATAGTTGATTCACAATGTTGTGTTAGTTTCTGGTGTACAGTAAAGTGATTCAGTTACACATACACTTACATAAATATAAATATATATGTATAGATAGATATGCTTTTTCATATTCTTTTCCATTAGGATTTATTACAGGATATGGAACACAGTCCCCAGTAGGACCTTCCTGCTTATCCATCCTATATATTACTAGTTTGCATCTGTTAATCCCCAAATCCGAATCCTTCCCTCCCCCACACCCCCTCCCCTTGGGCAACCACAATTCTGTTCTCTATGTCTACAAGTCTGTTTCTGCTTCATAGATAATGAGCTGGATAGTTTTATGTTCACTTTACAACCAAGGCTCAGAGAGTTAATGTGGGAGAAATCACCTACCAACAAGAGGCAAGTCTTGGGTTCAACTTAAAATGCTCTAGTTCCAAAGGCCCATTCATGCTTTCTCCAGAAAATCAGTTTCCCAGACTTATTCAGTGGTGACTACAGGGGATATGTTTATACCTCCAGAATGTGTTCTCTGGGTGCACATCTCCATCCCACCTTGCTGCTGAGCCATAACTCTTCACCCTGCCTACATGCCAAACCCCAAGGGACAAAAAGGTGCTGAGTTCTTTGGGTCAAAATGGCATTAAAAAAAAAAATCTACCTCCACCTTCAAGATGCATAGAGATATCATTGTGGAGTTTACTCTTAATCTGATTTTTAAAATAGCACACATGTAGGTGTTCCTCTTGTAGCTCAGTGGGTTAAGAACCCAGCTAGTGGAGTTCTCGTCGTGGCACAGTGGAAGCGAATCCGACTAGGAACCATGATGTTGTGGATTCAATCCCTGGCCTCGATCAGTGGGTTAAGGATTTGGCGCTGCTATGAGCTGTGATGTAGGTTGCAGAGGTGGCTTAGGCCTGGTGTTGCTGTGGTTGTGGCATAGGCCAGGGGCTACAGCTCCAATTGGAACCCTAGCCTGGGAACTTCCGTGTGCCACGGGTGCGGCCCTAAAAAGCAAAAATATAAAAAGAACCCAGCTAGTAACCATGAGGATGCGGGTCCAATTCCTGGCCTCACTCAATGGGTTAAAGATCTGGCATTGCTGCAGGTTGTGGCATAAGTCACAGGTGTCTCTTAGATCTGGAGTTACTGTGGCTGTGGTGTAGGCTGCAGCTACAAGTCCAATTCGACCCCAGCCTGGGTACTTCCCTATGTCGTAGGTGCAGCCCTAAAAAGAGAAACAAACAAAAAAATAGTACATATGCCAAAACTCAAATGAAACAAAAGTATTTACAATGAAACCTGGGTCTCTCTCCCAACTAAGATCCCAGCCCCATTCTACGTAGGCAGCCACCACCAAGGCGTCACAGGGTTATTCTGAAAATAATCTGTGTGTACACAAACACTCATAGCTCCTAAGTTACATGCATCTACAACAGTGGTTCTTAACCAGGGCTGCTTTTGCAACCCCTCTCCCCAGGGGATATCTGGCAATGTCTGGAGACAAGTTTTTATTGTCATGACTTGAGAGGGGAAGGGATTATCATTGGCATCTGGTTGGTAGATGCTTCAAAACATGCTGAAAGGCACAGGTTAGCCTCCTACCACAAAGAATTACCTGACCAGGCTGTCAGTTGTGCTGAAATTGAAAAATCCCTCGTTCAAAAGAATCATTTTCTAACTTGCTTTTAACTCTTAGAAAAATGTGTTAACTATCTTTCCATACCAGCTTACACTGATATTTTTGTGTTTTATTTACAGTGTCAGGCAGGTATAGTGCAATACCAGGCAGCAAGGGGAAAGCTGGTCTAGATCTGTCTTTGCCCACAGATTCATGTACCTGTAAGACATATTCACAGAGGGTCAATCACTGAGCCAAAGAGAAAAGCACTTATTTTCTTCGCTTTTACAGGTATTTCCAAATTTCTCCATAGAAGCTGCACTCTGTCACACACCCACATCAGTGACTGAGAGTGCCTGTCTTCTCACGGTTTCACCCATACTGGGTTTTACCAAACATTTTAATTTTTGTCAATTTGATAGATAAATCATTGGATCTCACTGCTATTTAAAATAGCATTTCAGGAGTTCCCCTAGTGGCTCAGCGGAAACGAATCCAACTAGGAACTGGGAGGTTGCGGGTTCCATCCCTGGCCTTGCTCAGTGGGTTAAAGATCCAGAATTGACGTGAGCTGTGGTGTAGGTTGCAGATGCAGCTTGGATCTGGCTTTGTTGTGGCTGTGGTGTAGGCCAGCAGCTGTAGCTCTGATTGGACCCCTAGCCTGGGAACCTCCATATGCCACAGGTGCAGCCCTAAAAAGCAAAAAATATAAAAAAAAAATAGTGTTTCATTAATTGTGAGCATGATTGAACATCTTGAGGAGGTGCCTATATTCTGAAGTTCCTAGAAATGGTCCTTTGTTGCTGCAGGACCAGGAAACATGCCCTTTCAAAAGGAGGCTTTATTTTAACACCTCTTTCCCCTGTTCCCAGAGCCTGACTGATTCTCTGGCTGATCCTCAGAAAGTGTGAAGATGATGTCAACACACTCATGCCCACATGCTTCTCAGAAACCTGCATTTTAGTACCAGATGGGGAATCCCAGGTCACTCACGCATGTATCTGAGGCCATTCCAGTCCTTATTTTTATGATCAGAGGTGGGTTTTCCAGAGACTCCAAGAGAGATTAAAGATTCAGAAAACCAGAAGCAGGATTGTGTCTGTGAATAAGCAGTTTAATTCACTGTGGGCTGTTTAAAAATTTCTGTTCCCTGGAGTAGAGCTGAAAGAACATTTCTTGTTCTGTAAATGATGAGATCTTTACATCAAGCAGGCTGATTCCCAAGTAGAAAGTAAAACAGAAGACAATTGTTTGGCACCTGTATCATCTCAGGAGGCCGGGGAGAGGAAAGGGTTATCTTACCGCCCAGTGAGGGCACAATGCTTATCAGTGGTGAACAGGGTGAGGCCCCATGACCTAAATTTGCCTTGAATAGTTAAGGACTGAAGAGCTCTTCTACCAATATGGATGACAATAGCCATGAGCAGCACGTATGTACTATTGCTCAGGCTGCTGGGGAACGGAAAGCTATGGGCTGAACTTTTTATGGTGCAATCTGAGCATGGAAAGCAACTAGATACTGAGGAAATATGCTCCCCAGGTGCTGGCACTCAGTTCTTTTGCATGGTGCTGCCCAATATCAATCATTCATTAATATTTCAAACATCACATTTATTTTTTTATTTTAATGCCTCATAAACTTGCAAAGAAGAGAGGGGTAAAGAGGTTTGTCAAAATATACCCTTATGTTATGAGTAAACTCCATATGAATGTGCCATCAGCCTATCTGTAATATTGCCTGTGGTATGTTCTATAACTGCTCAAAATATTCACTAGCCCCTCCATAAGGGAGGATTATATGTTTTTCCCACTGATAGCAGGCTTGGCCATATGACTTCTTTTGGTAGGTGGAATGTGAACCAAAGTGATATGGACCAGTCATGAGCAGGAGTTTGAAAAATCATTCCACCTCTCCCTTTTTTCTCTGCAATGCTATCAGCAATGTTCCAGAGAGACTTCTTCTATCAGCCTGGATACTTGTGTCAGCTGCTGTAACTTCTGAAATCAGGACATGTGAGTCTTCCAACTTCTCACTTTTTCAAAATTGTTTTGGCTATTTTGGAACCCTCTTGTTTGCACATGACTTTTCTGATCAGTGTGTCAAGAGTAGAATTTTAATAGGCCTTGTGTTGAGTATGCAGAACAGTTCGGGGTGTGTTGCCACCTTAACAATATTAAGTTTTCTGATCCATGAATGCATTGTATCTTTCCATTTTTAAAAAGTATTCTTTAGTTTTTTTGCAATGATGTTTTGCAGATTTCACTGCACAAGTCTTCCATTTCTTTTTTAAAATTTTCTGTGTATTTTATTATTTCTGATGCTACTGTTAGTGGAACAGTTTTCTTCATTTCCTTTTTGGATTGCTGGTTCATTGCTGGTGTATAAAAATACAACTGGCTTTTGCATGTTGATAGCATATCATATACCTTACTGAAAATAATTTGTTAGTTTTAGCAGTCTTTTTTTTTTATTCCTTTGAATATCCTGTATACAAGATCTTGTCATCTGCAAAAAAGATGCCAAGATGCCAGTTTTACTTCTTTCTTTCCAATACGGATGCCTTCTATTTCTTTTCCTTGTCTAATTGCCCTCATTAGAAACTCTGGTACAATGTTGAATAAAAATGGAAAAGTGGATATCCTTGTCTTTTCCCATTCTTAAGGGGAAACTTTCATTCTTTCACCATTAAATATGATGTTAGCTATGGATTTTTCATAGATGTCCTTTATCAAGTTGAGGAGGTTCTTTTCTAGTCCTAGTTTATTGAGTATTTTTATCGGGAAAAAAGGATTAGAGTTTCTCAAATGCCTTTTCTGCATTTATTGAAATTATCGTGTACTTCTGTTCTTAATTCTACTGGTGTGACATAGTACATTGACTAATTTTTCATGTATACAGCCAACATTATATTCCTGGTATAAATCCCACTTGGTCGTGGTGTGTAATCCTTTTTATTTGCTAGATGTATCTATATCTATTTTCATTTTGCTGGATATACTTAGGTATCACAATGAAGATTTTGTAACTATATATACAAGGGATATTGGCTTGTAGTTTTCTTGTGATACCTTTGTCTGGTTTCAGTGTCAGAGTACTATTAGCCTAGTAGAATGAGTTGGAAATTATTTCCTCCTTTTCTATTTTTAAAGATTTTGTTAAAGATTGTTGTTATATCATCTTTAAACATTTGGTAGAATTTACCAGTGAGGCCATTTGGGTCTGGAACTTGTTTTGTGTAAGTTTTTTTCTTAACTTGATATTCAGATCTTTTTGAATCAGTGTTGGTAAGCTCTATTTTTCTAGGAACTTGTCCATTTCATCTAAATTTTCTATTTTTTGGCACAAAATTGTTCATAATATTTTCTTATAGTTCAATTTTTTTCTAGGAGATTAGTAGTTATGACCACAATTTCATTCCTGATTTTTAGTAACTTGGGTCTTCTCTCTTTTTCTTTGATCTGTCTTGATAAAGGTTTGTTAATTTTGTTTATATTTTCCAAGAACCAAACTTTGGTTTCATTAATAATTTTCTCTTTAATTTTTTTTAATTTAAAAAATAAAATAAATTTAAAATACTATAAAAAAGAATGTATATACATGTATGACTGAGTCACTGCTGAACAGGAGAAATTAGCACAGCATTGTAAATCAACTATATTTTAATAAAAGATAAAAATAATAATTTTCTCTATTATTTTTCTTTTCTTTCCTCTACAATTAACTTCTCTCTAATCTTTATTATTTCCTTCCATCTATTTGCTTTGGGTTTAATTTGCCTTCAATTTTCAGTTTCTTAATGTATAAGGCTAAATTATTGACTTAATATCTTTCTGATTCTCCCACCATATTTTGTCGTTGTTGCTGCTGCTGCTGTTTGTTTAGTGAGTTTCCTAATTATTTAAAATTTGTATTCCTTGTTACATATGGACATTTAAGTTCCCATTTGCTTAGCTTAATGGTCAATTAATAATTGGACAGAAATTTCCTTAAATTCTTGGAACAAATAAGTTACCCAGCCTTTGCCCAGAGTCTCTGTCTTTAATGTGAGGGCACCAATTCAATCCTCTGATAAGCAGTTTACAGCTCTTCCTCAGCCTTAACCTCCTATTTGTGCAAAGCCTTAAGGTCAACAGTGAAAATTTAGGGTTTTTTCAACTCTTCCCTGATCATGTGCAACCTTGTGCATATGTGTACTCTTCTAGATTCTCAGGAACATGTCAGAAATTTTCAAAGCCTCAATGGACATCTCATTTTTCAGCTTTTCCTTTTAAGTTTTAAGGTCAGCTTTTGGTTTACTCAAATTTTTATTGCTGCCTTAGGCAATTGCTATGTTAAACAGTTGCCACTGATTGTTTTTGACAAATACCTAGAGGGAAAAGCTTATTCACAAAGAGAAGGTTTCCCAGTCAGGTTAAGTAAATACAAGTCTTGTTACTGGGTGTTTCCAGGCAACTGCCAGGCAGGTCAATAATGACAATTACCTGAAAATAATACTTCTGGGGAGCTCCAAACTTGTTCCTTCCATTCCAATGGCCACTAGGCTGCTGGTTTTCATTGTGGTTGCATGCTTTTGTTTTTCAAGGCTATTGAGCTGAGGCATGGGGTTTGAATGGAGAAAGTTAAATGCTGCAAAGTTCTCTGTTCTTACTGATATGTATCTGTTTTTCTTGAATGAATGTTTCTTAGATTGTTGCAAGCACTTGATTAATTTCCAGGGCTCTTTAAAAGTTGGGTTTTGACAGCTTTTACTAGTGTCATTTATATGGGGGAATAGATTTTTTGGAGGTCTTTAAAATGTCATTCCACTGATGTATGTTAAATCTGAGTGTAAATACTTTACTTTTACAATCATTAAAAAAGTCTCTCTCATTAAACTGACAGTTCCACAAGGGCAGCAATTCAGTTTTTCTTGTTTACCATCCTATTCCTCTATATAGTACAATACAATGTAGCAAGCACTCACTACATATATGATGAGTCAAGCAATGAATGAATAAGTGCATGAATGCATGTTCCCCATAGCCAACCAAGAGTTTAAAAAAATGAAAATTTAAAACTAATCAATTATCTATTTACATTCCCACCAACAGTGAAGTAGAGTTCCTTTTCTCCACATCCTTGACAACATTTATTATTTGTTGTCTTTTTGGTAATAGACATTCTGATAGTTGTGAGGTGATACCTCATTGGGTTTTGATTAGCATATCCCTAATGATTAGTGATGTTGAGCATGTTTTAATGCACCTCTTTGCCATCTTTATGTCTATTTAAGTTTCTGCCCATTTTTTAATTGGGTTGTTTGGTGTTTTTGATCTTGAGTTGTATGAGCTCTTTGTATATTTTGAATATTAACTCCTTATCAGACATATCAGCTATTATGAAAAGCAGTATAGAGGTTTCTCAAAAAACTAAAAATAGGAGTTCTTGTCATGGCTCAGTTGTTAATGAACCTGACTAGTGTCCATGAGGATGCAGGTAAGACTCCCGGCCTCACTTGGTAGATTAAGGATCCGGCATTGCCACGAGCTATGGTGTGGGTCACAGATGTGGCTCAGATCTGGCATTGCTATGGCTGTGGTGTAGGCCTGCAGCTATAGCTCCAATTCGACCCCTAGCCTGGGAACCTCCATAACCTCCAGTTGTGGCCCTAAAAAGACAAACAAACAAACAAAAAAACCCTAAAAATAAAGCTACCATGTGATCCAGCAATTGTACCTGTGGGCATATACCCAGATAAAATTAAAACACTAATTTGAAAAGATACATACACCCAAATGTCCATAGGAGTATTATTTACAATTGCCAAGTTATGGAAGCAACTTAAATGCCCATCAGTAGATAAATGGATAAGAAAGATGTGGTACATATATACAATGGACTAGTACTTAGCCATGCAAAAATGAAAAAAAAAATTTCCGTTTGCAACAAAAATGGATGGACCTGGAGGGTATTATGCTTAGGGAAGTAAGTCAGAAAGAGATAGACAAATATTACACATTTTCATTTATAGGTGGAATCTAAAAAATAAAACAAATAAACATGAAAAAACAATAACAGACTTACAGAGAACTAACTGGTGGTTACCAGAGGGGATAGAAGTGGAAGGATATAAACTACTGTGCCTAAAATAAATAAGCTATAAAGAGTAATGTATACACCAGAAAATATAACCAATATTTTATAATAAATTTTTTTATTATTATTTTTTTAGGTCTGCTCCTGTTGCACATGGAAGTTCCTAATTCCCAGTTTACGGGTCTAATAGGAGCTACAGCTGCCTGCCTTCAGCATATCCATAGCAACACCAGATCTAAGCTGCATCTGTAACCTACACCACAGCTCATGGCAATGGATCCTTAACCCACTGAGCAAGGCCTGAGATCAAACCCATACCCTCACCCTCAAACTAGTCAGATTTGCTTTCACTGAGCCACAAAGGAACTTCTACAGTAACTTTAAATGAAGCATAATATATAAAACTATTGAATCACTATGTTGTACATCTGAAACTAACATAGCATTGTAAATAATCCCTACTTCAATTTAGAAAAATAATAAATAGATAAATAAATAAAAATTAAAAATAATCAACTATCTTACTCAGGTTAGGATGACTATACTTCATGATTCTCAACCCTGGCAGCACATTAGAATCACCTGAGAAGGTTGTGATTCCTTGGGTGTGGGATGAAGCCCACCGAGTGATTCCACTTGGTGGGAGCCAAGATAGAGAATCACTGCTTCAGTACCTTCCAGTTCTAACTTGATTCAACAGTGTATTTGGAGAATCTCAAGCTTCAGGTTCATTACCTCCAACTGGAGAGCTTGCTTAAAAAAAATCTAGATTCTAAGAATCCACCCCTAAGCTTATTGTACCAGGATCTATGGAGGTGAGGAGAGCCATCTGGATTTTAGCAAATCCCCCAGGTGCCCAAGTGAGTAGAGTATGAATGATCTGGATTTTTCTTCTCACTGTACACAGGAGGAAGCCACTGGCCAAAGAAAAAAAGGACTTTTCTGAATCTGTCTCTCAGATGTCAGTTCCTCTCACAAGACATAGTACTTAACCACAGCAGATAGAGAATAATTGTTTGCTGACTGAATAGTTGTTGGGTGGCTTTCACCTTATTTCTTAAGAGAGGCACTGTATTCTTGTGGTTAATTTAACAGGTTCTAGAGCCAGACTTCCTTGGTTCAAATCCCAACTCTGCCACATACTACCTCTGTTACTTTGGGTGAGTTACCTAACACTACGCTCCTGTTTTTGCAACTGTATCACGGGAAGTATAATAGAATTACAGGGTTGTAAGGAATAAATGGAGTTAATTCGCTCAGTCGGGTTGACAGAATCAGCAAAGAAAAATACAAGAACAGATACTAAAAACTTATACATTGTTTATCTGAAGTTCAAGTTTATCTAGGTATCTTATGTTTTTTATTTGCTAGATCTGAACAACCTTATTACTAAAACACCTAGAAGAGTGCCCAGCAAGTGTTAATAAGTGTTTTTTATGATTTTTTCTTTTTATTATTGAGCCCACTCTATTCCAAGCCTTTTTCTCAAAGTAAAGAGCTCTTCAGAACCTTAATAATTTGGTTTCCAATAATGTTAATACATAACCATTCAAACAGAGGGTAGATTGGAGCTTCCCGTTACTAAGTAAACACTCCCTCAAAAATAAAATAAATTTATGCTAAAAACAAGATCATAGCAGGAACACTTAAAATCGTTAACTGAACCAGATGTTTTTTATGAAACCTCACATGTTTGAGAAGCTCTCATTTCCATACAATTAGGATAATTATAAATTATTTTGTGCTTGAAAGAAGGTCCACTTAGTGATACCCTCTCAAGCCAGTTTAGGTTAGTGGTATCACCTCTGGAAAATAAAGTCTTATTAGTAGAATTTCCTTTCATTTTTCTTGCAAGATGGTGTCAGAAAATCAGCCTTTGAAGTCTGGATTCACTCCTACTTAGCTGTGTGTCTTTGGGTCAAGGTATTTTGTGTTTTGGGACTTGCATTTTCTCACTTGGACAACAGAGCCACTGTATCATATAGTCTCAGAGACTCCTTTAAAGGACCATTGACTCCACTCTCCATTTCCCACTGAGGTCTGGGTCTGAGCAGAAAAGGTGACTGGCAAGGTGGGAAATGTAATGTGTATTTGCAAATCTAAGCTATATTGGTTGTTGCCAGTCCAGGAGTAAATATAGACAGAACCCATGTTATGGAGGCCTGAAGCACACAGTATAGTCCAAGGTTCTCAGCCTAGGCTACACACTGAAATAAACTGGGGAACTTTTAAATTAAATGCCCATCTACTCCCAGAGATGCTGATCCAATTGGTCCAGAGAGGGAGCATGCACTCTTAAGCTGCCTAGGTGCTGCTGATTATGCAGCCGGGGCTGAGAACCCTGGCCTAACTAGCCCCTGTGAAGTCAGTTTTTATCCTTGTCTCATATCCCTCTCAAATTCACCCTAAATCCTCCAAGATAGGGCTCACAGTATCACAGGTCACATTGCTCCAGATCACGTGATTTTCTTTGCTCCTGGCTCTGCTAGCTGTGATGCAATAAGCATGAATAGCAAAGCCTCATACAGGATCGACCCAGAAGTGGCAGCGGCACAGCTTAGTCTCAGCTGCGCCCTCTGCTTCTCTTGGCTGAACACCATGTTCATCTCATTTTGGCTCATCTCACTTGGGGTCACAAGAAAGTAATCTCCCTAGACCGTGACTTATGAGTCTCACTGTCCAGGATATTGTTTCCTCAACCCACCAGCTTAGCACACTTCCTTTCTTTGATTACTATGAACTAATTTGAACATACAGAAGAGGCTAGATTCATTTAATAAGCTAGCGAGCAGCCACTCCCATCTCCCCAGGTGAAAAAATGCTAATGCTTATTCGGATTTCCTTTGTGGTCTTTTCTAATCCTGCACCCTTAATTTTCTCCCAGGTGTTATCACTACTCTTAAACTAGTGAGTGTCCCTCTTATCCATGATACAGATTTTTATATAAGCAAATGTTAATAAACAACATAGGATATTATTTTGTATCTTTTAAAACTATACATTAATAGAATCACACTGAATACATTATTCTCGAGCTAATTTTTTTCATGTGGCATTTTGTTTGAGAGTTATCTAAATTCAGTTTATTCATTTTAATAGCTCTGTAGTGTTCCATTATGTAAATACCTAGCACTTTATTCATTCTCATGCATTTTCTTTCCACCAACATAACATTTAGAATATGTCCAAACACACATATTTACACATAAATGATCTTAGTGGCTAAAGAGTCTTCTCTCTACCAGGAAAAATGTTGGATTACACACCCAAATGTGTGCATTTTCATTGCTACATTGTGCACTTAGCTCATTGTTGATATTACATTAAATATCTGTAAGGCTTAATTTCTTTCTTAATTTTAAGTAAAAGAAATTATAAGAAGTTCCAACATTTTCTTCCCATATCCCAGTGGGAATTTTTTGCATGCATCTTGCTTTGGAGGCCATTGCTCTAACAAATGCATCTTATAACTTAGCTGAATATTTCTGTATCCTCTAAGATAAGGGAATTCACTTCTGATCAATACAAACCATTATTTTCCCACCAGCTGCATATGTCTTTTAAGAGTCTCTTCTCAATGTTCAAACAAACCCACGCTGTATTACACACTTTCTCTCTCCTCATCTATACTGCCTCTTCCTCTCCCCTCCAGCTTTAAAAGTCTGTGGAACTCAAACAAGTTCCAAGCTCCCAGGGGTCTTTCTTCTGGTGGTTATAAGTCATGTTCCTTCTAATTAGCATGTTTCTGTACAAAGGATTGATTTGAATTTAGTGTGAGTTTGAGCCGTTGCTACTCCTTGGGTGTTGCAAGAAAAAGCCTACCTAGACTACCAAAATTCCTTGAAGTTCCCTTGTTCCCACCTTACTGTGTCAGAAACTACCTCTGGCTCCCCAAGGGCTAGAAAAGTGGTTGCAAAATCATCCTCATGATTACATCTACTAGTGCCCACTGCTCAGATACGGCTGATTAGAAATGTCTTTGTAGGAGATTTCAGCCCAATTTTAAGGACTTGTTGATTAACTTGGTTGATTAATCACTTGAAGCACAGTGGGGAATTGCCAGTCTGTGGGTATTTCGGAGAAGGCTTTTTGGAATTATAGATGATTAAAGCCATTGACAGTATGGATCTGGATTGTAACTAGGAGGTTAATGGCCTGAAAGACTGTGGGGTTCCCAGGGATAAGTAAGGGCTCCTTAGCAGATCTCTCTTCTGAGCCCAGATTTTAGGGAAGGAGACCAAGACCAGTTCAGTTGTGTGTGTGTGTCTGTGTGTGTCTGTGTGTCTGTCTCTGTCTGTGTATGCACTACTTATCTTGAGAGAGATCTGTGTTTTCTTTCTTTCTTTCTTTCTTTCTTTCTTTCTTTCTTTCTTTCTTTCTTTCTTTCTTTCTTTCTTTCTTTCTTTTTTTTTTTTCTAACTGTTCATCTTGCTTTAGGATTGGGAGTGGCATTTCTGTTTCAAGTGATGAAAAATTCTATAGAAGCTTGATAATGAGTCAAGAAACTAAGGATTCAATTCTTGGTTTCCCATCCAAGAATGATGTGAATTTGAGCAAAGGGCTTGACTTCTCTGCATCTTGGCCACCTGTTCTGAAAAATGGGGACAATGATAAAATTTTCCTCTTACTATTTGTGAGGACTAAATGGGAGAATGTCTGTAAAGTGCCTGGCACGGCATAAGAGCTTAACAAATGGTACACATGGGTGACATCTTCCTGTCCTCTGTTTTATGTATCCAGTTTGCCTGAATTCAGATCTCAGCATGACTGGGTACCACAGAGCAAACTCTGCATGGCGCCTGGCATTCAATAAACACTCCACACATGGTAGTTGCAAAAAGTTTGATTTCTGAGTGGTTGTTGGCACTTATTGTTGGACATTTACTTAGAAGTTCACCCTGGTAGTTGGTTTAATTCTTTGAGTTTAAATTTTGTTGATTGGAACTCTTGTTGTACTGGTTTGATAGCTGATTTTGGATGTTATTAAGATCTTTGAGAGAGGAGCAAATTATTGGCACATATTAACTCAGAGTTTTACAATCTAGATCCTCGATACTTGTAGTATAGTCTGGGGAACAGCAACACTGGTATCACCTGGGAGCTTGTTACAAATACAGAATCTCAGTACCCCCAGACCTACTAAATCAGAATCTATATTTTGTCAAGATCCTCAGAGGATTTGTATACATAATTAAGTTTGAGATGACTTTACCTTAATATTTATACTACCTGTGAAAACACACTTCCACTCTCCTTAAATAGATGTATCCCCTATTTGCTCATGTGGACTCCGTCTACAGCCAACACTATAGGGAAGTGAGTGGACAAGACTCAGTGTTGCAATAAAGCACTACCTGTTGAGTCATCAGCAAGATCTTTTCAAATAACATGAGCCGCTTAACACGATGCTGGCTATTTTGAACTGATGGCAACTTTGTATGCACATTTTTCATGTGGCCCTTGAATGATCCATTATTTTCTTGATCTACTGCAGGACAAGATTACCAATATTACACCATGTGATGATAACCCCAAAGTATGGGCGCTATGCATTTCAATTCAAAGCAATCTAGAAGACTTCAGTGGAGCTCTCATTTTCTATGAGATAAAACTTTCCCTGGGGGGAATGCCTTGAATTATGGAGTCATTCCACTGTTGTCCTTGATTTTTTCAGAGGTTCAAACCCATAGGTTGTCCATGGAGTCCTATAGACAGATATAAACCTGGGCATCATTCTTGACTCATCACCATCATCACCACATTGTCACCATCAACATCCTTTTTTGGAACACAATTACAAAGCCCCAAGGTCCTTGTATCCATCCATTTCTGCTCTCTTCATTCTTCCATACCCTAAATAACTCATTTCCTCATTCTTACTGCCCACCTAAGGATTAAACCCCTCACCCATACATCATCAGCCACCTGCTAAAATGAGCATGATGCGCCAAAAAATAGAAATTAACCGGATATAGAAGCTTTTAACATAACTGTCACTTGCATTATTCAGAAAGTGATTGATGTCCAGGGAAGGAATACATTTAGAGAGCACAATTCGTTAGACACTGAGAATCAAGCCTCTTCCAGAGGTTGATCAGAGAATAAGTGAAATATGAAACAATCTTTCAGGAGCCTCTTATCATTAAATTGTCTATTTAATTAAAATATTCCCTGGTGTTCATTATAATTGGGTATTGTCTGTTTAATATTGTCTATATGGTATATTGTCTGTTGAATAAAATACTGAATGGTGATAATTATATTTGGGTGAAAAGAATCATCTTGCATATTCACTGAAAGACATAAACCACCCAGATTCTGCAAGTTGAGTGAATGCTGAATGGGGAACTATCTCTTGTTGCTTGTTCTAAATTTGCTTCTCTTTATTTTTTCAGGGTGTCTCTTGTCTTTGTGTGATTCAATGTCTTTGGCAAAGAGACAATTGCTTTTCCCTGTTCCTTGGATCATGCGAACATCAGAGACTAGCCTCTCCTCCTTCCCTAGATTCTAGTCTATTTCATATTTTTACTAAGGACCTAGTGGACACAGGTCTTTCAGAGGAAGTCCAAGCTAGTTTTAAAAGGCAGAATAAATCCATTAGCCAATGGCAGTAAAGATAAGAGATCAGTCTAGAGGTGATAGATGTTCTCAAACTGGGCAGATCATCAAAGATAGGTGTGTTTTTGTTTGTTTCATTTATTTTTTTTAATTATTTTTATTTTTTAATAGGTATTTCCCCTCATTTTATTTTTTAGTATAGATGTTTAGCCCCACACTTTAGATCAGGGGTCTTCACGCTTGAGCATGCATCAGAAATCACAGGGGATGTTTGTTAAAATACATATTACTGGGCTCCATCCCCTGAATGTCTGATCCAAAAGATCTGGGAGAGCCTCAGAAATGAATTTCTAACAGGTTCCCGAGAGACGCTAGAAGTCCTGCTTCAGAATATTCTGAGACTTGAGAATGCACAAGTGTATCACACCTGCTGTGGAACTGTGCACTCTCAAGTTTAAGACCTTCGATACAGTGCATGCTTATTCTGTGCTAGACTCAGCACAGAGGCTACAGGAAAGGCTGGGCCCTTCTGGCCTCTGGAGCTCCATCCTCTATGATGCCCCAGCCCTGATTTATGTGCCAGCTCTACCAAGCCATTTATAGTTCTCCAAATCCAAAGGTGTTCTGACCCTCACATCTTTGCACATGCCTTTGTGTCGGTTCAGAATACCCTCCCCCACTTCTCTGTTTCATCCTTCAAAGCTCAGTTCAGATGCCTTATATATTCTTCAGTACCACCCTCCCCTAAGGATACAAGTTCATCCTCAAGAAAAATCATTCCCTCAAGGAAATTACCATCTGGAGGGAGGGTCAGGAAATGAAAATTTTCAAATTGTGAAACTGCCTCTGAATTTTGCTTGACACATATCTCACTGGTAGGCTCATTACCCAACACTGAAAGAGTTGCTTTCTATGCCTGCTTCTCCCCTTAGACTATGGGCTCTTAGAGGGCCAAATCCACATCTTTTCATGTCTGTGTACTCAGTTCCTATAGAGAGTTGGTCAAATGGCTGAGTATTTTCTAAACATTTTCTTCTCTCACTCTTCTTCCCAAAGGGATAACAATCTTGTCCTAATACCAGTGCGGCAAATGTGGAAACTTTAATTATATTATAACATGGTATCAGAATACTTTATATATGTGTTTGACTTTTTGTGGAGAGAAATCCCTTGAGAAGCCATTTCAGGCTTGAAGAAAAGCTCAGAGTGCCTGGACTTTGGGGACACAAATCAAGGCAAGGGAATAAAAGGCTCGTAACTCTGTGCGAGAAGATGAAAGGGAGGTGGCTTTGCTCTTGGGAAAGGAAGAAAAGGTATACCAAACAAAGGGAAATGGAGTGGGGAAAGTGACCAGTGAAAGCGATTGAGAAAGAGAGGCCCCTGTTACCAGGGAGATGAGCTGAGACTAAGGCAGAAGACGGGGTGAACATCTCATTGGCTGAAGGTCACTGTGCTGGCATTAACTCCCCTGTTTCTATGTGTGGTCTTGAGTGAGCTGCTACCATTTTGAAAAAAAGCCCTGAGACAGAAAAGTGGGGAGACAGAGCAGGGACCTGAAGTCAGATACTGGCAGTGACCATTCAGCTCAGCTAAAATCTGAGATGGGCTGAGGATGAGTGACATGGGGCTCCAGTAGCACCTGCTGCGTGGTAGTTGCGTGGTAGTTGGGGTTTAAACCCATATCGGATGGAGTCCAAAACTCACACACTTGTTTCCACCACCATGCCACCAGCCTTCAGCAAAGAATTCCATTAAAATGAAAATGGCAACAGCATTAACGGGCCAGTTCCTCCCAGGACTCATTATGGGAATTTTGCTGACATACTGTTTTCCACACCAGGACCTAAAAATACCCATTTCTTGAGAGACTGGACACACATCACAGATTCTAAAGAGGACAATGAGAGCCATGGTGAATCCAAAATTGGAAATGCTTCTCCAGTTCAAGTCCAAGGGATGGGAATTGCCTTTCTCAGCCAAATCAAAATTGACAGAACACTGTAAGCCAGCTGTAATAGAAAAAATAAAAATCATTATAAAAAAAGAAATCCTTTACCACCAGGAATATGTAGCTATTAAAGTACCAGGTTTTTGGCCTTGGAAGAGGAATCCCAGACATTCCATCTATAATCTGCTTAGCTCAGCACTGTGCCCAGTGAATTGAGGCATTTCTCTGTTTTCCTCATTCTGACAGATCTTTATAACACTGTTTGGCCCTAAAAGCACCATGGCTTCTAGGCCTATCAACAGCATCATGTTCCTCTTCCTAGGACTGTGCAGAAAACACCACAGACTGCAGGTGTTGCATCTGCTGTTGACATCTGGAACTCATACCCCTCAATGGTCTGACCTAAGTGAAGCACAGGTTGCAGGAGGGAGTTCCAATCCTTCTCTAACTTTGGGACCTTCCACTGGGTGGAAGCATGTAGAATTTGTGCAGAATTTGTGAGTCTGGCAAATAGAACAAAATTTTCTGATGATCACTGTGTCCTGCAGGATGAAAAGGAAAGGAAAGGGGAAAGGTGGGGAGAGCGAAATTTATTGAGCATTTACTTATCCTCGTAGATTTTTTCATCTAATTCTCACAAGGTGGTAACAAATCCAAGAAAATTAGGCTGACTTTTTAAGTTTCAAAAAAACCCCTCATGATCGAAGCCAAGATTTGAACTCAGGTGGCTGATTTCAAACCCAGATGGCAAATACAGCATCTCATGCTGCCACTTCTTCTCCTACCCCTGGGTAGACATCATGAATCAGTCAGCCCTTTCAAGATCCTTCTCACCTCCAGTGTCCCAGATAGTCACTACCAAATGAGGAAGAACAAGTTGATAACCCTCTCACTGTTAACCTAAAATGATAAAACAGCTAGTTATTTTACCAGCAAATTGGGTTTATTTAGGAACAGCAGAGGATTGCAATTCAGGATTTGCAATAATGAGGGACCACATGCAAGTCTGGTAAAACAAAATAGAGGAAACGCTTTTATAAATTAGAAGGGGACGTTGGGAAGGGCTGTTATAAATGAAAGTCTGTTGGAGACAACTGGGAATTTGAAGTATAATGGCTCTTCAATGGCTGAGTTACAACCGTCTCTCAATTGCTAAGCTATTGCCAGGTCAGGGGAAAAAATTTTTTTTTCTTCTCCAGCTGGCGATAGTAAAGTAATGTCACTTTCTGCCAGATACACAAAGTAGTCTCTTTCCATTAGAATCTAGATTGACTACTTGGATGTGTGTGAGAGTGCCCCCTTCTGGCCTCCAGACTCCTGACATTTTAGTGAGGTTTCCCTGTATTCATTTTCACACCACTTATCAAAGATTTGCTGGCAGAAGGAAGACTCTCCTTCCCCAGGGGAGGCTAGCCCATCACAGAGATGCCATTACTGTCCAGACCAATCTGAAAGGTCATCTCAAGACAACACAGTGTGCTCTAGATTCCCACCAGAATCTCCCTGTTTTAGCAGCAAAGAGTGCTGGCATATAACTATCTTCCCATCCCCCAACAGCAACTACTGATAACATATTAATACATTTATTTTCAGTCTTTTCTCACTCCAGAAATTCTTCTATGGACTTGAACTTAATTGTTATCACACCATAGCTGCATTTCAATCCTTCCTTTTTTCGTATAACACCATAACAAAGGCATTAAGCGAACTCTCCTATCATAATACTCTCCATTTTTAAAATTTGTATTTCTGCCCTAGATATAAGAAAACAAAGAAATCAGACCATGCACTCCTTTCTCCCTCTCTTCTCCATCCTGTGGCTTAGAATGCTTTTTAAAATGAGACCTAAGAACTGGGCATTTCTATTCTGCTTTGGCAAAGTGGAGGCTTGGTGGGGGGGGGGCGGGTGGATGCTGTTTATATTAAAACTTGGAGAAGTTTTCTTATAGCCTTCACTTCCCTGCTCCATGATCACAATTGATATTCATCTCTCCAGCCTCCTTTGATGTCAGCCAAACCATTTTATTTGGGTAGTAGCCAGAGGGACCGAGGCTGATTCACCACCTGTTGTCATTCCTGTTCTCCCTCCTTCTTCTTCCAGTAGTGAATTTAGAAAAACTCTTCACAGGGTAGCAGTATATTTGCTATGGTACCGCAGTTCCCTATGTTTGATCTTATGTTTCTTGCCTGGAGCTTGTATTTCAGACTAGAGTAAATTATTTACCAGTGCTAGCAACCAAGTCTTGTGTTATTCAAAATATAAACCTGAAATATTGGAGCAATCAGACCTCGCCAGCTGACACTATTTATGCTCTGCAGATATAGAGACAGATCAAAGGATGAATCATAATTATCCCAGTGCATCAGTTTTTCCAAGTGAAAGAGGGGGGAGATGCAGTTTTCTCTAGCGACCTTGAACATCAGGAAATAAATAGCGATTTGGGAAAGTGTCTTCTCTCCCCAGACCCATCACAGCCTGAAAGAGAAGGGTGGGTGTGGGTGGAGATCAGGACATGGGGCTGACTTTACAACTGTTCTGGCTTCCTTCTTTCGCTCTTTCAACCTCCTTTGCACATCAACAGTCCTTAGTTGGTACTTCTTTCTGCTCATTACAGTGTGTTTTACTTGTTTTCTGTCTCCTTTCTCTTCTTTGCCACCCACCAGTCTATGAAGTCCTGAAGGACAGGAAACTAAGTTACATAGAAAAATGTGTTTATACAGAAGTAGCTGACATTTGCTTTCCATGGTAGCTTTAACATTGTCTGACCAGAGGTCTTTTTTGTCCACTTGCCGGGCAGCTTCCCTTGGGATAGAGAAAAATAAGCAACCAGTGGCAGGCAGTATGGATAAGTGGCTGAGAGACTGGTCTTTGGAGTAACGTAGACCTGAGTTTGAGTCATGGCTTTGCTGGTTTCTGCTGTGTGATCTTGAAAAATTTACTTAATCTCTCTGATTCCCAATGTTCTCATCAGTAAAATGGGGGTTGTTATCCAAATTGATTGAGATAATTCATATAAAAGAATTGACTCCTATCAAGAATTTAGTATAGTGCCTGCACATCAGAGCTTAATATGCAATAGTTACTGTTGAGAAGACCTGCAAGCCTTTCATGGATCCCTGAAGTACAGTTGGTAGAAGATACAAGGACATCATATTCTCTGGAGCAGCTGGGTTTCACATGAGATGTTTTTTTTTAAAAAGACTTTTTTAAAAAAAATTTATTGGAGTATAGTTGACCTACAATGTATTAATTTCAGGTGTACAGCAAAATGAATCAGTTATACAAATACACATATCCATTCTTTTCCCCATATAGTTTATTACAAACTGTTGAGTAGATTTTCCTGGGTTATACAGCAGGTTCTTATTAATCATCTGTTTTATACAAAGGTGTGTATATGTTATTCCCACCCTCCCAATTCCTCCCTTCCCCCAATGGTTTCACCTATGGTAACCATAAGATTGGCTTTGAAATCTGTGAGTTTGTTTCTGTTTTTTAAAAAAGTTCCTTTATATCATTTTTATTAAATTCCACATATAAGTGATATCTTATGGTATTTGTCTTTGTCTGGCTTACTTCACTTAGTAGGATAATCTTGCAGTCCATCCCTGTTGCTGCAAATGGCATTATTTCATTCTTTTTATGGCTAAATATTACTCCACTGTATATATATTTCCACATTTTCTTTATCTATTCCTCTGTTGGTGGACATTTAGATTGCTTACATGTCTTGGCTATTGTAAATAGTGCTTCAGTGAACATTGGGGTGCATGCACATTTCCAAATTATGGTGTTCTGCAGATATGTTTCCAGGAGTGAGATTGCTGGATCATATGGTAGTTCTGTGTTTAGTTATTTAAGGACACTCCATACTGTGCTCCATAGTGGCTGCATCAATTTACATTCTCACCAACAGTGTAGGAGGGTTCCCTCTCCTCTATATCCTCTCCAGCATTTATTGTTTGTAGACTTTTTGATGTTGGCCATTCTGACTGGTACAAGATGATACCTGGTAGTTTTGACATGCTTTTCTCTAATAATTAGTGATCTTTTCATGGATTTTTTTTTTTAGCCATTTGTCTTTATCTTTCAGAGAAATGTCTATTTATATCTTCTGCTTATTATTTGGATTTTTTAAAATATAAATCTCCATGAGATATTTGTATATTTTGGAGATTAAGCCCTTATCTCTTGCTTCGTTTGCAATGATTTTCTCCCATTCTATGAATCATCTTTTCAGGTTTTTTAAATGGTTTCCTTTGCTGAGCAAAAGCTTTTAAATTTAATTATGTTCCATTGATTTATTTTTGTTTTTATTTTCATTGTTCTAGGAGGTGGATCAAACAAGATATAGCTGCGATTTATGTCAAAGAGTGTTCTGCCTGTTTTCCTCTAGGAGTTTTATCGTATCTGACCTTATGTTTAGGTCTTTAATCCACTTTCAGTTTATTTTTGTTTATGGTGTTGGAGAATGTTCCAGTTTCATTCTTTTACATGTAACTGTCCAGTTTTCCCAGCATCACTTATTGAAGAAATAATCTTTATTCCACTGTATGTTCTTGCCTTCTTTGTCATAGATTAGTTGACCAAAGGTGCATGGGTTTATTTCTGGGCTTTCTATCCTGTGCCACAGATCTATATTTCTATTTTTGTTTCAGTGCCATACTGTTTTAATTATTGTAGCTTCGTAGTATAGACTGAAGTCATGGAGTCTGATTCTTGCAGTTCCATTTTTACCTTTTTAATACTTGGCTTTGGCTATTTGGAGCCTTCTGTGTTTCCATAAAAATTTTAAAATATTTTTTCTAGTTCTGTGAAGAATGTCATCGGTAACTTGATAGGGATTACAATGACTCTGTAGATTGCCTTGGGTACTACAGTCATTTTGACAATATTGATTCTTCCAGTCCAAGAGATGGTCACTCTTTCCATCTGTTTGTGTCATCTTTGATTTCTTTCATCAGCATCTTATAGTTTTCAGAGAACAGGTCTTTTGTCTCTTTGGATAGGTTTATTGCTAGATGTTTTATTCTTTTTGAAGCAAAATTAAGTCTTTCTCACTCTGACTTTGCCAAAGCCTCTTTGGAGAATAAAGAGCGATTCTGTGTAACAAGGAACAACACCTTAAAACCAGTCATTCAATAAGCCATTCAGAGTTAATACTCTAGTGCTTGCCTATTTCCCTCATTGCCTCTCTTTCTCTCCCTCTCTCTGCAAAAAGGAGCATGACATTTAGGCAAGTTGCAGAATGACTTGTACATCTGGGGCCTGAAGGCACACCTGGAAAGGACCCATTTCTGTAAATGCATCTCTGCCTTTTTTATGAAGAAGCCCAGTCCTGAAGCTCCCAAGAATGGCTCCCAGAGGACCAGGCCCTGGGGCTGGTTCTGGGCTCATCTCGGTGGACATAACATGTACATTTATCAGTTTAGGAGCCTTTCAGAAATCTCTAGTGAAAATCAAGGGCACTGTAACTTCTGCACTTCTGAGGAATCAGGTCTATCTTTATATGTGACCTAGTCCCTCACTTTCAGACCAGATAAAGATCAGACCCCTTAATATGCTCACCTAAACAAAAGTAACCATCCCAACATGAGATTCATTACCATGTTTTCAAGATTCTAAGATGGCCTATCTGTAAGACATATCATTGATTTGATAGCACTTTTCTGGAAAAGAAAAAACACAAAAATAAATGCACACATCAATTGTCAGGGGTAACATGGTTTTAGAACTGTTGAAATGTAGAAAAATGTGCAATTTAGAATCAGAAAAATCTAGTCATATTAACTATAGGGCTCCTGTTGCAACAGAAATGCTACAACTGCCAATAGATTAAAAAGTGAGCAGGAGTTTAGGAGTCCCAGTCCCCCTACCCCCAACCTTTTCTATCTTTAGTCTGTGGTCCTCAGGAACCTTTCACTTGGCCTCCAGAGAGCTAGTGCTTAACCAGTGAAGTCACATACACATCTGTAGTATCTGTCCCTTGTGACTCCAACCTCTCTCTAGCAACAGATTTTGTATTTTCATAGAAAATCAGACTGCCACTGTAAGCGAGCCCTTCCCCTTTATTTCACCTTATATTTATGTGGTGAGTTATTAAGACACACTGAATATCAGACTACAGGAAATTCTAAACTGATGGCTGCTTTGCAAACCTCATTGACATTTTGCTGATAAAAACTAGGAGGACAAAGGGGTTTGATATTTACTACACGAAAATCTAGATGGGAATTATATGCTTCTTATTAATCTCTTTGGCTCCCAAACCACATTCATTTCTTTGGTTACAAAGACCACATTACCAGAATAAATAACAAAGTGTTAATTCCAAAGAACAAATGTCAAGAGTGTGCTCATGATGGAAGGTGTTTTAAAGTAACCTTGTGGGCCATTAACCTACCCACTTTGGGTGTCCATAGTCAGAGTGGAAAGGAGAAGAGTTGATGGGCCCACAAAGTATACAAATGAGAGAACTAAATAACAGACAACTTTTGGTGTGCTGGAAAAATATTCTTTGTCTTTCTCTTCTCTGTCTTGTTGCATCTACAGATGTAGATCCAGTCTCTATGATAGTTGTCCATAATCCCAACGTCCATGAGCATTACTTGATTAGATGAGAGCTAATCACCTGACTAAACTGGGCCAATCATATTCCCTCTAACAGAATTCAGAATCCAACGAAGCAGTGACCTTTCAGTCTCTATCTGTGGTTGGCTAAGAGAACAAGTTATGGAGTCACTCCACCACTTCCTAGCTGCCTTTAGGCAAGTTACTTAACCACTGGACCCCTTGGTTACCTCCCTTGAAAACTAAGGGCAGCAATAGAGCCCAGGTTTTCTAAGATGCTTAGCACATTGTCTTTGGCATGTAAAAAGTGCTCTGTAAATACTAACATTATTGTTGTGCTAATTTTCTGTGACTGTTATAACCACTTATCATAAACTTGGGAGCTTAAAACAACACAATTTTACTATCTTCTCATTCTGTAACTTAAGGATCCAACACAGGTCCCACCATTGTGATTATGCGACTACACTGGGCCCACTTAGATAATACAGAATACTTTCCCTACTGATGGATGGCCATCATCTATGGTCAGCTGATGAGCATCATAATTTATTAGCAATTTTTTTTTTTTGCTTTTTAGGTCCACCCCCATGGCATATGGAGGTTCCCAGGCTAAGAGTCGAATCAGAGCTGTAGCCACTGGCCTACACCACAGCTCACAGCAATGCTGGATCCATAAGCCACTGAGCAAGGCCGGGATTGAACCTGCGTCCTCATGGATGCTAGTCAGATTCATTTCTGCTGAGCCTTGATGAGAACTCCCTCATTAGATTCTGGAGATTAAGACTTAGACATCTTTGGTTGGACATTATTCTGCCTACTGCAATTGTCATGAAAAAAATAATGGGAGCTCATGGGAAGCAATAGTACAGGGTAAATATGGTGAAAAATTAGAGAGCAGTTCTGTAGGACAGACAGGCCAGTCATGCGAAGTTCTAGGGCTGTCCTAATTAATTTCCCAGTCTAGTGGTCCTCAAGGCCCATCTGTATTCCTTTGTATGGCTTCCCTGAGACGTCTCATGATCACTACAACAAATTATCCCCTCCTCCCCCTATTTTTTCTCAAGAAAGGTTAAGTGAGTTGCTAATAATGTTGACTCTTGAACAACTTCTTTCCAACTGTAAATACTAGAGTACTACAACATCCCCGAGTGGTTGAATCCACAGATACAGAACTGCAGATATAGAAGGCCATGGATAGGAGTATTTATCTTTGGGCTACTCATCTCCAAAGATAAATTATACATAGGTTTTCATGAGATAGAGGGTCAGTGCCCCTAACTCTCACAATGTTCAAGCACCAACTGTATTTACAACTGGAAACCTGACAAGGTGTAAATGTTCTCAACAATAGTGTTCCAGACCACGGCTTCTCGGCAAGGACTTGTGTCACAGAGACCACTGATATAAGGATATACCTGACTTTTGCCTTTGTACCAGGACAACAGTGGGATGATCTGGATGATTAATCTCATCCAAATGATACTTTGTTTCATCGTTAATCCATCATGTTTTTCTAAAAAACTTTCCTATGGATTGGTATTGATGCTTGTGTTTCCTTGGATGGAACAGCTACTTCAGTAAAAGCCTCCCAGGATGTGTACTGATGCTCTTCTCCTATTGATCTAATTAAAGATCATGATGCCTAATATCATTAGCTCAGCTGGCCTTTCTGTCTGGTTAGTTCTTACACTTTTAGACATGTAACTACCAGAGTTAAATTACTCTGGATAATGAGTTGCACTTCTGAAGGAAATAGCTTTAAGGGTACAAATATGAGACTCAACTAAGACTTTAATAATACGATTTCTTCCTTTATTTTTAGCAATTGATGCTTATTTTCCTACTAGACTTTCTCCACCTAAAGGCCAGACACCCAGTGGCATTTTGTAGACTTCTCTGCTCAACCAACTGCCCATAGCCTGGGTTATGGGAGCTGGTGACTTAATACCTTAGTTCAGATGATGATCAGCATTTTTTTTTTATGGTACAAAAGAGAGAAAGTGGAAATGGGAAAATGTAAATTTCTTAAGAAAGCAAAAATATGTAAGACCTAGATCACATGTTAAGGGATTGCCTTTGGGAAGAGAAAAATGAGATCAGCAGAGCTATTGGGAGGTTTCCATATTTGGTGATAGCAAGATTAGGCAGTTCTCATTGGAAGTTTTCAAGTTCCTCAACTGACTATGAGGTAAGGTCATAGGTGAAAGGTGAGTGGGTTAACAACAACAACAGCAACAACACTATTAACAATAGCCAACAATCATTGAGTCCTTCCCATGTGCCAGTAATATTTTAATTCTTTTGCATACATTAACTCTTAATCTTCACAATAACCTTATGTGTTTGGATTGGATCCTGGAGAGCAGCAAAGTAAGCTCGGTGGAAATACATTACAGGATGTAAAGCTAGGACCCTGCTTTTATTTTCTCTCTATTGCTTTTAGTCACTCAGGGATAGCACAGAGAAGGCAGACGGCTTACCACATTTAGAGTTGGATGTTGCTGGGCAAATATGTTGGAGAGAGAAAAAGAGCCAAGGATATCAAATAAGTGGGCATTTGGGAGCAAGTAATTGCAAGCAATGGGCCATGAAATCAGAATAAGAAGGGGAGTGAAAATAAGAAGGACTAAGGAATATAGAGAATGAGGTGTAATGGCTTTGGGTCAAAGTGAAGTTGAAGAATGATTATCTAAGAGTTAGTTGCCTGCAAGCTAGAAGAAAAGGAGTTTGCAGTCACAAAGAAGGAAGGTGGCATTTGTGATGTTGTGATGTTTGTGGAGCAGTGTTCAGTGATAAAGAGTTCTAAGGCATGACCCTGATGTGGCAGCTGTGATATAGAGGAGGTGAAATAATAGGCATGATCAGATTTGTGTTTGGAAAGATAAGCATTATGGAAGGGGCAAGCCAGGGAGCAAGGGGACAATTGGAAAAAGAGTTTCAGTTATCCTAGAGGGAGAAGATCATAATAGCTTGACTAGGATGGTGGCAGTGAAGGTGGAGGTCACACACACACACACACACACACACACACACACACACACACACACGCTTGCAGGACTGGTAAGGGGAGAAGCAATGAATCCAGAGTAGACATGAAGATTTGTAGATACTTTAAAGATAAACCAAGACTTTTCTGCTACATATAGGCAGGATCCTTATATGTTGCTTTCAATGTTTCATCATTTGCATTTGACTAGGTTACTAGTTAACCCAAATAAGGTCTGTGGTGGCAAAGAGTGTTGCAAATGGAAACGTGAATACAGAAGTTGGAGAAGGCTTTTTAAGGATTCAGGTAGGACCCCATCAGCACTAGCAATAACTGAAGTGGTTCTCCCTAGTCAGGCTGGGTAGTCTGCGGAGCTGGAGTATAAATGGCAGAAACAAGTAGCAGAGGTATGTCTTTGGAGAAATGTCTATTTAGGTTTTCTGCCCATTGGGTTGTTTGTTTGTTTTTGGTTGTTGAATCGTATGAATTGTATATTTTTAGATATTAGGCTCTTGTCAGTTGCATCATTTGCGAAGTTCTTCTCCAATTTTGCGGGGAGTTTGGGGTTGATAGGTGGAAACAATTACATTTAGAATGGAAAAGCAATGAGGTCCTAATGTACGGCACAGGAAACTATATCTAATCTCTGGGGGTGGGATATAATCAAATATAGGATGAGTAAAAGAATATATACATATACTGTGTCACTATGCTATACAGCAGAAATTGACACAAAGCTGTAAATCAGCTAGACTCTGCTAAAAAAAAATAAAATGATGCTGAAAAATATCAGCAGGTAATGATGACTGTGGTCATCATTGTTGCCTGTGCTGTATATCCTCATTTTACTTTATTTATTCATTTATTTATTTTATCTTTTGCCATATTCTAGGGACGCTCCTGTAGCATATGAGGTTCCCAGGCTAGGGGTCGAATCGGAGCTGTAGCCGCCGGCCTACGCCAGAGCCACAGCAATGCAGGATCTGAGCTGCGTCTGCAACCTATACCACAGCTCACGGCAACGCCGGATCCTTAAACCACTGAGCAAGGCCAGGGATCGAACCCACAACCTCATGGTTTCTCGTTGGATTTGTTAACCACTGAGCCATGATGGGAACTCCTGTCTATCCTCATTTTAAATCATCTTGGAAGAAGAAAATTTGGGGGATTTTCTTAATCTCCATGTCCACACAGCAGCCTAAAGTTTCTCACTGGGTTGCAGATAAGAGAACTCCACTCATGAGAGATTAAACAAAACACAGGAATTCAGTGGAAGGATGGTGAGGGCCTTTCATTGAACTTTTTTTTAAAAAAATGAAGAAAAGCAGGCTTCAAGAAGAGTGGGGGTGGGTACCAGGACAAGTCCCAAATTTCAGCAGCAGAGGTACACAGACTTTCACCCTCTAGCTTTACTCATCCTCAGCACTTATCCATTCACTCAGCAAGTATTTATTGACCATATATTATGGTCCAGGCACTGTGCCAAGTCTTGGGGAAAAGTAAAGAGGACTTTGCCCCATTGGAGCCTGGAGTCTTCTGGGAGATACCATCATTAATCAAATCATCACACATGCACATCTGTAATCACAACTGTGGCTAGCGTTAGGATGGAAAGGCACACAGTGCAATGGAAGTTTACACAACTGACCCAGTCAGGGAGGTGAGGGAAGGTTTCCTTGGGAAAGTACCCACAGAAATGATACAGGAAAGATGAAGAGGAGAGTAGAGGGATTGGTGTTTCAGACAGAGGGAAGAGCATCTGCAAAGGCTTTTTAGCAAGAGGGTACATGGTGAGCTCAAGGGCCAGAGAAGGCCAGGGAGGCTGAGCACTAAAAAGAAAGGCAGGATGGTGTGAGAGGAGGCCTGGAGGGTCCATGGTGTCTAAGGCCAGACTATACTGGTCCTCATCCCAAGAATAATAGTGCACCACAGATGCGTTTGAAGCAGGGAGAAGATGACTGATTCTCAGAAAGATCACTCTAGCTGAATTGTAGTGTTGGCTTGCCAGGAACTCAGCTTCCAAGGCCCAGCTCCTCAGAGAGTGAATATGGTTGTTGCGATTTGGATCAGGTGTCCAACTCTAGTCCAATCATATAACAGGAGGTAAGGTCACATGGCAAGAACCTGACTGCTGAGGACCCATCTTGGGGGAAGTTTTCAGCAAAGATGTACTGGACAGAATCCCCCAAATAACTACATCAATCCACATGGCACCATCACCTTCCATTATATGGAAGGTGAAAGGGGACCTTCCACCACTGTTCCCTAAATGCTCCCAGCATCCTTCAGAGAAGGCAGCTTCCAGGGAGTGAAGAGGGAAAGGGATTTGGGGAAAGACACTTGGCCAAACCATTTGTGTGTCTGTAGGCAGATGGCAGAACCACTCTTACTTCCTCCTCTGTAAAATGAGAGATCATCACAACCCCCACTACATTTTAAGCTGGTACACCAGGATCTCATTTTAACCCTAAGGGGTAGAAATGATAATCTCTATTTTATAAAAGTAGACATGGAAGTTGAGCATATTTTAAACCAGAAATAACTTCAAAGTCTCTATACTCTTCATCATTTTCCTCCTCAGATCCCATAACCTTCTACATCAAATGAGTAATTATCATTATTATTCTTAACAGAAATAATAGCAGTGTTCAATTAATAATGCAATTACTATGGATGGCTTAGTACACCATGTTCCGGGCATGGTTCTAAACATTTCCATATTTAGGATGACTGTTCATTTAACTCTCAAAACAGACTATGAGATTAAATGAGTATTATCATCTTCACTTTACAGATAGGTAACTGAGACACTGAGGAATTAAGTAATTTGTGCAGGTTATATAAGTAGTGGAACCATGACTTGAACCCCAGCAGGCTGTCCTGAGAGTCCAGGTGGTTACATAAGGTTTTTTTCTGCTCTTATTTACCACCTCCCCCTCAATAAACACATACACATGCACATGCACACACACACACACACACACACACACACACACACACACCCAAAGAGGGGAAAACAACTAGGGGCATTATTATTATTCATGACTTCTTATCAATACTTTCTAAATAGGAAGCACAAGGGAATATACACTTTGCACAACAACTGCGTGATGTTCTTATACTATTATTATTGTCTCCATTTTACTGATAAAGAAACTGAGGCTCAGAGAGATAAATTCCTTATTCAAGGTAATACAGATTGTAGCTGAAAGAAGCAGCATTCAAATCCAGGACTGTTTTACTCCAAAGTTCTACTGATATGAGAACATGAAGACAATTTCCCCATCATTCTCTCCCCATTGGTGCCGTCAACCCCCTTCTTGAATGAGCTTCGGGACTCTTGTGAGAAAATAAAGTAAAAGACCGGGAGCTTCCCTCATGGCTCAGTCGAAACAAATCTGACTAGCATCCATGAGGGCAGGTTTGATCCCTGGCCTTGCTCAGTGGGTTAAGGATCCAGCGTTGCCATGAGCTATGCTGTAGGTTGCAGACACGGCTCGGATCCTGCATTGTTGTGGCTGTGGTGTAGGCCAGCAGCTACAGCTCTGATTAGAGCCCTAGCCTGGGAACCTTCTTATACTGCAGGTGCGGCCCTAAAAAGACAAAAAGACAAAAAAGATATGATAAATAGGGCCTATTAGCCCTGAAATTATGCCAGCTTTCACTCTGAATTCCATACCAAGCTGTGTCTACATTTTCAAATAAAAAAAAAAAAAAAGTCACAACACAGGATTAATCTCCAGTATTTTCTGCTTCAGTTTTCTGGCATAGAAATGTAAACTTTTAAATTGTTTGTAGCTGAAAGTCCCTATAAATTGTAAAAGGAGGTTCAGCAGGGTAATAGGTGACATTATTTTGCTCTTTGTCATACTGTCTGTCTTTCTCTGGTTACAATCTTTTCCTGCAATTCCATACACCAAGTGGGCATGAATTATATATGTACTTTCTGAGGTTTGATGAAAGTTCTCCCACCTATTAAATTGCCAGTTTCCCAAATCTAACATAAATCTAATCCAAACACTCTTAGGAAAATATTGTGCCATTTGTTCTTCTGTGATTATGCCTTTTGCTTTATTCTATCATGTTTTCAAAGTGCCAGGAGCTTCTGCTTACTATATTTTCACTGGGGATTATAACCTGTCAAATGAGTCTGTAACATGGCTTAGAGATGTTAGAAATCCAGAAAACACAGGCTCAATCATTCCACCCCATCACGCAGAAGAAAGTCAGTCTACTGCCTTGGAAGTAACAAGCAAAAAAGATAGGACTGCCAGGGAGGAGCTAAACTTCCAAATCGAAATCCCAAGGCCACATCCCAAGACTTTCACTGGCTTACTATTGCCTATGAGTATAGAAATAAACTTTTAAGGAATGCATCCCAGGTCTTTGTGATGTAGCTTCTGTCTATTTGTGAATCTTGCTCTGGCCCCAAAACACTTTATTTCTAGCCATTTCAAAATACATCAGATCCTTGGCATGCCATATTGAACCTCATTATCAACTATATACATCATGAGTCATTGTATTGATTAGGAGGAGTTTTTATAGTTGTAATTAAAAAAAAAAACACCTCAAACTTAAGTAAAATAAAGAAATTGTTAGACTATGAAATTGGAAGTTCGGGGATGTCAGAAGCTTCAGGTTGGCTGGATCCAGGGGTTCAAATGACATCACCATTACTCAGCTTCTTACCATCTCTCAGCCATCCTCTTCTTATCTAAAATATTAGTGTCATTTTGAATAAGCTTCCTCCCTATGTTGACAAGAAAGCTCCTGAGAGTACATTGCTCACATCCTATCCTTTCAGCCAAACTGGAACGAAGATTGTGCCTTTTTTTTTCAACACCGGTAGAAAAACGTCAAGTATTTGCTAAAAATTTGAGTCAAGAAAAAAGTCAGAATTTTGCATATGAATATCCTAGTTGAGAGACTCTCTAGAAAAGTCAGATGAGCTGGCAAAAGTCAGATGAGCTCAATTGGCAAATGGTAACCATAGGCTGGCTCCTTGGAAGTTCTCCCTAGAAACAGGACACCAACTCTCCAGTTTATATTCATTCTTCCCACACCTTATAATCTCCCAGACACTAGAGTCAGGCATCAGTTGTCAGTTATTACCATACTTTCATTGTTGCTTTTGTTTTAGAAGAGAAGTGTTTCTTTGTGGACACGTCTTTAAGAAAAGTGGGACAATTAATGAACACTGAGAGAGCAAGCTGAGTTTTCTTATACCTATTACACTTCATTGAATCAACAGTTATGTTGATTGCCTACCTGGTTTCCAAGGGCATGGAAGTTTGAGTCTCCATGGGAATGTAGGAGAGTTAGAAATAATACTTAAGAGAGTCAGGTTCCGGGAGTGGACAGAGCAGTACAGACAGAATGAAGACACTGATGAATATTCATCCACAATTTGAATATTTCACCTCCCCCTCATCCCAAACTGAGTCCGCTGACCAAAATTTGGTCTGCAGCTAAATCAGTGGCTCTTGGTGCTTGTCCAGGGGCATGTACATAGGAAAGGCATTCCTCATCTTCCAAGTCGGTCATCCTCTTGAGATGGAGAAAAGCAGTTGTCAACTATTTTAAGAAAGCCATGCTATAGATTGCTACAGGCTTTCAACAAGGGAGCTTCCTTTCTGGGATTAGAATGATTCACTGGGTGCTTTTTGTCTGGGACTAGCAGGAAAAAAATAACTTTAAGCATCTTTTATATGAATCTTGGACCTAATATACCTAAATAGACTTGGGTTCATAATAGGAACCCCTAAGTGTGTATTTATTAAATGATTGACTATTTACTTCAATTATATCATGATCCAGGATCTTGATCAGCTTTTAAAAATTGTTATTATTAAAGTATAGTTGATTTACACTGTTCTGTCAATTTCTGCTGTACACCACAGTGACCCAGTCTCTCTCTCTCTCTCTCTCTCTCTCTCTCACACACACACACACACATTCTTTTTCTCATGCTATCTTCCATCATATTCTATCCCAAGATATTGGATGTAGTTCCCTGTGCTGTACAGTAGGACTTCATTTCTTATCCATTCGAAATGTAATAGTTTGCATCCGCTCTTTATTTGGCATAGAGGCCACTGTGTTCAGCCTTTTTTAAAATAAAGAAGGACCAGCACTATTCCTCCGCATTTGAGTTGGAGAAAGTTGATTCTGGAAAGATTAGAGGACATGCCTGAATGTGGCTGGGCAATCCTGAGCAGAGTAACCAGGCGGTCTTTCCGCTAAACTCCTGGAAAAGGGGTTCTGATCTGACGAGGCTCCCCACTGGAACCTCTCCCTTCAGTGTTTAACTATAATTAGCGGGAACCATCCATATGGAGACTCTTCTCAGGCCAGATGGGTGGTTGTCAGGCGGCACATGATCTTTGCTTCACTTTGAGGGAGACATGAGTAATCCTGGGGTATTCATCCAACAAGGGCTATATTTATCTCCATTTCTTCGGTTGATAGCACATCTCTATTTCTTCTCTAGGCATCCAGGGGCACAGGGCACAAGCACCAAGATGATCCTGCCCAAAGCTGCAGGAAACAAGGATGCCTTCACTCTGTGGTCCCTACTTGACTCCACAGACCCATGCTTAGATGGCCTCGGCCACCCTCAAAGGCACAGAGCATTGGAACCTTGTGGGATGTCAGAGCCTCAGAGTTCGTCCAGGCAGTTTGACAGATGAGGAGATGGACGCTCAAGAGAGGATGTGTAGCTGGTCCAAAGCAAGTTAAGGATGGGGCTAGAGTAAGAGTCACATGACCTCTTTCTGGCTTCCTGTGGGGGTGACATCCCATTTTCCATTTGCCGAGGCAAACATGAAAAATCACATAGTTGCCCTATTTTAAGTGAGTACAGTCCCCTTTAAAAGGAGGCAGGGGAGGTAAACATTTTCAGTGTATATGTGGTGTATATGGAACCAGAAAAGCCATCAGGATTCAAGGTGGTCCTCCAAGCAGCCTCTACCATCCACCTCTCTCTTTCTCCTTGATGATGGCTCTGCACCTCGTCTCTCAACTCCATTACCCTCTCTTTCTCACCTAACTCATCTTCTTCATGTTTCATGGGCTACATTCCCAGGGAAGCTAGTCCGACTGGCTCTGCTGATAGCCATCAAACCCACTGACCATCCGCCTTTGTCTCCAGTGACCTCATAGGTCACTGGCCAGCCAATGGATGAGCTACAAACCACAGACTGGATCAGTAAATGTTCCTAGCTGAGTAGGAACTGAGAGGGGGGCCATTGCAGCTAAAAGAGGGTATTGGGCCTGGTGAATGTTGGGTTGGGATTTTATTAATGACTTTATTAATAACCCTCTTTATTAAAATCATAACACTTTCATTGGGCACTTTCTGGCACCAGCTTTTCTGGTGTTTATTTTCTTATTCTTTCACCATCCTAAGGGGCATGTATATTCTCATTTTACAGACAAGGAAATGGGGTCCAGAGATTCTATAATCTGCTTAATGTAATTCTAATGTAGCTTTTAAAATGCTATCTTGACCCAGTTTGGAGACCCCAGCTAGAGGCTAGTCAGTTCTCCTTCCTGAGCAGACAATTCCATACCACAAGTGCCTCTGTAATGGGCTCACACTCCAGGCAGAATTATCCACCCCACGCACCCCAGGCCGGGTAATCTGGGATAGCAACTATGACCCAGAGCCCTTTGAAATTATTCAAATGAGCCAATCCTAAACCTGCTTACCCTTTTCTTCCTTTCCTTCCCCAAGAGATCACAATAAGGGTGCCTGCCACCGTCCCCCTCTCCCTCTGCCCCGTGATGGACCAGGTGCCTCCATGAATGGCCTGCCAAGCATACCATTTCTCCCCAGGGAGCTGTGAGTGAAACAGACCCCAAAACTCTTCCCTATTTCTCTCTCACTTGATTTGCATCTGGCCAAACCATACCTCACTCAAGGTAGTATGGTTAAAAACTGACATAGCTGGGAAGAGTTGAAGCCAAGGTTCAGACCCAGGCAGCCTATCATCAGGAGCCACACACATGGTTATGTTGCCCCATCTCATTCATTGTCAAGTACCCCTTCAGGGACAGGGTACCACCACCTTGTTACTCTGGGTTGACTCTAACCTTGGCATAGACAGAGTTGCCATAAATGGCTTCAGTTCCTCCTTTCAAGGGTTGTCTCTGGTATCTCTCACTTCCTTTTATAGTCAGGTTATCTACCAGCTCCAACCTCGAAGCTTCCTGGTAGCAAGTAAAAGTTTCAGCCAACATGATTTGGCAAAGTGTATGGAATCTTTATTTCTTATAGTTGTCATTGTTATTATTATTTTCCATTTAATTACTAGTCTTGAAAAACTTCCAGATTTAAAAGCATGAACTTCATATATCATACAAAAGAAAAAGGGGAAAACCCAGGACGCAGGGACCAGACATCTGTGGCTTTGGAAATATTTTTTTATCTTTCTGAATCTCAGTGTCTTCATCTGTAAACTGAAAATAATACCTCCTACTTTACAGAGTTATTGTGAGGGTTGAATGAGAAAAATGCCCATGGGAGTGCCTAGTACTGGTGTCTGGCACTTGATACTAGCTCAGCAATTTATTTATATCCTGGCTCCAATAATTCCATAGGCATTACCCAAATGCCATCTCTGTGCACCTTCAACAGCCATGCATCATTCTCCTTTGTCCTGAATTCTTTGCTGTGAGTTCTTTCTCTGGGGTGTTGGAATTAACTATCCCTGAATCTGATCCTACTTACACAGTCTCCCATTTTGGACCTCAACTAGCCTTTCATGCTCAAAGCTCTACTTTTTCTCCTCACTCTAGTTATCAGGTTTTATGGATGCATAACTTGCCCCTTCTTTACCACATCAAAGAGACATAAATCAGGTAGGGTCTTCTCTCTTTTTTTTTTTTTTCTTTTTAGGGCCACACCTGCAGCATATGGAGGTTCCCAGGTTAGGGGTCTAATCAGAGCTACAGCTGCCAGCCTATGCCAAAGTCAGAGCAACATGGGATCTGAGCCACACCTGTGACCTACACCACAACTCATGGCAACATTGGATCCTTAACTCACTGAGCAGGGCCAGGGATTGAACCCGCAACCTCATAGTTCCTGGTCAGATTCGTTTCCGCTGCACCACGACGGGAACGCCCAGGTCTTCTATCTTTTACTGAGCTAGAGTTAGCAAATATCTTTCAAACTGAAGGCTATGATGATGTGAGAGTGGCTGGTTTCTAAAGATTCTAAGTCCATGAATAGATTTAGTGGGAAGGAGTTCCATGATTGATTAGCAATGTCTGTCTGAGCATAGTGTGGAGAGTGACAACCCATATTCCATCTCTCCTCTATGATTATTATACTGATTTGCTCCTAGAATTGTGGCTACATCATGCTATTGGTCAGGAAGCAGGTGACATCATGTACAAGCACTAAATGCATAAGCCTCCACTGCCACTCAACTAACCACTTAAATGCTTTCACTCCTGATTTATCAGAAACTCCATCTTCATATGCAAAAATGTACATTGTGTGATTCACTCATTATTTCGTAAGAAAAACAGACCCATTGAACCATCCTCCCTGGGTAGTTGAAGGAATTAAGTTCTCTCTCCATCTTTTCCCAATGTTTTTAGTGAGCCATGCAATTAGGAAAGAAATCTCTCTGAAAACAAGGTATGACTGTTTCATTCTTTAGGACACAATAGCAATTGTGTTATTAATAACTACTCTTTAAATGACCCCACTACTATGGCTAGTGCTGTGATCAAAGTGATGCTATGGCTTCTCATTTAACTTTATAGCAACCCTATGAGATCAATACTACTAATATTTTTATTTTAAAGGTGAAGAACTTGCCTGTAATCATACTGCAGTTGAGTAGTAGAGATGGATTTTGCCCTGGATGCTATCTGTGGCCAAAATCTGAGTTCTTTCCATATATTATGTTTCTGAGCAAGGTTCTGGAAGACCTTATCTACAGGTTAGCCCCCCCTGACCTAAATATGCCCTTTCCTTGTCTGCTGTTTAGTAGGCATTTGAGATAGAGACTCTGTGTGTGTGTGTGTGTGTGTGTGTGTGTGTGTGTGTGTGTGTGTGTGTGTGTATTTCTGCAACCAGACTGGCTTTCTGCAATAGATTAGATTTAGAAGATTTGGTCTCAGAGTTCCCATTGTGGCTCAGTGGTAGTGAGCCTGACTTGTCTCCATGAGGATGCGAGTTTGATTCCTGGCCTCACTCAGGGGATTAAGGATCTAATGGTGCCATGAGCTGTGGTGTAGGTCACAGACGCGGTTTGGATCCTGCATGGCTGTGGCACAGGCCTGCATCTGCAGTTCTGATTTGACGTATAGCCTGAGAATGTCCATATCCCACAGGTGTGGCCCTAAAAAGGAAGGGAGGGAGGGAGGGAGAGAGAGAGAGACAGAGACAGAGACAGAGAGAGAGAGGGAGGGAGGGAGGGAGAGAAAGAAAGAAAAGAAAGAAATAAAAAAAGAAAGAAAGAAAAGGGAAAAAAAAAAAAAGAAGATTTCAGCTCAAAAGGCCAGGCTGTGAGGCATGCATCAGTTATGTCATAGAACAGAGGCCATGAGAGAAATCTGAATTGGAGCTCAGCCTCCAAGCCAGAAAGATCTAAATGAGCCCATCTCCAGCTCTTGCGTTTTTTGTTTTTGTTTTTGTAGGGCTACTATAACAAAATAGCCCAAACTACCTGACTTAAAACATCAGAAATATATTATCTCACAGTTCTGAAGGGCAGAAATCCAAAATCAGGGTGTGGGCAGATCCATACTCTCTCTCTGAAAACACTAGGGCAGAGAACCGGTCCATGCCTCTCTCCCAGCTTCGGAGCCTCAGGTGTCCCTTCTCTTATAGATGCATCACTCTTGTCACATGACCATCTTCTCCCTCTGTGTCTTCACATCATCTTCGTTCTGTGGGTGTCTATATCTACATCCAATTTCCCCTTTGGACAAGGACACCAGTCATAAGTCATATTGGATTAGGGCTC